>NC_079225.1:13654632-14254632 GCF_029633865.1 Lampris incognitus | reverse complement strand
TTTCCTCTTGTGTCCATCATAAAAAAAACAACAACCTTGTAATCTCTGCAGGGATGTTTGCATCTGGCTGATTCCAATCACGAGCAGGAGCTAAGTTGTAGGGGGAAGTGTCTGCTGTAGCGTATGTGTGAATCCGATTTGCCAGCTGGTTCACTTGCAACGTTGACTCCAAACAAAATAACTCCTAGCAATAAAACTAATCCCCATACACTTGTCATGTTGCCTTGTTGTCCAATGCATGAACAAGCACCTCAACAAAAAAACAACAACTACCGAAGATTTGTAAAAACAAGAAACGATAACAAATGAGACTCGGGACAAACTGTGCCGCTGAACGCCGTGGTGCAGCGACCCTGAATGTAGTATGTGTATATCTCTAGCTTTTTATTATCGATGTTGGAGGGATTTTCATTTCCAATTGTATAACTGTGGCAGTGCCTTTTATTTAATCTGCATCAGGTGGGAAAAAAACTAGCCTCATATTTAAGGGTCAATGCCACACAGTTACAATATGAAGCACTTTATCGCAACAGACAGTAAATACACTGGTGTTAGTTTGATGACACTAGCTTAATTAAGAAATAGGTATACAGCAAAATGTAGGTGGCACACTGTCTTATGCTCCCATAGGCTGTTGAGTGACACGTCAGCCTTACCATCTGTCAAGGATTTTTCATGGATCATCATCCTGATGTAGTTTCTTGACCGGTCAAACGGTCGACGCGTTAATAACAGTCTGAGAGCATAACACGCCGTGAGCATTTTTGTGTTTTCACATTAACTTGTCTTTCTTGTCCCTAACCATTGTAATTGTGTGGGATGTGCGAGCTCTGACAACTTAAAGCAGCACCTGGTAAGTTTTTGCTTTAACATTTCATCATTAAATTCCTTCTGGTTGCGCAGTGTTATGGCTTGGGGAAATGACACTTGCAGTTCAGATCAGTTCCCCGGAAGCCTTGTTTTCACTATGCATTCTGTCTGCCAGCAGGCTGCAAACCTCCAGGGTAATATAGGCTTTGCTTTACAGCATGTAAGTATGGCAGTTTTGCCTTACCTCATTTGCGAACATGGCTGCTTTTTGTCCGCGACAGTCTTTTGAAAAGCAGCTTGTAAATAAACGCACGTCTTGTTGCTACGCTATCAAGGAAAACAGAAGTGCTTCGGTTGTTTGTGCAACAGTGACTTAAGACATTGCCAAAATCCGCCCAAAAATGACCTGGTTATGAAATAACCAGACAGATGGACAGATAGATGACTTTATTAATCCTCGGAGGGAAATTACAACATCATAGTAGTCGGATACATTAAGATACAAATGACAACGGGTATGTAAAGCAGAACGACTACAGAATGGATACGTATAAGACTAATAAATAATAAAGAATGTAAGGTCCAGTTAAAAGCTGTCCAGATATATTCAAGTATTCAGATATATTCAAGTGTTCTGGTAGTCCAGATGTGCAATGATAAAGGCAAGTTTAGTCCATGAGCAGTTCACTGTCAGCAGGCCTGGCAAAGGCAGATTAATTTTAGAGTCTGAAATCACCCGGCACAAATGACCCCCTGTATCGCTGCTGAAGACACCGGGGTTGAATGAGTCTGTTGCTGAAGGTGCTCTTTGGCTTGGTTAACATGTTGTGTAGGGGGTGGGAGGCATTGCCCGGGATTGCCAGCAATTTAGCCAGCATTCTGTCCTCCTCCACCACCTCCTCCAGTATGGCCAGCAAGGATCCAATGACAGACCCAGCCTTCTTTATAAGTTTACTCAGTCTGTTGGCATCTTTTGCTTTGATACCTTCATCCCAGCACACCGCAGAATAGGACATGGTGTTTGCAACAACAGACTGATTGAACATGTGAAGGATGTTGTTGAATACGTTGAAGACCCTGAGCCTTCTCAGGAAATAAAGCCGGCTCATGTGCTGCTTGTAGATGACCTCGGTGTTGGTGGACCATCCATTCCAGCTTGTCGTCCAGTTGAATGCACAGGTACTTGTAAGACTGGACAATCTCCACATCACTCACACTGATGCACACTGGAGAAGGTGGGGCCTTCCTCTTGCCGAAATCCACCACAGTCCCCTTTGTCTTGACATTCAGCAGTTGTGATAATAATCCACAATTGGCTGTGGCTTGCATATTTAAAAAAAAATACTTCCCATCTTTTCTTAAATCAGTAAGCACAGCCTCATTTTAAAACAGTGACATTGTAATAGAAAATACACAAGTTCAAATCATTTGCTTTTAAGCAAGCCAAAACATTAAAATCACCTGCCTAATAATGTGTAGGTCCCCCTCGTGCCACCCAAACAGCTCTGACCCGCCAAGGCATGGACTCCACAAGACCTCTGAACATGTCCTCTGGTATCTGGCACCAAGACGTTAGCAGCAGATCCTTCAAGTCCTGTCAGTTGTGAGGTGGGGCCTCCATGGATCAGACTTGTTTTTCCAGCACATCTCACGGATGCGCGATCAGATTGAGATCTGGAGAATCTGGAGGCCAGTGCAACACCTTGAGCTCTTTGTCATGTGCCTCAAACCATTCCTGAACAATTTTTGCCAGATTGTCAATGTTAGATTATCATACTGGAGGCTTAAAATTATCATATTTTGAGGAAAATTATTGTATGCAAGTCATAACCAATAGAATAGATATGTGTAAATGTATAATTTCAGCAAATGTATATTTATTGAGACGAACAACTTTTTGAGTTGCCACTAGCTGTAGAGCTAAAGCTAGCTGAGGTGAGCTAGCTAATTTTGCTACGCTAACCTGGTAGTCCGGTGGAGTAGGTCGCCTGCAACTTTGGCAGACTAATGTACGATACTGTATGGTGTGGAGTTTGCATGTTCTCCCCGTGTCTGTCTGGGTTTCCTCCGGGGGCTCCGGTTTCCTCCCACAGTCCAAAGACCATGTAGGTCAGGTGAATCGGCCGTACTAAATTGTCCCTAGGTGTGTGTGTGTATGTGTGCGTCAGCCCTGTGATGGCCTGGCGACCTGTCCAGGGTGTCTCCCTGCCTGCTGCCCAATGACTGCTGGGATAGGCTCCAGCGTCCCGCGACCCTGAGAGCAGGATAAGCGGCTTGGATAATGGATGGACGGATGGAACTTTTTGACACCGCCTAAAAAATCTAGCCACATTGTTTGAAAAGAAATTTCTTATGCAGTTGTATGATGTGTGGAAAGGTCTTTCGGGACTCAATCAAATAAAAATATCCCAACATTGAAAGCAAAAGCATAGCTGTTCAATAAAGGAAAGGCTGTAATAGTAAACTATAACAACACAAGTTGTAGCTTCTTAAGCATCTACATGGAAATTAAATAAATAACATGCTTACCTTATCAGCTCAAGTTCCGCATAGCCTACCATTGTGCATTCTTCAACAAGGCTATTCTGGGTTCCTCCCACCACTCGTCGCTCATTTGATGAGCTCATTTAACTTGTTATATTATAACGATAACTGCATTGCACAGGGTATATATAGTACTCGCCCGAAAGTTACTGCACTCAATATAGAATACCACAAATTTCTGATTCGTAAAGAGGATTTGATTAATGGTTAAGTTAATGACGGCCGTGCTTGTGAGTCACGTTCCTCATCACAACAAACATGATCGGCGGGAAAGACTTCACGTGAGAAGAGATGCGGAAACGCAGGATCCATACTTTACTATCCTGATGGTTTCGAGAAGTGAGATAGCCTAGACTGATTACAGCTACTAATACTAATACTAATAAGTGTCACAAAATGGTCAAATTATCGTGCATTATGGAACTTTTGGCATTATTGATGGATGATACATAGTACAGAGGGCAAAATTATTGTACAAATACGATTGTTATCGTACATCTGGCAACGCTGGCTGAGTTTAACGAGCCTGATGTCAGGCAACATGGCGGAGCATTCCGAGAGAAGGGGAAGTGTATTATATATGTAGTGAATTCAGGGGCAGCCGGGAATCCATCGCAGCCAGGGAATCAGACCCTGATAGCCCGGACCATGGGCGACTGCACTAACCAGTCAACTTAAGGGTCCAACCCCCTCCTTTGGGAAGCACACCCCTGCGCTTCAGCATACCAGCTCCCTCACACCTCTGGGCGCACGCCAAAGGAAGGGGTCGGACCCTTTAGTTGACTGGTTAGCGTGGTCACCCGTGGTCTGGGCTACCCGGGTTCGGTTCCCGGCTGCAGCGGATTCCCGGCTGCCCCTGAATTCGCTATGTTGGCGTCAGATGTGGGATGCTGAGACTGTGAGGCCATCAGAAGCATGTGCGGCCAGAGGGGTGAGGGAGCTGATATGCTGAAGCGCGGGGATGCGGGGACGCGTTTCCCGAAGGAGGGGGGTAGTGTAACGACCATGGATGACTAGACTCGCTAGCCCTTAGCTAACGAGGTCGGACCCTTTAGTTAACTGGTTAGCACAGTCACCCGTGGTCTGCGCTACCCGGGTTCGATTCCTGGCTGCCCCGTGAATTTGCTACATATACTACATGAAACCATATAAATCTATTCTGCCGTATTAATTAAATATAATACAGTTTCTTAATTCAATATCTCTAATTCGTCAACAATAATAAACCATTACTCAAAATACAAAATCACAATATTAAACTTAATGCCATTTCTCGCAAAAGGTGGCTTTTACGCCATATTTTTGCAACTTTTATTTCTAAAATAAAAGCTTTTTGTGATGTTTGTATGGCTAGACGGTGTAAAACCATGTTTGCAGCCTAAATTCCCTCTCGTGGACTACTTTTTCTCCCCTTCCCTCACCAGTTAACCTATTTACGCACACTCGGGTGATGAGACGAGTGCTGTGCGGCAGCCTGTAATTTCATTTCTGGTAATGAAAGGGTCAAATGCCAGTGAGCTATCCTCCCGGCCCAGGAATTCCCTGTGAACACACTCCTTGACATTGTTGTTAGTGTGTCGTACGGAAAAGATCTTCGGGGAGCCGTTGAGATGTTGAATTTTCATCTGACATTTTTGTCCCATTGGATAAACGGTTAATTGGTTCAAGATGGTTCAAACTTTCGTAAACTGAAGGATATATGAATGTCCACTCCTCGGAGTGTGGAGAAAGCGGCCAACTAAAATCCCACAAGTCAAAGAATCTCTGAAGAGATTCTCCTTTTTTGTCAGTCCAAGCTAATAAGACGAGTGTTTAAGCTGTTCTCTGCCTAAGAAGGAAGAAAGAGAGAAAACATGGAGGCCTGTCTCTCTGTTGGTCTCCTCAGACTTTGCATTTGTTGTCGCTTTCTCAGCCCTCACCAGCACAGTCAGAGGTGCTGCGATGCCTCGATCTTGCATGGAAGTTGCCCAGCACAAGCCCCGGTTGACGGATGAAGTCTAGTCGCCACGCCAGGATGACACACTGTGTTCATCATCCTCCGAGCCCCCCCGCGGACATATTTTGTCACCGTGGCCTGCTGCATGAGTCGATAGATGCAGCCGTGCCGCCAGGCTGTGTTGCTGTTTTTTTCTGTTTTTGCTTCCCCCCCCTCCAGCACATTAGTCACCTGCAGTATATTTCTTTGTATTCATTTTGGGTTTGATATTTTCACTTTGGTTCATGCCCTTTGACGTCCCAACTTGTATAATCCTGCAGTAGCTCCGAGCTCCATGTGAGATGCTCTTCTGTGTGTGTGCTTTGTCATATTGCAGGAGCTTCGGAGGTTGGAAAGCACCCAGGCCCATCTGTCATGATGCGTGCATTCTCTCTCTCTCTCGCTCTCTTGTCTCTCTCGTTCTTTGTCTCTCTTTCTTTCTCTCTCTTGTTCTTTCTCTCTCTCTGGCTCTCTCTGTCGCTCTCTCATTCTTTCTTTCTCTCTCTCGCTGTCTTTCTCGCTCTCTTTCTTTCTCTGTCTCTGCCTCTCGTTCTTTCGCTCTTTCTTTTTGTCTCTCTCTCTCTCTCTCTCTCTCTCTCTCTCTCTCTCTCTCTCTCTCTCTCTCTCTCTCTCTCTCTCTCTCTCTCTCTCTCTCTCTCTCTGTCTCTCTCTCTTTCCATCTCTGTGTTTCTTTATCACTCACACAACACATGCACACACACACATTGTGCAGAAGGAAGTGGTCCACATGGGAGTGTGTGCTCATGGCTTGTGCATTGGGCTATCATCACACAGAACTTGGCCGTCACATCATCCGCACATCAGTGCAGCATTATTTGTTCATGACAGGGCTCTGAATGCAAGGCAGCGCCAATGTCTTTCACCGCCAAGGCTGCGTATCACGGGGAATTTTCAATGTCAATATAGGCTGCAGCATGACTGTAATCCATTACAGTGCTCTCTCTCTCTCTCTCTCTCTCTCTCTCTCTCTCTCTCTCTCTCTCTCTCTCTCTCTCTCTCAGACGACAAATTGAAGGGTAGATGGATATAATTCTGGTGTTTGAAAGAAAAAAAAATCTTTCTTCTCCTGAAGGAGAATCATTTTATGCATGCGTAATTAATGTAAGTATTAAGATTCTTAAGTAGAGCCCCAACTGTTTTCCTTCATAACACCATTCTCTATCTTAAATTATTATTATTATTTTTTAGTATTTTTATTATGCATTTGAAAAGTGATGACAGTGGTGATTCTGTTGGATTAGTTAGTTAATATGACAGTAGAACATTGTGCAGATACAGTTGGATGTAGGAGCGAGAAGAAATAGACCTGTTTTGCAGCTGATATTCCCAGACTACAAACAAGATGTAGTTTCCCACCCTTGTAAAAATGGATTTTGGACCAAAGCTAAAACAAACAGTCTCATGTATTACGGACTATGTCATGCTACGTTGCAACATAGGTGTACAGTAATATTGATTGTCTAACAAAAGCATCGGCACATTGGCATCACAGTTCGATCTTTGCTCCTGCTGGAGTTGTTTCCCATATGTCTCTGCTGCTGCACCAGGGTTCCTCCTACCCGGTCCAAACATTTCAGCAGCGGTAGGGAGACTGGAGCGGGTCGCTAACCATGGGAAAGATACCCGTTGTTATATAACCCGACTCCACAGTCCAGATGGATGTAGTCCAGATGGATAAAGTAATGATTTATTAATGGGGAAAAAATAACAGATTTCAGTTTTGTGAACCCCAAATTACCCTAATTCCAAATAGATGATTTGGTCAGAAATCGGTGCCGCGTCGATAGGTACGGGCCTACAGCCACCTCTGCCCTCCGATGGGCAGAGAGACCTCGGGGCGGTTCAGTCATCCGACTGCAGATGAGGCATGATCCAAGGCTGCAACAGCTGCTCTCCCCACACAGCCCTGTCTGTGACTGTGCCTTTCCCAAGGCAGCTGCCTTCCTTTTGCTTCCCCACTGCTTCCACAGGGACCACCCCTCCTCCAAGTCATCCATGAAATCGGTTAATCATGGGAGGGGTAGTCCACAGTCAAACACATTGAACCACAGTCCCGTATGTGTGTGTGTGTGTGTGTGTGTTTGGGTCAGGTAGTCTGAGTCCCAGCAGAAGTGATGATTGCGGTGCTGCAGAGGTTCAGCTGCTGAACAACATCACCTCCAGAGGCCTGTGCCAGTTGCTGAATAGCAAGCAGTTCTTTGGAAAAAAAGCTGCATTCAGATTTGCACCACTCAGGTGTGAAGCTACTCTTTTCACCCTACATAGCGAGGCAGTTTTTTTTTTGCCGTGAAAGTAGGGCAACAAAGTATGACACAGAAAACATCCAGGTATGGATGTAATGGATGTCGTACAATGGAGGGTCTTACCCTAAAGAAGTGGGAGGGCTTTAGGTGATTACTGTGATCATCAATTGATCTCGTTTGCCTTAAGAGATTATACACGTTGTGTTAGCCGAAGAACCTTAATTTATGTTGTCCTCTTTCTTTTTAATTAGAAGGCGTATCCCAGACGGTGAAAGTAGAGTCGGTCTGACTCCTGATGGATGAGCAGACCCTGCACCCAGCCTGATCTTGTGAAAGTAAAACACTGACTTATTTCAGTTGCACCACAGTTCTAAATCTGTTCTGCAAATACCATCTTGTTTTCGTCATCTGCTCCATCTCTGTTCATCAAACTGTTTACAGACCTCCTGATTACCGACGGCGAGAGACAGATGGAATTAGGGCGAGGACGGGGCGGCTGCAGTTCTCAATCCAGTCGAGTCTGTGTTTTGTGCGCAATATGCCAACAGCAGAGTCGCCACACCATAGTATTCTGAAATCGACAAAACGCTAGTCACAAAACCTATGCACGGGGTCATTTTTAAGGAAACCGAAAAAAAAAATTACATTATTCCTGTCCTGCACTTAAGCCATCATAACCCTAAGCTAGCATTGTGCAGAAGTGTATTGACGTGGCTGAATAAAGAATATATTCTGTATCTTCTTCAGGCCGTGAGCGCTGATGTTGTCATAATGCTAACGTGACATTCAAGCTGCACATCCACCACCACGGTGATGATCTGCCATCTTCTGCACCTGCATGCTTATTTATGTCTTTATTAATTGATTAATTTATTCATGCTTGAATGCGAGTCATACCATGAAGTGCGAAGTCAGTTTTGTACGCCGCGTACCCATTTGCTTAATGGGCAGCATGGTGGCGCAGTGGTTAGCGCAGTCGTCTCACAGCAAGAAGGTCCTGGGTTCGAGCCCCGGGGTAGTCCAACCTTGGGGGTCGTCCTCTGTGTGCATGTTCTCCCCGTGTCTGTGTGGGTTTCCTCCAGGTGCTCCGGGTTCCTCCCACAGTCCAAAGACATGTAGGTCAGGTGGATCGGCCGTACTAAATTGTCCCTAGGTGTGTGTGTGTGTGTGTGTGTGTGTGTGTGTGTGTCTCTCGGCCCTGTGATGGCCTGGTGGTCTGTCCAGGGTGTCTCCCCGCCTGCCGCCCAATCACTGCTGGGACAGGCTCCAATATCCCCGCAACCCTGAGAGCAGGATAAGCGGTTTGGGTGACGGATGGATGGATTACCCATTTGCTCGTTAAATCTTCCTCGTGGACTTGACATACACAGAACAACAGCAAGTGAGAGGAGGTAGGCTTTTAGTATCTGACAGCAATATGACGAGGAAAATAATACTCGATCTTTTAAAGTCAGAATGGTGTATAATTTCAGAGAGTTATGTAGGTGCTATGCTCAGACCAGCATTTCTTGACAAAGACATAAGAATGTTATAGTATTGCAATTCTATTATCAAACCCAATTTTTGGAAGAACTACAAAAAAAACCCTACATTTTTGGTCTTTTTTATTTACAAAGAAATTATTTTACTTATCAAAAGCCATGTTGGATAACCGTTACTGTAGTGTTTTTGGTCAATTCTACAGCCCCACCTGAGAGGTGTTGCCTATCTGAGGCTGTGGTCTGGAAAAATACTCTTATTATAAAGACAGAGACCTTTTCTCTTGGCATGAGAGGGGGAAAAAAAATCAAAGAGCCATCCCCTGAATATTTCAGTCATTTGCGTAGATCCCTCTTGCTGCCTTGCCCCTCTGGGCCATATTAAAAATACAGGCTCTGTGGTCTCCCCGATTGCCCTCAAATCCTTCTGTTCCTCTCGGGTATCTGCCAGCCATCTCCATAGGCAGGCGGAAAACACCTAGCGCCATCATGGCAAACTCTACCAAGAAGGTGTAGTGATGTAGCCATTTCAGGGGGCAGCCGGGAATCCGCCGCAGCCGGGAATTGAACTCGGATAGCCCGGGCCACGGGCGACTGCACTAACCAGTCAGCTAAAGAGTCCGACCAATGTAGTGAATTCAGGGGGCAGCCAGGAATCCACCCCAGCCGGGAATCAAACCCGGGTAGCCCAGACCATGGGCAACCGCACTAACCAGTCAACCACAGGGTCTGACCCGTTAGCCAAGGGCTAGCGAGTCTAGGCATCTGTGGTCGTTACACTACCCCCCTCCTTCGGGAAGCGCATCCCTGCGCTTCAGCATATCAGCTCCCTCACGCCTCTGGGTGTATACACTTCCACTGGCCTCACAGTCGCATCATCCCACTTCTGACACCAATGTACCGAATTCAGGGGGCAGCTGGGAATCCGCTGCAACTGGAAATCGAACCCGGATATCCCGGACAACGGGCGACTGCGCTAACCGGTCAACTAAAGGGTCCGACCCCAGGCTGGGGGAGCCTGGGCTGCTGCGTCCGGTGGGCCCAGGGACCACGGCCCTGCCGGAGCTGTGCCCAAAGAGGAAACACCGAGGGCAGTCGGACAGGACGCAGAAGCGGGGCGGGTTAAGCTAACAGCTAGTCCATGCAGACCAGCAGTTCCGACAGTCATCCTGCCTTCGTTCTCTTGGACAGTGATTTTTTTGTAGTTTGATATATGTGTTCTTGTAATTTTTGGATATGTGTTGTTGTATTTGTGTTGCACTGCTGTGGGCTGGGGGAAATGATATTTCGTTAGAAATGACCAAGTGTTCCGGATTCCTGATGTTGTCTTGCTTCATGCCTGATGCCGTTCACTAGTTGCCCCTCATCTTGCCCCATCGTCCCAGATTTCTACTGAAACAACACCCTTTAATTGGATTCTGTCAAGTCCAAACCCATCTTATTTGGCTTTGCCTGTTTAGTTTCCAGCTTTCAAGCTCCTTTCTGAGCAGAGAGGCTGTTCAAACATTTATAGAGGTACTTATACCGTGATGTTTAGGGAAGGAGACTGTGGGAACTGGGAAATGGGGCCAGCTTCATCAGTCAGGCTGGTTCGGCTGTCTGGTGTCACCGGCTGGGCTCTAAACTCATCACCTACTGCTTGTTGTCCTTTGAACTTCAGATGGAGGGCTCCGTGCTGAGACCTGCTTGATGTAAACTGCTCGTTAATGCATGTGTGAGCACAGTAATGACATTTTTTAATGACTGCTCCCCTTGATCCATCCTATCCGTGAACACGTACAAAGGAGTGGATTCTTATTAGTTGGGCCATGCAATATTCATTTCTGTTATGGTTAAAATCCCTCTTAATTTGCAGCACATTTGACAGGTTCTGTGGCTACAAATCAAATTAACTGAGACTTGTATGCTAACAAGGACCGCTTTGTTCATAGGCAGCAGCAGTGTTGTGCTTGTTCTGTCATTACTTGCTCAGTAGTGCAAAAGGTTTTAATCTGGGTCATCAACTAGGCTGCGTATCAGCCTCTCACGTCCTGAAAGAGGAGCAAAGAACCCACCATTTCAAAATGTTGCAGAATTTTGGCCTATTAATGTTGAATAATATAGCACTGATTTTGACTAAGTAGGAGAGGATCTAATATATATATGTATATCCAAAGACCCCATTCGAAGGATTTTTTTCATCATGGAGTGAGTGAATTAGTGATGGGAAGAGTCTGACAGCCACAGGGCGTTTAAACCCGGAGTGATTGAATAACACAAGATTGGTCAGCGTCACGTCATCGGACGCAACGCAGACTTTGGACTGGAAAAGCACGTCACAAATCATATGTGAATTGCATTACCGAATAACGTTTAAAATGGGTTAATTCCTATTCCATTACAGTGCTTTAACGCAGCGCTTTGACTCGCTGTCCTGACCACACCACGTATCATTTGTTAGCATCAGCCCTAGATCCTGCCCTCGTGCACTCCGAGGATGTGAGAGTGAGCATATTATTTTCCATCCACCAGAGGAACATCAAAGGTACCCCCCCCA
The DNA here is from genome assembly GCF_029633865.1 of Lampris incognitus. NCBI lineage: Eukaryota > Metazoa > Chordata > Actinopteri > Lampriformes > Lampridae > Lampris > Lampris incognitus. The sequence goes on along the minus strand of NC_079225.1, from coordinate 14,243,025 downwards.
ATACTGCAGTTAAGGTGCCTTTACCCATCGTCTTGGTATTTCATGACGGTGCAGCGAGTTGAAGGTAAAGCCAAGGGCATGCATCTCAAAGCTTGTGTGTGCATGTGCGCGTTTCTCCTGTGCTGCCTTTTCCCAACCAAACGAGTACAAATGGGCACCATGTTAACCTCCGGGGGTTTCCAAACCAACTGTCTCGCGGCATCCTGTCAGGTACTGATGACAGTATCCGCCCTTCCTCGTAAAGTGAGCCGGTGCCGTAAAGCTACAAGTGTGTACTGCTTTGAAGGAACTGCAGATTAGTGAGCCCCAAGCCACTATGGAGAGATGTAAGAGCAGGGCTCTAAATCGGAATGTGTATGACTCCAGATTAGGATTTGCGGCATTTGCCAGCGCCGTGTCCTTGGGGATCCCGGCGGCAATTAATCAAACTGGTCTGATAGGTGCCTCTGCGTCACTCCAAATCTCAGGCACACTGCAGACGAGTGAGGTGAGTTGAGTAAAGGCTCCCGCTGTCCCGAACGCCTTTGGAATTTGTAACGCACATTACGAGCCATTCAATAAATCTGTCAGTTGAATCCATTCATTTTCTGCAATCACAAGAGACCTTGGTCAATGTCAACTTCAGTCACCTTGTCTTCCCGTTTGGCTGCAGCCAATTTTTCTATTCCGTCAACATTTTTGGCATGGTGCCCTCCCTTCAGGAGCTCGTGCCCCACCTATATGTTTAACCCATTTATTGGCACTATAGCCCTCTCAGCTAGCTTAAATTATGTATTGGAGAGCAACTTGGCAATGTTCTTGGGGTTTTGAATGCCAAAGTAGCAGGGCGTCTGCTGAAGTTCTCTGCTCCTGGATGACCCAACTCTTCTTGACAAGACTGAGACAGGATGAGAATTGGTGGACTTTTTTTTTTTCCTTTCTATTTTAAACAAGGCGCTGTTGAACTGCTCTACACTATGCAAATAGAAGGTTATTTATGGAGCAGTGGTAATAGGCATGTGCCAGTTCTGTCTGCAATTGCTGTCAGTGAAAGTTGCTGGTTTGCAGACAGCCAGTAATATTGCTAGAGCAGTATCCATCTTCTCCCCTCTCTGGGCCGTTCACAGTAGGAATCCAGGTACAAGGGCCATGCTTCATGATGCTCCGTTTAGGAGGGGGCAGGGTGCATTCTCATCCTTGATTTTTTTTTTACCCCCCCCCCCCTTTTTTTTTTCTTCTCAATTATGCCCATCCAATTACCCTACTCTTCCGAGCCGTCCCAGTCGCTGCTCCACCCCCTCTGCTGATCCGCGGAGGGCTGCAGACTACCACATGCCTCTTCCGATACATGTGGAGTCGCCAGCCGCTTCTTTTCACCTGACAGTGAGGAGTTTCACCAGGGGGACGTAGCGCGTGGGAGGATCACGCTATTCCCCCCCCAGTTCCCCCTCCCCCCAGAACAGGCGCCCTGACCGACCAGAGGAGGCGCTAGTGCAGTGACCAGGACACACACCCACATCCGCCTTCCTACCCGCAGACACGGCCAATTGTGTCTGTAGGGACGCCCGACCAAGCCGGAGGTAACACGGGGATTTGAACCGACGATCCCCGCGTTGGTAAGCAACGGAATAGACTGCTATGCTACCCGGACACCTTTTACCAGGCTACCTGGACACCTTAAAAGACTCATCTTTTAGACACTAAATATCAAAATCACTACAAGGCTGTTAGTCCTCTCTGTATGTTGGCTGTGCCAGTCAGATAGAGGCAGGCAGTGGAGGGAATTCCTGTTTTTCACAGGGAAAAAAAAGTGAGTGAAAGATGGCAAATTTTTTTTTGTATTATGTTTCTTTTGGAGAGTGTTTAACTTAAATACGCAGGGGTAGAAGTTCCATGATCGCAGAGGGTCAGACTCGCCAGTAACCTGCTGAATAATTCTTCTGTCACTTCACAGAATTTCTGGCTCATCAAGAAAGCTCCTCTGTTTGCCAAGGAAAACATGAGTTCCACAACGTTTTATCTCTCATCTCTGGGGCTGTGTCGTTCTCAGCTGCCACTTTATCAAGTCTCTGTGTTGTGGCTTCAGTTGTGTATTTGATAAGACCCGTTTGGCATTTGGCTTATCTATCTGTTAACATCCTCAGGGCATGTGTTGTGGCATGATAACTTGAGTTCGGAGAGCAGCCTGGCTGTTTGATGTCTGGTTCACAGCTGGTCTGTTGGACAATAGAAATTGGTGCTGAAATTTCCCTTTTTATTTCCATTTGATTTGCCAGTGAAGTTTACCTATGTTTGACGATGCCAGCTATCTTCCAAGATCATTTTTGGTTGTGCGCTCCCCATATGTCCAAGTCTGAATTGTTCTTTAATCCATTCTTTAAAGATGTATACTCATGAGAAATGTAGTTCTTCAATTTTGCTGCATTTGTCAAGCATTTCTCACATTTGCTAAGCCATTTAAGGTGAACATGCCCTCACGAGAAATATTATCTTTTAAAGTAAAATTAAGTTTGGAAAGATAGATTTTGATATAAATTAATGATTCATGCTAATGGTTGAAACTGGAGAGCTTATACAACTAAGATATCAATCTCCTAAAGGTCTGCTTTAAAGCAGAATTGATGATTTCATGGGCACCACCGTTGAAACCATTTTAACCACTGAGAGAAATCCTCCTTGCATAAATTCTGATGTCATAACAGCTCTGCACATGGCAAGTAAAACTTGAAGCAAAAGGGGGGCGTCCGGGTAGCGTGGCGTTCTATTCCGTTGCCTACCAACACGGGTATCGCCGGTTCGAATCCCCGTGTTACCTCCGGCTTGGACGGGCATCCTTACAGACACAATTGGCCATGTCTGTGGGTGGGAAGCCGGATGTGGGTATGTGTCCTGGTCACTACACTAGTGCCTCCTCTGGTCGGTCGGCGTGCCTGTTTGGTGGGGAGGGGGAACTGGGGGGGAATAGCGTGATCCTTCCACGCACTACATCCCCCTGGGGAAACTCCTCACTGTCAGGTGAAAAAGAAGCAGCTGGCGACTCCACATGTGTCAGAGGAGACGTGGTCGTCTGCAGCCCTCCCCAGATCGGCAGAGGGGGCGGAGCAGTGACCGGGGACAGCTCAGAAAAGTGGGATAATTGGCCGGATACAATTTGGGAGAAAAGAAAAGGGGGGGGGGGCTTAAAGCAAAAGGCAGTATAAGTTATTGTCAATCATTAGTTTTAAAAAGCAGTAGTCTAATTAGCCTAATTCATACTTGCTGCCTTATAAGTCACTTTTTCACCATCTTGCTTGCAGAAGTTGATTTCGGCTTATGGGCTTTACCATGTTTGTATTTAACATTGACACCCGTGGACTTTCTCAGCATTGAGCTTATGTAGCAGCACGCATCGCTCTTCCAGCACACTGCATGGCGCCTCCTGTTACCATTAGAGTAGCAACACAAAGACACTCACGGCTTTCTCATAAATGGTTAAACATGGCTGGAATGAGGGCGCCTGGGTAGCGTAGCGGTCTGTTCCATTGCCTACCAGCACAGGGATCGCTGGTTCGAATCCTCGTGTTACCTCCAGCTTGGTCAGGGGTCCCTACAAACACAATTGGCCGTGTCTGCAGGTGGGAAGCCGGATGTGGGTGTCGCTATACTAGCGGCTCCTCTGATGGGTCGGGGCGCCTGTTCAGGGAGGAGGGGGAACTGGGGAGAATAGCGTGATCCTCCCACGTGCTACGTCCCCCTGGAGAAACTCCTCACTGTCAGGTGAAAAGAAGCGGCTGGCGACTCCACATGCATTGGAGGAGGCATGTGGTTGTCTGTAGCCCTCCCTGTATTGGCAGAAGGGGTGGAGCAATGACTGTGATGGCTCAGAAGAGTGGGGTAATTGGCGGGGTACAATTGGGGAGAAAAACGAGAAGAAGAAAAAAACCATGGCTGAAACATTTTAACGTTAAAATGCGCTGTCAATCTTACAAGCTACTAACCAGTGTATGTCATCGCATCACAGTTGCCATTCCTTTTGGTTATTCATGCATTAATAGGCAATAAAGTATAAGCAGCTCATTTTTCCAGAGCCCACATTCACAGTTTGAAAAGTTTAATTTCAAGGCCCTTTGAAGAGGGCACAGCTGATGTCCTTGGTGCTCATCTGGACCTCATTTTGATGAGGACTAGTGAAGATAATCCTACATCACATTTTGAGATGGACAGCTTCCACTGAAGCTTAGAACTATATAAGTCACTGATTAGGTCACAGCAGGAGGTCCTAAGTGAGGATTGTGGAAGTGGTTTTAGCATAGACCATGTGTCAGCAGTTTTTGAAAATGGGCTTTTTCTATTTGTTGAGCTTTTTCTATCTATCAAACTTGGAGAAAGGGTATATGAGAGGGGAAAAAAGCCACATGATTCTGCAATCTGGTGATTATGAAAATAAAATTCTCGAGTTGAGTAAGTTCCACAGACTGGAATTTCCTCACTAGAAACAGGATTACCAGCAGGATGTGGATGCATGAAGGCTGAGATTTGAACTTGAAATATCAGGAATAATGAAGGATCAGATTAAAAAATTCTGATGACCTCATCACTTTAGTGCTCCACTAGTTCAGAGTTTGCAGACTGTAGCCTTTTTCCATCCTGTTTCTGCGATGACAAATTGATCTGTTCTTGCCGTTGCAAGCTAAGTAACAAACCAAAGTATATGTATGTAGGAATAATTGAATCTTTAGCTTATGTGTTATTTGGCTAAAAATTTATATTTTGATCATAATCAAAGAATACTGTACAATAAGTTATTGTCAATTGTTAGTTTTAAAAAGCATCACAAAGTTTTAGATCTGTTAATATAGAAATCTAGGACTGTTCGTGAGACAGCTATAGATTAATTTAGTTTGCTCTAAAAGTAATTATCTGAGAACAGTTTGCTTTTGAATTATTATAGGCCTTAAACAATAAAATGCCAAGTAAATCTTTGTATAGAAGTTGTTTTTAATCATATTAACTTATTGGTGTACTTTTTTTTTACATCTTTTCCAGGTTCCTCTGTGGAAGAGAAGGACAATTTGGGAGCCCCATCTCTGCAAGAGTGTCCAGATTATGTATACAACACAAACAACTGGCCCACCACACTATCGGAAAGACCCACTGACTAGCCATGCCCTGCCTGGATCACCCCATAGGAGGGTTATCCCACATAGCATGCGGGATTATGTTCTGACATAAGTCATTATCAAAGTCAAACCCCACTGTAGAGATGAAATAAGCTCATTTAGGCTATCAGTTATCAGAACATTGGTGAAGCTGATCCCCTACGCAATACCCAAAGGATACCAAAGAAGAAATAATAAGCCCCAGATGACCTTTATAAAAGGAAATAGCTACAGCAATTTAGATCACCTCTAATGATTTAGTATACCTTTGCCTTGCTGACGAGGTCGTACCATGGCTGATGTTGATCCTCATAGCAAGGGTTCCCAAGTGAGGCCAGGAGTGGACTGAACAGGTCAGCGATGCAGCGCAACAGTGGTGGGGTTGGAGCTGGGAGTCAGCCATGGGTGCTGCGACGCGTGCGCCTCACCTGGCTCAGTTTCATGCTCTTTTTCATTCTTGTCTTCTTCCCTCTTATTGCCCACTACTACCTCACCACCATCGACGAAGCAGGGGGTCCGGACAAGCGTATTTTTGGGCCACGGCCTGGTGGCGAGCTCTGTGAGGCCAAACATGTGCAAGACCTTTGTCGAATCCGCGAATCAGTCAGTGAGGAGCTGCTGCAGTTGGAAGCCAAAAGGCAAGAGTTAAACGGGGAGATTGCTCGGCTTAACCTGCGCATTGAGGCCTGCAAGCGCAGCATTGACAGTGCCAAGCAGGATCTGCTGCAGCTGAAGAATGTCATCAGCCAGACAGAACACTCTTATAAGGAACTAATGGCTCAGAACCAGCCCAAACTCTCACTGCCAGTCAGGCTTCTGCCAGATAAGGATGACCCAGGTCTGCCACCGCCCAAGTCTGCTCGTGCCTGCCGCTTGCGCTCCTGCTTTGATTATGCCCGCTGCCCTTTGACCTCTGGGTTTCCAGTGTATGTGTACGACACTAATTCCTACTCCTGGGGAGAGTATCTTGACCCACTGGTCAAGCAGGCATTTGCAGCAGCAGTGAAGGGCAATATTTATATAACCGATAACCCCAACATAGCCTGTCTTTATGTTGTGCTGGTAGGGGAGCTGCAGGAGCCCCCCTCGTCCCCTCTACCATCTCCCGTGGAGCTGGAGAAACACCTGAAGGCCCTTCCTTACTGGAGGTCTGATGGGCACAACCACCTGCTGGTGCACCTCTCAAGGAAGACGATGACACAGAACTTCTTGTACAATGTAAGCACAGGACGAGCAGCGGTGGCCCAATCCACTTTTCTGGAGCAGCAATACCGTGAGGGCTTTGACCTGGTGGTATCACCGCTAGTTCATGCCCTCTCTGAACCCAACTTTCTTGAGGTACCCCCTCAGGTTCCAGTAAAAAGGAAGTACCTGTTCAGCTTCCAGGGAGAGAGGGTGGAGTCACTGAGGAGTAGCTTGCAGGAAGCCCCACCGCAGTCATTTGAGGAGGAGATGGAAGGAGATCCACCAGCCGATTACGATGATCGCATTATCGGTACCCTAAAGGCAGTGCAGGATAGCCAACTGGACCAGGTTTTTGTTGAGTTCACCTGCAAGAATCCCCAGCCAAGCTTGGCCACAGAGTGGGCCCTGTGTGGGGAGAGAGAGGATAGGTTGGAGGTCCTCAAGGCTTCCACTTTTGCCCTGGTGATCGCTCCTGGAGATGGGCAGTTGGTGGCCTCAGCAGGCTGTGGGATGAGGCTATTTGAGGCGTTGGAGGTAGGGGCAATACCAGTGGTGTTAGGGGACCACTCAAGGTTGCCTTACCACCAGCTTATCCGCTGGAGTGAGGCAGCTATTATTGTCCCTAAACCTCGCATTACAGAGCTACACTTCTTGCTGCGGAGCTTATCAGACAATGACCTGCTGGCAATGAGAAGACAGGGTCGTTTTCTGTGGGAGACCTACTTTTCCACCTCTGAGAATGTCCTTAGTACAATCCTGGCCAGTATCAGAACTAGCATCCAGGTTCCTGCTGCTCCAATCAGAGAGGAGCCAGCCCAGGAGATTCCCCACAAAGCTGGGAAGTTGGCAGGAACTGATGCCAACCTGGCTGACAACGGTGATCTGGACCTGGGTCCTGTGGAGACAGAACCTCCCTATGCCTCTCCACGCTTCCTCCGGAATTTCACATATACTGCTGCAGACACCTACAGAGCATGGAACCGTGCCCCAGGACCCTTCCACTTGTTTCCCCACACTCCACTGGACCCTGTGCTACCCTCTGAGGCCAAGTTCCTTGGCTCAGGTACAGGTTTCAGGCCCATCGGGGGTGGTAATGGAGGCTCAGGGAAGGAGTTCCAAGCAGCTCTGGGAGGAAATGTGCCCCGGGAGCAGTTCACTGTGGTCATGCTGACATATGAGAGGGAGGAAGTTCTAATGAACTCTCTTGAGAGGCTAAATGGGCTCCCATACCTCAACAAGGTAGTGGTGGTATGGAACTCCCCCAAGCCCCCTTCAGATGACCTGCTGTGGCCAGACATAGGCCTGCCCATTGTGGTGAGTGCTACTGTAAAATTCAAGATCAATATGAATCTAAACTAAGAAGTGTCTGTGAATGTTCTCATTCATCCAGGTCATGGTTATCCAAAGGAGTTGAATCAAGTGCAACTGGACTAGCTTGACTAGCTTGGTCTAGTCAGAAAGGCACGAACTGAGGAAGCCTCTTGGATGAGAGGCGAAACGTCTTCACGGATATATACCAAGTCCAGTTGCACTTGATTCAACTCCTTTGGATAAACTAAAAAGTGGTCGTTCTTTAAGGACCTGGTATTATGCCACCAGGTGCAGAGGCAACTAGTAAATAAAAGCCATTTGAAAATCTAGACAGTTGTGACATCACATTGGGAGGTGACCGATCAAATCGAGCCAAGCATTTCACACAGTCACTGCATTCTAACAGTGAGTATGGCATAATACCTGGTCTTTATTACCAAGCTCAGTAAATATAAACAAGTTTGTCTGGTTAGCATTGATAACGTTGGCACCTGGTTGTGTTGTTTAGAACAGAATATAATTTCAAACGTATATCATAATGCTTCTTTCTGAAATGCAAATGAGACAATCTCTTATTTTCTGCTGTCTAAGACAGTGTGACTTCTACTCAATTATGTTCCCCTGAATTGATCAGCTCTCTTCTTTTCTCTTTGAAGCTTTCCCTACCAACTGAAGGTAGCCAGGGAAAGTAGAGCTTCTTAAATTAAAAATGAGATGAAAACTAGGATGTCTACACTGCTTTTACCTTGAACCTGGAAAACAGATTATTTAAGGACTTCAAATGTACTGTCTCTCCCTGCACAGAAAACATTATGAATAAGAAATTAGCTGCAAGACAAGAGTCTGTCTTAACTATTTGGTTTCTGTTTGAGGATTATGTCTATGTAGTTGTATGTAGTTGTTTCAGCATTGAAGTATTTTTACTCCAGTAATTTGTTTTTGAGGAGTAAGAGATACATAGATGGATGGGGGACCTTCCTTGCTGTGATATCCATTTAAAGGGTCGATTCAGTTCTTTTGAACTCAGACCTCATCTCAGTGTTGGGCACCACTTAGAATCTTACAGACAGAACTTGCCTGATTGCTACAGTATTGAGAAACTCGCTGCACTAGCGCCTCCTCTGGTCAGTCAGGGCGGAGGCGAACTGGGGGCAATAGTGTGATCCTCCCATGCGCTACGTCCCCCCTGGTGAAACTCCTCACTGTCAGGTGAAAAGAAGCGGCTGGCGACTCCAAATGTGGTAGTCTGCAGCCCTCCCCGGATCAGCAGAGGGGGTGGAGCAGCGACCGGGACAGCTCGGAAGAGTGGGGTAATCGGCCGGATACAATTGGGGAGAAAAAGGGGGAAATTTTCAAAAAATAAATAAGACTAGAAGAGCATAATTGTCTGGATACACTGCAAAATTAAACTAGCCTATCATAAGACCACTCGGCTTCCACGTTTCCACATTTGAAATGGAACGGGGTTTACTCAAGATGCCCCGATTTGCAAATTAAGCCTTGGCTGCTGTTATGTTGACTGATCATGCAGTAAAATGATTTTAGAAACCACAGTCACGTGGCTATAGGATACATGTAGTGCCGGTGGCTCTTGAATATATAATATTTCACCATAATTCAATGTATTCAGTGAGTGGAAGCGATAGTCTGTGTACATTGCCATTCAAATTTTAGATCCCAATATAACATCGTTTAAAATGAAATTAGCCAGGCTTGTTTTATGTGATAGGGCAACCTGAAAAAGGAGGCTACAGAATGATTTTAACATATTTCTACACCACCAGTTAAACCCCAACCTATTCTGTTCATTACAGAACTTGGGCATGAGAAGCTGTTAACTGCTTAGACCTCATCTCTCCTTGCGTCTCCTTACACCAGCGAGCTCATGGCTGAAAGTGTGCGTTAGCGTTGCTGTCGCAGACTGGCAGCCCATATCCAATTTTTTTTTAACAATTTTTTTTTTATTACCATATCTGTTTCTGATTGCTTTTCTGTAGTCTGTATGTCCAAAGCCCACATGGAATCTGATTTTTCAAATCAGTTTGTAACCAAGTTCATATGAGGTTTGCTATCAAATTCAATTTGCATTTCTGTTGGTACGTCTCCGTTTGACAGCTCAAATCAGATCACACGCATTTCCCAACCACAACCTCCTGCACGTCACTTACAGCGCCACTAGACCAGAATGCTAAAGTACGCCCCACTGTAGCAAAAACACACCATGAAGTGGGTGTCTGGGTAGCGTGGCGGTCTATTCCATTGCCTACCAACACGGGGATCGCTGGTTCGAATCCCCGCGTTGTCTCCGGCTTTGTCGAGCGTCCCTACAGACACAACTGGCCGTGTCTTGCAGGTCGCTGCACTAGCGCCTCCTCTGGTCGGTCGGGGCGCCTGTTCGGGGGGAATGGCGTGATCCCCCCACGCGCTACGTCCCCTTGGGGAAACTCCTCACTGTCGGGTGAAAAGAAGCGGCTGGCGACTCCACATGTGTCAGAGGAGGCATGTGGTAGTCTGTAGCCCTCTCCGGATCAGCAGAGGGGGTGGAGCAGCGACCGGGACGGCTCGAAAAAGTGGGGTAATTGGCCGGATACAATTGGGGAGAAAAAAAGAAAAGGGGGGGGGATTATGAAACTCCAAATTGCATCATCACCAGCCATCAATCATGAGACAGGATACATGTCCTCTCTTCCATCAGTGATGTTAACGTGCCACATTTATGCTGCACTGTAACTCGACATCGCCATTGTGAAAATGGCGAGGATTAAAATCTCTATTCTGATAACTCACTGGACTCAGAGTTAGCGGAAACCGCACCACAATTATCCACACCTAGGAGCCCGCGTCGATACGGCAACAAAAAAATACAGCTGCCCGAATGCACAGCCGATCCGAAGGTTTGCAGATAACAGAGCAAACAGTCAATCTTAATTGGATTTAAAAACCCAGAAATCAGTTGCGGATCAAAATCAGATTTGTCCGCCGTAGCCGAGGCACGCTGTCTCATTTAATTGCTTTCAGGGGATGCAGTGGAAGTTTTGATGCTTGTGTGTGACAAGTGCAGTGAAAGCGGTTTTGGCGACACAAAAGTATTGATTTTGTATCAAATAAGATGTGGTGTGTTTGCAGCTCACAGAGGATTACAAGTTTAAAAATGTCACGTTGAAATCGAAAAGCGTTGCGATTTAATTCAGTGAGTTATCCTCCTGGCCGGACCTCTCCTAAGCTTGCTCACACACACAGTCGTTCCCCAGCAACATGGAGCTGGAGAACGGCACAGAGCAGGTGAAAAACCTGATGGACCATGCAACACCTTTGATTCTATTTATCAAATTCAAAAATGATTGACAAATGCAGGTTTGTTTTTTTTTTACTCCAGCAGAGCATTTGTCAGTCTAATTGCTCAATGCAATTATCAAAAGGTTCTGCAAGATACTTGATAGTCGATAGTTTCCGGTTTCCACTGGAAACCGGAAACTATCGACTATCAAGTATCTTGCATTATGTAAAGATGCAAGATCTTGCATCTTGTGGTGCTTGCAAGTATCTTGCATATCAAGTATCTTGCAAGATACTTGATATGCAAGATACTTGCATCTTGCGAGGTCATTAAGTACATGAGATGTGCTATTAGTGTGGCAAGTTTCCACACTAATAGCACATCTCATGTACTTAATGACCTCATGTTGAAAAGGAGCAATGCTCCGCTAACCTTTACTCAAATACCCGCTACAGGAGTAGTTGTAGCAAATAATTATTCACCTCTGAAAATGGGTGCAGCCCCACAAAGGTTAAGGGACAGCACCACAAATAAAAGACCTCTCAGAAATGCAGTGTCCACGCTAAATCCCGTCTCTCACTCCCTCAGGTGGTCCGTACTGAGAAGAACAGCCTCAACAACCGCTTCCTGCCCTGGGACGCCGTGGAAACTGAGGCCATCCTGTCCATAGATGACGACGCTCACCTCCGTCACGATGAGATTATGTTTGGCTTCAGGTCGGTGATGGAGACAAACTGTTCAGAGAAAATCCCATGTCCAGGTAGCGTAGTGGTCTATTCCGTTGCCTGCAAACAACGGGATCGCCGGTTCGAGTCCCTGTGTTACCGCCGGCTTGGTCGGGCGTCCCTACAGACACAATTGCCGGATGTGGGTGTGTCCTGGTCGCTGCACTAGCACCTCCTCTGGTCGGCCTGTTCGGGGGGGGGGGGGGGGACTGGGGAGAATAGCGTGTTCTTCCGGACCATCCCCGGATCAGCAGAGGGGGTGGAGCAGCGACCGGGATGGCTCGGAAGAGTGGGGTAATTGGCCAAGTACAATTGAGAAGAAAAAAAAAGGGGGGGGGGATCCGCCTTTTTTCTCATTTTCCTTAAATTATTCTCTCATAGTAAAATTACACTGTAAGTGAATGTGGCCGTCAGTTATTAATGTTGTACAGAAGACTGATTCCATCCCCCCTATGTTTCGACTGCACCTTCTGTACTCATTCGGGGTGGTAGCAGTTGGGGGTGGGGGTGTTGATTGTTGTTCTATATAAGACAGTGCCAGTTACTGAGTTTACTGTAGTTGGAAAAGTGACAAGAGAAAAAGAAGGGAAAATTTTTACCTCCCAACAGGAGTCAGCGTTCGCCCATAACCCTCGAAAAGCCTTTGCTCCACCGAACCAGCCAGACGCCGTCACCGTTGCGGGCGTCTCGTGCCTATGATTCACCTGTGTCTACTTCCCCAAACTCTCAACACGGAAGCCATATTTAAAACTACAAAGTACACATATAATAATGTTGGTTCTCTTCACCCCCCCCCCCCGCCTGAGTTGTCTGAGAGACTCCGCCGTCGCACCATGTCCAGGCAGGCAGAATGAAGCGGCGTGCCGCACAGGGGTCGTTTGTCATGAATTATCCCCGACGCCTCCTGAATTACCGAGGAATGTTTCTTCACCTCCGCTTTCTCCTCAGGAGTAAAATTCTACCACGTCTGACGAAGTGTTTGCTCCCAGCGTGGCACGATAGGAGCTCCAGGAGCTAATGGCAGTGCTTTTTGAGACTCCTTGTGTAGTCGCTGTGTGTGTTAGGATTGCCAAATATCTAATCGGATAGATTTAGAGGCTTATCTTTTCTCCCCCCCACCGAGATTTTCTTGTCGTGGCTCTGGTTATCCATCTCCCCAACTTGACTTTTTTTGTTTTGTTTGTTTTTTGTTTTTGTTTTGTTCCCCCCCCTGTTTCTCCCCAATTGTATCCAGCCAATTACCCCACTCTTCCGAGCCGTCCCGGTCGCTGCTCCACCCCCTCTGCCGATCCGGGGAGGGCTGCAGACTACCACATGTCTCCTCCGATACATGTGGAGTCGCCAGCCGCTTCTTTTCACCTGACAGTGAGGAGTTTTGCCAGGGGGACGTAGCACGTGGGAGGATCACGCTATTCCCCCCAGTTCCCCCTCTCCCCAAACAGGCAGCCTGAACGACCAGAAGAGGCGCTAGTGCAGGGACCAGGACACATATACCCACATCTGGCTTCCCACCCACAGACACAGCCAACTGTGTCTGTAGGGACACCCGACCAAGCCGGAGGAACACGGGGATTCGAACAGGTGATCGCCGTGTTGGTAGGCAACGGAATGGACCGCCACACTACCCGGACGCCCCCTCAATTTGACTTGTGAATGTCATTCTGGTCTTGGGTGTCTTGACTTTGTCATACACTGAAGATAACAGAAAAATTTAACAGACAGTTTTTTTTCAAAATGGAACGATTGGCGACTAGATGAAACAGACGCGTGTTCGAGCCCTAAAGAGTGTCATGTCTCGAGATATGCCTCGAAAATAATGACCTCAATTAATAAATGCGAGAGACTGTCACAGTGTCAAATATTTGAGAGAAAAAAAAGAAGATGAAGTTCATTAGTCATCCTAACTGAGCTGACTGAAAGTGAAGAGCGCTGACTGTGTACCGGTCTGTGTGTCGGGCAGGGTGTGGCGTGAGGCCAGAGACCGCATCGTGGGGTTTCCTGGGAGGTTCCACGCCTGGGACATCAACCACCAGTCCTGGCTCTACAACTCCAACTACTCCTGTGAGCTCTCCATGGTGCTGACGGGAGCCGCCTTTTTCCATAAGGTGAGACAGTGCCCCCCCCCCAACACACACACACACACTGTCCTTCCCCAAGGTCCTTCGCAATGTAACTTGATGCAAATTCAGACATCTCTGTAGGAGGCTGATTCCTCCTTTTGCTTCCTCATACCATTTAACTTACCCCCATTTTTGTTCAATCCCTTTCTTGCCCCCCTCCCTTGTGATTCACCCGCTCAACGTATTTGTGTGTGTGTGTGTTTGTGTGTGTTTGCCTGCAGTACTATGCCTACCTATACTCCTACGTGATGCCGCAGGCCATCAGGGACATGGTGGATGAATACATCAACTGCGAGGACATCGCCATGAACTTCCTGGTGTCTCACATCACCCGCAAACCACCTATCAAGGTGAGTGTGGTACTGTGGTATCCCATGCGGCGTTGCTGTGCTTACCACAGCAGTCGTGATAAGTAGGGATGCACGATGTGGATTTTTGTCAGCCAATACCGATAACCGATAATTACCTGCTTCCCATGGCCGATACCGATAAGATCACCGATAATTTAGAAATTTCACAGAAGTTCATAACCTGTAGTATATGCACAAGGCTCAGCGTTTTCGTTTTTTTCCGATTTTCACCGAAAAATACCCAGATTTTTTTTAGCTGATTCCCACCCGGATTTTATGTTTCCACCGATTCAAAAGTTGTTCCTGTTCGTGTGAGGTTATGTAACAGTGTCCTGTTGTGGCGAAATTCGGCATGCTGGATGGCTTTGAAAAATAAAAACCAAAGACGCTGAGCCTTGTATATGCATACCTGAGGGTAAGATAGGTTAAGACGGAGTGAGCAAAGATGGACGATTTAATATTCCAAAGCTCTGATCGAACCACATCTAACTGAAATCACTATCGTTAACACAACAAAAACAAAGAACAGTTCTGACTCTTCAGAAGTTCTTTTTATTTCTAGTAAAGTACATCAAAGAACTTCCAAGAATCCATCCATCCATCCATTATCCAAACCGCTTATCCTGCTCTCAGGGTCACGGGGATGCTGGAGCCTATCCCAGCAGTCATTGGGCGGCAGGTGGGGAGACACCCTGGACGGGCAGCAAGGCCATCACAGGGCAACTCCAAGAATATACTTTGGATTTCATAGAACATAAAGCCTATCAAACATTTCGCATAAAAATTCAAAATAAATTAAATTCCCCTTCAATTAAGTGACATGTCTCAAATCGGATATTTGTTAATGCTCCTCCGAGAATCGTCACCTTAACGTGGTGGAGGGGCTTGTGTGTCCCGGTGATCCTGGGAGCTGTGTTGTCGGGGGGCAATCGCCCCCGGTAGGGTCTCCCAAGGCAAATTGGTCCCAGGGGAAGGGCCAGACTAAGAGCGATTCCCAAAAAACCCGATGAATTTACACCAGCAGAGTTACAGCGCCTTGCCCGGAAAAGGGAAACCGGGGCCCCCTCCTGGAGCCAGACCGGGGAGGGGGGCTCGCCGGCAAGCATCTGGTGGCTGGGCCCAGCCCGAAAAAACAACATGGAGCCACCCCCCCGTGGATCTGCCACATGCGGGGATGAGCATTGGGGTAGGGTGCCGTGCAGCCCGGGTGGCGGGCAAAGGTGGGGACCGGGGCATGCCGACTTCTGGCATCGCAGATTGGTCCTCGGGACGTGGATATTGTCAATGTATTAAATACAAGTAATTGAAACAAAAAGTAAACTGCATCCCTCAATACAAAAATAAAGGCTTTTATAGAACCGGAAGCCCATGGACACGGCCATTTTCAAATGCCAGTCAAGTAGGTGCTACCGCGGGCACCTGGGTAGCGTAGCGGTCTATTCCGTTGCCTACTAACACGGGGATCGCCGGATCGAATCCCCATGTTACCTCCGGCTTGGTCGGGCGTCCCTACACACACAACTGGCCGTGTCTGCAGGTGGGAAGCCGGATGTGGGTATATGCTCTGGTCGCTGCACTAGCGCCTCCTCTGGTCGGTCGGGGCACCTATTCAGGGGGGCGGGGGGACTGGGGGAATAGCGTGAGCCTCCCACACACTATACGTCCCCCTGGCAAAACTCCTCACCGTCAGATGAAAAGAAGCAGCTGGTGACTCCACATGTATGGGAGGAGGCATGTGGTAGTCTGCAGCACCTCCTCGGATCGGCAGAGGGGGTGGAGCAGCGACCGGGGCAGCTCGGAAGAGTGGAGTAATTGGCCAGATACAACTGGGTATTATTAAAAGAATAAAAAATAGGTACTACTGTACTCACTTTGTTTTGTTGATGGTAATGGTTGTTTCGTATTCCTTCAATACATCTTCGTTGCGATGGCGACGTTTCAGGTGACTTATAAGATTTGCTGAGTCGAAACTCGTGGACTTTTCCCCTCCTCTCACAATCCTCCCGGAACATCGGCACGGCAACAGCTGCTGCGCTTGTTAAGTCAATGAAAGCAATGTTGGCTTCGTATTATCGGCTCTGTTTATTGGCTATAATTTCATTATCGTACTAACACATCATGATATACATTTCCCATTATCGACCGATCGGCCCGATATATTATCATGCGTCCCTAATAATAGACTCGGTATCTCCCCCCTGTTTGCGTGTTTCTACTTCTGCACACAAAGCTCTGCCATTACTCAAACTGACATGTCCAATATTCTACACAAATTATGTCAAACCACGGGATCGAACCGACGCACCATGTCTGGTGTCTGAGATTTTTATTAGGACGGCGTTTATTGTCGGTGTGTATTTATGACTATACAAATAATTACACCGTGGCAACACTGTTGCCAGTGGAAGGGTTCGGAATGGAGAGGCGGACAAAAGATAGATGGTGAACACAGGCTTTTATTTACAGTGTCTCTGTTTGCACATTTTTTCCTTGCACGGACCGGTGCGCACAGGTGCTAGAGCCGTTCCTGCCTCGCCCTCTCTGCGTCTTGTGTTGTGTCCACCTGTGTTCCCACCGGTGTCCGTGTCAGTCAGTGTCAGTCCAGGACCCAGCTTCACCGCAGGATATAAAGAGCGGTTTGTTTTTTGTCTCCCGTGACGCACACACCCCCTCCCCCCCTCTCCACCTGCAGCCGAGGCTAAACCACATCCCACTACCACATTCCCCCACTGCCCAACTTAGGCCGGGGCTACATCCGGCTGACAGCACCCCCCCCCCCCCCCCCCAAGTAGGCTGCAGCATCCGCAGCGTGTGGCCACAGCATGAGGCACTGTGTGGGCCGGTTCATGAGGCGCTCCGATATGGCTGTAGTGCCGAACGGAGCTGTCGTGAACTGGTGCAAATCGTCCGGCGTAGAGAAAACCGTTTTTTCTTAGACTGTGGAGACGAGGGAATCTGCCGTTAGACCTTGGTTGAATCCATCCAGTCACCCATTATCCAAGCCGCTTATCCCAATCGGGGTCGCGGGATGGGCAGCAGGCGGGGAGACAACCTGGACAGGCCGCCAGTCTGGTTGAATCCAGTGTCGTAAAAAAAGCAAGCAGAGCTGACCCGGTCAAGGCGTTCATCGACCTGCGGCATGGGATAGGCGTCAAACATGGATACATCGTGCACCGTGCGATAGTCTACACAGAACCGTACCGATCCATCGGACTTGTGCACAAGGACAATGGGGCTACACCAGTCACTGCTAGAGTCCTCTATTCATCCCACTCCCAGCATGGCCTTGACTTCTGCCTGAACACTGTGCTTTTTGTGTTCAGGCAGTCGGTACGGACGTGGGCGCACCAACACACCCGCAGATCTCACTGTGCGGTGCCGTATGAGGTTTGTGGGTCCTGGCAGGGGGAAGAACACATCAGCAATGCGCTGTTGCAATGCCCCAACCTCGGCTTTCTGGGGGGTTGAGAGATTGTTTTCATAATGGAAGGGGGTCAGGATTGTTTGATTTTTGGGACCTCCGGCCCCAACTCATCTCTGTCTGACACCACCGTAGCCAGAGAAACCGGTACGGCCTTGTCTCCGTGCTTTTAGGAGGTTGAGGGGATCTGTGTTACACCTCCCCTGTTATTACGCACAACCTCATGGTCGATATCCCCCACTCGTCGTGTGAGCTCAAAGGGCCCTTGCCACTTGGTGGGTAATTTGGAGCTGGATGTTGGAAGTAATACGAGGACTTTCTCTGCTGGTGAAAACTGACGCAACCGTGCTTTTCTTTTATACAGGCGCTGCCGGCGTTCCTGGGCCTGGAACCAGATTCTCCCATGACAACCGCCCAAGCGTATGGAGTTTTGCTCTCAGGTCCAGGACGCACCGTACTTCGTCTTTACTGGGGCTTGGACCGCTCTCCCAGCTTTCAGGTCCGACACACCTCGCAGCGTTCTGCCAAACGGCCATTCAAGGGGGGGAACCCCTGGAGGCCCGGGGCACCTCCGCACTGCAGATAACAGAGGATCTCACCGTTTATCTCAACTGCTGCTATCCTCACGCACGAACTTCCGAATTCTGGCTCCGAGTGATGATTACAGCTCCCCACAAGCCCATCTGTTCGGGGGTGGTGCACGCTCAGGCGGATCGATTTTGTGTCCCATAATTCATAGGGTTCGCATAGTGTATGTGACATGCATTAGCCGAGATGTTGCACAGCAGCACTGCGTCGGGATAGTGCGTTGCGTAATCCAATACGACTAACACAAGCACTGCAGCTTAACGGCCCGACGAGCGCCATGCCAATACGCTCAAACAGAACCTCAATCAATGGTAATGGGTGCAACGGTGCTTTTGGGGTGGCTGGCAGGTTTACCCCTTCTCGTTCCCGGCAAGACGTACAGCACCACGTCGCCATTAACGCCCAGCCAGTAACATCGAGCCGTTATTCGGGCGAGTGCGTCATCGTATCTGAGGTGACCTGCCATGGGGTTGTGATGGGCCGCCTGGAAGATCAGTTCCCGGTGGAACTGATCCTAAAAAGATGGCCGACATCCTGAAAAGATGGCCCATACTCATAACATCACCAGCCGGGTTAACGTGGCAGTCGTAGGTAATAGCGTGGTGGCAGACATTTCCTCTGTTCATGAGTGCTACACGAGTGGCTTGTTTTTACCGCTTGTTTGACCACACCGCCTCCTTTGCATGCCGTGTAAGAGAGTCATAAAAGCGCACTGCTGCACCTAAAAACCGCCTGTTCACGAGAGACAGGATTTTTTTTTTTTGAGATACTTTATTAGTCACCCTAAGGAAATTACTCTGCATTTAACCCATCCTAGTTGTGTAGCTAGGAGCAGTGGGCAGCCGCCGTGCAGCACCCGGGGACCAACTCCAGCTCGTCTCGCCATGCCTCGGTCAGGGGCACAGACAGGAGTACTAACCCTAACATGCATGTGTTTCTGATGTTGGGGGAAACCGGAGCACCCGGAGAAATCCCACCGCAGACACGGGGAGAACATGCAAACTCCACACAGGACGACCTGGCACGACCCTCCAAGGTTGGACAACCCCCGGGGTTCGAATCCAGGACCTTCTCTCTGTGAGGAGGGGCCACCGTGCCGCCCAATAGTGTGCCCCAGTATAGTGTCCAATTTAAGATTACATTAAAAAGCTTTCACTAGGAAACAAAATAACACTGAAAGTTATGTTTTGTCGGTTTGTGTCAGTCGTTGTCTTCGTAGCCGAATTACAAGGCCGAATTTAGAGGCAACATTTGCAGTTATATTTTCAATTACTTACTGTGGACCATATCTAAGGTCCAGTGTCAGTGTAATTGGTTTGATTCGTGGCAGACTGCCATTTGGAGTGCTTGAGGAAGAGGGTGATTGGTTCGAGTAGAAATAACCAGCGCTACAAAAAAGACACTTTCCCCCGAGAAATAACAGCCTCCTCTATTATACAAAGTTCTGCTGTCAAATGTTGCCTTGTCGACAGCCGTGCGTTTCTACCAGTCAAGCTGGCAATCCACTGTGTTTGTGCACGGCCATGAGCGGCCGGGGGGGTCGGTGTCGAATACACCTCAGTATTCATTGGTTTTCACTGGGGCCACCTTGGAAAATAATGCCATGGTAGAGTGTCTCCGCACTGTTCACTACCGCCACCTTATTTTTATGAATAATTTTTTTCCCTCAATTGTATCCGGCCAATTACCCCACTCTTCCGAGCCGTCCCGGTCGCTGCTCCACCCCCTCTGCCGATTCGGGGAGGGCTGCAGACTACCACATGCCTCCTCCGACACATGCGGAGTCGCCGGCCGCTTCTTTTCACCTGACGGTGAGGAGTTTCACCAGGGGGATGTAGCACATGGGAGGATCACGCCATTCCCCCCAGTCCCCCCCCCCCCGACTGACCAGATGAGGTGCTAGGGCAGCAACCAGGACACATACCCACATCCGGCTTCCCACCCGCAGACACGGCCAGTTGTGTCAGCAGGGACGCCCCGACCAAGCTGGAGGTAGCACGGGGATTCGAACTGGCGATCCCCGTGTTGGTAGGCAACAGAATAGACCGCCACGCCACCCAGACGCCCCCTTTTATGAATAACTGAAGATTACTGCAGCACAGGTTTTCTGTAGCGCAATGCCGTTTCCGCCAAGTCTTGTGAACATGGGCCAGTGTGTCGCCCAGCTGAGGTATTCGGCCGCTGTGCGTTTTCCATACCGCCGGTATGAAAGTAAACACGACAGATTAACAAATCTGCTCCTTGTCTCCATCTCAGGTGACGTCACGCTGGACCTTCCGCTGTCCCGGCTGCCCTCAGGCCCTCTCGCACGACGACTCGCACTTCCACGAGCGCCACAAGTGCATCAACTTCTTTGTGAAGGTGTACGGCTACATGCCCCTGCTCTACACGCAGTTCCGGGTGGACTCGGTGCTTTTTAAGACTCGCTTGCCCCACGACAAGACCAAGTGCTTCAAGTTCATCTAGCGTCCGGCACCGGGGCTCGGTGGCCTAGCAAAGAGCTGAGGGGAGAGCAGACGGAAGGACCGGCAGCGTGTTAAAAACTGTACGCTCCCACTGCCGGCGCAGGAGTGGACGGGCGGACGGGTGGAGGTAAGGATAGGTGGAGCACTCAGAAGAAGGAAGGAAGGAAATGTATAATTTAAGTACGGCTCGGCTTAGCGATAGACGCGGAACTCTTATAAGTTGTTTTTTCTTTCCGGCTGGTGCTTTCGACCCACAACTTTAATGGAGATGCCAAGGTCGTGGAGGCTGAGTGGGACCTGTGCCAAGAAGATGTTTTTTTAAAAAAAAAAAATTTTTTTTTAGTGGGTGTTGCCATCTGCCTTCCATGTTCACACAGCCTCCACCATCAACCACTACAGATCTCATTTGCACCACTCCGTAGGCCTGCGAAACAGCGGCTGGTTGCGCCCGGGGGGGGGGCGGCGAAGGGGAGCCCTCCGGTCTGAAACTCTTCCTCCCGCAGTTACTCGGCGATTGACAATGGCGTGGCGTTGCATCAGAGCTGGGATCTGGTTGAACCTGCTGACAGATGGGTCGTCTGGGGGGGGGGGGGGGGGGGGAGAGACAACAGTGACAAAGGCACACGGTTGCCGTCGCACTTTTATTTTCGATTTTTACACAATTGCAAACTGTACTTAAATGAAATATGAGACGAGCACTGACGGTCAGAAGTATTTTATTGAACTTTTCTTTTTTTTTTTTTTTTTAATTGTGCTTAAATGTATAAATCAATATGTGGAATGAACCGGTTTTTTTTTTTTTTTTTTTTTTTGTTCAAGAACCTCAACCTGTGGGAGAGACATAGACATGTTAGTCTGAAAACGAGACGTAACAACAACACGACAGAGTAAAGCCGGTAGGCCCGGCCATGCTTCTATTAGGATAGTTAGCGGTCATACTGCAATGGTCATCAAACTGCCTCCAAGTGTGGAAACCAGCTCCCGCCTTGACCTGCGCGGGGTTGGACTGCAGTCTCGGTAGAAACGGCCCGCTTGTGATGTGGGAGGGCGTAACCTGTCATCATGTGTAGACGTTGGGTTTAGGATTTCACTCTCTGGCAAAGTCCAAAATTGCTCCGTTTGAAAAATCAATTGCCACCAGAACTGTGTTTTTATCTGTAATGGGGGGGGGGGGTTGTGCATAAGGTCTCACCTGAGGGTTAGGATCAGGTTTCTGTACACGTTTTTATATCGAGATTAACACCCAAGTCCCGCTTCGGCTCAGGGCGAGAAGGTTACCAACCAACAAAAAAAAAAAAAACCCATTATGGTGTCAACATGGGGGCCACTCAATAAAAGTAGACATCTACTGCGAGGTTTATTTAACTCTTACCCACAATATCTGTGTTGTAGTCTCCAAACCTGGAGCGGGAACGTCACGTCACAGTTTAAAACCGCGTTGGTTTCGCCCCGTTGCTGTTTCTCGATGAATGTTTTTCTTTGCCAAATAGGTACGATGTCCGCTGACTTACAGCAACGTTTGCGAGATGCACAATGTGAATGCTTTTGTTTAGAGGGCGCGGTCTGGCGAACCCGCCTCCGCCTCGCACGGGGTCGTCCCGGGGAGTCGGTCCGTAGGGAGCCCCACCCTGTTGTGTCTTACCAAGTTCCAGCTTCCCTTTTACTTCACCGCGTTTGATTCAGCTCCAGTCATTTGACCAGATAAGGAAGGGCGGGTCGCACTCGGAAATATACCAGTAAATAGATGTACCGTGTCGTCTGTCTGGCAAAACACAATACGTTTTCGGCCATATGGTCTTCATCGGTGTTTCCGACGAAGGTCGGATGGCCGAAAACCAGACGGATGACATAGTAAATCTATCCATCCATCCGTTATCCAAGCCGCTTATCCCGACAGGGGCCACGGCGACGCTGGAGCCTATCCCAGCAGTCATTGGGCGGCAGGCGGGGAGACACCCCCGGACAGGCCGCCACGCCAGTAAATCTATCGGTTTGCTGTATTTCTGAGTGCGACCCTCTCTTCTTTTTACGGTCCCGTGCGTCTAGGATAACACAATTAATTTTTTTTTTTTTTTTTACCAGAGGAATCAATTTGAAATAATCCCTTTAGGAAAGAAAAAGAGTAGAAAATCTATACAAATTGGTATTTTTTTTTTCCTGTGATGCTCCTACTGTAAATCTGATTTTATGAAACAAAAAGGCATAAGCCCCACAAGTTGATGTGTATTTATTGAATATGTTATTAAAAAAGAAAACTCTGGAACTGAGGTTTAATTCTCAACGGGGAGTAACTTTCAAGACGGGTCACACGGCACACGCGATACAATCAACTGGGCTCCGTGGTTCATTATCTCGGGTGGCAAAGACGGGCCCGACCCGACGGATCCCCCTTGTATCTTGACAAACGCCAAAGAAAGCCAGTGTGCCGGGGAACGCCTGAGGCGGAGCCGTCGCGCTGGCCTCGGACCAGCGCACAGGGAAGGGTAACGCGTCGTGGGTGGCCTGCTTGTTGCGGAGACCATCCTGCAACCGCTGTCACAAGTTCAATCTCCTGGCCACCCTCTGCGGCCCATCCGTCTGTGGTATGCTGTGGTGTGTATTACGGTTGTCGGTGCACCGGGGCTCACGAGACCAGCCTGGGTTTCTTTGGATGAGCCTTGACGCGCAATTATCTGCACTTCGCCATCTCGCCGTATTTTTCATCGGCGCTCCGAGGGCCCGGTTATTACCCGGCTCCAGGGGCAGATCTACAGGGTGGCAAGGGGTGGCAAGACTGTGTCCCAGAGGTGGCAGCTGCCACCCCTTGCCACCCCAGGAAAAACTCTCTAGATCCACCACTGCCCGGCTCACCCTAAACCCGGCCTTGGGGCTGGACTAAGGTCAGCCGGTGTCACGGGAGGCATTTCGAAAGCAGCTCCGCGGTTCCCCCTCTGGGATCGGCAGCACAGCTGGTTTTCCGCGGCTCGGAAGCGGGGGAAAGGCACCGAGGGGCCACAGTTTGACTTGGAAGTGTTTTGTTTTTGTTTTTTTTAAAGCACGGTGAGGTCCCCGAGTCACCTGCCGGGCCGCCCGCCCCGCCCTGCACTGTGCCAGACTGGCAACTGACCACAGCATCAGAACGATACCGCTGAAGGCCGGATGAATGGAAATAAAAACGCAATGTTGGGTTAAACCATTTGACTTGTGTCCTTATTCAGTTGTTCCCCCTCCGACGCGTCGCCCTTCACCTTCTGATGTTCACGCGTGCATGTTTCCTATCGGACTACATTAGACGCTGAACTAACCTCAGCTCGGTTTCCACACGTCTGCAGCCGTGTTCATCACGAGCCCCCCCCCCCCCCCCCCGTCTTAACCGTGGCACGCTGCACACTGATCAGCCGAGGCGAACGATATACGAGTCTCTTTTAACATTCACTCGGAAATTCCCGGAGGGTACAGACTCAAAGGGTTGACTCCCCGAATGAATGAAGGGCCCTTGATCCCTACGCAGCAAAGCTCTTAAGTGAAGTGTGGTTGCGGCACCCTTTACCCACAGGGAGCAGGTGCCCAACATAGACAAGGGGCGAGAGAAAAGGTCTGGGGATGGGGGGATGGGAGGGAGGGGGGGGGTCAGTATTTGAGAGCGGCTATTAAAAGAGATTTGGATTTTTTTCAAGTGAATTTAAATTCTTCCCCAAAGAAGCTTTGTTCAACATTAGAGTCCATTGTCCTAAATGGCAACTGTGCTCGGGAGCACTCGATTTAGTCGTCCCCGGAGTCGCCTTTCCTTCCTCGAAGGGTTTCTGGATTCCTCGCGCATTCTTCAGACACATTCCTGTCAAAATAAAACAGTTATTTTCCCTCTATTCCCTGTCAAATATGCTCTTCCGCTCCCCGGCTCCCTGCACAGCGCGCCGCAGCCGAGTCTGCAGAGCGGCTTGCAGACTCGGCCGTGGCGAGCGGGCCTTTTTGCATGTTCCTCCTCAGCGGGGAAGCGCCGCGTTTCTACATGAATGAGCAAAGCTGGGTTGTCAGAAAGGCTGAATGGTGAAACTGGCCCAATCTGTAAAACACACCAAAGCGAAAGCTGCCGGGTCTTTGATAACAGTAGCGGGCAGGGGCCGTGTCCAATTCGGTGAAAAAAGAAAAGGAAATCCAGAGAAACTCGGCGAGCACAAAACTGAATTTAGTGCCTTTCATTCGAGTGATGTTGGATGCGTTACTGTTCTGGGTTATGCAAGACCGTCGTAAAAAAAAAAATCTGCACTTGTGTTACACATGCCCTACGCAGACATCCATAAAAATGGTAAACCTTTTCGACTGGTAATCCAAAAAACATGACCGAGGGAAAACAAAGACAGGGATATTGCATAATGTCACGTGCATGTAAACAAATTGTATAAAGCATAGCTTATAAGTATAGTTTGCAGCATGTTACAGGCTCTGTAAGAGTCTTTCGTGGCGTCCGGTGGCTGTGACTGATAGAGAAATGTCTGGTATGCTGGTGGCAGTCGGCTCGAGTCCATAAAAGCCCAGAAGAAACAGGGAGGAATCTGCTTGTCCGGGACCCAGCTCTTTGGTCCAAGATTCAGAAAGAGAAAATGTTTCATTGTACACAACATGGACGTCTCTCTGTAAACAGTTAACATGCAATATTGTTGTAGGCAGATTTCTTTTCAAAACATAATAACGACTCGTTATAAGTTATCTTTTTGATCATTTTTCTACCAGTGGGTTCAAAACTTGAGCTGGTCGTTGGCGCCTGTCGACGACAGTAATTCGCACAGACCTCCAATTGGGTCCTCTAACTAAATGAACCTTCTGTCAGCTGAAGCGCTATCTGGCAGACTCACGGGTATTCATGCAGTCTCTGAGAATGAGGACTGAAAATCAGTGCCAGTTTACAAACCTACTGTATACAACAACACTGGTGCATATGCCCCCCCCCCCCAGCCCTCTCTGAGGGTCCAGGAAATGTCCGTCCAGCCCTCAACAATTACTGCAGGTTAAAACCTCTCCCCACCTCTCCCTCCCAAATGTCTGCCACATATCTTTATGTGTCTGTCAGCGTGTGCCAGTGGCAGACCTGCTGCCCCTCGGCCTCCTTCATCTCAGTCCAGTGGGCCTGCTGCTCCTCGCCGGTGCTGTTGAGGCCCAGGGAGACCCAGCCCAGCCTTTCCCGGGGCTTCATGGTGCTCCGCCGGCAGAACACGGACACCACCAGGGAGACCTCGGACAGCTGGAACAAGGCCACCTGGAACACAAAGGTCTCCTTGTAGGTGGGGTTGGACTGGCCGCGACACACGGCTGTCTTGCACTTGGACATCTCCTTTCCCTTGGAATCCAGCATCGTCAGCTTCACATAGGTGTCTGACAGAGAGGGCAGAGCGGTGAGAGGGTGCCATCTAGCGGCTGGGTGCAGCTGATGGTGAAATGGGTTCGGGGCATTTGACAACACTGGTACGGCAATGAGAAGTATTTGTGCAAAAAAAAAAATTAAAATTTTTAAGTCAACTATTTGATGCTTTCCAGCAACATTTCTAGGGGGATACCATACCCTTGTTCATCATATTCTGAGATATTTCGCTAATGAGGAAGATGGATAGCCAACTCACCTCTCATGACATACAGCTCTCCCCCTATGAAGTGTTTTATACAACAAAACAGACCATCTGAGATGCACAGCATAGCGCACACGCACAGCAAGAGAGAAGAAATACAAAGGGTGAAACATCAGATCGACAGTCTCAAGGCAGCGATACACAGGGCAACTGTCGTGGCAACGTTGGCGTGACAGGTAAACGGTGCCAAACGGGTTACCTTAGCATTGTAAACTACTAATAAGACACGTTAGCCACTAGCTAACGGGTCTGACCCTTGAGCCCAGTGTTTCTCAACCGGGGGTCCGCGGGCCCCTAGTGGTCCGTGGTGTAATTGCAAGGGGTCCGTGAAAATAAAATATCTTTAAAAAAAGATCCTATGACATTTATAGAAATAGGATTATTTTACTCAAATGTGACTGAGACCTTTATCTACCTAAACTATAAAGGGTAACAGGACTTGAACTGCACCACAAGGCGACGTCACTAACCGCTCGGCTAAAGCAGTGGTTCTCAACCTTTTTGGGGTCCTGGACCCCCTGCGTATTTTTGATCTACCCTGAGGACCCCTCCACCTGATCTTGGGGGAGGGGGGGTTGCAATTTGATAGAAACAGTAGAAACTGCATTTTAAATTGCATTATAGCATTTATTCACTCTTTGGGGCAAAAATAAGAGCTGAATACATATTCTGTGTTGTTACATATATCTGAAAGTTACTGCGTAAGAATTCTGTTTTGTTAACTATATCTAAGTTACAACTGAAAGCTCTTATTTTTGCCCCAAAGAGTGAATAAATGCTATAATGCAATTTAAAATGCAGTTTCTACTGTTTCTATCAAATTGCAACCCCCCCCCCAAGATCAGGTGGAGGGGTCCTCAGGGTAGATCAAAAATACGCAGGGGGTCCAGGACCCCAAAAAGGTCGAGAACCACTGCTCTAGATGAGCGGTTAGTGACGTCGCCTTGTGGTGCAATTCACTTCGTATCGAATCCCGCACCGGGCAAGAAAATAACCGGTTACAGCATTATTGCCTTCTAATAGCATTATAGGCTCTTACGTTTTTGAGATTCTAATTTAGACCGTGTTTTATAATATTTGGTCAATTTCTTTCTAAACGCGAACAGCTGTCAGGTGAGTAGGAGCGCTGAGAGAAAGATTCGGTCTCCGTGGCGGTCTGCCCTTGACACAGCAAATGGAGTTTTTTTCCCCAAACCCGTTCTTTATCAGCCAATCAGGAGAGTGCTTTGAAAGCCGGCATCTCCATTGGTCCTTACTTGCTGTCAGTCAGATTGTCATGGGCAGCAGTGAGGGGGCAGGTTCTTCCGCCGGATGTTTCCAAAATAAGCTAGTTTTCGCTACCTCCTATGGCTAACCTCCACTTTAACGTTGCCAAAACAACCGACTAATGTATCGCCAGCCTCAGGTCAGAGATTTTTTCAAAGGGGGGCGTCTCTGAACGGAATATTTAGAAAAGCACTGATGCCATTTTGAAAATAGAAAGACCTGCCCCCCCCCCAAAACGCTACAAAGAGCGGACGCGTTCACACATGAGAGGCTTTCTTTACTCACTTGTGGGCTTGTCGGAGGATGTGTTTTTGAAGTGGCTTCCCTGGACGACCTCTGCGGACAGCCGTCCCGTTGCGGCGTTGTAGATGAGACCCAGCAGGATCTCGGGCATGGACGAGTCACCAGTGGACCGGTAGGACAGGGCTCCCGCGCTGCGCGACACGCTCACCAGCGAGCCGCAGCCCTGCCGGGAGGAACCAACCGAGAGTTTGTGTCGGATAATTTGTCTGGCAAGGGCTTTTTAAACCGATTTAGGCTATGACGCAGCGTCTCGGTGACGCAATACTGGGATTTTTGATGATTAGGAGCGCTACGATGAGAATTGTAACGCTCACGGATGAACAGACTCGCTAGCCCTTGGCTAACGGGGTCGGACCCTTTAGCCCAGTGTTTTTCAACCGGGGGTCCGCGGACCCCTAGTGGTCCGTGGTGTAATTGCAAGGGGTCCGTGAAAATAAAATATCTTTTAAAAAAAAAGATCCTATGACATTTATAGAAACAGGATTATTTTACTCAAATGTGACTGAGACCTTTATCTACCTCAACTATAAAGGGTAACAGGACTTTTTTCTCTAATTACATCTGTTTCACAAGTGTAATTTATTGTATTTTAATAAGAGATCTCGCTCCCGTTAGCATTGTTAAAAGTTACTGCATAAAAATTCTGTTGTTACATATATCTGAAAGTTACTGCATAAGAATTCTGTTTTGTTATCTAAGTTACAACTGAAAGCTCTTATTTTTGCCCCAAAGAGTGAATAAATGCTATAATGCAATTTAAAATGCAGTTTCTACTGTTTCTATCAAATTGCAACCCCCCTCCCCCAAGATCAGGTGGAGGGGTCCTCAGGGTAGATCAAAAATACGCAGGGGGTCCAGGACCCCAAAAACGTTGAGAACCACTGCTTTAGTCGACTGGTTAACGTAGTCGCCCGTGGTGCGGGAGACACGGGTTCGCGTCCTGGCTGCGGCGGTTCCCGGCTGCCCCTTGAATTCGCCACATTAGTGTATCAGAAGTGGGATGGTGAGACCATGGGAAGCGTATGCGCCCGCCCAGAGGCGTGAGGGGGGCTAGTGTAACGTTCACGGATGAATAGACTCGTTAGCCCTTGGCTAACGGGTCGGACCCTTTAGTCGTCGGGTTCGCATCCTGGCTGCGGCGGTTCCCGGCTGCCCCCTGATTCGCTACAGAATCCGCGTTTAGAGAGTAGTGTATTCCAGTTCCATGCATTCCAAACCTAACAAATTTGCTTTAAACAAAAACAAAAATAACCCCAAACTAAACCCAACCCAAACAGAGTGAAACAAGACTGCACATGTACTGCCTAGAGTAAATATTTGATGTATGAGCTGGTTCTCACTGTTAGTTCAGAGCCTGGCTCCAGCGTGACAGGCAGAGCCATCTTCCCCTGCAGGTTGAGTTTAGTCAGGTAGAACACCTTCTCGCCCAGGACCTTCTCCTTCTGCTTGCGGCGGACACTGTAGAGGCGGAAGCGTACGGCGTAGTCTCCCAGGGCCTCTTGTTCCACCCGGGAGAACTTGAAGGTCTCCGTGAAAACGGGACACGGGCCCTTCTGGACGCCCGTCTTGGCTCGCTGCTTCTTGGTGGGCAACAGAACAAGGTGCACCTGCCAGGAGATGTTGCCCGTCTGTTTGAGAGCGGGGATGTCCGTCGCCGCGGTGACGGTGACTGCCAGCCACTGCTCGCCGGAGTCGTACTCGAAGGCGACGTCCAGCGTGCCGTATTTGGCCAGCGGCTCTGGCTCGTAGACCGTGGGGAGTGGGGGACCAGAGAGGTCCTGAAGAGGAAGAAAGTAGGAAAGGAAGACATGAGAGGGGAGAAGGAGAGAGACCAAGGGGAAGCGTCACAGGGATTATGATATGACCTGTAATTTATGAACTCTCACAAATTTGCTTTTGCTTCTAGTTGGTTTTTCAAACTGTCATCTCACGAAGATCCGATTCAAATGTGTAGAGTTCAAATCAGGTCAGCTCAAATAATGACGGTTAAAGAAAAGCATACAAATTGACTCTCCTCTCCCGGGCGTTCCTGTGATTGTCTCAAAAGTGTCTGCTGTATTGGAACCTAGATAGGCTAGGCTAATAGGTAAAAACATTTTTTTTTAAAAAGTATAAAAACAAGTGTGTCATAGATTAACAGAACGATACAGGATCTTTGTCTTAAGTTTGTAATTGGAACTAGGTGTAGTGTTGACTATATTTTCAGTTAAGTAGTTAACGTTACATATTATTTACATCGTATCCTGACTGGACGCTTAACATTGACATTGTGAAGTAGATGTTCTTGCATCAGTTCAACAGAACTAAAGCTAGCTAATCTGAATCATGCTTTCAATTAATGGAAAACCAAAAGCAGCAAGCTGACACATCGGAAACACTTCAAAACGTTTTCTAAAAGTTTGCTTGATCATGTTAAAGGTGATAGAGCAGGTCTGTGCTATTGCCGTTTCTATAAAATCCTACCACGAACGAAACCACATGGGCAATCCCAAGTGTCTGAACACGGCGTCATACGTCAGTTTGTGAGTGAGTAGGTGAGTTAGAAGACATGTTCATGACGTGCTTCACAACTTACAAAAAGCTTTCAAGCCATGATACGGTCTGGCTTCTTGCAGTCCCGCAGAGATTTGTGAGCAGTCAAGGAGCTCAGGAACAAAGAAGAGCAAAGGCTTACCTCTGTTCCCACCACAGCCGTGCTGTCGCTGGGCACGTCCTCCTCGTAGCCCTTGTTGAGGTAGCTCTCGGTGTCCTGCTCCACGCTGGCCTCACTGGAGCACCGCGTGCTGGCACAGTGCTCGGGGGAGGAGCTTCTCCTCGCCCTGCGGCCCGAGCGTGAGTGGGACCCCCGCGATGACACGTCCTCGTCCTGATATGGAGGGGGCCGCAGCTCATTGAGGGAAGACTCTCGCTTTATCCTCTGGATACTGTTAACTGTTTTGACAACATTGAGAGAGACTCAGAGTACAACCCAGCCACTGAGGATGCACAAGCCAGTGCATTCTTAGTGCCAGTACCAAGCCTGGATAAATGGGGAGGGTTGCATCGGGGAGGGAATCCGGCATAAAACCTTTGCCAAATCAAATATGCGGATCATAAATCATATTTTCCATACCGGATTGGCCGAGGCCTGGATTACCAACGACCGCCACCAATACTGTTGGCCAGCAGGGTGCCAGTGGAAACTATGCTACTGTTGAGCGAAGGAGAAGAAGAGGGGGAAGGCAAGTCCAGAGGCAGCGGGAGAGGAGAAAGGGTGGGAGTGTGGAGGTGAGAGTGGGAACTTTGAATGTTAGCACTATGACTGGTAAAGGGAGAGAGCTGGCTGATATGATGGCGAGAAGGAGGGTAGGTATACTGTGTGTGCAATAGACCAGACGGAGGGGGAGTAAGGCCAGGAGCATCAGAGGTTCAAACTGTTCTACTATGGTGTGGCTGGGAGGAGAAATGGGGTAGTGGTAATTCTGAAGGAAGAGTATGGCAAGAGTGTGTTGGAAGTGAAGAGAGTGTCGGACAGGGCGACAAGTATGACGCTGGAAATCGAAGGTGTGACGATGAATGTTATCAGCATATATGCCCTGAGAGTTGGGTGTAAGAAAATGAGAGAGAGAGAAGGTTGAGTGATGTGGGGCTAGTGAATCGGAGTGCGGTGGATTAACAAGGAGGAAGTGAGGGCACCTATGAAGAGGCTGAAGAGTGGGAAGGCGATTGGTCCAGATGACATACCTGTGGAGGCATGGGGATGTTTAGGAGAGATGGCAGTGGGGTTTTTAACTAGATTATTTAACACAATCGTGGAAACTGAGAGGATGCCTGAGGAGTGGAGAAGAAGCATACTGGTACCAGATTTCAAGAACAAGGGTGATGTGCAGAACTGTAGCAACTACAGAGGTATAAAGTTGATTAGCCACAGCATGAAGATATGGGAAAGAGTAATAGAAGCTAGGTTAAGAGGAGAGGTGATGACTAGTGAGTAGCAGTATGGTTTCATGCCACGAAAGAGCACCACAGATGTGATGTTTACTTTGAGAATGTTGATGGAGAAGTATAGAGAAAGTCAGAAGGAGTTATATTGTGTCTTTGTGGATTTAAAGAAAGCATATGACCGGGTGCCGAGAGAGGAGGTGTGGTATTGTATGAGGAAGTCGGGAGTGGCAGAGAAGTATGAGGAGTGGTGCAGGATATGTATGAGGGCAGTGTGACAATGGTGAGGTGCATGGTAGGAATGATGGATGGGTTTAAGGTGGAGGTGGGATTACATCAATGATCTGCTCTGAGCCCTTTCATGTTTGCAATGGTGATGGACAGGTTTACGGACGAGATCAGGCAGGAGACTCCGGGGACTATGATGTTTGCGGATGACACTGTGAGCTGTAGTGAGAGTAGGGAGCAGGTTGAGGAGAGCCTGGAGAGGTGGAGGTATGCACTGGAGAGAAGAGGAATGAAAGTCAGTAGGAGCAGGACGGAATACATACACGTGAACAAGAGGGAGGACAGCAGTGTGGTGAGGGTGCAGGGAGTAGAGGTGATGAAGGTGGATGAGATAAAATACTTGGGGTCAGCGGTTCAAAGTAACCGAGAGTGCAGTAGAGAGGTGAAGAAGAGAGTGCAGGCAGGGTGGAGTGGGTGGAGAAGAGTGTCAGGAGTGATTTTTGACAGAAGGGTACCAGCAAGAGTTAAAGGGAAGGTTTACAAGATGGTAGTGAGACCAGCTATGTTATATGGTTTGGCGATGGTGGTGGCACCGATGAAAAGACAAGAAGGAGGCGGAGTTGGATGTGGCAGAGTTGAAGATGCTAAGATTTTCACTGGGAGTGATGAAGAAGGACAGGATTAGGAAGGAGTATATTAGAGGGACAGCTCAGGTTGGACAGTTTGGAGACAAAGCAAGAGAGGCAAGATTGAGATGGTTTCGACATGTGCGGAGAGATGCTGGGTATACTAGGAGATAGATGCTGAATATGGAGCTGTCAGGGAAGAGGAAGATGCAGAGGACAGGAAGAGATGGAAATGGATGATCCGCTGTGGCGACCCCTAATGGGAGCAGCCAAAGACTACTGATTACTGATTACTGAGAAATCAGTAATCAGATTTAACTTTTCATTTCTAAAAACCTTGAACAGGGCATAAAACATTGAGCGACAATTTATTTATAAATGCTTAATATATATATATATATATATATATATATATATATATATATATATATATATATATATATATATGTTTTTATACCTTTACCCATAGCTGTTCTCAATCATCACAAGAACTGTGAGGAGTGGTCTCGCCCTCAATAATATTGACGAGCCGACCTTTGAGCGACATGTACCAGCAAAGGTTGGTGGTAAGGGTGGGCGGAGTTCCATAATTTGATGATTTTATCTGATTGGCTGTGTGTAAATGACTCTGATGACATCATGAGTATGAGAGAAAAAAAAACTAAAAATTCTTTAATGTTAGTATTTCGACCTAGTTTAAGTGTCCCATATGTTTAAGGGTGTTAATTTCAAGGATATCTGTTTCAAGAGCTAGTCAGCAATAGTAATTGCAGGATACCGTTTAGCTCTAAATTAAAACAAATGAATTACAATCTTTAAAATTATACCGTGTCATTTAAATCAACAACATGGGCGTGAATGTGTTCCCTGTGTGCATCCTCTTACCCTGTCCACTGGAGGCCTCACTGCTGTAGCCCTCCTGTTCGCCGGACTGGGTGTGTTTGTTGTCTCCCGACACGCTGGAGGCGTTCTGCTGGACAACAGGCCGCACACCTCCTTCCTCCTCGCTGTCTGACGAAGCTCCTTCTGGACGAGACACACAGTTCAAACAACAGACGAAGCAACGGGTGAGTTACTCAGAGACACAGGGGGGGAGAGGGACGGGGCTGTCGCTGTCAGAGCACTGCAACACACAGCAAACCAACCAGCAAGGGGGAAGATCGACAAAGTTTTGATGATTAAAGACATGACTCTGATGGTCAAACATTAGCTTAAGAGTTAGACGGCGAGGGGAGAGGGGGTCTCAGAGAGGAGACCCCAGGAAAGAGTGGTGGTAAAAGGGAAGAGAGGCGGCACTCCTTCTGACCTTTGTTGGTTTTCTTCTTTTTCTCTTTGCTTTTCTTGCCTTTCTCCTTTTTCTCTTTATCTAATTTCTTTGAGGCCTCTTTTTCGCCTTTGCCCTTCTCCTTCTTCTTCTTCTTGTCCGACTTCTTCTTCTTTATAGGCGAAGGGAACGGGGGGAATTTGCCCTCCTTCTCCATGCTGCCCTCCTTCACCTCCTCCTCCTCCGTCTTATCTTTCCCCTGAGCTTTCTTTTTTCTCTCTTTCGACACCCCGCTTTCAGTTTCGGGACTGGCTGATGGAGGAGAGTCGTCATCCTGGCCATCGCTTGGATACTGTTCATTGGATTTGTCCCCACCAGTGCTGGGCTTTTTACACCGTCCACTGCTGGAGCCAGTTTCCTTCAATGCCTCACCCTCCTCTTCCTCCTGTATTGACTCCTGTTGAGACTGCTCTTTAGTCTTCTGAGACCTGGCCTCTCTCTCCAGCTGTCTCTCTATCCTCTCCTGTCTCTTCCTCTCTCTCTTCTCCTCCCACTCTTTCTGCTCCGTCTTCCTCTTCTCCTCCTCTGCTAACTCGGCCTCAGTTTTTTTAACCCGCCAGCACCCGTCCCTCCATTCCCATTCCAGTGAGCTCTGGACATGCTCGCCCTCAGCGCCATTGTTGGACGCGTTGCTCTTTGACACGTGGTCTGCACAACCGCCACCCTCCGTGTCCCGGGACGCCCACCGCCGGGCCCCAGCATGCTGGCCGCCCTCCTGGCTGGCTGCGTGCTCCCCGTCCTCCTCTTCCTCCTGCACCTTGTTGATGATGGTGGTGACCTGCTCCGTCAACTGGTCGCTGACTGTGTAGGTGACATCACTCACCGCGCTGGCCAGGTCGTCCACGCGACTGCTGACCGAGTCCAAGATAGATGAAATGTTGACAGATGGGAGGTTCTGCTGGAAGCTCTTGAAGAAGGCCATGTCTCAGTCGGGGGTTCCCTTCACCACACGGGCCGCTAAATCAGCATCCAAGGCACTGACACAGACATACGGTGGTTAGCAATGTGGGCTGCCAACGCCACTGTCAGCTGTGATGCCAATGCCAACACAGACTGTGTTATGCCCACTATGAAAGAGATTAAATCCAGTCTTGTAAAAACACGTTTGTTTTTTCATATACCTACTTTCATATACTGCATTGAAACCAGGTTATATGGGACTGTATTGTGTGAGGTATAGAAAGCCTATGTGAACAAGTGCATCAATATTTCAGTGATGAGGCCACTGTGAGGATGATCAGATTAAAATGCAATGCATGTAAACACTTAAATGTTTTAATGTTAACCTGAGATTGTTTATTCTGTGTTTAAGAGATGCAGACTTTGTCAGCTTTGTCTAGACATATGTCGTAATACGGGTACGCCCGCGTACCAGAGATATCACTGGATCAATTATTGTAATTAGTAATCACAATGGATTACTAATTACAAAAGTCGCCGTGTAACTTGTAACTAATGTAATCAGTAACTGACTACTTTTCAAAGTAATCGGACCCAACCCTGTTTGTGTGCGCTGGAGTACAGCTACCGTCTTAAAGGGTTGTGTTTACCTTGGAGGTCTTTCTTATAGCCATCCAGACATGACAGATCACTGGGATTCTCCACTGATAGCTTGTTGCTGAGGTATAGAAAGAAGAGAGCCATCAGCCCCATAAAGACTGCAATGGAGGACAGGACACAGAGCAGCTCGGGAGAGACTGGAGGAGAAGGAAAGGAAATAAAGGGATGGAAAACGAGATGTGGGGGGTAGAGAGAAAAATATGATGAGAGAATACGATAAAGGATGGAAAAGAGTAAGAGGGCAATAACAGATTAATAAAATTACATCATGGTATATGATGGTTACATTCTACAACAAAATATATCAGAACATGTAGCCCGACAGTTGTTTATTTTCCTCTGAAGAAATGTGTCAACACAAAGCATTTTCCATTCAGTGATGGGGAAACCACCGTAGTCCATAGTATGTGCTTAGCTAATGCATAATTCTGTAAGGTTAAGCTTATTTTCTTTTCTCTGTATATTTTGTGTATCTCACAGAATGAAACTCATTATATGTTGTCCTGTGGGAGGCGGGCCAATGGTTACTCAACATTAAAGCAGATGGAAGGGGGTATATATTCCCATTCCGCGGGCTTAACAGTCCACACACTGTATGTAGGCCAGCCATACTTCATGTAACTATGCAGGCCAGTGTTGCTGATGAGCTATTTTTATTGGAGCCCCAGTGGAGCCGCATCTAACTCAAACATAAGACACTACTGCCAGACCAGGCTGAGACTACACTTATCACACAATGTATCACACAGACAGAGCACAGAAACTAAAAACTGAAATAAAAACACCATTTTTAAACGCCAACTTTCTCATTGGCAGGGGAAACTTGTGGGCAAAAAAAAGAAGAAGAAGAAGGCTCAGAGTGTGGCAAGGCTGTCTGATATGAGGAAGTAATTTCAAACCTGAGGCACATGGATGTCTTGCATGTATTCAAATAACAATGACCTCAGATGACTATAAACTCTTTGAATGGTTAATACCCTGTCACTTGACGGGGAAAGTGTTCGTTTGCGTCGACACATTTACCAGCCCCAAGGGAAATGTCCTGCTGTATGTCTCATAACTGGCGTCCATTCACTAGGTTTTAAACAGGTGTGCGCTCAACCACGACCAAGGGTCACCGGTGGAGTTTCCACGCGCGAGATTAATCAACACAGTCAAAACAAATGCCCCCTTCGGAGTCCACCGAATACAGCATGGACTTCAGTACTAAAACAAAAAGAAGCCCACACGTTCCGACCCGTGGTCCCAGCCTACTATAGACTGAAGCTACTCTTATGGACGGCCTGTTCTCGCCATGGCAACGGTGAGAGAGAAACTACCACTGTCTGCTGCAAGACTGCCAAAATGATGAACGCTGAAATGTAAAAATAAAGATACCAAAGAGAGAGAGAGAGAGAGAGAGAGAGAGGCTGAGATAAGAAGTGAAGTGGCAGTTGAGGCTCACCTTTGCAACAGGAGCATCTTTTATCGAAAGTCAATCCCCTCAAAACACCAGCATGACCCCTTACACTGCTGCAAGGTGCACAGTGAAGAAAGAAGACAAAGTTGCCCGACAGTACGCTAACACGACCCGTAATGACTCCTTTATATGCTCCTTCCAGTCCAGCGCTCGCCACGGTTATCTGTCCATTTTCACCCGTGGTGCCTCTGTCTGATGGCGCCAAAATGGCCTGCTTGTCCACTAGCGCACCAGCACTCTGCTCCACAAATGAGCTTATGGCTCCGGCCCCTGGGCGTGGGCACACCTTGTACTTGGCCCTGCTCTGTAATGTCAACGACACTTGAATAATTCAGATACCTGAAGTAAGCAGATCCCCCTGTCAATGTATACCAACCAGCAAGGGGAGTAATACTACTAACGGTGTTTATCAACTCACGGAGGGTTTGGGAACATCAGTCAAGAGAGTGGCCAGAGAAGCTGCAAACCTGATAATAATAATAATAATAATAATAATGATGATGATGATGACGACAATAATAATAGTCATCATCATCATCATAATCATCATCATCATAATAACAAAATATTAATAATAATAATAATAATAGGAATGGAATGGGCCTGGTTATTATGTTGTATTATGGCATGAAGTCAAAGGAAATTTCTATAATAATAATAATAATAATAATGATGATGATGATGATGATAATAATAATAATAATAACGATAAATAATAATACACATACCCATAAGTCTTCAATGAGGTTGTTTCCAAAGTGGGGGAGAATGATAGAATGCCTGACCTCTCTCTCTCACTCTCTCTCTTTCTCGCTCGCTCTCACTCTCTCTCTCTCGCTCTCTCTCTCTCTTTCTCGCTCGCTCTCACTCTCTCTCTCTCACTCTCTCTCTCTCTTTCTCGCTCGCTCTCTCTCTCACTCTCTCTCACTCTCTCTTTCTCGCTCGCTCTCACTCTCTCTCCCTCTCGCTCTCTCTCACTCTCTCTCTCTCGCTCTCTCTCTCGCTCTCTCTCTTTCTCTCTCTCGCTCTCTCTCTCATGCGTGTCACGACAGAATAAACAGCTGTCTCTCTGTTCTCTTGCATATGTGAACTGAAGCTGAACTCAGGCTTCAGGACTGAGCCTCAGGGGTCAATCTGGTTTTCCAGGTGATGGCTACAAAAAGATGACTTAACAGACACTAAAGCCCGGGCTCTCCACCATTCTGCCCAGGATAGCAATCCAGTAATGACTCCAGCGAAATGTGAACATTTTGGACCAAACAATATAGCTAAAAAGAAACTACAACAAATTTAATTGTTTTTTTTCTTTTTTTGTTCCAGAACATGTTAATATTTTGCTTCTGCCCTGATGGAACACTGGAAATAACACGTGAAGGAGCAATGCATCCTGGGATTTCCTCAATGTGACCACTTCTACACACGGATGAAAAGTGTAGTTAAAGAGTTTGCTTTTTTTTTTTAATCCTATTTTTGACCAGTGCATATGGATGCTTATTTGAAATGTGGGTAACCATTCTGGAAATGTTGCTTACACTCGGACCTCTGGCTCGTAGGAAAACAAACCCTCCGCTGAATAAACCATGACTGCACGGAAGCCTTCTCCCGGTGAAGTGTGCTGGGACTTGATATGCCATGCATAATTCACACACAGACATTACGTTTTCTGAAAGGCATGGCTATAGGAACACGTTCCACGTGCAGAACGTTGTTGGGAACCTTAACGTGAGCTTCAAAGAGAAGAAGGAGACAGTTTGTGTGTGGATGTAGGCCACACTTGTGCTTCCAAATGGCCTAAAACCTTGCAAACGGTCACCCAGAGCACTATCATGCAGACTAGTGGAGATGCAAATACACATACAAAGCTAACACATACAAAGATGTGCAAACGCTGACACACACACGCGTTGTGGTTTTACCTCGTCTGGCACAGATGAGCTCATGCACGCCGCAGTTTCTCCCCCCACCTAGGAAATAAAAGACATGAAAGTCAGGGGGGGTCAGGTGTTAAAGTAGCGGCCCATGTGTCGTGACACCACACGCTCTGTCCTCAGGTAAGGAGAGGCGACAGAAGCCCACGATGACATAATTAGCCGAGAGCTGAACTGTGCAAACAGCCAATCAAATATTTAGTTGCAAGATCCATAAGCGACATTAACTCGCTGAACACCGGGTCCAGGGTTTCTGCACGTTCACTTTACTGATTTAACAAGTGAAACGCGTTTCGCATCTGCATCTTCGTGTCTTCTCTTGTTTATTTATAATCACCAAAGCAAAATACTGGCTTGCAACATGGCCGTCTCTTTCAAGAGAGGTACCACATTCAGGGCTGCAGTGATAGTTGAAGCGGTAGATGCAATACTAAGTAGGTGGATGCTGAGAAGGAAGTGAGTATCCTCTCCTCTATAGATCAGTGACTATTAGGTGGCAGGCGGGTAGACCCCAAACCGACAGAAAGAGAGGTGTGTATACTCTGTATATCTGCGTATACCCTCCACTACACAATAGGCCAGATCCGTAAGCAAGGGTTTGGAGCACGAATAAAGCTGAAGTGGGAGAATACCAAGTGCACTGCAAAATATAACACCCTTATGCTACATTTATATAGCCTTGCTGAAGCTTAAGTTCATGCTGTACGTTCACACACACACACACACACACACACACACACACACACACACACACACACACACACACACACACACACACACGGTCTACATGGTCACGTGAGAACAACTGGTATAAGGTTGACTTGGCAGTCTCTTTGTAACCTATATTGTAAGATAAAGCAGCCATGTTGTTGGGAGGAGCGGGGGGGTGTGTGTGTGGGTGTGACACAAAATTTACTTTCAGACCAGCAGCCTATTAAATATTCAACAAATCCGTCGTGGCTGAGCACTGCAGCATTGCTTACAGGTCGGGGGCACTGGATCCTGCAGGCAGGAGGGAGGCGGACCACGGCTCGGGTTCACAGTAAAGAGAAACCCCGGCACACAAGGCAACACAGACGGACGCTCGGTTTCTACGCAACTTCCCGGAAACAGCGGAGAGATTCAACGAAGAAGCGAAAATCTTCCAAACACTCCCCCCCCCCCAAAAAAACAAACACAGATGACAATTGTTGCTTTCAAACAGGGGGGGGGTCAGTCCTGAGTGTGCGTTTGGAAAGTTGAGCATCTCTTTTTGTTCTTACGTCAAATAAGAGAGGGGGGGTGTAGGGCTAAAGCTGACAAAAACATAAAGATGTTGTGTTATACTAGATATAGACACGTTAGATATTATCAACTCTAGCGGCAGCGCTTATCCGCACGGGGTAGGTCCCCACACCGCGCATGCGCGAACATTCTTCTTCGGCACCTTTTTGACGGCGAGCTCACGTGACGCAATAACGCACCGACCTTTACTCGCGTCCCTTAATTAAAGCCGTCGGGACAAAAATGCGCCGTCCGTCCAGCCTCATAAAGATGTCTACGCCGCGTGACGTCCAAGCCCCGCACGTCCGTCGCTGCGCGGCCCGCACACGGAAGGTTATCCGGGTTATCTAGTCCGCCGCTGTCCACTTCAGCACCACTTCGCGTAGACGGGGAGCGCCGCACCGTTGCGCCGCGTCCCTGCGTCGGTGCGGGTTTTTTTTTTTTTTACACCTCGGCCGTCCGCCGCTGCGGGACACCGCGTTAGTGTCCCTCCGCGGTCTTCCCCGGCGGATGGCTCAAGTCGGCTAAAATCGATTCGAGGCAAACGGGGCGCGACTACCGGAAAGCATTCGCCTCTCTGTCCCATACAAGTTAACGCGAGTCCCGCAGGGTACTTGTGAAGGTACTCACCATCGATCGCCATGATGCTCGGTCCCGGACTCTACCAAATCAAGGGGGTGATGAGATGGAGACATTCATGTGTCAAAGGGAAGTGTGTGTGCGCGTGTGTGTGTGCGCGTGTGTGCGCGCGCGGCGGGGGGGGGGGTTATGCCCACCGACTGATAGTTTTGGAGCAAGCGACAATATGAAGGCTCCATGGCAATATATAAACCCAGCTGCTCATGCGTCAACGTGTCCGTTGGCCTCAAGAGTTAATTTTGCGTTTTAATCAAACTTTTTTTTTCTTCTCAACTATATTGTCCGCTGTCCATTGTCTTGCAGAATGTCACTGTATGAGTTACCCTTTCTAGTGATATTAGAAGAAGAAAAAAGATGAAAAAATAACAGTTCAGGTATGAACTAGACAGAATCTCCCATTCATCAGATCCATCAGGTCTGGCTGTTCCCATCTTTTACATGAACGGTTTCAGTTTCTGCCAAACCCTCCTTATGCTTCCACCAGCTAAAACCAACAGGTGCAAACCCTCCTTTATACACTACTCAAAAAAATAAAGGGAACACCTAAAAACACAATATAGACCTCGATGAATGAAATATTTCAGCAGAAAATCTTTACTTATTAGACAGAGGGATGTGTTTAGAGCAAAATAACCTAAGAATGATCAATGGAAATCAAAATCATTAGCCCATTAAGGTCTGGATTCAGAATCATACTCAAAATCAAAGTGGAAAATGAGAACATAGGCTGATCCAACTTCTGTGGAAATTCTTCAAGACGATTCAAAATGAGGCTCAGTAGTGTGTGTGGCCTCCACGTGCCTGTATGCACTCCCTACAACGTCTGGGCATGCTCCTGATGAGACGACGGATGGTCTCCTGAGGGATCTCCTCCCAGACCTGGATCAGGGCATCGGTCAACTCCTGGACAGTCTGTGGTGCGACATCGCGCTGGCGGATGGTACGAGACATGATGTCCCAGAGGTGCTCGATTGGATTCAGGTCTGGGGAACGTGCAGGCCAGTCCATAGCATCAATGCCCTCGACATACAGGAACTGCTGACACACTCTGGCCACATGAGGACGAGCATTGTCATGCATGAGCAGGAACCCAGGGCCCACTGCACCAGCATATGGTCTGACAATGGGTCTGAGGATCTCATCCTGGTACCTAATGGCAGTCATGGTACCTCTGGCTAGCACGTAGAGGTCTGTGCGGCCCTCCAAGGATATGCCTCCCCAGACCATCACTGACCCACCGCCAAACCGGTCATGCTGGAGGATGTTGCAGGCAGCAGAACGTTCTCCACAGCGTCTCCAGACTCTCTCACGTCTGTCACATGTGTTCAGTGTGAACCTGCTCTCATCTGTGAAGAGCACAGGGTGCCAATGGCGAATCTGACAACCAAGATGTTCTCTGGCAAAGGTCAACCGGGCTACACGGTGTTGGGCTGTGAGCACAGGCCCCAATTGTGGACGTCGGGCCCTCATACCATCCTCATGCATTCTGTTTCTCACTGTTTGAGCAGAAACCTGCACATTAGTGGCCTGTTGAAGGTCGTTTTGTAGGGCTCCGGCAGTGCTCCTCCTGTTCCTCCTTGCACAAAGGACCAGATAGCGGTCCTGCTGCGGGGTTGTTGTCCTCCTGTGGCCCCCTCCATGTCTCCTGGTGTACTGGCCTGTCTCCTGGTACCTCCTCCATGCTCTGGACACTGTGCTGGGAGACACATCAAATCTTCTTGCCACAGCACACATTGATGTGCCATCCTGGATGAGCTGCACTACCTGAGCAACTTCTGTAGGTTGCAGATACCGCCTCATGCCACCTGTAGTGGTGAGGGCACTAGCAAAATGAAAAACTAACCAAAGATCGGCCAGAAAAGATGAGGACAGGCAAATGGTCTGTGGCCACCACCTGCAAATCCATTCCTTTTATAGGGGTTGTCTTGCAAATTGTCTAATTTCCACCTGGTGGAAATTACACAATTTACCAACAGGTGAAATTGATTCACAAATCAGTGTTGCTTCCTAACTGGACAGGTTGATATCTCAAAAGTGTGATTGACTTGGAGCTACATTGCATTGCTTATGTGTTCCCTTTATTTTTTTGAGCAGTGTATTCTCTGCCATCTGCCTCTTAAACTCTAGGAGGAAAAGGGGCAGCTATTGTTACCAGGGTATTTTCTTGCCCGGTGCGGGATTCGATATGGGGTGTGCTGCCCTACAAGGCGACCTCGCTAACCGCTCGGCTAAAGGGTCAGACCCGTTAGCTCGGGGCTAACGTGTCTTATTTGTAGTTTACACTATTTGCCTAATGTTTCTATTGCCTGCGTATTTTATTGTGCATTTATGTTTTTGGTCTTAGTGTTGTATTTATGTGCCCTGTGTTTTATGTGTACGTCCCACTGCGGTATAACCAATCGCCCCACTAGGGACAAATCAAGTTCTTGATAGACAGCATGTTTTGTGAAGAAGTTGAAGGCATAGAGCGAGGTTAGGATTATCAACAAACGCTTTGCAACTTTACGTATTAACATCTCGCCAAAGAAATCGCATCTGTTCCACCTCTGTCCTCTGTCCATGCCCAAGACCGGACGGGACGGAGGCACACGTCTCCGCTTTTCCGGCAGCGTGTCTCCGGGATGCTCCCGCCGCCCCGCCCCCCGCGTGTGCGTCATGGCTCAAGCCCCGCCCACCGCCTCCCTCTTCCAAAACGTTTCCGCTAAGTTTTCTTCGGCGTCGTTCGAGCTCGACTGCGAGAGTCAAAACATACAACGGCGCTTAATCCGCAACAATGAGTGAAATCGAGCCAAGCGCGGACAACGGAGAGGAGCAGGACTGGGCGGCGGCGAAAGTCTTCTTTGAAAATTTAAAAACTAAAATACCGAGACCCGTAAGTATTTCAAAGGGAACTTCATTGACGTGCCGCCACCACCCCCGGATGCGGTTATATACACGCGCCCACCTTTAGTTGGCACGCGACCTTCACCGTGATTTCATTTCATTGTATTTACGTTCCATCCTTGGTATCAACAGCCCAAACCCAGGCACGCCGTCACCGTGGCCGTCTCCTCTCGCACCTTATTCGACATGGTCGCGGAGAGGAAGCTCTACGAAGAAGAAGGGGTGGAGAGGTATGTCGCTCATCAAGTGGAGCACGAGAATACGCCGCTGATGCCCGGTGCCGCTTTCCCTTTTGTCAAGGTAGGGTCCTGCGAGGGGTCGTGCTTTTTTCAGAGGGGGCGTGGTGTTTTATTATTGCATATAAACGACTTCGTCGATCGGCCTTACCTGTCTCCTAAGGACCACCCCCCCCCTCGGATGAAGGCGCGCATCACACATGTGACAGCCCAGAGCGGATCTTCCTGCGGTTTGGCTTTTCGCCCTCCATGCTTTCTATGGGAGACCACTTGCAGAGGGTGTGGTGCGGTGATGAAAGTGCAATGTTTGCGTTGTAAACTGGCGTGTCCATTGCTCTGTGTGTCAAATCCTTCTTAGGCACTCATGACTGTCAACTCCAGACTGAGAGAGCTCTACCCAGACAGCGAGGAGCTGTTTGACATTGTGCTGATGACTAACAACCACGCCCAAGTCGGAGTTCGCCTCATAAACAGCATTAATCACTATGGTAATCCCCCCCCCCCACCGCAACTTCACTCACTCACTCACTCTCACACACACACAAACAAGCAAACCGACCAACCGGACTTCATTCTTTGTGCCTGTATGCACCCTGCACCCATTGCTTCAGCACAGTGGCGTATCTAGAGATTTTTTTCCTGGGGCGGCAAAAGGGTGGCATGAGGTTCAAGGAGGGGGGCAATGGACATTATTCTAAACCACGGGCGATTCTAGGATCAGAGCTTTAGGGGTGCTGAGCACCCAGAGTGCTGGCCGGCCAGACAAGATAAATTTGGGGGGGGTGGATCAAACCATTTCCGAAGCATGGGGGGGGGGTGCTGTGTTTTTGTTGTTAAAATATTACGTTTAAACCATATACTGGATATGGTTTTGACCTTTCTTCACCTTATTAAACATGGACATACAGTAAAACATAAAAAATCTCTTCAATTTTAGGGGTGCTGGGGTTCAATTTAGGGGTGCTGCAGCACCCCCAAAAATGGGCTAGAAAT
The DNA here is from genome assembly GCF_029633865.1 of Lampris incognitus. NCBI lineage: Eukaryota > Metazoa > Chordata > Actinopteri > Lampriformes > Lampridae > Lampris > Lampris incognitus. Next base: position 14,198,237 of record NC_079225.1, on the reverse strand, counting down.
GCCTATGTTCTAAACGTATTATTATTCAAAACGGATTTCATCGAATGTGTTTTGTTCTCTACTGTTTGAGATGAGTTTGGTGCGGGTCTCATTGACCTTCACCATGCATGTACATAAAATATATTTTAAAAACATATTATCTGATTTATAAATGGGGTGGCAACAGGGGTGGCAAGACTGTGTCCCAGAGGTGGCAGCTGCCACCCCTGTTGCCACCCCGTAGATCCGCGCCTGCTTCAGCAGTATAGGCTCACTTTAGAGGCAGTCTAAACTCTGCTCGACCCTCACACGCTTCAACCTCTAGCTTTGGTTTCAGTAGGGATGCACTGGTACTGATATCGGATATCGGGGGTCAACACCAGACTAAAATGGAGTATCGGTTTCCGAGATTTTACCCAAGACTAAAATCTGATGCGGAAAGTCGTGAGAAACATATCATAAGTAAAAGCAAAATGGCTTGATTTACTGCTTTTTTTTCTGGGCACATGGAAGCCTGCAATTTTTTTCCCCCAATGGTCGAAAATAAAAAAACATACTCATCTCAATTACTTTGCCCTTTGACCCCAAACTAATGTTCCAATTCTGCGTTGTTCAGCAAAAGTAATGGCTCAGATCTTCACTTGGTATTGACCAAAACATTAAGAGTCATACTCGGAATCTGTATCAGCAGTGAAAAAGTGATATAGCTGCATCCCCAGTTATAAGTGTAAGTCTTGCATTGTTTCTGTAATACTGTTTTGGGACTGTGATAAGTTTCTGCTCCACTGGAAGGAACTACAGGGCTTATACAAAAATAATTCATAAGAATTCCACAATATATATCTCCAAGTTGATAACCTTTTTGACCTGTAAAACTGGTATATGGCTTGACTCTGACACAAAGTATACACCGAATTTTATTATTTATTTGGCAAAGAAAAATCTTACTACCTGTTAAAACTGTTAACTGTAGGTTAGCAACTCAGGTTGCTAACCTACAGCCCATGGAAAAGTTAACATATAACCCACAACAAAAATCAGACAAAACCTGGTATATGTGGTCTACATCACGGGATTTCCTTGAAAATATGCTAGAATAAGTTCACCAAAAAAATCATATGTAACTTTTTTTGTCTAAATTTAGTCTTATTTACCTTCTTCCTACACTGAACTGAAAGTGAACTTCCTCCACCCTCTTCCCTTTATTTCTTTTGTATTTATTCATTTTTTGTCCTTTTATATAATTAGCTCCATCCTTTGCCTTATTTTTATTTTATTGAACCGGTGTAACAGTGAATATTGCTGACATTGATAAATGGAAAATTGAAATAAAGGATTCAGCTTAAAGTGAATTGAAGAGACGTTTGGTTTACTTGGCAGAGTTAAGCGTGATTCACCTGTCTCAAACTTTGTCTTTGTTCTATCAGAGTTGACCATAGAGAGATTCTGTATGACTGGAGGGAAGAGTCCCATAGGCTACCTGAAGGCTTACATGACCAACCTTTATCTGTCTAAGGACTGTGAGAAAGTCACCGAGGCCATCAATGAGGGTAAGTGATTTCATGTATGGATCAAACGACTTCTGTTAAAGAACCTGATCAACCTTAGGTGCAACAAGAGCAGGCGACAGAAGTCATCGCTGTGAACATGAACGATGTCCTGTTTTGCCCGCCATCAAACTGTTACACACCCGTTCCTCATGTTTCCTTGATTGTGAAATATGTGGGTAACAATAAGAACGTTAAAAAAAAGGCCATTGTCGTCATACAAAAAGGATTACCAAACCATGGTCAGATCATCATGGTTTGAGTCTCAAGGGGATTTACATGCCCTCAATGCAAACAAGTGGATATAGTAAATAGCCATGACCTTAGACCCACAATGCAGATGAGGGAACATGCCACAGGACAACCAGTGATGGCTGACAGCAGAATGCCGAGGGTTTCCCCAACCATGACAAGAATTTCCAAAAGACACACACGCACACACAAACTTTGAGAAAACCTTACAGTCACCAGACATAGCAGACATTTCATAACCCCCTCCCATCTCTCCTCCCTAAGGCATTGCTGCAGCCACAATGTTCACTCCAGGCAAGGAGAACGAGTTGTGCGACAATGAGCTGAGGGTGGCCTTTGACGGCGACGCCGTCCTCTTCTCGGATGAGTCGGAAATCATCGTGAAGAAACACGGCTTGGACACGTTCTTCGAACACGAGAAGGAGTTCGAGAACAAACCTCTCGCTCAGGTAACTTGATAGGGCTATCGGACTCTTTGAGGAAATCATGACGCAATCATCTACCCTGTAGGCATCACGACAACATCTCTGAGTTTTCCACTGATCGTTTCTAAGTCTCAGTTTTATTTTGATGTCTCTTTATGACCAGCTCGAGAAGCTGAGTGAGAAATCAGTGAGAAAATCAGAGATTGCTATGTAAAGATTCCAAATGCATTTCTCTGGGTTAGGCTCCCTTGAAATCTGACAGAATTAATTCCAGCACACAGATGGGATAAACTATCACAATTACACATTATCATATACATTATCCACATTATACATTATCGCATCACTGTATATCTTCCAAATATATTTTTTTCACAACACCGCCAAGTCTCTCAATCTTCAAAAAAAAAAAAATACACCATCTACCAGATGGTGAATGCAGCTCTTTGTGACAGTAAAATTGTTTTTTTCCTGCGAAACACTACCACTATTGTTAGCAGCAACACACAAGGACAGCAAAAAATCCGAAATTCCTCGTAACAGACTTCGTAGTTTCCCCTAGAATTTTTTTCTGGCCTGGTGGCACGCACCGAAAACACCCTAAACAGGACGAGGCGTGCGGGGTGGCATATTGACGCGGTCGGCTTCAGTCAGATGGTGCAGCGGAGCAGATGGTCTGCAATTTATATTTGCGTTCAAATTTCTGTTCGCTCGGTATATTCAAGACTTAAAAAAAAAGTGATCCCGAGGAGAGGATGACTTAATAAGCTGCAGTTATTGCATTAAAAATAAAAAAATGTATAAAATAAAAAAAGATTATTGCATAACAATAAGCTGTGTTGGCAATTACCTTTGCAAAACAATTAGCACATCATGAACACAGGTGTGTGTGATACGGAGCTTTCCACAAGGTTGTGGAGTAGCTAGCGGTGGGAAAAAGTAGCCAGCTAAGGGTCACCCCCCCCCCCCCCCCCAGAAAGATTTGGACATAAAAGCACAAATTCGGTGGCCTCTGGCCACCATTCCATCATATACACTGATCTTAATTATTGCATATTCTAATGAATTTGCCCACCTAATTACTTTAAAGGAGAATTAGGCTCCTTGTGTGTTTTAGACAGTCTGTGAATAGCTATTAGTATTTAAAACCATGCCTATTTCTAACTGATCAGTACTTTTGTAGTTAAGAATCATTACAACTTATTTATTTTTCATTTATTTATTGACACCTTCACTCTAAGGTTTATCAAGACATGCCACAATGATAGTAAATTTATTGTTTTACTAGAAACATAAATGAAATGATATGAAAATAAACAAGGTTATATTAAGGGGGAACATGTTTTTATCCCGTGTCTTATCTAGTTTATGTATGGTTTAACTTCGTTTATTACAGTCGTCCAGGTGGTGTGGCAGTCTATTCCGTTGCCTACCAACACTGGGATCGCTGGTTCAAATCCCCATGTTACTCCGGCTTGATCGGGCGTCCCCACAGACACAATTGGCCGTGTCTGCGGGTGGGAAGCCGGATGTGGATATGTGTCCTGGTCACTGCACTAGCGCCTCCTCTGGTCAGTTGGGGCGCCTGTTCGGGGGGGGGGAGGGGGAACTGGGGGGAATAGCGCGATCCTCCCACGCGCTACGCCTCACTGTCAGGTGAAAAGAAGTAGCTGGCGACTCCACATGTATCAGTGGAGGCACATGGTAGTCTGCAGCCCTCCCTGGATCGGCAGAGGGGGTGGAGCAGCGACCAGGATGGCTCGGAAGAGTGAGGTAATTGGCCGGATACAACTGCGTTGAAAAATGGGTAAAAAAACAAAAAGGAAAAAAAAAAGCTTTACTTATTACATAAGTTTGCATAATTGGTTAGTGTTAAAAATACAGAAGTATTCTAGGACATTTTAAACAGTAAAAACAGTGCCTGTTTTAGTGCCTGTTTGCAATGCGTGTTAGAGATGCTCCTGCTGTAAAAAGCACAATGTAAATAAAGATAATTCATTCATTCATTTGTTCATTAAGCCCAGAAACGTCTGCGTGGCGTGTATGGTAAATGCGTTCATAAAACGTTAATAACGTCCCCCGCGTCAGAGCTTTTTTTCTCTGTAGACAGCGCGGCGCTTATGTTAGCTAACCTGCATCCCATACTCTCGCGCTACACAGTAATAGCAGTGGCACTCGCGGTTTCCCAGGCAACGACAGAGGTTGACCCACAGTTCGGAACAGCGCCGCACAGAGGCGCCCAAACACAAATGATTATTGATTTCCAAATGAATGGATATTTGGTGGCAGCACAGTGGCGCAGTGGTTAGCACGGTCGCCTCACGGCAAGAAGGTCCTGGGTTCAAACCCCAGGGTTGTCCATCCTTGGAGGTCATCCCGGGGCATCCTCTGGTGTGGAGTTTGCATGTTCTCCCTGTGTCTGCGTGGGGTGGGTTTCCTCCGGATGCTCCGGTTTTCTCCCACAGTCCAAAGACATGCAGTCAGGTGAATCGGCCGTGCTAAATTGTCCCTAGGTGTGAATGTGTCGGCCCTGTGATGGACTGGTGGCCTGTCCAGGGTGTCTCCCCACCAATAATGACTGCTGGGATAGGCTCCAGCATCCCTGTGAGCCCAATTGGGATAAGCGGCTTGGATAATGGATGGATGGATGGATGGATGGTAGCCTGGGAACCAGACGAATTTGCAAATGCTAATTAGTCTGGCTCCTCTCAATTAATTTTTTATTCCCAAGGGGCGTTTTCAATGGGTGCAGACCAAAGTGCCCTTGGACACAATTGGATAGACCTAATGCCAATCAGAGCAACGAAACGTGTGACGTAGTGCTTAAACTTTTACCAAATCCCGTCGGAAGTACGGCAAACACATCTTTCTTATCAACAAAAGCTTTAAGTGCAGTTGTTTGTTATTCCTTTAGAGAAAATGTACCATCTAGTTCAGGGGTGGGCAATCTTACCCAGAAAGGGCCAGTGAGGGTGAAGGTTTTTGTTCTAACAAGGCAGTTACACACCTGATCCCCCTAATCAACCAGTAGAGTCTTTGCTGAGGAACTCGATTAGGAGACACAGGTGTGTAACTGCTTGGTTGGAACAAAAACCTTCACCCTCACCAGCCCTTTCTGGATAAGATTGCCCACCCCTGGTCTAGTTCGTGTAATACTTTCACGATAGCCGGTTCAACAGACCATTCCACATCAGCGGCAACCAACGGTGCTCCTCGGTACGTCAGCATTATTTTTTTCCCACCCATAGTCCAGGAAGACCCGCCCCTACTCTGCCTCTGACTGGCTAGTACCCTAACCTCACCGTAGGGTGAGGTTAGGGATAGGCTTAGCCAATCAGAGGCAGAGTTCCCAGAACGCTGGTGGGAAGACAATTAGGCTGTATGTCATCGTATCAAACTCGTCTCATATTAGATAAATGGTTGTGATTGGCCCGATCCAAGTCAGGTCGGCTGGAAATCTGTCTGAACGGCAGGGTGGCCAGATGTATATGCCAGAGCTAATGTGAAACATGAGCTCGCAGATTCGCCTGGTTCCCAGACTAGATATTTGGCGTTATTTTTGGCATTGAAAAAAAAATTTTTTTTGGCCCGGCGGGGGCTCTCAGTTGCCTGGCGGCCTGCCAGGCCTGTACAATTACAGGAGAATCACTGGCCTTAAATTAAGTTAAATTAAGTTTCCTTTATTAATCCCCTTGAGGAAATTCTTGCTGTGATCTGTGTAGCTAGGAGCAGTGGGCTGTTGTTTTTATGCTGCGCCCGGGAACCAACTCCAGTTCTTTTCCCATGCCTTGGCCAAGGGCACAGACAGAGTATTAAAACCCTAACATGCATGGCTTTTTGAAGGTGGGCGAAACTGGAACGCCCGGAGAAAACCCACCGCAGACACTGGGAGAACATGCAAACGCCACACAAAGGATGACCCCCCCAAAAGGTTGGACAACCCCGGGGTTTGGACTCATGACCTTCTTGCTGTGAGGCGACAGTGCTAACCACTGTGCCACCCCAATGAAACGATAACAATGATATCACTAATGATGATCACAGTAAATTAAAAAGAGAGGGGGATTAGAAGAAAAAAACAAACGAGTCTTTTACATGAAAACAATGGGAAAGAATTGGTTCAAAATTGGTCTTCGCCAGATAAGCTTTATAAGGGTCCCAGATCTTAGAGAAAGTATTGTATTAACCAGTGTTAATTTTGTCAACGAAAATTTTGACAAAAATATTTCGTTGATGACCGTTTATTTCATGACTTAATTGTAACGACGAAGTAAATGAAAAAATATTTTACAATACAAATTGCGACGAAAACTTAAATCGCTGTGCACTGACGAGAAAAAACCAGAGGAAATTCCATGCCCTCTTTCAGCAGACAAGAGAGAACCTAGTATAGTTCAAAACATTGGTTGTTTTTCCTATTAACCGATCACTTGCATGCAAGAATCTGCAAGTCCAAGTGAACATTCTCATTGCCTTCATGCGTCCTTCTCATTGGATGGTTTGTCCCTGCTCTGTTCATGCCCACGCAAGTCAGTAGCACATTCTCACCCTAAACACATATTTCAAGTTATGCTTACTTCTAAAAGGAATTCATACAGCTAGAATGTCCTTCAGCAAAATCGGTACAGTATAGTAATAATTATGACTAAAACACTGACTAAAAGTAGACTACAATTAAAACAGAGGTCCACTGACGAAATCTTGACTAAAACAAAGCAAAACAAAAAGACTGAAATGTGACTTTAAACCTACTACAATTTCCAGTAAGCGACTAAGACTAAAACTTAATTTAAAATTCTTGTCAAAATTAACACTGGTATTAACCCTTAAATTAGTATCTGATCCCCTCTAAACCCAAAGACATCAGCAGATCTCAAAACCCAGTGTCTGAATGGTGGAGTGTCAGGGGATTTCCAGTTTAAAAGAATGACCCTTCTTGCAAGAAGCGTTGCCAGGGCCACCACCCCACGCTGAAGTCCAGACAGGGGCAAGTTTACTGGCAAAACACCAAATAACGTGACACACCAGAGAGGGTTGAATATTCTTGGGATTTAATTTGGAGAGCCATTTAAATATCCTGTCCCAGAGTTTGGCCACTAAAGGGCATGCCTAAAATTGGTGGTACAAAGTAGCAGGTTCAATCTTACATCTAATACAGGTTGGATGGAAATTGGGTGCAATATGACTTTTCTTATCCCTGGACCAATGAACTCGATGGAGTTTTCTGAACTTTATTAAATTATGTCTGGCATTGAAGGATGATGAAAATATCCGATGCAGTGCCCCATCCCAGATATAATCATCTTAATTCCTCGCCTGTGTCCACAGTCTAAGCACATCTCACTCGCAACATCGATGGGGTCTGGGGTCTGGAGCCCAGTAAGGTTGCTATAGATCTTTGAAATCATCCTATGCAAGTTTTAAAGCACTGAGATGGCTACATTCCATCAATGATCTCAAACACATATCTAACCTGTCTTTGCAAACAGGTTCTGGCCTTAAATGTGGGAATTTGAGATGTGATTGTATGTTAATCCTTTTTTTAGGGGGGGGGATTTTCTCCCCCTTTTTCTCCCCAATTGTACTTGGCCAATTTCTCCACTCTGCCGATCCGGGGAGGGCTGCAGACTACCACATGCTTCCTCCGATACATGTGAAGTCACCAGCCGCTTCTTTTCACCTGACAGTGAAGAGTTTCACCAGGGGGTTGTAGCACGTGGATCACGCTATTCCCCCCAGTCCCCCCTCCCCAAACAGACGCCCCGACCGACCAGAGGAGGCGCTAGTGCAGTGACCAGGACACGTACCCACATCCAGCTTCCCACCTGTAGACGCGGCGGTCAATTGTGTCTGTAGGGACTCCTGACAAAGCCGGAGGCAACACAGGGACTCAAACCGGCGAGCCCCACGTTGATGGGGATTGCCGCAATCCGGACACCCTGTTTTTTAATCATTAATCAGTTCTTTAATCAGTATTTATGCCCTTTGTAAGTCTGTTAAATGTGGTCTATAAATAACTTTGATTTGGCCTGGCTCTTTCAGGGTCCGTTAAAGGGTTTCCTTGAGGCTCTCGGAAAGCTCCAGAGGAAGTTCTATGCTAAGAATGAGCGTTTGAACTGTCCCATCCGTACCTTCCTGGTGACGGCCCGCAGTGCTGCCAGCTCAGGCGCCCGTGTCCTGAAGACCCTCAGGAGCTGGGGGCTGGAGATAGATGAGGCTCTCTTCTTGGCCGGGGCGCCTAAAGGGCCCCTCCTGCAGAAGATACAACCACACATCTTCTTTGACGACCAGATGTTCCACGTCGAAGGAGCCAAGGAACTGGGCACCATAGCCGCACACGTGCCGTATGGAATCGGACAGAAGTACCAAAAAGGGAAACTCATAGAGCAGCCCGCAAAAAATCAGTAATCCTCCAATGGTGGAGCGTATCATAAGCATGAATATTTTAACATGCATTATCTTACCACCAGCATTTGATGAGTTATATGCTTTGTCCCATTTGAAGCGAATGTAACACTCCTTCTTAAAAAATGATTGATGACAAGGAAGTAAAGCTGATAGTACTGCCAGTTACTTCCAAGAGAATAATTGTAAATTATTGTTTTGGGAGTGGAAAGTTGAATAATAGTCAACAATTGCAACATGGATGCTCTCTGTTTTGGAAAATATTGAGAATTGCCCCCCCCCACACACACACACACACACACTCTGACACAAAATGAATGCATCGGGTTTTGGAAATGGACTCCTAACATTTGCCGTTACTTACCTCGTTTTTATACTAGTCACTACAAGTGTCTTAATGGGAACATGGTATTAGGGGAAAGATACGAGTCCGACTGAAGAGCTTAGTGCTTTACATTAGTCCCACAATTTTGTTTCAGAGAGAGACTAGATTGGCTTCTTTCTGTGACTTTCTACCTTGCACGAGTGTACCTGTTTACCTCAACAAATGTGTTGGCACACAAGTCTTTAAACAGTTCATGCTGGGGTTCTTCCTGTTTCTTTTTTCGAAGCACCACGCTTACTTTGTTAGCTGTATTTTGAAACTTATATAGGGCCAGCATGCCCTGCACGTTACTGTAAACCTATTTAAGACGGCAAAACAATTTGATTTCTAAAGAGATTATCTCAACCAGACCATGTTTTGTATGTCATACGTTTCTGTTCAGAGGGTTTGGGATTTTTGCATTCATTGCAAGGTTTGATGCACTTAATCTTTCATATCTACTATGTTTTTTAAGCAGGGTAGAGTTGTTCTGCTCATTCGGAGCTGTTGTCTTTGCTACTTCCATGCTAAGACTTGGAAAAAATTCGCACGAATTAAAGTTTGTATTGTGTGTGTATATATGCACATTTTTTTTCCTAAAATGAAATTCACATCAGTGGTTTGGAGAGTAAATGGCTTGCTTCACAGTTTCTATGTAAACAAGCAGGAACACATTGTTATATGTTATGTTCTTTTAAATGTGTTTGGGGATACCAATATTTTGTTGCTCTTAAAAAGTAAACGGTGTATCTGTGCCTGTGTGATTCAGATTCAGACCACTTTGTTTACCCCGGAAGGGCAATTCAGTGTCTTGTTTGTGTTGTAATGCAAGGATATGCACAGTTTTGAACTTGTCTTCGCATCCTCCTTGGCCAAAAGGGAACATGATTACTCACTGGTTTATAAGCAAACCGTAGATGTAAATTTGAGTCGTTTTGTACAGCAAGCAACATGCAGCTCTGATGTTTTACTTGTGATTTGGTTTCACAGTGACACTTTTTTTTTTGTTGCACATTTTCTATTCCCACTTATTCTGCGCACACAAGCAGATGAATAAAGGGGCGCGTGGATGAACCTCTGCGGCCAATGTGTGTCTTAATACAAGTAACCGGCAGGGGGCGCCGTTTAGCCGGATTCGACTTCCCTGAGTCTTACTAACCGCGGACCTGTTGTTCCGCCGCGGCGGCGGCGTTCGAGCGCGCGTCATCTCACGTTTCCCGGTTAAGTGACGTTGCTGGGCAGCTCGGCTAGCAACACGCCGCGTGTAGAGACGCGTGTCCGTCACACGCGACCCAACCTCCGGCTCCCCGGCTCCCAAAATGGAGGCGCGAATGACAGCGGTTGGTAGTTCGGGACATTCGAGAACGCCGTCGCACCGGGGCGCTGTTGCCGACTGGATCCGGGCGTCCCCTGGTTGTTAACCGGCTGGCTCCCCGGGCACAACCGGCTGTTGCCATGGATACCCGGTGGCTGACGCCAGAAGGAAGCGTTGTAGGCTCGTTTGAGATCTAATTAATAACAAAAGGATTACAGGCAAAGGTAGCACAGGGCTCACTATGAGACGCCTAATCACACAGCTGCTATAATTAGCTGTGTGTGCGCGCGCGTGCGTGCGCGGGCCCGAGCCAAGAGAAAAGTTACTAAGGGGAGGGGGGGGAATCATCTGCGGAAATAATCTTTTAGCGCCGCAGCCGCGTTTACCTCCCTGACAAGCAATTTACTTTACGTTTGTTTTCTTGGTGGGTGGCCAGAAACGCTGCAGGTGGATGCTGTAAATGCAATGGATTTGCGCTGACGTCGCCTGACGTCGGTGCCTTGATGCCTGCACAACTTGGACGTATCGGGCAAACGTGTGATTTATTGCGACCCAACTGGTATCGATCCGGTAAACCGCAGCTTTGACACCGACGTCCGTCCTTGTGCGGACACGTTATCTCTTTATGCCCCATCCCTAGCGCGTGCCAAAATGATTACTCCATAATCCCCTCTACCCCCCTTCCCCCCCCTTCTCCTGGGTCCTGCCATTGCACGACCCCTAGTTGGGGAGGGCAAAGACTTCCAGCGTCATAACTTAATGGGAGGACTTGGAGTAATGGTTTACACCGATACACCGATACTGTAGTCAGATTTGTGTCACGTTTAATAAAAGTGAGAACTAATTGATTTGCCGGAAATGTGCTTGAACTTTCAGATTGACCCCCCCCCGTGAATGAAGTACTTTATTTCAAGTGACATACGACAATATCTTCAAATATTAACACGTGCAGGCGAATGCTCGCTGAATTGCCTTTAACAGAAACAAGTGATTTAGTATTAATCAGATTTGGAACAACTGGCCAAAAAATAAATCCAAAGATAATGATACCGTTGATTTGGAGTAAACAATGACACTGCATCTCTGAGTCCAGGTTAAGTTATTCAATTGCATTTTCCGAATTCCCCAGTCTGGGGATTCCTGCCGCATCGGCATTGTGAATGGCTTGATTCAGATCCCAGGAGAGATTTTAGCTAAAGCTCAAGTCCCACTATACGTTGCGTCTCGGCCGGACTACCAGTTTTCTGATAGCACGAACACTCGAGGGCCGGTGCTGCTGACTGGCAGGGATATGGCAGCCGCTGTTGACAGCAAGCTGTGATATTATAATGACATGTATTGAGGTCAGCTGGTCCCTCGCATGATTCTTATAGCCGTGTTATCTTGGTCGCGTTTACTTCAAAACAAGGATGGAAGCGAGTAGCTTTTAGATGCTTTGTCTTAATTAATGTAAACTTATGCATAAGAGGACGACTTATTTACATTTCCAGAAGCCTTTGATGCAGCACAAAGCTGTTGGTGGAGGCTTAGGAAGGGTTTAACTATAGACCGCTTTGTGTGTTAAACAGACTCCCGTCTTTGAAACAGATGCCTGTCCTCTTGTGCGATATGCATTGTGTGTTTCTGTAATTGCCTTCTGACTGATGTTATTTCAGACCCTCGCTGTGTCCTACAATGATCCTCGGAAACCTCTGTCTGCACCCCCAGGATGAGGTGGCCTTTATTCAATTTGGGCCGTGCTCATTTGATCACACGGTGTGGCCCCGTGAAAGCGGGCCCTCAGGTCCGTGGGCATTGACAAGCGACTTTGCATGGGATGGATTATTGCTGCCGCGCAGGCACCGTTTCCTCATCTTGACTCCTCTCAAGTGCACATGTTATCAGTCCATTGACAGCCACGGCAAAGATCTGAGAGGTGTGTTAGCCGGCTCCGTGCCAGAAGATCAGATATGCAAACCTGAATAGCAAACAGGAAAAGGCTAAAGACAGACTGTTGTATTGCCCGTGTTCAAAAAAGAAAAACCATTGCCATCGATGAAGCAGCATCCATCCCTATATCTACTTGACGAAAGCAAGTTCCCTCCCCCCTTTTTCTCCCCAGCTGTACTTGGCCAATTACCCCACTCTTCCCGAGCCGTCCCAGTCAATGCTGCATCCCCCCTGCCAATCCGGGGAGGGCTGCAGACTACCGCATGCCTCCTCCGGTATATGTGAGGAGTTTCACCAGAGGGACGTAGCGCGTGGGAGGATCAAGCTGTTCCTCCCAGTTACCCCTCCCCCCCAAACAGGCGCCCCGACCAACCAGAGGAGGCGCTAGTGCAGCGACCAGGACACATACCCACATCCGGCCTCCCACCCGCAGGACACAGCCAATTGTGTCTGTAGGGATGCCCGACCAAGCCAGATGTAACACGGGGATTCGAACTGGCGATCCCTGTGTTGGTAGACAACGAAATAGACTGTTATGCTGCCTGGATGCCCGACGAAAGCAAGTTTTAACTGACTTTTACCTTCTTGAGTTTGAGCAAGTTTGAGCAAGTTTGTGGAGTGGAGCTCTTGTCAGCGTATCGTGTGGCTTAGGGCTGCATGGCCAGACGGACAACAAGACAATATCACTGTAACAGCACAGGTGTGCACAGCCGTGCAGCTACTATATGGGCAGAGCTGGTCAACCTCGGCATTTAGTTCAGACCTGGTGTGGGCCAAGGCCCCGCAGATCTGCTGTCCCATGCGGGCAGGGATAGATCTGGTCAGCAAGGGGGGGGGGGGAGAGAGAAACAGTTCAACCATTGAACAAGCATCACCAATTATTTCCACCTCCACGCTTGTAGCAGGAATCCATTTCGGCACCATTACCCCTCAGCAGCTACAGGCCAACAGTTTCTCCCGTCAGGGTGATAGCTCTAAATTGGCTTCCACCCCTTCTCCTCCTCCTGAGATTGAAAAAGAGATTATTAAAGACATTCATCATAGCGGTGGGCTAAGCCTCCCTGAAAAGCCCGAGAATGGTGAGAACACGGTGGTGCAACATAGCGCGGCGCCTGAGCTAGGAAAAAAAACAGGAGGGGGGTGGGGGGGGGGGTGAAGTGATAGAGAGAAGGTGGGCTGTAAGCGTCGTGGGCTTGGCGCTCCTCCCTGGTACCAGACGGGGTGGTCCCCAGGGGACAGGGGGGGGAGACGCACAAGCCGTCTGGGCTATAGCAGCAGCAGGCAGGGTGTGAGCCCCGAGTCCATGTGGAACACATGCGCCCAAGTCACGGCTAAAAAAAATAAAATAAAAAAAAAAAATCCCACAGAACGGATGCTCCACTAATGACACCCCCGGAGACTTGAAACCGTCTGTCTCGAGCCTACAAGGCTGCTCCGTATGTCCTTCCTGTCTGATCTAAGTTGACTTCACGAGGAATCATTGTCGGGGGAGGTCAGGGTTCTGTGTAGGTTGTTCGTACTAGTCAACAAAAGCGTTTAGGCATTTGTGGCGCAATCACCAAAACAAGACTAGTTAGTTTGTGCCAGTTATACAGCATTACTAATGATTAATTAACCAATTGTAATATAATATTAATTAATTATTAATTAGCCAAAGCACATGCAAACAACTCAAATTCCACAAATTTGCTTTTCCTGTGATATTTTCCTACTACGCTATGAGACCTACATTAGCCTCTATTTTTCAGTCATGGCTATTGGGTACAAGCACAGCGTCGTCTAAGTCTGGCTTCAGATTAGGGTCTGGAGCCACAGTTAAGTGAATTTCACAGCAGCGGCCTGGTTTGTTATGGTAGGGATTGTCACCAGAGTCTCGCTGCTGCCACTCACTCGCTGCTCCCCGTCTCAGAAGCCCCGCAATGCACAAAGTAACAGAGGTGTCATCGATGCCGTTATGTAACCCCCTGAATATTGATGAACGTTACAGCCATGCCCGCATGAATACGGTATTCAGTGTGTGACAGCTCCTTTCTATGAGGGAAACATACACGATCCCCCCTGTGGCCACTTAAGATGAATGGGCAAGATAGCATCGACAAAATTATTCAGTATTCAAGTATTTCACAGCACGGGCTTGGTGGACATGAAGTCCACTAGAATTATTCAACCGCTTTAATTTGTTGTCTTTTGGATAAGTGCAGACTACAGAATTACATTTGTACAGTAGAAGAGCAGCATTTGCAAGTTAATGTATACCGATCAGCCAAAACATTAAAACCACCTGCCTGATATTGTGCAGGTTCCCCTCGTGCTGCCAAAACAGCTCTGAGCCGTCGCGGCATGGACTCCACAGGATCTCTGAAGGTGTCCTCTGGTATCTGGCACCGAGACGTTAGCAGCAGATCTTTTAAGTCCTGTAAGTTGTGAAGTGGGGCCTCCGTGGATCAGACTTGTTTTTCCAGCACATCCCACAGATGCTCGATCAGATTGAGATCTGGGGAGTTTGGAGGCCAAGGCAACACCTTGAACTCTTTGTCATGTTCCTCAAACCATTCCTGAACAATGTGTGTAGTGTGGCGGGGAGCATTATCCTGCTGGAAGAGGCCACTGCCATCAGGGAATACCGTTGTCATGAAGGGGTGTACCTGGTCTGCAACAATGTTTAGGTACTAGGTGGTACATGTCAAAGTAACATCCACATGAACACCAGGACCCAAGGTTTCCCAGCAGAACACTGCCCAGAGCATCACACTGCCTCCGCCGGCTTGCTTTCTACCCATAGTGCATCCTGGTGCCATGTCTTCCCCAGGTAAACGACACACACACACCCAGCCGTCCACGTGATGTAGAAGAAGATGTGATTCATCAGACCAGGCCACCTTCTTCCACTGCTCCATGGTCCATTTCTGATGCTCACGTGCCCATTCTAGGCGCTTTTGGTGGTGGACAGGGGTCATCATGGGCACTCTGACCGGTCTGTGGCTACGCCCATACCCAGCAAGCTGTGATGCACTGTGTGTTGTGACACCTGTCTATCAGCCAGCGTTCACTTTTTCAGCAATTTGAGCTACAGCAGCTCTTCTATGGGATCGGACCAGACAGGCTTGCCTTCACACCACATGTGCATCAATGAGCCTTGGACACACATGACCCTGTCGCCGGTTCACTGGTTGTCCTTCCACGGACCAGTTTTGGTAGGTATTGACCACTGCATACCGGGAGGCCCCCACAAGACCTGTCGTTTTGGAGAGGCTCTGACCCAGTCGTCTCGCCATCAGTTTGACCCTTGTCAAAGTCACCCAGATCCTTACACTTTCCCATTTCTCCCGCTTCCAACACATCAACTTCAAGAACTGACTGTTCATTGCTGCCTGATATACCCCCCCCTATATCCCCCCCACCCCCTGACAGCAGCCACTGTAATGAGATAATCACTGTTATTCACTGACCTGTCAGTGGTTTTAATGTTTTGGCTGATCAGTTTACGGTGAAATACATTGTGAAATGGAATGATGATATGCACAGTAAAACAAAATGAAATGTGAGATGAGGTGGGTGTGTGTGTGTGTTCTTGTACTTCTGTCTCTGTGAAGACCAACTTGAGTTTTTAACCGTCAGAGTGAGGAGTTTTGCCGGTCCTCACTTCTTTGAGGGTCTATTTTGGCATTGGGACTTGGGTTTAGGGTTGGGGTTGGATTTAGGGTTAGGCTACAGTTAGGCATGTTAGTTCTGATGGTTAAGGTTAGGGTTAAGGGTGTGGGGTTGAATATAGTCAATGAGGGGTCCTCACAAAGATAGAAATACAAGAATGTGTGTGTGTGTGTGAGAGAGAGAGCGAGAGAGAGAGAGAGAGAGAGAGAGAGAGAGAGAGAGAGAGAGAGAGAGAGAGAGAGAGAGAGAGAGAGAGAGAGAGAGAGAGAGAGAGAGAGCGAGCGAGCGAGCGAGCAAGGGGGGGAGGGAGAGTGAGCGAGAGAGAAAGAGGGGGAGGGAGAGAGAGCAAGAGAGAGAGAGCTGCACAGGGATAGGCATAAAACAAACATCATACACTATACTTTTTGGCTTCTGACTGTAATCACACAATTTGATCTGTTATGTCTTGATAATGTTGCCAATGTTTATGGCTGTATGGAGAAAACTAAATTACTCTGGCTTTTGTCTCTTAACTCAATGCAATTTGAATTTTAAAGTGTGATTTATTTTACTCTATAAATGTTAGCAGAATAACGTCATTGTGTAATCTCCAAAAGATTATTTCACTATTATTTCAATTGTGGGGATGTGTTAATTAATTTAAGCTGTCATCTCACAATCAATAGATTTTCAGATTTTGGGATTTTTAGAAATCCATCTCATTTCATGTATCTGTGATATGATTATTTTTTTTACAAAAAGTAAGATTACAGACGCCAGTGTTTTCTGATCCAATTACTGTAATCCCATTACATGTAATCTATTACTCTGTCCATTATATTGTCTGTCTCTGTTTTGTGCTGCATGCTATTATTTCCCCTCCTGTCAGCTGCCCCGGACTATCTGGGATCAATGCTTTTCCAGAACCACTGACCTGGAAAAAGCTGAAAAAGCTCATTGCCTGCCCTGCTATCAATAGATCTAATTAAGAACAGGGCCCTCAGAGTAACCCCTGTTCAACTAGCACAGATACTTTGCTGGATATATTATATTTTTATCTCATTAAGTCCAAACTTGAAGCTTCTGAACATTTACATCAGACAAACTGGGATTTCACTGACATTGGCTGGAGCGTTTATGAAGCTGAAACTATAGAAAATGTTGAGAATGTAGACACATATCTAGAATTTAGAGACAATTTTGTAAATTGAATGCAATGGGAAGACTCATAGAGGCTCTGTGAATGGTTTTTGAAGTCATGGTTGTCTGTTGGCAGCACTGGCACAACAGAAGTGATCTTGGCATGGAGGGAAGCCATCTGTTTTGCCTTGAGTAAAATGCACTTTACAACCGTCTGGGTCACGTTGGCTAAATGAGACAGGATTGGGTTAGAACTCTTTATAATCAGAGCAATCCACTGGACTGTGGATCAGTTATCAATGCCAACAATTAGAGGGACTAAAACCACTCAGACAGAATCCATGCCAATGGACAGTGCAGGCAGCACACCCTGCCTCGTCTCCTGCAGAGACAGGCCCAGCTCGGAACAACTAGCTTCAGATTACTTGGCCTCCTCATCCAGTGGTCCCACGCTGAGCGGTGATCAGCCGGAGGAGCTGGTAGGATCCTCTTCCAACAGTTTCTCCCCCAGTCAGCGGTCCAGCCGAAACTCCAGCCTCAGCGTACCCAGCAGTGGATCGGGCATAAGTGAGGGCTCTGACAGCTTTGACAGCTGGAGCTCTGGAGTGACCTGCCTTCTGCACAGCTCCATCAAGAAGCAAAGTCAGGAGGCCTTCAAGGCTCGGCTGAGAGAAAGGGGAAGAAGAAGAGAGAAGCCAGTGGGGTGTCCAGCTGGAGGATTTGCCACCGCTTTCCGTCAGGGAGGAGGACGCAACCATGTCCAGCCCTGGGAGTGGCCAGAGCGGGGTGGGGAGAGATGGGGGAGGGGCTCCACGCGGCACCCTGCCAAAGCCCAAAGCACAAAATTATGCTGGCTACTGGAGCAAAAGATTGAAGCCAAATTGAAGTTCTCACAGTTTCTGGATGAGGTGACATGCAACGTCCTGGACCCTAACAGCCTGCAAGCATTTAGGAAACAGATCTCCCCCGTGTCCCAGAGGTCCAGCTCCCGATGTTACTACCCCTGTGCTTTTATTGTCACCAACATCACAGCCACCCGCAACGACCAGTGGAACAACAGTCGGTCTGGCTCCATGGCCCAGCAGGGTGCTGCACCTGCAGAGGCGGTGCAGGGGGAGCACAGCCACCCTGAGCCAGTGGGGAAGTCCTACCTGGAAACTGACATTGACAGTGTGAGGCAGGAGGATGAGCGGAAGGACCATCAGGCTAATGCGGAGAGGCAAGCTTTGTTGGAGACCGATGAGAAAAAAGTGACACTGCCTCCTCCGGCATTCTGCGAAGAGGCTGGATTTGGAACGAAGGGTCCCGTTCCTTTTTTTCACTTGGACTCAAGCTTCTCTAGATACCCCTACAGATCTGTCTCCTTGCCCAGGGGCATCAACATGGTGAGTGATTGAGTGATGGGGGTCCAGTTGGACTCAAATCACAACCAGGCATCCAACTGAAACACCTGGTATTTAGGGAGAAAAAAATAAAGAAGGTTGATATTGTTCTGCTATGTTTGAATAAACCAGATGATGGTCTTCAGGTGGTTTTCAGTGAGAATCAAAGTTTTTGATATTTTTTTTCCTCGAACATTCCTGCTGTGTTAGATAGCACACACTGAAGACATTTAGCCCAATAGGGAAGAGAACAAAAGAATGGTCAAGTGGATGGCTCAGGTTTGAACCTACCATATCGCCAGCACGTGAACCCACAAAGACGGATCCGCCGAGACAGCCCAGCATGAAAGTGTTTTCCTTATAAGGTCAGATAAACCTTTTGGCCACTGCTCAGCAGCGAGGCCTCGCTTAATGCTGGATGGTGAACAGGCTTTCATGGCTGTACTTCATTAGTATTCTGACCATCCTCCGTACAAACAATCCAAACTGAATAATGCAGTCCTTAACTGACTCATCCACTCACAGTCATTCATTGCGTGACATCCATCCTTTAACTCAGTTTGAGACTTAACCCTGCTAAAACGGCTTTGGAGGCAGAGAAGCCGTTTAACCAGAGAGTTCCATGAAGCACAAAATTAACGCTTTCCCCACTGTTGCTGCTGTAGAGATAAACCGAAGAGCCCCTGTCACACCTAGGGGTGCCACCCGTCCTGCATAGAATCGCTCCATAATGAAGAACAAAATGTTGCATTCCTTTATAAGTCAATACAGAGCGCTATTTGTTCTTTTGTCTGCTTACTTGAGTTATGTAATAAGCCAGAATCGCACAATTAGGACTCATGATGGAACCATTTTCCCTCATAAACCATGGCCAGAGAGTAAATGTTGTAACAAACATATTACGGGAAGGCAGCTCTCTCTCCCCCTCTGAGTTCTTGTGTGTGTGTGTGTGTGTGTTGTGTGTGTGTTGCCCAGTTACAGAGACACTAATCATGCTTGCTACCATCAACTCAGCTAGCTTACGTTTCTGCTGCTGTGTGACTGAAATGGTCTTACATGAGTCCCCTCTACACCCTTACATACATTCCCATGTAACCCCCCCCAAACCCCCCCCCCCTCAGTTAATTTGGTCTTTATTTTCATTTCTCATAGGTGGCAGCCCTAGTCACAGCAAGTCGGGTCCAAAAGCACAGACGGTTACTAATTGCTCGATCAAAAAGTGAAATTCAGGCATTTGCAGCCGCCACATGATACTGACTCCATTAGAGCAGCTGTCAAAAATCAATAATCCCTTTTTCTTCTCTGTATCTGGCACTGGAAATACGTTCAGTTTAGAAGTCAGTGAACAATTCACCCCACTTCAATTAAAAACGTACATCATTTCACCCACTAAATTAATCTGCCCCCCCCCCCTTTAATCCGAGATCCAGTATCTTTAAACGTTCGCTAACCTTGCAACCAGGACTATGTTTTGCTTCCAATGGACACTATGAAGTCCCTTTAAATAAGAGATGTCAGTATTTTATGAAGAAACTACACTGTTGTTGTTGGTGGTGGTGGTGTTTTTTTTGTTTGAGTCTGAAAAAATATTTGCCATCACAGACTTTGCCTCCGATGCCGAAACATGTGTGACAGACCTGAGCGGTGGTGTAGCAGAGGGGGAGCCCAGCTCTTTTTCTGCCAATTTACAGTATAATCACCCGTCAGCCCCAAAGCCACTGAAATATACAGGAGAGTATGTACCCACTTCCTCCTCAGTGATCTGCTCATCTAGGTCGCGGTAGTTCCTACCTCCTCAACGGTCACTACACCACTGGATCTGAGGGTCCGCACTGGTGCCGCTCGCTAACAGAGGAGAAAATCACATTCCCTTAATTTATTGTCTGATTAAAATTCAGTCTTGGCTGTCACCTTAGCAACTGCTTGGAAATAGGTGGGTGGTGTGGGGGCTGAGACAAGCGTGCGAGCTAGTTGGTGTGTGCACTCCTTTCCATGGTGTGTTGTGTGTGTGTGTGTGTGTGTGTGTGCGCGCCTCTATGCAGAGCTGTAAAGTTTCAGTTCCTCAAACGAGTCCTTGTGTCAGCACAGTAATGTAACATTCTTCACAGGCACACACAGCCTCTCTGCTGCCCGTGTGCCCTCTGAAAAGCCAGCGCGATTCACCAAATACCTCAGGGCCTCCACATACCAGCGGGGGCGGGGGGCGGGGGGGCAGTTCAGGCCGACCCCAGCTGGACACTGGCCAAGTCAACTATCATCATCGCTTTCATTATTAATTGTGTGCGATAAGTGTGCATCAACATCCAACATCGTCCCCCCCCCCCCTACATCAACATCCAACACCCCCCCCCCTCCCCCGGCAGAATGACTGGAGATCAAACCCACTTTTCCCATGTTTTCCAAATCCTACGGAATGATAGCGTAGCAGAACACATGTCACACTCGCTCCGCACGCCGCCCTGTACACCCTGTATCTGTGCGGAGATATAAATTCTTGGGGCATAATGTGTTGCATAATTCATAGCTGGAGAGCGTGAGGGTGAGCTAGAGAGAAAGAGAGCAAGAGAGAGAAAGAGAGAGAGAGAGGGAGGGGGGGGTAGCTCTTGCTAATTGGGGGTGTTATTCCCCCTTAAAGAGGGGGTAGCCTGTGTGCCATAAAGCGAGGTGGATGTTATCCTCTCCCAACAGCCCGTTAAGTCCAGTATAAGATTCAACAGATTGAACCCACCTGTTTCCCCCTCCCCCCCCCTCCCTCTTTCCATGCCCCCTTTCTCCCCCGCTTTCACATTCTCCCCTCCTCTCTGTCGCTCTCTCAGTTATCCCTCCAGCGGGCATTCTGCCTGTTGAGACCAGCCCTGTTAAGTCTGGCATGCTTCCATGCTGTCTTTTCAAGGGGGGTTGGTCCCCACCCCCACCCCCAGCCCCCACCCCTCTCTCTCTGCTTCCTCTTTCCCTTTCCTGATAATCTCACCAGTTCAACACCTTGACATAGATGTCGAGTCCCTCTCAGGGATGGGAGGTGGGTTTGGGGGTGTGGGGGTGGATCGCTTGCCATGTATCTGCAGTCTGGCTGCAATGAAGGTTTTTCCCACTCCCCTTTCTCCCTCTCCCTCCCTCTCTATCTACACTTTGTCTCCTCTTTCTCACTCTCTGCATCTCTCCATTCTCTCTCTCTCTTTGTCTCTCTCTTTGTCTCTCTCTCTCTCTTTCACACACTCTTGGTATGATAAGATTGTTCTTGTCCTACCTTGACCAGGCACAGATGTAGGGAGTCCATGCTGGCTGGTGAGCTCGCTCACAAGGCAGGGACAGAGAGAGAGAGAGAGAGAGAGAGAGAGAGAGAGAGAGAGAGAGAGAGAAGAGAGGAGAGAGAGAGAGAGAGAGAGAGAGAGAGAGAGAGAGAGAGAGAGAGAGAGAGAGAGAGGATGAAAAGCAGAGGAGAAAGAAAGGGGGGGGGGTAAACAAAAACAGGGAAATGGAGAGTGGGACTAATGAATATGCATGTGTGTGGGGGGGGAGGGGGGTTTGTGTATTTACTGTGTGTGTGTGTGTGTGTGTGTGTGTGTGTGTGTGTGTGTGTGTGTGTGTGTGTGTGTGTGTGTGTGTGTGTGTGTGTGACTGTTGACTGCAGCGCTGCTCTACTTGGCAGCTCCAAGGCCAATCAATGGTTCCCCTCCACTAACATGCTGTCATTCCCTTTAGGTTTCTGACGAAAAGATGAACAACATAGATACTATCAGGTAAGGTTCTCTCTCTGTCACTCTCTCTTCTCTCTCTCTCTCTCTCTCTCTCTTCCCTCCCTCTGTTACTCTCTCTCTCTCTCTTTATGTGCATCTATCAGCAGCGCTCCATCATCACACCCCCGCACTCTCTCTGTCTTCTTCCTTTAAGCTTCCTCCCTCCCACTCCCTTTCTCCCTCTGTGTGCCTTTCTCTGTCCCTCTATCTCTTCTACTCTTACTCAATCTCCCTCTCTTTCTCTCTCTCTCTCTCTCTCTCTCTCTCTCTCTCTCTCTCTCTCTCTCTCTCTCTCCCCACTCTCTCCTCCTCCTGTGTCTCTCCTGGCTGGGCTGCTGCTGCTGCTGCTGCTGCTGGTGTTGTTGCTGGAGGGAGGGGGTGTGTGAGTGTGTGTGTATGTGTATGTGTGTGTGTGTGTGGGGGGGGGGGGTGGGTTTCTCCAAGCTTTAGGAGAGCTGGGTAAGCCAGTCTAGATTGCATAGGGGGGTTTTCTCCAGCCCCAGCACGCCTCAGGCGGCGAGGGGAGCACACGGGAAGCGGGATTTGTCTCTCTGCCTCCACCAGCAATACAGGATGAAGCTCTGCATGAGCGGAAGGTACCGCTTTCCCGTTGCATCTTTGGTGGGGATTGTGAGGCTATCTTTGGTGTTGTTTGTTGTAATGTACGTGTGTGTGTGTGTGTGTTTTTTTTGTTGTTGTTGCTGCTCGTTTGTGTCTGCGTGTTGGTTTGTTTGTGTGTGCGTGTGTGTGCGCGCGCGTGCCCGTCTATGTGATGCTGCTGTATGCGTGCACGCAGTGTCGGCTCACGCTCTCTGGTTAGTGACGTGAGGCTGGTTGGCATGACCACTTGTTCTGACACTTTGTGAGGGATGACAAGACTGACTTCCGACGCATGCAGGGCTAGGTTTTCGCGTCTGTGCTGGCTGTCCTACGCAGAGAATTTCTTGGCTAGAGTAACCGACTGTGGCGTATGCGGTTTTGTAAAGCTCCCCCCCCCCCTCCCCCCCTCTGTGAGATTAAGCAGATAGGGCTGATTGATTGACTCGCGAGGCGTTTTTTGGTTCGAGGAACTTGTCGGTTTTGCACGACCGTGACTCCTACACGCCTTCCACAGTGTGAATTTGGCTCGTCACCTGTCGGCATGTACTTCTCCATCCCATCGCACTAATTACTGGCACACGCTACAGCGACGCTCTAACGCAGATCTCATCACGTCACTGATTAACAGATTGATTACTTTGTAATAACTTATTTTGTACTCTTGTCCCGCAAACAGTCCGTAATGATCACTCAATGCAACGTGCAAAGTGTTGCCACTTTTGCGATTACAACGGCTTTAAGGCGAAATTAGACATAATGATGGGTACATGTAAGAGAGGACCTATCTCTGCACTACACCTTACTGTGACAAGGTTTAAATTGTTGGGCTAATGATCATCATTAAACCGAAAGAGATTAAACTCAATCCGGAGTTATTCCTTCCTGCATATCAATAACGGCAGGCTGGGATGTTATTATATGTTATTATCACGAGTCACGTACATAATAGCTTAAAAGCAATTCAACCGATGGATGAGGGGTAATTAATCTGACGGGGTGTTTCTCCCACACAAGGCATCAATCGTCCTCACCTCCATGTCACAGCTTTAATTGGATTATACTAGCAGGTCTGAGACGAGGAGCCCAAATCCCCCCCCCACTGGCTCCTCCCCATGTTCCCTTTTTTTAAATGGCGAGCAAGAAAACTGTCAGCCTCTCTAAGGAAGTAAAAGAAGGCATGGCGAGAGCTGATAGGAAGCACTTGTGACCCTGAGCCCCATGCCAGCCCCATCACATGTCTTCTCAGCCGCCCACCCTCACCACCATGACACCCTATCTCAACGGCCTCCAAGGCCACATGATGAAATCTCCTGAAATCTCTCTCTCTCTCTTTTTTCTCCCTCTCTCTACATTTTTGTCTCTCCTTTGGCCAGTCTCTTATGTCGAAGGCCAGTAGCCAAGGTGAAGATGTAGAGGTTTAGAGGGAGGCAGATTGTGTACTGGTCCCATGAGGAGAGCACACCAAAGTCAGAATAATGGAAATTCAGCTGCACATCAGCTGCTTAAGTTTTCCATCAACTAAAAACAAATTCAACTTTAATACCAGAGGGAGATTACCAACACCAGAAAAAGCCTACGTCTACTCCTATTCTACTGACAGCACAAAAAATTATAACCAAATCATGAAGCCTTCCAAAGGATAGAGAGTAAATTATTATGCTGGCAAAATGTTAACACCTTTAAATTTAGATCCATATATTATTTCTCATCATTCATCATTTGGGCCATGTCAAATGATGACATTCAGCTAATGTTTGCTCCAACAATGATGAACAATAGAGCGTTTTGGAATTAAACCTAAATTTACTGTTAGTGGTTGCGGATGCCTTGTGACGTTATGTAACATTTGATCCATATTCTTCTTGCTGACTTCTTTCTCAAATCTCACACAGTGTCTTGTGGTTTAAGAATTATGGTGAATGGCGATGTTAAACAATAGCTGATAGTGCTCAACTAAACCCTTTGTTTCAAGCCTGAGTCATAATTGCATTTCATGAAAATCACAGAAGATACTCAGGGAATTCATCCGATTGAGTATTTCAATAGTGAACAGATGACTGGAAAAATTCTTTACATTTTGGAGTACAGAAAGTATCCCATGGAAAGAAAAGCGGGTCCCAGTATTGTCCGTATCGTGTTCTTCCAGCATGCGCATAAGGACACACATGCATGCCACAAGCACGAGGGTGATGATGTATGACACATTTCTGTTGATATAAAATAAAATAAAGAAGAAGACACCATTTTAACTGGAGGAAGCAAAGCAGCCGCAACAAAAGTAAAGAAACATAAGCCTGCCTGTAATAAAGGACACAGAAAACAAATGGACCAAAAAAAAAAAAAAAACAACCCTGCATAAATATTGGTAAGGCTCTCCCTAAATTTAGCATGGTGCAGTTGGGGGGGATTTGTACCAATATGTAGAGGTGAGAATGGCTCATTGGCATTTTATACCTGTTTTACTTGGTTTCCAACAATTCGACAATTGGTGGCAGCATGCAGTATGCACCATATCCACCTATAAAAAGAGAAGAAGATCGCAAGCCTGTCATTAATGAAACTTTCAAAATATTCCAATGAAACAAAAAGCCTCGTAAATGTTTTATGACTTAGGAATTCAACATGTTTGTCAGACCCCGAGGACACACACAATATATTTTGGGGAGAAACTTTGATTGTAAACAAAACATAGTTATTTTCAAGGAAAAACTCAATTTGTTACCTTTAATTTTAGCTCAGGTCAGAAGGTGTGCGTCAGTGGTGAATGAGGAGGTGAGCTGGAACCTGTACCAAGGGTCATAAAGAGGGGTACAATTCAAGAACGGTGCACGCCCATTCTTCTCTGCGGTCCAGTCAGATGTATTATTTTCTCTCTCTGCCTCTTTCAGTCTCCCACTCTCTTTTAACCTCTCGCTTATTTTCCTTCACCTCCCCTTGTTCTCTCGATCTCTCTCTCTAAATTGTGCTCTAGGTGTTGACAGCTCCTCTGGGGGTCATTAAGTATATCTTTTCATCTCAACCCCATTATTTCTTTTCCCCTTTGCCCTCCTCAGCACTGGCGGTCAGACCTATTCCACTTGACGATGAGGTTCTCAGCCATCTAAATGTGGAAATGGCTCAGCTGCTTATTACTACTGGCTAAATTCTGATTTGCTGCTCTTATATTTTTGACTAGATTGAGAGTCAAGTCAAGTAAAATTTATTCGTATAGCCCATTATCACAAATTACAAATTTATCTCAGTGGGCAGTTTAAATGATGTTTTGAGTAAAAAATATGCTTGCTGGTCTTACGGTCCATACTACTTTTTTTTATTATACTTTTTTAATCTAAAGCAGGGGTGGGCAGTCTTATCCAGAAAGGGCCAGTGTGGGTGAAGGTTTTTGTTCCAACCAAGCAGTTACATGCCTGATCCCACTAATCAACCAGTAGAATCTTTGCTGAGGAACTTGATTAGGAGACACAGGTGTGTAATTGCTTGGTTGGAACAAAAACCTCCACCCACACTGGCCTTTTCTGGATAAGATTGCCCACCCCTGATTTAAAGTCACAAATGTCTGTTTGGATGGATTTAAGACAAAGCTAATCCATGAATATCTAAATCAAGAATGCCTTTCTTGTTGCTCGTTTTAATATTTACTGTCAGGTTAGTCTTTCCCTGGAAAAAAATTAAACAATACAAAAGATTTGTTTTGTATTCAGTGAAGCAATCAAATGTGGAAGAATGAGGCTAGTTTATCATTTGTTTTGTTATTTCATGCACATACTTAACATTAATATTTAGAATCACTCCAGACAGATGAAAAGATATGTGAATGATTGAGGGCGTTCTTAACTTTACCTTCACTTTGTAAGAAAAAATGGGAAAAAGTAGTGTAATCCACCACGTGACAACATGTGATTGTCATGCCTCTAAATGAGTTTGTGTATACGTAATGCCATTGTTTGTGTGGCCATCAGAAATAGGAAAGGAGATATTGGGCATCCTTATCTATGCCTCTGTTTACCCAGGCGTTGTCCCATTTAGCAATCTGATAGATTGCTAAAACTATTGCTAAATCTTCCAGTCCCTATATCAGGGGTCTCAAACTACTGGCCCGAGGCAATTTTGTATGGCCCATGCTATGTTTTAGATTTATTAAGAGATCCGGACCGTGTATCCATTTTGCATACTACTTTCGTGTTTTTTGTTTTTTTTTGTTAAACATTTCTGTGTTTCTAGTTCTAAGTACTCAGTTAAGATTAGTTGTGAGGCAAGTTGCAGATGACGGAGCCTAATGTCAGTTTTGCAGCACTCTCTCTCTCTCTCTCTCTCTCTCTCTCTCTCTCTCTCTCTCTCGCTCTCTCTCACACACACACACACACACACACACACACACACACACACACACACACACACACACACACACACACTGTAGCCAGGCAATACGATAAACCCAGTAGGCTAGCCTAGCCCACAGCAAAATATCTCATGTAAGCTTGCTAACATAAATTGTTTTCACTACTTGCAGATTTTTTGTAAAAAATTTCACTTTCAAAAGCCAAATGAAAAGTTGACCAGGAGCACCAACAGTTCCAAGAGAAAGGGACATGTGACTACTTCTTCACTGAATTTAATGCGTCTGTGATCTGTCTAATTTACAAGGAAAAACTTGCTGTCCTGAAGGACTTCAATCTAAAGTGACATTACACTACTAAACATGCAGAGGAGTATGATCAGTTCAAAGGTGAGGAGAGGGAGAGAAAGGCAGCACATTTTCAAAAAAGTCTGTCCTGTAAGCAGAAATTTTTCACAAAGCCAAACAAGACTGTGATGCAGCTGTTGAAGCTAGCTATGTGGTAAGCGAGGCAATAACAAAGGCTGGCAAGCCATTTACAGAGGGACAGTTTCTGAGAGACTGCATGCAGCAGGTAGTGAATATCATTTGCCCGGAGAAGGCATCTTTATGCAGAAACGTCAGGCTCAGCCCAAATGCAATAGCAGAACATATCAGTGAATGATTTCACACACTATTCTTTGGCACTTGATGAAAGCACAGATGTAAATGACAATGCCCAGCTCACTATATTTGTAAGGGGTATCAATGACCATTTTGGGTTAACAGAAGAACTGCTAACTTTATATCCAATGCAGGGAAAGACTACAGCCAAAGATATATTTCAGTTGCTGTGCAACACAATTGAGGGTACTGGTCTACCCTAGAATAAATTGGCTGGAATCACCACTGATGGCACCCCATCAATGACAGGAAGAAAAAAATGGGCTTGTAGCACTGATCCAAAGAAAACTGAAGGAAGACAATGCAGATCCTCCAATTGCATTGCATGGCATCATTCACCAGCAGGCACTCTGCAGCAAATGCTTGAAATTTGACAGTATTATGACTGTTATTGTGAAATGAATTAATTACATCAGATCAAGAGGTTTACAACACCATCAGTTCTGTGTGTTTCTGGGGGAAACAGATGCAAAATATGAAGATGTGTTGTACTTCACAGAAGTGCGCTGGTTGAGTAGGGGAAGGGTCCTGAAACGTTTTTTTGAATTGGGGGAGGCAATCTGAGAATTCGTGAAAAAAGGCAGGCTACATGTTCCTGAGCTTGATGAGCCCAACTGGCTGATGAATGTAGCTTTCTTAGTTGATATCACACAGGCACTTAACAATCTTAATTTAAAACTGCAGGGGCCAGATCAACTTTGTCACTGTGACATTTGATAGTGTGAAAGCCTTCTCTGTGAAACTCTGATTATGGAAAACACAACTCACAGAGAAAAGATTTGCCCACTTCTCAATATGCCAGCCAATTATTGATGATGGTGCCAGAGTCAATGCTGATGACTATGTGACTGCCATTGACAATCTGCAGCAGGAGTTTGAGCATCGCTTTTTTGATTTCAAGACTCACAGCACCACTTTCCTGTTATTTGCACACCCCTTTTCCTTTGATGTGGACAGTGCTCCAAGCACATTTCAAATGGAGCTCACAGACTTGCAGTGCAACACTGAGCTCAAGGCAAAGTACAGAGAGGCGCAAGGAAAGCAGGAGATGCTTGGACAGTTTCTCAGAGAGCTTCCCAAAACATTCCCACAGTTGTCCAAACTGTTCAGGCAGGTCATGTGTCTTTTTGGCAGCACTTATCTGTGTGAGAAACTGTTCTCAACTATGAACTTTAATAAATCAAAGCAAAGGTCCAGATTGCCCAATGAACATCTCCAGGCTGTCCTCGGGGTGTCCACTGCCCAGTACCTGAAAGCAAATGTCCCTTACCAGTGCCAGGTTTCTGGCAAGAATTGGGCTAAATACTTAGGCCTAGGCCAGGCTACACTATGTACATGGTTATCTATTATTGTGAAAACTGAAAAAATGTGAAATGATAATAAAAAAACGACGTGACGGTTATATAATGGAACAGTTTTTTCCTTCATCCCTATTGTACCAGCCCTCTAAATAAGACCACCTGTCAAGTGGCCCCCAGGTAATTTGAATTTGAGACCCCTACCCTATACAATTAATGAATAGCGCTCTTACGATAATTATCAAAACAAAACAAAAAATGTCTTCAATTTTTCTAAAAGATTTTTAAAAGTCAATACATCTGAAGTGTATCAAATCAAGTATTAATCAAAGATGAGTAATATATATCTTCTTAAATCCTGACTGATTGACTAAAAATCTGTTATTTTTTCAAAACATGATTTTAATCTCTCTCTCTTAAAATCATTGCACCCCAATTTTTCAAGATCAGCCCATCTTAATTTGGGTGTGGTGTTAATTTCATCAAATCCTGGAACATGGCAACACCACATTTTTTCTAAACATATCTGTAATGAAATTTAGTTAAAATTATATAATATCACCTTGGAAGGTTTTTGAAGTCATTTCCGGGAGACTTATTTTTCTTTATTGATTCCATTTCTTATCTTATTCATCAAACCTTGGTATCAACCTTATTTTTTACAACTGTTGATTCTGTTTCCTTTTTGATGGATCTGATGCAAATACCATTATCACCATAGGACGCAGTAGGTTAAACAAAAACAACCCTCTTAGGATTGTACTGGTTAGTCTGTCTTTTCTACATTCTTTTAATTCATAAGAAGCCGCCTTTTCTAAAACTTTCCTGGCTGCAGTATCCCATAGAGCTGCTCTGCTCTAGATACTTTTCTTGACGTTTTACCCTGTAAGAGCTCTATTTGTACCTTCCCGAGTCGAGGCTTTTAACTGTGCCCCTGGAGAGGTGTGGATATGGACCCCTGAGTACCTCTGAGCTGTTTATATCTGAATTGGAGGCGAGTCCACGTGCATGGATGAATGTGCATGTACACCCAGGACACACACACACACACACACACACACACACACACACACACACACACACACCAGACATACAAATGCACACTGAACACACAATTACATACAGCAGCGTAGCAGAGGTGGTTCCTTTGTGGCTTAATCATGCCTAATCACTCCCTATCCATTTGAGCTCTGCTTTTAAACAATACGTCGTGATGATGGATACTGTTCCTTGTCTATGGGTATGTCCGTTCTATTTTTAATGAGCTGAACCACTTTTTGGAAGCTGTTTGCGTTTCTTTTTCCTATCCTCTTCGATTGTGGCTAAAAAAGACAGCAAACATTGGCCCCAATTTTTTTGGGAGCAAGTAACCTAAATGCCATTCCCGGGCATGGCTGGTGGTGATATTGGGTGGGTGGGCTAACAAATGCATTATGCTCATCAATAGTTCCCGCTGCAGCAACGGCAGCATCGCATCCAACATACTGTAGCGCAGTGTTTCTCAACCGGGGGTCCGCGGACCCCTAGTGGTCCGTGGTGTAATTGCAAGGGGTCCGTGAAAATAAAATATCTTTTAAAAAAAAGATCCTATGACATTTATAGAAATAGGATTGTTTTACTCAAATGTGACTGAGACCTTTATCTACCTAAACTATAAAGGGTAACAGGACTTTTTTCTCTAATTACATCCGTTTCACAAATGTAATTTATTGTATTTTAATAAGAGATCTCGCTCCCGTTTACATTGTTAAAAGTTACTGCATAAAAATTCTGTTGTTACATATATCTGAAAGTTACTGAATACATATTCTGTTTTGTTACATATATATCTGAAAGTTACTGCGTAAGAATTCTGTTTTGTTAAGTATATCTAAGTTACAACTGAAAGCTCTTATTTTTGCCCCAAAGAGTGAATAAATGCTATAATGCAATTTAAAATGCAGTTTCTACTGTTTCTATCAAATTGCAACCCCCCTCCCCCAAGATCAGGTGGAGGGGTCCTCAGGGTAGATCAAAAATACGCAGGGGGTCCAGGACCCCAAAAAGGTTGAGAACCACTGCTGTAGCGGATTCGGGGGGCAACGCACCCACAGGAACTGCCGCGGCCGGGACGCGAACCCGCATCGCCCGCACCGCAGGAGGCATCGCTAACCGCTCGACTAAAGGATAGGAACCGCGAGCCAGCGGCCAGCGTGTCTTCTTATCCGTGCACGTTACAATACCGAAGTTACAGCAGCGACACTATAAACCTTGTGCAAGTGCTCTGCAGCAACACTATAGAGAAGAACCCACAAGAATGGCCTTAAAAACTCTCTTTCTCTGTCTTTCTCTTTCACACATGCGCAGTGCGCACACGCACGTTTCCTCATTTTGTCGGATAAATGTTTCAAATCCACGATTCCTTGTAGGGTCCGAGCCGCGTCTCCTCCAAAAAGCTAGCGCGGGCAACGGAAAAGGGAATTCTTAGCTACGCTAGCCGTTAGCTACGCTAGCCGTTAGCCGGGCCTTTCGTTGAAACTAAGTAACACAAACTCACGATTTTGACGTTTGTCCTTTCGTGTTACGTGAACGTCGTTTAGACGACGTGTCCCCAGTCTCTTCACTTCCAACCTTTCCTCCATCGAAGAAAACGGATGACAAAGTAAACGATCCACCTCGTTCACGCTAACGGCCGCGCTCGCCTTCTCCTCCCCGCTCTCTTCACTGTACGTACCGTCACTCTGTACGTCCGCTCTCATTGGTCAGAAGTCAAGGGGGCGTCACGACACCTGTCACTCACTTACTACGAAGGTGAACGGAAGCTGATGCTACTGTAAAAAAAAAGCCCATTTAGATGCACTATATTAATTTCCTAGTAGTAGGATGATAGTTTTTACAGGTAATTTTACAGCTAACCCTAACCCTAACCCTAACCCTAACCCGAATTACAAGGTAATTTCAACCTTATTTTTAAGAAATTACGTGATAATTACCACCTCATTACTAGGAAATTATTGGGTAATTTCCGACCCCCTCCGACCCCCTAGAACAAAGTGCAACCGAAATAACATGCTACCTGTAAATGGTAAATTATCTGATTCAATTATATATATGTATGTGTATGTGTATGTGTATGTGTATGTGTGTGTGTGTGTGTGTGTGTGTGTGTGTGTATGTATATATATATATATATATATATATATAAATGTCATATGCAGGACAAAAAATGTGAATTTGAATTTTTGGTCACTAATATCTTGGAAGTTTAGTGTTTCTTTTAACAAAGTTTATATATACTATATGGACAAAAGTATTGGGACACCTGACCATTACACCTACAGGAGATTTTATGACATCCCTTTCTAAATCCATAGGCATTAATATGGATTTGGTCCCCCCCCCCCCCCCACCCTTTGCAGCTCTAACAGCTTCCGCTCTTCTGGGAAGGCTTTCCACAAGATTTTGGAGCGTGTCTGTGGGAATTTTTGCCCATTCATCCAGAAGAGCATTTGTGAGGTCAGGCACTGATGTTGGACGAGAAGACCTGACTCACAATATCCGTTCTAGTTCATCCCAAAGGTGTTCGATAGGGTTGAGGCTAGGGCTCTGTGCTGGCCAGTCAAGTTCTTCCACACCAAATTCACTCAACCATATCTTAATGGACCTTGCCTTGTGCACTGGGGCACAGTCATGCTGGAACAGAAAAGGGCCCTCCCCAAACTGTTCCCACAAAGTTGGAAGCATAGAATTGTCCAAAACGTCTTGGTATGCTGAAGTATTAAGATTTCCCTTCACTGGAACTAAGGGGCCTAGCCCAACCCCTGAAAAACAACCCCATACCATTAACCCTCCTCCACCAGACTTTACAGTTGGCCTGATGGAGTCAGGCAGGTAACCTTTTCCTGGCATCCGCCAAACCCAGACTCGTCCATCAGACTGCCAGACAGAGAAGCGTGATTCGTCCCTCCACAGAACACGATTCCACTGCTCCAGGGTCCAGTGGCAGCATGCTTTACACCACTCCTTCCAACGCTTGGCATTCTGCTTGGTGATGTAAGGCTTGCATGCAGTTGCTTGGCCATGGAAACCCATTCCATGAAGCTCCTGGCACACAGTTTTTGTGCTGATGTTAATACCAGAGGAAGTTTGGAACTCTGCAGTTATTGAGTCAACAGAGCGTTGGTGACTTTATCGCACTATGCGCCTCAGCACTTGTTGACTTTACATGGTCTACAACTTCGTGACTGAGTTGTTGTTTCTAAACGCTTCCACTTTTCAATAATACCACTTACAGTTGACCGTGGAATATCTAGCAGGGAAGAAATTTCACAAACTGACTTATTGCAAAGGTGGCATCCTATGACAGTACCACACTTGAATTCACTGAGCTCTTCAGAACGACCCATTCTTTCACAAATGTTTATAAATGCAGACTGCATGGCTAGCTGCTTGATTTTATACACCTGTGGCAATGGGTCTGAACGAAACACCTGAATGCAATGTCTGTGAATGTTCTCATTCATCCAGGTCATAGTTATCCAAAGGAGTTGAATCAAGTGCAACTGGTATATATATATATATATATATATATATATATATATATATATATATATATATATATATATATATATATATATATATATATATATATATATATATATACCAAGTCCAGTTGCACTTGATTCAACTCCTTTGGATAACCTGAATTCAATTATTAAGAGGTGTGTCCCAATACTTTTGTACCTATAGTGTATCTCCTGTGTTTTTCTTGTGACTATTTGGTGCAGTAGCTGCTCTAGGTTCCACCAACATTTAAAACAATCTATTCTAAGGGTTTTTTTTTAGCAATAATTTTCTCATCTTTATTGTAAAAGACAGGGAGGACCTAGCCCTGTTAGCTCATTCATACCAGCTGTCCCTGACCATCCTGTTTATTGACCCATTTCAGTGTTTCTCAGCTGACAGGACCCAAATATGAGACAGACAGCTGGTGATGAGAAAGTAATGGGAATAATTGTACTTTCTATCATTCTTAATTGAGTGGTGAAGAGTTTCACATTTCTGCTCAATGCTGGGATTTTTGGGTCAGGGGAAGTTGAGGTCACAGTAGTTTGCTAGGTCAGCTCTCAATGGGATTCATTGGCACCATAACATGGTCTTTTGTCCGCAGGCTAATGCTGTGTTGTTGTTTTTTTAGAACAGCATGTGTTAATGTATTTGTATGTAGTGGCTTTTGTGAGTGCCATAGTTACCAAGATGGTCGTGGTTTGGGCCTTTTCTAACTGGATTTATTTCCTCTGGCCGCAATATCACTCTCAGATATTTTAGCAAAAAACACTTTCTGGTTTGTTTAATCTAATTGCACAGTTGTTGTTGTTTTAACTAGGTAATAATACTGATTTTATTCCTAGTACTAGTATTGTTCTTTGTATGTGTTACTACCACTACGGTGGCCCAGAGGAGCAAAACAAACCAACATTTATGAAGCAGGAAAAACATACTGAAAGTCCAACGGAAATAACTGATAGCGGAGCAACAGTAAACCACAACATAACATTTATCGAGCAAAGAAAATCTGGTGACACAATGGCATCAAGCCACAGCACAAAATCTTTAGTCGTCGTTCCACAATAGAGGTGAGAGGAGCAGATGAACAAGTCTTTTACCCGCCCAACTAACCTCTGACCCACCCCCCACCCCACCAATTAGTCGCCTGTTTGTAATCACCATTACTCCACAGGGAATAGTGTGGACTGGACATCAAGGATGCGCAAATACTTTCAGTATTTCTTGATACCCTGCCTTTGCATTGAGCAGAGAACCAACACAAGCGGAGAACCAAGTTTTTAAGGATGCTTCAAATTGTTTGACTCGATTTTATTTTATTTTTCTAGGAGGAATCAATTGATAGAGTAGTACATTTAGGCGACCTTCTGCCTAACATTCCCAGACGTTGATGGATTTTGAAAAGACAGCTGCTCTTATGATCAACCTGGAGACTACAGTGTTAGCACAGTAAGATGTGACTTTGTTATCGCTTCAGGGAAACTCTCGAGCAGTTAGATTGGGGGGAATACCTGTCACCATACGGGGAACTAGTGGGGGCTGTGCTTTAGACAAGAGGTTGATGATTAGGATCAAAATGAACTTGTCCAAGTCCGCCTCTCATTTCCATTGGGGGATGGCTGCTGTTGTCCTCTGCTTCTGGTGTTTAAAGATTTTCTTTGCTTGTTCTGCTTTGCATAGTGTCGCTGTGTTGTGTGTTATCGCTGCTGCTGCGTGGTGAACTCCTGGGGCGCGATTCAGCATACCAGCTCCCTCACGCCTCTGGGCGCACGCGCTTCCAATGGCCTCACGGTCTCACCATCCCAAATTCTGACACCCGGCTGCGGCGGTTCCCGGCTGCCCCCCCCCCCCCCCAATCAGAATCAGGATGCTTTATTCATCTCCAAGGGGGAATTGGGTAAAGTCGCTACAATACTCATTTGCAGCACGAAAATGATGTAACCCAACTAACTGTACAAGAGAGTGTGTTTGTGTTTGATGCTCAACTTGGTTTGATCATTCCTGCACGTCCCTATATCCTGCTGTGAGGCGGGGGGGGGGGGGTCCTGATTACAGGGGTCCCTGCGTTGAGTGCCATCAACGGCACAAAGAAAGCCATCGTGATGCTGGTTATCCTTCTGGTGCTCGAAATGATGCTTGCTGCTCGGCGAGTAACCTCAGGTGTCATGGCTTGACTTAATCAATGCTGGACAGACAAGATGCACAATCACACACACGCACGCACGCACGCACACACACACGCGCGTATCAGTAAACACGCAAAAGAGTGAGCGCATATAACGAGCATGTGCAGAAATACACGTACAGGGTTGGGCGCTTGTGTTCTTTGCAGAGGGGTGGTTCACTCACACACACAGGCAGGCCGACTGGTGTGACGCAGGGTGCGTGCGCGTGCGCGCGCGCGCACGCGTGAGCATTTGATGCGGTAGAGGTTAAGCACCCCGTAAGCATAAAGACGTGCGGTAGACGGCGGATAGAGCTGACTCTGCTGGATGAGTCAGTCACTCGGCATCTCGGTGTAATGCCGGGGTCTGCCTCTGTGATCAGGGCTCTCCCGAGAGCCAGTCCATCTACACCGGTACCGGAGGAGAGGGCAGCAAAGACGCAAACACACCAACAGACAGAGGGAGACAGACGCAGACAGACAGACAGATAGATAGATAGACAGATAGATAGATAGATAGATAGATAGATAGATAGATAGATAGATAGATAGATAGATAGATAGATAGATAGATAGATAGATAGATAGATAGATAGATAGATAGATAGATAGATAGATAGATAGATAGATAGATAGATAGATAGATAGATAGATGTGTTAGTTTCCTTGAGCTACAGACAAAGAGAGAGAAACAGAGAGATGATAGAGAGATGCTAAGAAGATGGCCACTTGTGACCTGTTTTTGTTTCCCCCCCCCATTAATTGGTAAATGTACTTATCTTCCTTATCCTTCCGTTGGACCCCCCCCCCCCCCATATCTCTGTGTCACACATCACTTTCTGCACACCCCTTCTTTCTCTCTCCATTTGTCTCCCTGCTTCTCTCTTCCTCTCGCAGTCTAAAAGACTGGAGGGGGGGAATGGGCAACAGGGGGGAATATTCCTCCACAATCACGCCTGCTTTCTCTGCCCCCCCCTCCCATCCACACACACACACACAACTCCTGTTTTCTCCTCCTTCCGGTGCACCTCTCGTTGTTCTGGTTCTCAGACGTCAGCATGGCGCACGGGTGGGCGGCAGGGCTTGCAGTGCCATCTAATCAGGGCGACCAGGCTTGTGTTTTGCTGCGGCGTTCAGAAAGGGCATCTGACACGGCGAGGGCCACATCTCCAGAGGGTGGGGTGGGGGTGGGGGGGGGGGCTGTCCCTTTTTTAAAAAATTTTTTTCAATTAACCTTGTGTGGTAAAGTTATCACCAGTCCATTGCTCTTCCAGGGAGGGCGGTACTGAGCATTGCCAGGGGCTGCTTGAAAAATACGAAGAAATACGAATGCGCGCGTGTGCGCACACACAAGAGGGGCACGTGGTACACGTGGCATGAGTCAGAGGGGAGCAGCTGGAGTGAAGGCTCTGGTGGAGGAGGTGAGCTGTCACCATCTGGAGGAGTAGATGTCTCTGTGCCCTCTCAGCCAGTAACTCAAATCACAACCCAGTGACACAGCGTCTGTAGTCCAACACGTCTCTGTATGCCCACATATGTTTTGGTGTGTGTGTGTGTGTATGTGGGATGTATGTGTGTATAAACTTGTATGTTTCTATCTTTCTACCTGTTTTGATGGCAACCCGGTTTGCGCGCGTGTGTGTGTGTGTGCGGCCTGTCCACGGTGTCGCCCCTCCTGCCGCCCAATGATTGCTGGGATATGCTCCAGCATCCCGCGACCCCAGTTGGGATAAGCGGCTTGGATAGTGGATGGATGGATGGATTTGCAGGGACGGCTGGTATAAATGGGCTAACAGGGCAAAGCCCTCCCTTACTTCTAAAATAAAGAGGAAAAATATATTGTTTTAAAAAAAAAAACAACCTCACAACAGATTATTTTCATTTTGAGGGGAACCCAGAGGAGCAACAGCACCAAATAGTCACAAGGGGGAAAAAATGGATACATCTAAAGGGGCTTATTTATTTTATTTACAGACCAAACACAGTAGCATCAGCTTCCGTTCAGCTTTGCGGGAAGTGAGTGACAGGCGTCGTGACACGCCCCCTTGATTTGCTGATCATTTGGGCTAAATTCATTCAGCCCTGAGGCCGCTGACTTTTGACCAGTTGACGGTACTTAGAGTGAGGCGCTACTTGTGCAGAGAGGGCATTAGCATGAACGAGGTGAATTATTTACTTTATCATCCTTCCCCCCCCCCCCCCCGGTGTCCTCGGAGGAAAAGATGGAAGCGAATGTTGCGTACAAATGTAAGTACACACACATATGTACAGACGCCTCAAGCGGCGGCTTGTTAGTGTCGGTAATGAGTTGCATTGCTCGGTTAGTTGCGAGCTGCTGCATATAAAGTAAACATCGCTTGAGTTCTCCACTCCGTCTCTGTATTCACTAGGCCCGGATTTAACGGTGGCGATGAGGATGGGAGGGGAATTGTTGAAAAGGCAGAAACAATTCACACCCAGAGGGACAGAGAGCCGGAAGAAGTACATGAAAAGCACATGAAAAACAAAGGACCGTGGCGGGGGAAAACCTCAAGGGTCAGCTGCTAGCAAAGGTAGCCGAGTAAAATAGCAACACGGCTAGTCTCAGTGTAGGCACAACATCAGAATACAAGGGATGCCAAGGAGGTTTTGAGTCACGCCTCGAAACATCTGAACGGTGGATGGGGGCGGATGATGAAAATGAGAAAAAGTTAAGCGTATTTTTGTCAGTTACTGGAGCGGAAGCCTGCCGTATGCTAAAGAATCTGACTATGCCAGCTACGCCAAACACATCGACATATGGGCGGATTAGCAAAAACGCAAGCGGATCACTACAAACCCAAACCGTTAGTGATTGTGGGAACGTTTCCGTTTCCAGGAGAAATCAGAAAGAGCAGAGTTTATAGTGGGGTTAAAGCAACTGTCCACATACTGTGAATTCGCTGGATACTTGGATCAGGCGCTCCATGATAGATTTGTAGAGCGGAAGCAATCCAGACGAAAGAGAAGCTGCAAATGTGAATAAGGTGTTCAGTCAGAAAACTCGGCAGCAGCCCAGGTGGTCCAATACACAGATCACATGAGAAATGATCATCAGCAATCATCTAAGTCAGACCTAGTGCCAAGCCTATTTTTTTATAAAGGCAGACCCCTGCCCTATGCATTAAGAGCTAGCTATGCAACAGTGTGCATCATGGCGGTGGACAACAGCCTTGTGAAACAGCGTTCGAAAAGGGAAAAGAACAGCTAGCGTAAAGCACAGCACTAGAGCACTATGACAGAACAAAGCAGGCGAGGTTAGCCTGCGATGCCTCTCCCTCCCAGTGATTTCACATGTATTAGATAATGGCGAGGAAAGATCCCTTGCGTTCACGTCGCACACGCTGGCAGAGTTTGACAGAAAATATGCACAGGTAGAAAAAAAGGCACCGTCCATCATCTTTAGGGTCAAGAAATTTCACAAATACCTGTAAAGGGCAGAAGTTAATCTTGACTACTGACAATTATGACACCGAATATCGGAGATCAGAAGACCACGCCAATGCTGACATGCTGTCAAGACTGCCAAGAGCACATAAAGATGAGACAGCAGCGGAGCGGGACATTTTCTACCTTTCTTATGTGGCTGAGCTGCCCATGCAAGCTAGTGAAATAGCTCAAAGCACAAAGAAGGATTCCACTCTTTGCAAGGTGAAGGACTAACATCTTGAATGGCTGGCCAGAAGATGTCAAAGAGACGTCACCGAAGCCTTACTACAGGAAAAGATTGGCGCTGTCAGAAGACCACTTAGGGTAGTTATTCCTCCAGCTCACAGACAGAGACTACTGGAGGACCTGCATGAGGGACACCAGGGCATCCGTCCTATTGTTACACCATATGAAAGCCCTAGCTAGAAGCTGTGTGTGGTGGCCTCAGATAGACTAGACTATGACATAGAAAACTTGTGCAGGACTGTAGTGCATGTCAGGCAGTGAGGGAAATGCCTGGGGTACCGCCGCTGCATTGCTGGAAGTGGCGCGGACGGCCGCGGCAAAGGATTCACATAGACTTTGCAGAAAAAGACAAGCAGCACTTTCTGGCGCTAGTGGACAGCCACGCTAAATGCTTGGACGTCTTTCCTATGGCTTCTACCACAGCAACCAAAACCATTGAGCATTGCCATGTTTGCAGCACACGGATTGCCAGAGGAATGTGTGACAATGGCCCCCAACTTATCTCAGCAGAATTCAAACAGTTTCTGAGAAACAAACGCAATCAAACAGACACTTG
The DNA here is from genome assembly GCF_029633865.1 of Lampris incognitus. Taxonomy (NCBI): domain Eukaryota; kingdom Metazoa; phylum Chordata; class Actinopteri; order Lampriformes; family Lampridae; genus Lampris; species Lampris incognitus. The sequence continues at coordinate 14,158,277 of NC_079225.1, read as the reverse complement.
TTCCTGCTTATCACCCTGCCTCAAACGGCGCAGCAGAGAGGTCGGTACAGACAATGGAAGCATTGCTGATGAAGCAAGTCCTGGGAGAATATCCGCTGACAGCCAGTGTGTCATCACAACATCGCTTGGCAAATTTCCCTCTGATGTACGGAAGTATACCACACTCGGTGACTGGATTTGTGCCAGGTGAGAGCTCGTTTTAGCCTCCTCAGGCCTGACTGTGCCAGGTTTATGGAAGAAAAACCAAGACAAACAGAAAACTTTCCATGACAAAGCTTTATCTGCCTTGAGGGTGCTGACTGAAGGGGGCGTGGTCCCGGTGAGAAACTTTCGAGGGGGGAAAGGAGAAGTGGACCAAAGCTACAGTGGTGAAACGCCTAGGCCCAGTTGCTTACCTGGTACATGATGATGTGCAAGAGCGTACTGCGCACATTGACCACCGACTGCCACAGAGAGAGCTGCCGGACTGCACCAGCACTGATCAGCACTTACCCGAGGTGGACTGCAGGCCCACAAGCAGGAGCTCAAGTGGAGCTCCCGATGTTTCGGGACAAACCACTGCTGTGTGTGACACAACACCAACTCCAAACCCACCTGGAAGAAGACACGCATACACATACACGCACACACCTGCAAGAGCAACACAGACAGTGCACAACCCGCCCGCCCATACACAAACAACTGCACCCACACATGTTGTTAGCGTCAGAAATGAGTTGTGTCGTTCTGTTAGTTGTGAGCTGCTGCAGATAAAGTAAACAGCATCGCTTGAGTTCTCCGCTCCGTCTCTGTATTCATTAACCCCACATATAACAGCGAAGAGGCCGGGGACACCACTTCCAAACGATTTTCAGATAACACACAAGGACAAATGACAAAACTGTACATTTGTGTTACTTGGTTTCAACGAAAGGCCCGGCTAACGGCAAGTGTAACTGACAATTCACTTTTCTATTTACATGCTTGCTTTTTGGCGGCGACACGGCTCGGACCCAACAGGAATTGTGGATTCGAAACATTTATCTGCCAAAATTAGGAAACGTGCATGTGTTTTGTGTGTGTGTTTGTGTGTGTGTGTGTGTGTGTGTGTGTGCGTGTGTGTGTGCCTGTGTGAGAAAGAGAAAGACAGATACAGAGAGAGATTTTGGGCATCAGGCCATTCTTGTTGGTACTTCTCTACAGTGTTGTTGTAGAGCACTTGCTATTGTATATCGTGTCGTTGTTGTAACTTGGTATCTCGGATGTGATGCTGCTGTTGCTGCAGCATGAACTATTGATGGGTATAATGCATGTGTTAGCCCACCTACCCAATATCACCACCAGCCATCACTGCCGATTCGAGTTTTTAACCATCAGGGTGAGGACAGGTTAGTGTAAGGATCAAGGATAACCACGTGGTCTGATGGTTAAGGTTATGGTTCAGGGCTAGAGAATGAATATAGTCAGTAAAGGGTCCTTGCAAAGACAGAAGACAAGAATGTGTACATTCTTGTATTTCACATAGGATTCACGTAGACTTTGCAGAAAAAGACGAGCAGCACTTTCTGACGCTAGTGGACAGTCACTCTAAATGGTTGGAAGTCGTTCCTATGGCTTCTACCACAGCATCCAAAACCATTGAGCATTGCCCTGTTTGCAGCATATGCACTACCAGAGGGATGTGTGACAATGGCCCCCAGTGGTCCCCAGTGGGGACATTTGGTCCCCATTAGGATAGATAAACCAGAAACCACCTACCCTGTGAGCACATTTTATGGGTCCCCATGAAGAAAAAGTTATATTTTAAGGTTAGGATTTGGGTTTAGGGTTAGGGTTAGAATTAGGATTAGGTTAATGTTAGGCATGTAGTTATAATGGTTAAAGGCTAGGGAATCTACTATTGTTTTCAGCTGCTCCCGTTAGGGGGCGCCACAGTGGATCATCTGTTTCCATCTCTTCCTGTCCTCTCCATCTTCCTCTGTCACATCAGCCACCTGCATGTCCTCCCTCACCACATCCATAAACCCCCTCTTTGGCCTTCCTCTTCTCCTCTCCCTTGGCAGCTCCATATTCAGCATCCTTCTCCCAATATCCCCAGCATCTCTCCTCCACACATGTCCAAACCATCTCAATCGTGACTCTCTTGCTTTGTCTCCAAACCGTCCAACCTGAGCGGTCCCTCTAATATACTCCTTCCAAATCCTGTCCTTCTTCATCACTCCTAATGAAAACTTTATCTTCTTCATCTCTGCCTCCTCCAGCTCCACCTCCTGTCTTTTCGTCAGTGCCACTGTCTCCAAACCATACAACATAGCTGGTCTCACAGCCATCTTGTAAACCTTCCCTTTAACTCTTGCCGGTACCCTTCTGTCACAAATCACTCCCGACACTTCTCCACCCACTCCACCCTGCTGCACTCTTTGAACAGTTGACCTCAAGTATTTAAACTCATTAGATTAGATGGCTTTTTGGCCACACGACCAAGGCCGGTGGAATTTGTTTTCGGTACACTTTAAACTCTGCAGCACAATACATACACGGACAACAGCAGACACGCCACATTCTATCACGAACAATTCAGGTACACAATAACAGAAAAAAACATATTACGCACAATTAGCGGAATGATAGAATACATGCCAATGGTATGTGAGGAGGGGACTATAAGGAGGAATTCAGAGTCCACCTTCATCCAACTTCGTCACATCTACTCCTTACCTCCTCACCATTCCGCCGTCCTCCCTCTCATTCACACATATGTATTCCATCTTGCTCCAACGGGCTTTCATTCCTCTTCTCTCGAGTGCATACCTCCACCTCTCCAAGCTCTCCTCAACCTGCACCCATTCCATTGCCCTAGGGTTAAGGGCTAGGGAATGAAGGTAGTCAATTAGGGGGTCCCCCACAAGTATAGAGAAATATACTCTGTGTGTGTGTGTGTGTGTGTGTGTGTGTATACCAGTAATAGCAACAGACGTAATGCTTGACTTGGCTCTTTCGCCTGGTTATACTGCAGTGGTAACGGAGTACGTCCATGTTTGCCTCAGATTGGATTGTCCAGGGCTGGGACCAGCAGGCTGTGGGAGATTTGATCAAGTCGGCGACTGTCTCTTTGAATCACCCTCGCAATTTGTTTGTGGCTTGATAGCGGCACCTTTGCAGTAAACTCCATCAAGACGCAGGGAAGGAGGAAATATTTACACAAGTTGCTCCAGGAGAGGAAAGTCGATTAGCCTTGTCAATCTCTTTTCACTTGGACCGGACAGATATGTCAGTTTTGCATCTGCCGTATGTGAGGCGCTCTAATTTATTTTAGCTCCATTTTCCGCTTCCGGTGTGGGAAGATGGCGGCGCGAATTCACATATGTGGCAGCCTCACCCAGTACCGACCACGCAGTGTCTTTGTCCACGTCTGTGTTTAAGTTTTGTCTTCGCTTGATGGCTGGGAGAGCTGGCGCTGGATCGGCTGGGACAGCTTGGTCTGCTGTGTCTTGTGGGCCCTGCCTGGAGCTGCGACCGAGGAGGCAACACCGAGGGCGGTCTGACAGGACACAGAAGCGGGGCAGGCTAAGCTAACTGCTAGCCCATGCAGACCCGTAGTTCTGATAACACCGAGGGCGGTCTGACAGGACACATAAGCGGGGCAGGCTAAGCTAACTGCTAGCCCATGCAGACCTGTAGTTCTGATAACACCGAGGGCGGTCTGGCGGCGGCCTCACCTGGCCTTGACTGTGGGGTTTTTGGTGTCGTCGTGCGGAGTGCGGGGAGGTGTGTCGAGGGTGTCTGTCTGGGAGCTGGCGTTGGATTGGCTGGGGGAGCCTGGTCTGCTGCATCCGGTGGGCCCAGGGACCACGGCCCCTGCCTGGAGCTGCGCCCGAGGAGCAAACACCAAGGGCGGTCTGACAGGACACGGAAGTGGGGCGGGCTAAGCTAACTGCTAGCCCACGCAGACCGGCAGTTCCGAAAGTCATCCTGTTCCTTGGACAGGGATTTTATTTGTTTATTTATTGGTTTAGTTTGGATATATGTGTTAGTGTGTGTGTTCTTGAAGTTCTTGTAGTTTTTGGATATGTATTTTTTTGTCTTTGTGTTGCACCACTCTGGTATTTCGTGGCATTTCATGTATGGAAGTACATGAAATGACAAAGTGTTCCTGATTCCTGTTTAAACGATAAATGAGGCCGGTCTATAGAGAGGGGTCCGGTGGGTGTGCTGGAGGTAATTACCGTTGGCACTGTCTGGTTCTAATGGTTGCCTACCTGTTTGTTTGCTTTGTTTGGCAGGGTCAACTTAGATAGAGCACCCAGTCACTCTGCGGGCCAAACTTAGCTGCTCTCCGCCGGAAAACTAAGACACACGTTGGCTCCCCGCGCAAACTATTGTAACACATGAGAGGCAGCGAACACAGACAAACCATGAAAAAGATATACATTGGCAAAACTGCCTTAAAAGTTCCCCGAAATGGAGGCAAACATCAGAAAAAGAGGTAAGAGTGAACGCCTCAGACGCCGTCCATCCGTCTGCCCGTTAGTCTGTTCGTCCATCCGTTTGTTTTGCTCATCTGTCCATCCGCCCACGAGGTGTCTCCTCTAACCTGTGAACCATAACATCAAGTGTTGATGTCATTTCGCAGAAATGAAAGCACTCATTATCTCTGACTCAGCTCCTGCTCACAATGAAAGGCGTTAACGGGTTATTTTCTTCAGTCCTGGAAATGCTTCACACACACTTATCTTCCATCGCACAACAAGCACCTGTATTACCATCCCTGCCAACGCCAGCAAAACCCAAAAGGGAGGGAAGTTGGCCGGGTATGAAGAGTACAGTGATCACATGGCCCACCAGCAGCCACCAGGCTCGGTTTATGTCTGCGGTATCTGACATTTTGTGACACTATATCTGCGGGACTGTCCAAAATGTGCCATAATGTGAAGGGAAAACAAAATCCATGTTTAGGCCGCCCATGTTAACTTACAGTATATCCAGGATAGACGATCACTGTCGAGCGCGAGACTCTGATGTGAAGGTCTCCGCTGTCTATTCTTCATCCCACCGTTCGTAGAAATATTGTGCCGCATAGTAAAAGTCAAGGGAAATTGATTGGGCCACACTTCCTCCAAGGGATCCGGAGAGTATTGGGAGGAAGCCATCTTGCAATTTCCTTCTTCTCTCTCTCAGCCGGCACCCTCGACCTCCCGCCCAGCTCCGTTCTGTGATCTTGTTAAAGTTGATAAGGGGAAAGGAGAGAGCGAAAGAGCGAGAGAGCGAGAAACAGAAAAGGGAGTGACATGACCGTATCTCCATCCGCTCTCGGTTTGTCTGTTATCCGTTTGCAGATGAAGTCATTACCCCCCCCCTCCATCTGTCCAACAATACCGGGGGCCATTAGTGCAGCCATGGACCCTCAGATTCATCACCGCAACAGACATTTCCTCTCTTTACCCCGCTCACACTTGCCCTTTTATTAGATCGGTGGCTCAGGTAATGCACATGGTCTAAAAATAGTGGTCATTGCGCTGTCTCATTGCGTTACCTGTCGGGGTATCAGTGTTCTGTGAATCGGAGCCTTCACAGTCCATTCCCGTGATGAATTGGAGTTCACTGGCTCATATTTCATCACGGATAAAGGCCCTCACCACCAGCGGTGGCACCAATTTCACCGGTAATTGGCGCTCTGGGATTTGCTGTGAGGTTTTGATGATCAAAAAAAGGATGCTTCAAAACTCCATACCTACTTTTGCCTGAATTCATAACTAGAGGCTGTGTTTTGGTCATGTTTCCTTCACCCATCATGTGCTCATCATTACTGCATTTGACCACGTTGGTCAAATGTCATCAAAAAGCATGTTTGCCTGCACACCAATGCCCCATTTACCAGAAGATTTTGATGTAAACTTTTGAATGCTTTGAAATAATGTGGTTTCTCTAGTACTTTGGTATACATGGCTACTTAGGTCACTAATCAATACTGCGTTCTCATGTTGGTGACAAGATATATACATATATATACATATATACATGCACCAATAAATCAAAAGATTGAGCCAGAGTCTAGTCTTAAATATGCTATGTGCTTAACCCATTTTTATCCTTAAGGATAGTCAGAAAAATTAATCTACATGACTGTTTTTGAAGTCAGAGTAGTGCTCCTATTATTTTAGGATCATTCTATCAGCGTGCATGTAAATGTGCCCAATGTTACACCCAATTGCAAGCTTGCCAGCTCCTCAGTGTACTCCTTATACACAATCATTTGCTCTGTTTGTATGTGTATGTGTGCATGCATGCACACGTGTGTGTGTGTGTGTGTGTGTGTGTGCGTGCGTGCGTGCGTGTGTGCGTGTGCGCGTGCAGTTCATTGCAGGAGCAGAAGGAGGAGCTGCGGAAGCGTCTTTCCTACACAACACACAAGCTGGAGCTCCTGGAGAGAGAGTTTGACTCCACGCGTCAGTACCTGGAGACGGAGCTACGCCGCGCCCAGGAAGAACTGGACAAGTTCACTGATAAACTGCGCAGGTGCAACTATGATCTTTTTCTTCCCCTTCTTCATTTTCTTCTTTTTCTTTGTCTTCTGTTTAACAAATTATTTGGCACCTGTGACACATTTCAGACACACCAAGGAAAGGAAACACCAAGAACATTACACTTAAACATGCTTAGGACCATTTTTAAAAACAGTGCTTTTAGCCGTGCACTCACTTGATCAAGTTTTAACTTTCCAGAGTAGACCAGAAACTTTCACAATCCCCTCTTAGGAGGCTGAAATTAGGAGGTCATATAGGCTACGTTTACACCGCAGGTCTTGATGCCCAGTTCCAACTGTTGCCTATATCAGATTTTTTTTTGAGCACCTGTTTATATTTACTTTTAAAAATGACCCACATCCAATTCCTTTGCTGACACTGTAACTCTTTGGTTTGAACTTAAATTAAGCCCAATATGCACAGGCCTACAGCAAAGTTTGGTCACCAACCATCCAATCAGTGTGGTTACATGGGAGTCACATTCGCAGATACCAGATTCCTATCTGATTTATTTCCACATATGAATGTGGTCAAACTCAAGTCTTTATGGTGCACCCCAGGGCTCGGTTCTAGGACCTCCACTTTTCTCTCTTTATAGTTCACCTCTTAGCCAAATTATATACAGTCATGAAATAAATTTCCATTGCTATGCAGGTGATACTCAGCTAAATGTGCCTATAGGGGCTGATGATTGTACTCAAATGACTAATTTAGCGGCCTGCTTAGCTGTTGTGAAAAATTGGATGTCACTAAATTTTCTGCTTTTAGATTCAGATAAAAGTGAGATGCTGGTCGCTGACCCTGCTAGGCAGAGACACAAATTTGATCAAGTAACAGTGACAATCGACAACTCTGTGATTTCACAAAGTATGGCAGCAAAAAATGTTGGTGTTATGTTTAATCCCAGCCTTTCCTTTCATAAGCACATCAAAGAAATCGCCAAGACTGTCCCCCCCCCCCCCACTTACTTAAGATAGTTAAAATTCGGTCTTTACTGTTCATGGCTGCTGCAGAGACTCTAATACATAACATTTGTTTCATCTGGAGTTGAGTACTGTAATGTTCTGTTTTCAGGTCTGCCACATGCTAGTACTAAAAGTCTTCAGATGGCTCAAAATGCTGCAGCTAGAAAGAATCCTAACTAAAACTAGAATATTTGACCATATGACACCAATGCTTGCCTCCCTTCATTGGCTTCCTATCCTATCCATGTTAGATCAGACTTCAAGGTGCTTCTGCTGAATTATAAAATCCTAAATGGGCTTGCCCCAATATACCTGTCTACAACTATTATTACTTTCGGCTGCTTCCATTAGGTTTTGCCGCAGCGGATCATTCGTTTCCATCTATTCCTGTCCTCTGCATCTTCCTCTGTCACGCCAGCCACCTGCTCTGCTCCACATGTGTCCAAACCATCCCAATCTTGCCTTTTTTGCTTTGTCTCCAAACCGTCCAACCTGAACTGTCCCTCTAATATAATCGTTCCTAATCCTGTCCTTCGTCACTCCCAATGAAAATCTTAGCATCTTCAACTCTGCCACCTCCAGCTTCGCCTCCTGTGTTTTGGTCAGAGCCACTGTCTCCAAACCATACAACATAGCTGGTCTCACTACCATCTTGTAAACCTTCCCTTTAATTCTTGCTGGTACCCTTCTGTCACAAATCACTTTTGGCACTCTTTTCCACCCACTCCACCCTGCCTGCACTCTCTTCTTCGCCTTTTTCTGCACTCCCCATTACTTTGAACAGTTGACCCCAAGTATTTAAACTCATCCACCTTCGTCATCTCTACTCCTTGCATCCTCACCATTCCGCTGTCATACCTCTCATTCACACATAGGTATTCCGTCTTGCTCCTACTGACTTCCATTCCTCTTCTCTCCAGTGCATACCTCCACCTCACCAGGCTCTCCTCAACCTGCTCCCTACTTTCGCTACAGATCACAATGTCATCTGTGAACATCAAAGTCCAAGGAGACTCCTGCCTTAGCTCGTCTGTCAACCTGTCCATCACCATTGCAAACAAGAATGGGCTCAGAGATGATTCTTGATGTAATTCCATCTCTACCTTGAACCCATCCATCACTCCTACTATACACCTCAGCACTGTCACGTTGCCCTCATGCATATCCTGCACTACTCTTATGTTTTTCTCTGCCACTTCTGACTTCCTCATACAATACCACACCTCCTCTCTCAGCACCCTGTCATATGCGTTTCTCTAAATCCACAGAGACACAACGTAACTCCATCTGACCTTCTCTATGCTTCTACATCAACATTTTCAAAGCAAACATCACATCTGTGGTGCTCTTTCGTGGCATGAAATCATACTGCTGCTCGCTAACCGTCACCTGTCCTCTTAACCTAGCTTCTGTTACTCTTTCCAATATCTTCATGCTGTGGCTGATCAATTTTATACCTCTGTAGTTGCTACAGCTCTGCACACCATCCTTATCCTTGAAAATTGGTACCAGTATGCTTCTTCTCCACTCCTTAGGCATCCTCTCTCTTTCCAAGATTGTGTTAAACAATAGTTAAAAACGCCACTGCCATCTCTCCTCCACAGGTGTGTCATCTGGACCAGCCGCCTTTTCATTCTTCATCCTCTTCATAGGTGCCCTCACTTCCTCCTTGCTAATCCACCGCATTTTCTGATTCACTATTCCCACATCATCCAGCCTTCTCTCGTTCTCATTTTCTTCATTCATCAGCCCCTCAAAGTACACCTTCCACCTTCTCAACACACTCTCCTCGCTTGTCAGCACATTTCTATCTCTATCCTTCATCGCCCTAACCTGCTGCACATCCTTCCCAGCTCGGTCCTTCTTTCTAGCCAGTCGGCACAAGTCCTTTTCTCCTTCCTTAGTTTCCATCCTCTCATACAACTCGACATACGCCTTTTCCTTTGCCTTTGCTACCTCTCTCTTCACTTTATACAACATCCCCTTGTACTCCTGTCTACTTTCTTCATCTCTTTGACTATCCCACTTCTTCTTTGCCAACCTCTTCCTCTATACTTTGCTGTACTTCCTTATTCCACTTCGAGGTCTCCTTGTCTTCGTTCTTCTATCCAGATGACACACCAAGTACCTTCCTAGCTGTCTCCCTCACTATTTCTGAAGTGGTTGCCCAGCCATCTGGCAACTCTTCACTACCACCCAGTGTCTGTCTCAACTCCTCCCTGAACTCCACACAACAGTTTTCCTTCTTCGAATTCCACAATTTGTTCCTTGGCTCTGCCTTCACTCGCTTCCTGTCCTTTAGCATCTCATAAGTCATCCTACAGACCACCATCGGATGCTGCGTAGCTACGTTCTGCCCCGTCACCACCCTGCAGTCTCCAATCCCTTTCAGATCATGCCTCCTTCATAAGATATAGTGCACCTGTGTGTACTTTCCTCCCCTCTTGTACGTCACCCTGTTTTCCTCCCTCTTCTTGAAGTATGTACATGTATTCCCTGGGTCACAAACACCCGACATACGAACGTCCGTACTTACGAACAGACGTCCATAAAGCCCATTAAAAAAAATCCAGTTACACACAGTGGTTCATACTAACGAATGGGCGGACTACTTTGCGCGACGCTCAAAACACTGCGCGTTTTAGGCGGTTCTTCGGCCCGAGGGAAAACAACGCCATGCCGTTGTTGCCATTTTAAGTCGGAGCGCGTAAACACTGCTGTGTGCGTTGCGTTGTCGCTTACACGCTTTATGTGTTTACCCTCGTAATCGTGGCTTCAAAGTGTAAAGATGATGCAAGGGATGATGATGCACCGAAGAAAAGGAAAACGATCACGATTGAGACGGAACTAGAAATAATAAAGCGTTCAGAGAGAGGTGGAAACGCTCATCGTTTTTTTTAAAATTATTATTACTGCATTATTATATTTATGATGTTTTGGATAAAATACATACTAAATACTAAGACTAACTGATGCTAGATGTGAACTGTACGTAACTGTTCCGATTTACATACAAATTCAACATAAGAACAGACTCAAAACTGGAACTCGTTCGTATCCCGGGGACTACCTCTATTCACCACCGCTATTCCCTGCGCATCGCCTCCTCACGACCTCTGTTCCCTTCACCAACATGCCCGTTGAAGTCCACTCCAATCCCAATTCTCCTCTCCTCTTTGGGTACACCCTCCGCCACGTCATCCAACTCACTCCAGAATTCTCTCTCTCCCATCTAACACCCAATCTGCGGGGCATCTGCGCTGATAACATTCATCATCACACCTTCGATTCCAGTGTCATTACTCGTCACTCTGTCCGACACTCTCTTGACCACCAACACACTCTTGCCATACTCGTCCTTCAGAATGATCCCTACTCCATTTCTCCTCCCATCTGTACCATGACAGAAGAGTGAACCCACCTCCAATGCTCCTGGCCTTACTCCCCCTCCGCCTGGTTTCTTGCACACACAGTATATCTACCTTCCTTCTCTTCATCATATCAGCCAGCTCTCTGCCTTTACCAGTAATACTGCCAACATTCAAAGTTCCATCTCTTACCACCACACTCCTACCCTTACTCCTCTCCCGCTGCCTCTGGACATGCCGTCCCCCTCTTCTATCTTTGCCCAACTCTAGCATAGTTCCCACTAGCACCCTGCTGGCCCACAGTACCGGTGGCAGCCGTTGGTAACCCATGCCTCGACTGATCCGGTATGGAAATCTGATTTATGGCCTGCATATTTGATCTGGCAAAGGTTTTATGCCAGATGCCCTCCCTGTCGCAACCCTCCCCATTTATCTGGGCTTGGGACCAGCACTGAGAATGCACTGGCTTGTGCATCCTCATTGGCTGGGCTCCCCATCTTACCTGTCTGATCTCCTTAAACCGTACATTCCATCTCGAGCTCTCCGCTCTCAAAATACAGGGCTCCTGTGTGTACCCCAAGTTAAAAAGAAGTCAGCTGGTGGCAGCAGGGCCTTTTCCTATCGGGCCCCGTTCTTGTGGAATAACCTGCCTGCTGCCGTCAGACAGTCAGAGTCTCACGAGTCCTTTAAATCCACATTTAAAACTCATCTTTTTGCCTTAGCCTACAATTCGTTGCCTTTAACTTGAGTACTTCACGAGCTGTACTACATGGCGGTTCGGTTTCTGTCTCAATGAGTTTACCAAGCACTGTTCTTCTGCTGACGAGCTTACAGAGTATAAATTGACTACTGCAACCTGTTCTCTTCTCTCACGTGTCTTTTCTCTCTCTGGAAGACATCTTCTCCTTTCTCTTCTCCTGTGTGTGTGAGTGGTATGATGTGAGTCTCCTCCGTGTGCATGCGTAGTCTGTCCTCCTCCCAGATCTCCATGGTGATGGTGGTCACCACCTGGACACTGCTTGGCATCCTCCTCATCACATTTTTTTATATCTTCTGACTGCTGGGAGAGGCTCCAGCATCCCTGTGACCCTAACAGCAGGATAAGGGGTTTGGGTAATGGATGTATGGACTGTGTATATGATTGGAGGGATGTGAGTCTCCCTGTGTGCACATGTAGTCTGTCCTCCTGCCAGGTCTACATGGTGACGGTGGTCACGTGGCCCAGGTCCCAGGCTGTTCTGGTGGCATCTGGAAACCGCTTGGCATCCTCCTCATCATGTTTTCCATATATCATATAATTCTATTATAGTTCTGTTATCCTAATTCAATGCTGTATTCTGTAAATTGTATTTTATTTTGTACACACAACGTCCATTGCACGTCTGTCTGCCTGTCTTGAGGGAGAGATCCCTCCTCTGTCGCTCTTCTTGAGGTTTCTTCCTGTTTTTTTTTTTTGTTATTTTTTTTAGGGCGTTGTTCCTTATCCGATGTGATGATCTAAGGACAGGGTGTCGTGTTGCTGTAAAGCCCGCTAACACAAATTTGTAATCTGTGATACTGGGCTACACAAACAAAATTGACGTGACTCAAAGGTATCCTCGTGCTTTTTTTTTCTTTTTCCTGGTTACACGTTCACAATACACATCCGATCCGTGCCGCGCGTGAGCAAAACGTCGAAATTGGGTCACTTGTAGCAGGCAGCCTAATACATAATACACATCATCCGGCCTGTCAGATGGTCTGCATTTCAGGCTCCGTCTGAGTCGTTCCACCACGTGGGACAACGAGGGCTGGTAAAACATAGTATGTGCCACAGCTCCTCCACGGAGTTGTGTTACAATGTGTGCAAAAGCGGACGCAAGTGCGTGTCCTTAGAGCTGCGAGCACGCTTATCGAATCATTTCATAGGTAAGAAAAGGGCCTGCCTGGCTTAAGCCTCCCAATGCTCCCGGGTGGGGGAGCCAGTATGGGGGCCATGTGCCCCACCATTGCAACTAGCCACCCCTACAAGCAGCATGGTGCCTGTGCAGCTGTGACTAGATCTGGGTGAGAAGAGAATTTATCTGAATGCTTTCAGGCAACCGTTTGTTTCTCGTCGACAGGAGAAAGGACGCTGTGGCGTTTGTTGAGCGGTGCTGAACCCAGCACATTCATCATATTTGCGAGACGGGCTCGTGGCGTGTGTGCAGCGGTCCACTGAGTTGAAACTGAAATGCTGGCGTGTCATTTGGTTGAGACTTGTATACTGGTGGATTTTATGACTCGGCGCTCCCTCGGTATGTGGACGTGCGTCGGACCAGCACGTGCTACTGTGCATTCTCTGTATCTTTCAGAATACAAAGCAGCTACTCGGCGTTGCAGAGGATAAACCAAGACCTGGAGGAGAAGATCCACAGAAATGTAAGTGTGGGTGTGTGTGTGTGGGTGTGTGTGTGTGTGTGTGTGTGTGTGCACGCCACTGCATGTCCCCATGTCTTTGGCTAAGTACCTGTAGACACAAAAGAAAGAGAGGCAGGGGCGTCTGCGTAGCGCAGTGGTATATTCCGTTGCCTACCAACACGGGGACCGCCGGTTCGAATCCCCGTGTTACCTCCGGTTTGGTCAGGCATCTCTACAGACAAAATAGGCCGTTTCTGCAGGTGGGGAGCCGGGTGTGGGTATGTGTCCAGGTCGCTGCACTAGCGCCTCCTCTGGCCGGGGGGGACTGGGGGGGGGGGTGGTGTGATCCTCTGATCCTCCTCCGAGCTACGTCCCCCTGGCGAAACACCTCACTGTCAGGTGAAAAGAAGCAGCTGGCAACTCCACATGTACTGGAGGAGGCATGTGGTAGTCTGCAGCCCTCCCCGGTTCGACAGAGGGGGTGGAGCAGCGACCGGGAAGGCTCGGAAAAGTGGGGTAATTGGCCAGATACATCCCTCCATCCATCCATCCATTATCTGAACCGCTTATCCTGCTCTCAGGGTGGTGGGGGTGCTGGAGCCTATCCCAGCAGTCATTGGGCAACAGATGGGGAGACACCCTGGACAGGCCGCCAGGCCATTGGGCCAATTTAGTACAGCCGAGTCACCTGACCTACATGTCTTTGGACTGTGGGAAGAAACCGTAGCACCCGGAGGAAACCCACACAGACACGGAGAGAACATGCTAACTCCACACAGAGGACAACCAAGGTTGGACTACCCCGGGGCTCGAACCCAGGACCTTCTTGCTGTGAGGCGACCGCGCTAACCACTGCGCCACCGTGACGCCCTGGCCGGATAAAATTGGGGTGAAAACGGGGAAAAATCCAGAAAGAAAGGGGCACACAAGCAAGCCGTGGTGTTTAGAGATGGCGGCGAAAATGTCGAGAGGTGATTTGAATATGAATGCCTTGCTGTTGCTCGCAGTGACATTAATTGCGGCTCATTACAACTGGCTGTCCTCCTTCCCATGGCACACTGATAATGAGCCCGCTGTTTCCCCCATGCGCCGGCCTCGTTTCGTTCGTCAGACGTTGGTTTTGTCCGGAGAAATACATCTACAGGCTACATACAGTAGGCAGCCTGCAGATGTGCCAGTACGTCACGAAGGCTGTCTTTATAGTGAGCACGAAGAACTGCAGCATCCTCATCAGCTGCCACTGAGTCCATCTCCTGTGAGATCGTTGTCAAGACAGACGCGGTATTAGTCTCCATGTAATCATAAATCCAGTTTAACCCCAGAGGCGCCACAAACTGAGCTGACCCGTTGAGGCCTTCCACAGCGGGAGGATGGGATAACAAGACGGATAAGTGCGGTAAAATACTGTTCCTCCATCGCCCCTACTAAGGGCAGTGGAGGCACCATGCCGTCTGACAATAAGAGGGGAAACACTTCAGTCCGTACACAGGAAGCATGTTTTCCCAGGCTTCCAGTCTGCACAACGTTTGCCAGAACATACAACTTGCTCATATTGCGTACATATTGATCCAGGTCCACTCTGCTTGTAGAAACATCTGGAAAGGATTTTAATGGGCAGAAGTGGGCTTTCTAGGTGAGGAAAAGCTATCAAAAACAATCCCTATCGATGGCGTTTTGTTAATCTCAAGGATTTTTACCCCCCACACACTTCTGTTTAGTTGTGTGTCCTGGCTTGAAGTGGGATTTGAAGCCATTCATAGATTTTTTTGGGGGGGGGGTTCCCCCTTTTTCTCCCCAATTGTACTTTTTCTCTCGAATTGTACTCCCGAATTGTACTAGGCCAGTTACCTTATTTTCCAAGTTGCCCTGGTTGCTGCTCCACCCCCTCTGTCGATCCGGGGAGGGCTGCAGACTACCACATGCCTCCTCCGATACATGTGGAGTCGCCAGCCGCTTCTTTTCACCTGACAGTGAGGAGTTTCACCAGGGGGTACATAGCACATGGGAGGATCACGCTATTCTCTCCAGTCCCCCCCGAACAGGAGCCCCGACCGACCAACCAACCAGAGGAGGCGCTGGTGCAGTGACCAGGACACATACCCACATCCGGCTTCCCACCTGCAGACACGGCCAATTGTGTCTGTAAGGACGCCCGACCAAGCTGGAGGTAACATGGGGATTCGAACCAGCGATCCCCGTATTGGTAGGCAACGGAATAGACCGCCACGCCACTTGGATGCCCCTATTCATTGATGTTCAATGAATAATTCCTCAAAGAACTTGTAAATCCTAGGTGGTAGTTGTGTTAAGGGTGATTCACATAAAACCGAGGAACATCAAGAATCCAAGTACCAATAAAGGGGAAATTTTAACATTAACATCGGGCACTGAAACTGGACTCAGTACTGTGATGTTATGATGGGAATCTCAAGTAACTTCCATTAAAAATAAGAGGAAAAATGTGGCAATAAAGATGTATATGCCAGGATGAGGGCTGTGTGGCCTGCAGATTTGGACATAAATATGAGGGTTTCATGGAGGTAAAAGCCATTCCAGTCAGGGGGGGAGGCTAGAAACTTCTTAAGAAAGACCAACATGATAACTGCCAGGATCTCTCTGGCTCATCCCCGTAACTCGATCCTACAGTGAATCATTGTTCAGATACGGTTTGTGTTATTCATCATAAAGTATGCTACAATGGGATGCACAGTTAATTCCCCTGTTTCTGTTACTGATTTTGTTATCATCAACAAAACTTTTGGGTGGCCCTGTGGTCAGCACTGTCGCCTCAAAGCAAGAAGGTCCTGGGTTCGAACCCCGGGGTAGTCCAACCTTGGGGGTCATCCCACATTGTCCTCTGTGTGGAGTTTGCATGTTCTCCCCGTGTCTGCGGTGGGTTTTCTCCGGGTGCTCCGGTTTCCCCCACCATCAAAAGAAACATGCATGTTAGGGTTTATACTCCTGTCTGTGCCCCTGAGCAAGGCAATGGGAAAAGAACTGGAGTTGGTCCCCGGGTGCAGCATGAAGCCGGCTGCCCACTGCTCCGAGCTACACAGATCACAGCTAGCATGGGTTCATTTGCAGTAACTGAATTCCCCCAAGGAGATTAATAAAGGAAATGTAATCAATCAATTAATTAATCGATATGGTTGATTGTCCAAATATTTTGCACATGGATTTTGACAGAAAATATGTATTGGTTGAGGATTTTTGCTTCTTGCACAAAAGCTCAACAGTCAATGCGCTAGCACATAAGACTGATTTTAATAACTTTGTGTATGAACTTGTAGAATGAAAATGTGCCTAGGATCTTCAGGCTTCAAGTTTGCCGAAGTGTCCTCTTTTTCTATTCCCTGTGTCTGAACCTCCTTCTCGTCCCTCAGTCGCAGCATCATGACGACGAGAAGCGAGCTCTGAGCAGAGAGATCATCGTTCTCAACAGCCATCTGATGGAGGCGAAGCTCACCATTGAGAAACTACAAGAGGACAATGTAAGGGGCCCACTTTCCATTTTCAATGTGCCTTTGTTTTTTATCATAACCTCCACAAAGACCAACTGTGAAATTCAATTTCAATTGGTCCTTTGACTATCCTTCAGATAAGATAAGATGAGATTGGGCGTCCGGGTAGCGTAGCGGTCTATTCCGTTGCCTACCAACACGGGGATCGCCGGATTGAATCCCTGTGTTACCTCTGGCTTGGTCGGGCGTCCCTACAGATGCAATTGGCTTTGTCTGTTGGTGGGAAGCCAGATGTGGATATGTGGTCCTGGATGCTGCGCTAACGCCTCCTCTGGTCGGTTGGGGCACCTGTTCGAGGGGAAGGGGGGACTGGGGGGAATAGCATGATCCTCCCACATGCTACATCCCCCTGGCGAAACTCCTCACTGTCAGGTGAAAAGAAGCGGCTGGCAACTCCACATGTATCTGAGGAGGCATGTGGTAGTCTGCAGCCCTCCCCGGAGCGGCAGAGGGAGTGGAGCAGCGACCGGGACAGCTTGGAAGAGTGGGGTAATTGGCTGGGTACAATTGGGGAGAAAAAGGGGGAAATCCATGAAAAAAAAGGTGAGATGAGTGAGATGACAGAAGATATTGTAGTGTAGCATAGCATAATATGAACTTTAATTCATCTTGAATTGAATAGCACTGGCAGCTAAACGAGAACTAGCATTTCAAGTGACACGGGGTACTCTTTTACTTGAGCACACAGCTGATCCTCCATTAGGACATTTTTTTGTACTCAATTCTATAGCTGAAGTAACTCAAATCATGACTGTCATGTTGAAATGTTAATCCAGACATACAAAAATACGTTTCTAAACAAGGTTTTTGAGGCTCTTTGAATGTATTCACAGTTATCATGCCAGCCATTATCAACTTCCTGGTTTCTGAAAAAGCAAAGAGTAGAATTAAAAGCTTGGGCGGGAGGGTTGATCACTAGCTAGTAAAAGTTACTAGTGTAACAGTGTACAACCTTGGATGTGTAGACTCGCTAGCCCTTGGCTAATGGGTTGGACCCTTTAGTTGACTGGTTAGCGCAGTCGCCCATGGTGCGATTCCCACCAACCCAGGTTCGATTCCCACCTGCCCCCTGAATTCCCGCTACATTTGGTGGCAGCTAATGGGTCGGACCCTTTAGTTGACTGGTTAGCGTAGTCGCCCGTGGTGTGGAGAACCCAGTTTCGATTCCCGCCTGCTCCCTGAGTTTGCGCTACACTAGCTTACTTGTTGCACCAGAACAGTGGTCATGTTAATATCTAAAATATTCCTTTTGTTTTCTAATGGTGGCCTCTTTGACCTCCACAGGACCTGTATAGAAAGGACTGCAACTTGGCAGCTCAACTTCTCCAGTGCAACAAGTCGCTGTACAGGACCCAGCTCTCTGAGGTCTGTCCTCATTATTCCCCCCAAAAATGTTATTTGTTAGAATTTGTGCACTCTTTTCATCCACAATATCTACAGTTTTATCTATAATCTTGTGCTTGATTGAACAAATAATGTTTTTCTCAATGAAACGCCTGCATCTCATTTCTTCAGACACTGAGTTTAGGTAGCCAGCTTTTGCTCTTAACCAGAACAACAGGACAGCAACAGTAGGAGAAGCTAAAATTCTTTCATCACATACACTACAGGAAAAGAGTGGTATAAGGCAGTGGTATATTTTGCAAGGGTGAGACACTTCATCTGGCCAGAGAATGCATTATGAGTCAGAGAGGTGCAAGGGAATTTTGATATTGGAGAAAATATGAAGGGGGGGGGAAATGGAGAGCGGGTTTCCGATAACGGCAGAAATAGAGGGCACATCTGCTGTCCGTGCTTAAGTGGGGCGGTCACTCCACCATCGGGCAGATTAGGAGGAAAAGCGTCGAGCCCTGGAGGGGTGTGTATATATATGGCCGAGTCTCTGCAGGGAAGGGGCCACTAACTAGAATACAGGCTGGCATGGAGGACTGGACCACGGCCAGGACATATGGTGGCGTTGCTTCCTTAACAGTCATGTCTGCATGCACCGGCATTTTCTGTAAGAAATATGATTTTCTGGGGGGGGGGATTTTTTCGCTCTTTTTCCTCCCCAATTGTATCCAGTCAATTACCCCACTCTTCCGAGCCACCCCAGTTGCTGCTCCACCCCCTCTGCTGATCCGGGGGGGGGGGACTGCAGACTACCACATGCCTCCTCCGATACATGTGGAGTCACCAGCCACTTCTTTTCACCTGACAGTGAGGAGTTTCACCAGGGGGACATAGCGTGTGGGAGGATCACGCTATTTCCCCCAGTTCCCCCTCCCCCTCCCCCCCAAATAGGCGCCCCAACCGACCAGAGGAGGCATTAGTGCAGTGACTAGGACATATATACCCACATCCGGCTTCCCACCCGCAGACACGGCCAATTTTGTCTGTACGGATGCCCGACCAAGCTGGAGATAACGCGGGGATTCGAACCGGCGATCTCCGTGTTGGTAGGCCACGGAATAGACCACCACGCCACCCGGATGCCCAAAAATATGATTTTAACCCTGAGTACAAAATTCAGAAGTGTTGACATGGTGAACATTTTCTTCTTTGCGCCAACTTCAATGATTGGGTCCAGGCGAGGCAACAGCCCCACAGTTCTGCCTGTTCCGGAGGAGGAATCCTTCTGCTGGCAAATTTCAAGTGGCACAAGAAAGCACAAAACCAATCCCTCCAGTTCTTTCATTATGAAAGACCATTGGCAGGGAGGCTGAGAGCACCTGGGGCTTTTGACTGCAACATTAGGGGAAAATCTTCTGTCGACGCTCACCGTCGGATCAATGAAACTTGATTTTTAAAACTAAGCTCGGGCCCTGCCACTCCTTTGCCACCTGGCACCGGTCCATACGCAGTGCAGGCTGTGATTATACGGCTGATGGATTGGTAATCATGTAATTGTTCATCGGCGATCAATGGCGGAGCGCTACGGAAACCATTTAAATGGCAAGGGTGGGCTGTGAAAGGGAGCTAAACATCGCAGGGCGCCGAGAGTACGTGAGGTTGGTGCAGATGGAAAGCAGGGCCTGCAATGTCATTCTGCTCATACGGGCAGAAGCGTGCGAGTATTGACGAATGCATTAACCGCCAGGGCGGCCTGGTTGTGCTCTGCGTTGTACCCGCCCTGGGCCTTGTGCGTGACCCACGTGACAGGAGCGGATTTTCAAAGCTGGCCAGTGTCCTTACAGCTAGAGAGGCCCCTCTCCGCGTTTCGCCCATATGTCTGAATGGAAATATCAATGCAAGCATGATGCGTCTGTGGTGCCGGACTCGTGAAACGATCTCTCTCTCTCTCACACACACACACACACAAACCCTGACCACATTTCCTGCATATGGGTAGTGTTTTAGAGCCCCCCCCCCCCACACACACACACACAGTGGCTAGATTGTACTGCAGGCTGAATGCCAAACATAATGGGTGTTAGAGGTTATGTATGCATTCACAGTATATCCGCCAGTTTGTTCTCCCGGTGGGTGTAAGGTCATCAAAAGCGTATTGATGAATAACGCTGCAGCGCTTTGGGAGGCGCAGCGGGCTCTTCGGCGCTCTCCGAAGAGCGTCACTCATTTGTTTTGCTGCAAAACAGAGCGGGCACGTAGTGGCCAGCTTGAAGATCTGAACGCCGCGTAAAGAGCTTGTCTCGATCTTGCGCCGGGCAAGTCTGTCGGAAAAATGTGCGGACGGTAATTGAGCGACTTTTAAGTTTGGGCAAATCTGTAGTAAGATTGTCGCGGTGAAAAAAAAAACAGTGTTGTCTTTTTGCGTTTGCAACGTCGGCTTGACTCTGGTGTCCACGAAGTTATAATTAGTCCGCTTCTCATCCAGCAACCACTGATTCCTCTTGATGATGCGCTGCGGTTGGTTTAATGCTTGTTGCTATGGTGAGGCCGACACAGAGGACGAGTTCTTTTCTTTTTTTTTTGTGAGAAAAGCTCAGAATAGAACAATGTCATCTCTCATCCGGCTCGCTTTCTTCCTGAACTCTGACATATCTATTTCAGTTTGCCAAGCGCGTTGTTTGCCACGTGAAAATGTCACTGTTTTATCTTCATGTGCCGTTTTCCCTCGTTCTACTCGGTGTGACAAATCTAGAGGGAATATGTATTGATGGTGGCGGCACGGTGGTGCAGTGGTTAGCGGGGTCGCCTCACAGCAAGAACGTCCCGGGTTCGAGCCCCCGGGGTAGTCCAGCCTTGGGGGTGGTCCCAGGTCGTCCTCTGTGTGGAGTTTGCGTGTTCTCCCCGTGTCTGCGTGGGTTTCCTCCGGGGGCTCCGGTTTCCTCCCACAGTCCAAAGACCTGTAGGTCAGGTGAATCGGCCGTACTAAATTGCCCCTAGGTATGAGTGTTGTGTATGCCGGCCCTGTGTGATGGCCTGGTGGCCTGTCCGGGGTGTCTCCCCGCCTGCTGCCCAATGACTGCTGGGATAGGCTCCAGCATCCCCGAGACCCTGAGAGCAGGATAAGCGGTTCGGATAATGGATGGATGGATAGGTACTGAGGTTATGTTAAGGCATCACCTGTTTTGAGTACGCATGCTACGGCAACCACACCCCAAGTGATGAGAAAGAGAGAGATAAATAAATATCCAAGAGTGTACTAAATCTATATCTATGAATATATATATATATATATATATATATATATATATATATATATATATATATACATACATATATACATTTCAACACTCACTTATGTGCATTTAGGTATCAAGGCAAACATGGTAGCTGCTGCTGTAGAGGTGAGTGTCCAGTTGTTCACTGCAGATGCATTGACTCAGCTTTGAGCAATCTAGAGCTGATGATATCCAAGACAGAAACCAAAACGTGGTGTTACATACAAAGACTTCCATCATCTGCCACGGTCAGTAGAGTAAGTAGTGATTGCGTGCTGACCTGTCCTCATGGTATGGTCTTATATTTCTCATGGGTTTTTCTTTCCCTCTGTCTGTCTTTCAGTTACCTGCTGACTTTCAGCAACGAGTGACTATGCACATGGAGGACTCCCCTCTCTGTCATGCCTCTTACGCTGACTCTGTTCCTGCCTCTGTCATTGCCAAGGTGCTTGAGAAACCAGACGAGGCCTGCAGCAGCAGCCAGGCCTCCCGCTCACCCAGTCCGCAGACCGAGGACCATGGCTTTCTTCTGGACAGCATGGGGGGGGAGCGCCTGGGCCTCCGGGCAGCCTACAAATCAGACCTGTACAGTAGTGATACGGCCCTGTACTGCCCTGATGATCGCCACCGTGAGCGGAGGCCTAGCATGGACCTCCACGGTCAGAGGACGCTGATATATGGTCCCCAGAACTCCACAGACAGCAACCCAGAAGAAGGAACCCTGGGGCTGAGACCCGGCTTCTCCCATGAGCACTTTTCTAAGTTCCCTACCACACTGGGCATAGGTTCCAGCTCCTACTCTAGCTTCAGTGGCGGAGGGTCGGAGGATAAGGGAAACGGCCCACCAAGCAGTGCAGCATCCTCCCCGCACCATCACTCCCTCTACATGGAGTGGAGAGATGCGGGGGACTACGAGAGAAAGAGCGACTCATCGTGGGAGAGGGACAGTCCAAGGAGCTTCGCTAGCACCCATCCTTTTCAGCAGGCAGAGCTGAGCCAGCACCAGAATGGCAGCTCGCCTGTCTACAGCCGCACCATGTCCTCCTGCTTCAGCGAGCCCTATGAGCCTCTCCCCCCCTCTTCCTCCCCAAGTGTGGCCTACGGAGACAGTCGCCGCGGCAGTACTTTGGCCCCAGAGGAGGAGGAATTGATCGGTCGATGGAGGCAGCTTAGTGTTGAGGACCTAAGTGCTCACTCCTACCGCAGTCCTGGCCGGGCTTCACCCTACAGCTTCTCAGAGCAGCACTTCTCTGTCCGTCCAGCCAAGATCCGGCTTGGTCCAGTCTACAGCAGCTTTCAGGAAGGGGCTGACTACTACCATCATGAAGTGGGTGTCATGGACCCAGTGTGGGGGACCACTAGCCCAAGTCCTGAATACAGCCCAGGCCCGCGGCAGGCCCACAGCCAGGCACACCTTTACCGAGCCGAGGAGGACAGCCAGGAGTCGGAGCACAGCCTCTACCACTCAGGGAGCTCCAAGGACAGGGAGGGCAACATGGCTGCTGGGGGCCAGAGCAAAGAGTATGTGAATCCCAGCCCAAACAGTTCCGCTGAGTCCCTGAACCAGAGGTCCCTGGAGATGGTTTCAGACCTTCAGCACTATCCGATTGAGATGCACAGCCTGCCTCCGCAGGGTAGCCAGCCGCCGCCGCCGCCACCAGCACCCCCTCCTCCTCCTTCTTACAACCAAAAATTTGGCTCCCTTGGGCTTTCCAGAAAGGACAGTCTGACCAAAGCCCAGCTATACGGAACACTTCTTAACTAGGAGGCTTTCCAACCAGGTATATTGTCCGATATAAAGATATGGGTTTGAAGTCCCTGGTAGGTCCGGTCAGAGCTTCTGTTAGCACCGTAATGAGCAGAAAAAAGGTTTTTCAGTGGTAGCCAGGTTCCAGGAAAAAGAGTCAAAAGTAAAACGCAGTGTCATGAGCATGTACTTTTTCGCTGATTGTTCTTAAGGCTTTGATTGTCCGGCAACGGATGCCAGCCGTTTTTACCACAACAACGAATGTCTGCGACACAAGAGTCAGGCCCAAAGAACCACTAAGGCTACAGGAAAAGACTACAGCTCAAGGAGCTCTGCAAGTTTGTAAGAATGTACCGTGTCTTTCAAGTTCACATATAACTGTAAAAAATTGAGTGATATTTTTTGTACGTTGCTATTAGAGACAAAGTTATTGCCCAGAACAATCAAATGAAATGCAGTGCTTCTAGATGACTAAGGAAGTGTACATACATTTAAATGAGAGAAACTGCCAGCCAATCTTGTGAGAAAACTCAGAAGTATTTTAGTGAAGACTTGATGCTCATATAAACTGCACACGCTGTACACTCCTTTCAGCCATTTTTTTAACCGTTGGCTGGAACTGTGTTCGTCTCGTGGAGACTCAAGGTTCTGAACGTGTAACATGGGAAGACTGTATGACAAATTACCGACTTTAATTAACAATGTTATTCGATTACATTTTTGTTTCACCTCCTTTGGTTGAATTTAAAACTAGTAATGGATGTGTTTTGCTATCGATGGAACTTTTTGAGCTGTAAACATTTTTTCTTCTCAATGTTATTTTGTCAATTTTGCTCTTTACCCCATGGAAAGGTTTACCCGCCCCATTCTACCTCAAATTTGGATGCCCACACGCTACAAAGCAACTGCAACCCTCTTTCTATGACAATGATGCATGTTTCTATATTTCTGTTGTATGGTTCGCCTAATAAAGCACAAATAATGCATTTATGCCGTGAGCACGTGTTTCAGTGCAGCTGGGTGGGGAAAGAAGCGAATAAGCCACGCGCGAATAAGGAAGTTGCTACTTTGTCCAAATGTTGCACTACAGCATTGATACCATGGCTTCCTCGTTCATTGTTTCTAGGACACCGTGGAAAGAGACAGCTAAGATGGGCTTGGCAAATAGCAGAGAGCTACTACTACTACTACTACTACTACTGCTACTACTACTACATGTGGCTGCTCCCGTTAGGGGTCACCACAGCAGATCATCCGTTTCCATCTCTTCCTGTCCTCTGCATCGTCCTCTGTCATACCAGCGTCTCTCCTCCACACGTGTCCAAACCATCTCAATCTCGCCTCTCTTGCTTTGTCTCTAAACTGTCCAACCCGAGCTGTCCCGCTAATGTACTCGTTCCTAATCCTGTCCTCTTTCGTCATTCCCAATGACAATCTTAGCATCTTCAACTCCGCCACCTCCAGCTCCACCTCCTGTCTTTTCGTCAGTGCCACTGTCTCCAAACCATATAACACGGCTGGTCTCACAACCATCTTGTAAACCTTCCCTTTAACTCTTGCTGGCACTCCTGACACTCTTCTCCACCCACTCCACCCTGCCTGCACTCTCGTCTGCACTCCCCGTTACTTTGGACAGTTTGCCCCAAGTATTGAAACTCGTCCACCTTCGTCACCTCTAACTCCTTGCATCCTCACCATTCCGCTGTCCTCCCTCTCATTCAAGCCTATGTAGTCCATCCGGCTCCTACTGACTTTCATTCCTCTTCTGTTCAGTGCATACCTCCACCTCTCCGGCTTCTCCTCGACCTGCGCCCTACTCTCGCGACAGGCCACAATGTCATATAGCGTATGGCACATAGCAGAGAACACGTGTCACACATGCACCTTCACCTGCTCGCTCATTAGGAACCTCCCCTTTGGAGTGCTTCGAATTGAAAAAAAAAAACACCAGAACTTTGGTATACTTTAAAAGTCACAATGTTGTTATTATTTATTTATTTATCTATTTATTGCTGTGCTCAAATGAGTACAGTGAAGTTGATATTGTGAAATATTTGAATGTTGATGAACTCAGCCAGTCACATAAAATAACGGACTTGACAGCAACATTTGACACCTATGTCCTATCGGACTTGAACGTAGTTTTTCACCCCCCCCCCTCCCATTACTCCCCAAATGTATGTGGCCAATTATCCCACTCTTCCGAGCCGTCCCGGTCGCTTCTCCACCCCCTCTGCCTATCTAGGGAGGGAGGGCTACAGACTACCACATGCCTCCTCCGGTACATGTGGAGTCGCCAGCCGCTTCTTTTCCCCTGACAGTGAGGAGTTTCACCAGGGGGACGTAGCGCAGATGTATGTCGATTTGGATAAAATTGTAACAATGTAACATTTACTCCCCTGCGTGTTTCAAAAGGAGGACGCACAAATACTGACACTGGTATCGGATACCGGGCCGATAACAAATGGGATCTGATACAGAGAGCCATGAGGAAAATGTCAAATAGCAGCAAAATGATTTTATTCACTGCACTGTAGCACGTGGAAGCCTGCATTTCTTTAATGGTGGGGCAGGGGGGGGGGGAGTCTGTCTTTTATTTCGCCAACTGACACCAAACTAATTTTCTACATTCTGCACTGTTCAGCAAAACTAATGGATCGGATCAGTATTGGCAGTGAAAAAGTGATATAATTACAGCCCAAGTTCAAATTTACATGGCTACAACAGCCATACCATGTACAACGGCTCCGTAAAGTATTCAGACCCCTTCACTTTTTGCACACTTTGTGATGTGGAGTTTACATGGATAAAATTGCCATTTTTGCCTATCGATCTACACTCCATAACTCAATGATAAAGTGAGAACACGTTTTCAGATTTTCTTGCAAATTTATTAAAAATCAAACTGAAATCTCTTTTATACAAGTATTCAGACCCTTAAGCCCCTTTTGGCAGTGATTACAGCTTCGAGTCTTCTTGGGTAAGTCTCCACAAGCTTTGCACAGCTGGACTTGGGCAGTCTATCCCATTCTTCCTGGCTGATTTTCTCAAGCTCTGTCAGATTGGTTGGGAAGCGTCTGGACTGCCATCTTCAGGTTTCTACACAGATGTTCAATGGGGTTCAGGGCCACTGAAGGACACTCAGTGACTTGTCCCGATTCCACTCCAGCATTGTCTTGGCTGTATGCTTCAGGTCATTGTTGTGCTGAAAGGTAAACCGTCACCCCTGTCTGAGGTCAAGTGCAATCTGGAACAGGTTTTCTTCAAGGACCTTTCTGCATTTGGCTGCATCATCCTTCCCTGAATTCCCGACAAGTTTCCCCATAGGGATGGTATTAGCCAGGTGATGAGCAGCGCTGGTGTTCGCCAGACATAGAGCTTAGAGTTCTGCCAAAAGAGCTCAATTTTTGTCTCATCAGAGCAGAGAATAGTCCTTTAAATGCTGTTTGGCAAACTCCAAGCAGGCTGTAATATGCCTCTCAAGAATGGCCTCTGTCTAGCCACTCCACCATACAGGCCTGATTGGTGGAGTGCTGCTGAGATGGTCATCCTTCTGGCAGGTTCTCCCAAAGCTCTGTTAGAATGACCGTTGGGTTCTTCATCACCTCCCTGGCAATGGACCTTCTTGCCGGGTTACTCAGTTTGGCTAGATGGCAAACTCTAGTTGAATTCTTCCATTTCACAATTATCCAGGCCACTGTGCTCCTGGGAACACTCAAAGCCCTGTACCTTTACATGTTTTATACCCTTGCCCTGATCTATGCCTTGACACAATTTCATTGTGTAGGTCTTCCTTCAACTTCGTGGCTTGGTTTTTGGCCTGACATGCAGTGTGAAATGTGGGACCTTACACACAAACAGATGGATGGATGCCTTTCTAAAATATGTCCAATCAATTCAATTTGCCACAGGTGGACTCCCACCAAGTTCTAGACACCGCTCAAGGATAATTAAAGCAAACAGGATGCCCCGACCACAATTTGTAGTGCCGGGGGGAAATGGTCTGAATACTTGAGGTAAAGAGAGATTTCAATTTTTGCGTAATAAATTTGCAAAAATGTCTAAAAACATGTTTTCGGTTTGTCATTATGGGTTATTGAGTGTAAATTGATGTAGGAAAATGGAAAATTAAATCTACAACACAATAAAATGTGCAAAAAGTGAAGGGGGTCTTTCTGAAGCCACTATATAGTATACAAGAAATACTCTACATTGAATATTCACAGCACACAGCAGATACCGGTGGAATTCAGTATGGCAGCTTAGTGAATATGTAGGCAGTTATTCAGCCAGTGGGCAAGTCATTTTAGACTTGTTGACTTTTTTGTGGCACCTGATGCGCAGTTTAAATTTCATATTGACGTGACTGCCCCAGCTTTAGTCAGCCCTCCCTTATGTTTTTTTTTTACTACTTTTATTGATCCCCGTGGGGCAATTCTTTCTCTGCATTACCCGTCCTAGCTGTGTAGCCAGGAGCAGTGGGCAGCCGCAGTGCAGCACTCGGGGATCAACTCCAGTTCTTCTTTCCATTGCCTTGCTCAGGGGCAGGGACAGGAGTACTAACCCTAACATGCATGTCTTTTTGATGGTGGGAGGAAACTGGAGCACCCGGAGAAACCCCACTGCAGACACGGGGAGAACATGCAAACTCCACACAGACGAGGACCTGGGATGACCCCTAAGGTTGGACAACGCCGGGGCTCGTACCCTGAAACCTTCTTGCTGTGAGGCGACAGTGCTAACCACTGGGCCACCGTGCCGCCCACGGTTGAGGATAGAGGCGTTTTACTTAGGATAAAACATCCACCCAGACGAGGTAGCAGCAGTAATGCGTCTTCATATTAACCTGTAGGACGTTTAAACTTCAAACGCGTCGGAGGAGGGGAGCCGGAAAAACCACCGCTCACCCGCTCCGGGTTCACACAGCGAATGACACGATTAGACACTATATACGCAAACCCAGCTATTCAAATAAAAATGCTGAAACAGGCTGCAATCTGTTCTTTCACTCCACCGCAGGACTTCTTACAGCAGATGCATTAATCTGACTACTTGTATCTCCTGAGGTTTTGTCACGTCTTGTCGGAGCATTTCTGGTAAAGAAAACACAGAATGGTCCAGGACGCCTATAGATGCACACAGCCCAGACCTGCTAGTATTATCTTTCTTCATGGTTTGTGGCATTACAAAGAAAGACATTTTTACTTTTTAGCTGTTTAGAGCAATGACTATGTACGTAACAACCCGTTCAGTTGGTTCATTAACCACGTGTCAACAAGCTGCAACACAACCAAAAAAAAACTATTTTGTAATTTAGAACATATTTGATTTCATCCCAATTATCTGAGGATACATGTGTGAAACAGAAGGGATGGTATAATCTGCTAGTGTTTCCCTATTAAACCCCACTTCATTGTGCATCTGCAGAATAACAAAATGTGAGACTCACAATATACACTCTCACACACGAACAATGAACATACTTTATTTAGCCACACCATTTGGATAAAGCAGAAAACAACAACCTTCCTCTTGGAAAAGATGTCCGTATGGGTATGGGCATCTTTTCTACAGTACCTTTTTATAGATGGAGATGTTTTTGTTATACTGTGTTGATTACTTAGGGTGATAATTTGCTTTTCATCTCTCCCTGCTGGTAGGTTATCAGCGCAGAACATGTTTGGAGCTGGTAAGGGATTCAGTGTCTCTGTTGCTACCTCTTGTGCCAGGCCATCCCTAAAATACAGTCCATAGCATAGTGGTTGGGGGGGGGGGGTCTGCTCAGTTGTTGAGCCCAACCATTCTCTCACTTAGGTCCCACAGTCTCTTGGCTGCCTGGACATCAGTGGCTTTGGCCAACAGCGCCTCCTCTTCACAGTTTGCAAAGCACTTCCCTGACACACCCTCCACATCAGGGGAGCAAGCCAGGTACAAGGGGGTCTGGGCTCCCTCCAGTGGGCTTTTAAAGAAAGCCAGCGAGGCCAGGTGGAACAGAGGCTTTGCCAGGAAAGGGATGTGAACATGCCGGCCCAGTCTTGTCCTCACAATGCCTGGGGTAAGGGCGTTGACTGTGACCCCTGTACCATCCAGACGGCGGGCCAATTCTAGTGTAAACAGGAGGTTGGCCAGCTTGCTCTGACTGTAGCAGAAGGCCTTGTCGTAGCTTTTTTCACTGTTCAAGTCATCAAAGTTTATCTCGCCATACTTGTACAGCTTTGAGGAGACTATCACGATACGGCTCGGCGCAGAGCTCTTCAGGGTGTCCACAAGGAGGTTGGTGAGGAGGAAGTGGCCGAGATGATTGACCCCTACTTGCATTTCAAAGCCGTCTTCAGTCTTGGTGTAGGGACACTGGTAAACGCCTGCGTTATTGATGAGCACGTCGATTTTGGACTCCTCCTAACAGAACCAGACAGATTAAAACCTGTTAAAATCTTTTTTTTTTACAGTGCCAACTATGTAGAATTACGTGACGCACACACTAACTGGCATACATTTGGGTATAAGTGTTTTGATGAGCTTGTAGTGTGAAGTACTGCACGTGAGGGATGTTGTGTAAGGCATAGCAATATAGCTGGGCATTTACTTTGTACCCAAGGGCAGGTCCTAATGGCTGGCAAGTTCCAAAGGTCACAAGACTTCTTGTTGCTTGTTGTTGAAAAGGATACAGTGATAAGGCAATGTTGAGTACAGGACGAGGCCTCAGAAATATGGTTAGTTACGTTCTATAGTGCAGTGTAACATAAACCACGTTACGTCCAACTTTACCAGTTAAGGTGGTATTCATTTCTACCCCGAGTTAAGCATTGAAGGTTGGCCTTATAGTGTCTCATTTCGAGTTTTGTTGATATTAGGTTGAGGGGCAGCACTATCCCTTGACACTGCAGCACAATCTATGCAAAATGCACAGCCAGGTCAGGAGAGGTGACAGTGTGCTTTTGCATTGTCCTCCTAACCTAGGCGATGACTGGACTGAACTAGAAGCCAGCCACTGACAAACGCCATTGAAGGAGACAGTTGTTGTGACTTCTCTTATGTACACTATTGTAGTGTTACTATTCGTGGGTTACTAACTTAATCACTATTATATATAAGCACACGGAGACGAGGATGCGGCACAAGTCTGATCTTTACTGACGGAGACATCACACACTACTAGGCTCGACCAGTGTATTACAGAACTCAGTAGTGGTGACAGTCCAACACAATCGAGCACCGAGTGCTCGATCCAATACACAACAGTGTTGCCAAAACACCTCGTCCCTACCTAACTTACCTTGCTGATTTCCTCACAGAAACGACGGACAGACGTAAGTGACGCGAGGTCCAAATGCTTCAACACCAGCTCGCCGTGGTCCGGTCCCGCCAGTTCCCTCAGATCCCTGGCCGCTTCTTCGGCACCGCGTCGGTCTCGGCAGGCCATGATGACCCGGGCCTGCAGTTTCAGCAGCTCCCCGGCCACGGCCTTGCCGATGCCGCTGTTGGCTCCGGTCACAATGACGGTCTTGCCCTGCATCGCGGCAGCCGGGTACCCGAGCAGCCGCACGGCTTTCCGCGAGGGGAACAGGCGGCGCACTATGAGCAGGACTCCCCCGCCGACTACGGCGGCGACAATCACCGCCGTCAACATCTGATAACGCAGGTGACAGAGGAGCCGGGGGGAGGGGAGGGGGGGTGACACTAGGTGACGTGAACAGTTGTTGTTTGTCTCCCACCAAGGGGAAGTGAAAGAGGGTCGCCCGGTTATGGAATAGCTGGCGCTAGATTGGATCAGCGTTGAGGACGCCGTGCTGCGAAATCGGCCTCTGATTGGTTAAAATTAGGGCGGGGTTAAGATTAGCCAATCAGAGGGTACGCAAAGATACGCGGCGTCGGCTCAAGTTGGATTTTGGTTGGAGGAGAGCGTCCCTCCCGCTGATCCAATCTAGCACAACTTTTGCGGAATTCGCCTAGACGTACATTTTTGCTTCTTGTTTTTCTCCTTGTTCTTGTTCTTCGTTCGTCCTCCTTCTTCTGCTGCTTCTTCTTCTTCTGCTGCTTCTTCTTCTTCGTGTGTCAGGGCGAGTGACAACTAGCGTTTAAGGTGCATTACCGCCACCTACTATGCTGGAGTGTGGGCCAGTGTTCCCTTTTCCCACTAGGATTGGGAGAATCCTAAATTCTCTTCATTAACCCAGTTTCTTTTAAAAACTCAAATAAAGCTTTACATTTTCCTTCCTCAATACTAAACAAAACCCGGCCACTGAGGATGAACAAGCCAGTGCATTCTTAATGCTGGTCCCAAGCCCAGGTAAGTGGGGAGGGTTGCGTCAGGCAGGGCATCCGGCAAAAAAACTTTGCCAAATCAAATATGCCGATCATAAATCAGATTTCCATACCGGATCGGTCGAGGCCCGAGATACCAATGAGCGCAACCAGTACTGCTGGCCGGTGAGGAACCTTGGTGAGCGAGGGGGCCCGGCAAGTTACGGCCATACTGGTAAAAAGCCATTTACATAGTGAAAGAGCAGGTGGCTGAGAACCCAGTCTACATAGTCTACCAAGAAGCTGGAAACAAGCAGAAAACCAGGACACTGCACCGTAATCTGCTACTTCTAGTTAATGACCTACCTCTGGAGATCCCTCCACAATCCACCAATGCAACATCTGAGGAAAGACCAAGACAAAACAACAGACAACGAGGAGTGGCTAACACACAAAACCAGACTGAGGACAGTGATAATTCTGGGGACGACTCTGAGGAGGAGTCGAGCACAGGAGGTTACTGGTTAAGAATACCAACACACAGAACAGAACAAATACCTACCTTGAACAACCTAGAATGGAGCAAAATACTTGCCGTGGAACACCTACTGTAATCCAGATGGAACCAGTTCAGGTACCTGAGAGAGAAGAACAAGGTCCAGTCGGAATGAGTGTGGGAGATGAAGAACAAGGAACACAAAGGGAGAGACAAGTCAGATGGGAATACTTACCTGTTTCACCTGGACTGGGGAGTGAGAGCGGGCTTTCAGACCCTGAACAAGAGAGGAGACAGTTAACACCCCCTGTATACACAAACACTGAGCTTAGGAGGTCTGCTCGTGACAGAAAGCCGCGTCAAATACTCACTTTTGAGATGCTTGGTCAGCCGTCAAACCAGCCACAAAACACAGTTAATACAGTTGGAGTGTACACTACACCACACCTGACTGGTTACGGTGTACCTCATCACATCCAACCACTGTACCCAGCTGTACCTTACACACCACACACCTACATGCCATACACATTTTGAAGAGTCTAGACTTTTGGTAATGTCAGGAGCCATTTCTCATTTTTGCTGGGGTGTGTGTGACACACACAGATGCATGGTCACATTTTGTGTTTAAAATGAGTGATGCGTTTTTGTTTGTGCGCACCGTATTCACTGTATAAATGTGAAACTATTCTTCCTACGTCCGCCACAAGGGGGAGCTCTGAGTAAAGGGGAGCGCTAGTTCGTAAAGTTGGGCCAGCCAGGTTTCCGTTCTTCAGACAGAGAACAGCCTGATTGATGCAAACCCTAACGTCTCCTGTCTCTCTACTTTTATCTGTATAAAACAGAGATTATATTCTGTCTCCACGGGTACCAGCCAGTACCTGTAACACATATGCCCCACACGTTGGGTGTGAGATGGAAGAGGAGGAAGAATTCTGGAGTGAGTTGCATGAAGTGGTGGAGAGGGTACCCAAGGAGGAGAGAGTGGTGATTGGAGCGGACTTCAATGGGCATGTTGGTGAAGGGAACAGAGGTGATGAGGAGGTGAAGGGCAGGTATGGTGTCAAGGAGAGGAATGTGGAAGGACAGATGGTGGTGGATTTTGTAATAAGGATGGACATGGATGTGGTGAATACATATTTCAAGAAGAGGGAAGAACACAGGGTGATGTATAAGAGTGGAGGAAAGTGCACACAGGTGGACGATATTTCTTATGTAGGAGGTGCGATCGGAAAGGGATTGGAGACTGCAAGGTGGTGACAGGGGAGAACGTAGCTAGGCAGCATCGGATGGTGGTCTGTAGGATGACTTTGGAGACCAAGAAGAGGAAGAGAGTGAGGGCCGAGCAAAGGATCAAATGGTGGAAGTTGAAAAAGCAAGACTAGACTGTTGTGTTGAGTTCAGGGTGGGGTTAAGACAGGCACCGGGTGGGAGTGAAGAGTTGCCAGATGGCTGGGCAACCACTGCAGAAATAGTGAGGGAGACAGCTAGGAAGGTACTTGGTGTGTCATCTGGACAGAAGAAGGAAGACAAGGAGACCTGGCGGTGGAATAAGGAAGTACAGCAAAGTATACAGAGGAAGAGGTTGGCAAAGAAGAAGTGGGATAGTCAGAGAGATGAAGAAAGTAGACAGGAGTACAAGGAGATGCAGTGTAAAGCAAAGAGAGAGGTGGCAAAGGCAAAGGAAAAGGCATATGGTGAGTTGTATGACAGGTTAGACACTAAGGAAGGAGAAAAGGACTTGTACCGATTGGCTAGACAGAAGAACCGAGATGGGAAGGATGTGCAGCAGGTTAGGGCGATCAAGGATAGAGATAGAAATGTGCTGACAAGCGGGGAGAATGTGCTGAGAAGGTGGAAGGAGTACTTTGAGGGGCTGATGAATGAAGAAAACGAGAGAGAGAGAAGGTTGGATGATGTGGGGATAGTGAAATAGGAAGTGCGGTGGATTAGTAAGGAGAAAGAGGAGGCAGCTGGGAAGAGGATGAAGACTGGAAAGGTGGTTGGTCCAGATGACATACCTGTGGAGGCATGGAGGTGTTTAGGCGAGATGGCAGTGGAGTTTATAACTAGATTGTTTAACACAATCTTGGAAAGTGAGAGGATGCCTGAGGAGTGGAGAAGAAGCATACTGGTACCGATTTTCAAGAAAAGGGGCGATGTGCAGGACTGTAGCAACTACAGAGGTATAAAGATGATCAACCACAGCATGAAGATATGGGGAAGAGTAATAGAGGCTAGGTTAATAGGAGAGGTGATGACTAGCGAGCAGCAGTATGGTTTCATGCCACGAAAGAGCACTGTAGATGCGACGTTTGCTTTGAGAATGTTGATGGAGAAGTATAGAGAAGGCCAGATGGAGTTATATTGTGTCTTTATGGATTTAGAGAAAGCATATGACAGGGTGCTGAGAGAGGAGGAGTATTGTATGAGGAAGTATGTAAGACTGGTGCAGCATATGTATAAGGGAAGTGTGACAATGGTGAGGTGTGCGGTTGGAATGACAGATGGGTTCAAGGTGGAGGTGGGATTACATCAAGGATCGGCTCTGAGCCCTTTCTTGTTTGCAATGGTGATGGACAGGTTGAGGGATGAGATCAGGCAGGAGTCTCCGTGGACTATGATGTTTGCGGATGACATTGTGATCTGTAGTGAGAGTAGGGTGCAGGTTGAGGAGAGCCTGGAGAGGTGGAGGTATGCACTGGAGAGAAGAGGAATGGAAGTCAGTAGGAGCAAGACGGAATACACATGTGTGAATGAGAGGGAGGATAGTGGAATGGTGAGGATGCAAGAAGTAGTGGAGACGAAGGTGGATGAGTTTAAATACCTGGGGTCAGCTGTTCAACGTAACGGGGAGTGCAGAAAAGAGGTGAAGAAGAGAGTGCAGGCAGGGTGGAGTGGGTGGAGTAGAGTGTCAGAAAAGATTTGTGACAGAAGGGTACCAGCAGGCGTTAAAAGGGAAGGTTTACAAGATGGTTGTGAGACCAGCTATGTTGTATGGTTTGCTATATTGTTTGTTGCTCATGTTATGGTGCAGGGGGCTTAGGGCCCCCAGATGTTCAGGGGGGGAAAAAAAGGAGATATTGAGCCATTTTTGGCAGTTAATCTGAAATTTAATCTACCCTCTTTGTACTTGTCCCTCCTTTTCCTTCTAACAGACATAAGTTCATGTGAGTCATTAGAGGCTGTCTGTATTACTTCACTTCCCCTTACACAGTTGACCGTTCTCTCAGTTGAGAAATATCCTCTATTTGCTGCATCCCTTCATTCAGTTCCTGTATTCGTGGCCTGTCGCAGACGACAGGAGAGTGGGAGAGACGAGCTACAACATGAAACTCGCGTCCGTCGTCGGAGGTCAAATCTGAATAAACGCATTTGGATGTGCGCAACTGTGCAATTACAGGCTCCCGTTAATGGGATCCCCCCCCCCACTTGACTATCTGCCTGTAGAACATCTCGTCTTCCTTGGGTGAACATGTACTCCCTCACAGTTCTGTTTGTCATCTTCGTTATTCCAGCGGGCTATGAAGGTAATCTTGGTTTTACATTGGGCGTTTTCGTGTTTGTTGTATGTGTTTAAATGACCCCTCTCTTCGAGGAAACATCCGTTAGATGTGACTTGTGTTTTAAGGGAATTTCTTTTAAATCTCTGTTTAAACCTTTCAGAATGTTGCATTGCTATGAGCAACTGTCTTTGTCATCTGACAGGCCAGCTTGGGAAGACGTGCAGCGTCTTCACTAAAGATCAGTACGTCAAGTTCGGGTCTGATGTCCAGATAACGTGCCAGAGCTCCTGCATCCAAGGCAAAAGCTACTGGACAATGAACAACATGCCAATAGATGACAGCCTCTCGGAGACCATCAACTCTTCATATACAGTCTTGTTCTTGAGGAATTTCACTGGCCAGAGTGACACATTTCAGTGTCATAATTCTAATACTCACCACATCCTTGGAGGGACCAGAGTTGAAACATACAGTAAGAGAAGAGCATTGGTACTTAAAAAAAAAAAGGACTCTGGGCGTCCGGCAGGGGCGATTCTAGGATCAGAGCTTTAAGGGGTGCTGAGCACCTAGCGTGCTGGCCGGCCAGGCAAGATTAAATTTGGGGGGGGGTGGATCAAACCATTTTCGAAGCATGGGGGGTGCTGTATTTTTGTTGTTAAAATATTACGTTTAAACCATATACTGGATATGGTTTTGACATTTCTTCAGCTTATTAAACATGGACATATACAGTAAAAAATAAAAAATCTCTTCAATTTTAGGGGTGCTGGGGTTCAATTTTAGGGGTGCTGCAGCACCCCCAAAAATGGGCTAGAAACGCCTATGGCGTCCGGGTAGTGTAGCGGTCTATTCTGTTGCCTACCAACACGGGGATCACCAGTTTGCATCCCCGTGTTACCTCCAGCTTGGTCGGGCGTCCCTACAGACACAATTAGCTGTGTCTGTGGGTGGGGAGCCGGATGTGGGTATGTGTCCTGGTCGCTGCACTAGCGTTGAGGACAAGGGGGAATAGCGTGATCCTCCCACGCACTACGTCCCCCTGGTGAAACTCCTCACTGTCAGGTGGAGCAGTGACCGGGACGGCTCGGAAGAGTGGGGTAATTGGACGGGTACAATTGCGGAGAAAAGGGGGGGGGGTAAAACAAAAAGAGCAGGGGAGGCTGGCATTGGGATGACGACTGTGACAATTTGGCATCTTAATTTTTTTTTCAACAGCGAAACCCAGCAAAATATCATGCACCCTTCAACACGAGAGCTTGTCAGGACTTTTGCCAGACCTGTTGACGTGTCGCTGGGAGCACAAAATGAAAACCTCATTGAAAATCACCTACACTGTATACAGTAGAACCTGGTGAGTCAGTTAATGCTTTCCTAGTGTGGATTTTAACGTGTTAACGTTAAAGCGGTAAATATATTGTATTGAAATAATGCATTTTCTGTGTTCAAGTGTCTCTTGTCCAGCCCAAAGGAGTGAACACTGCACTTCGGGGGCCACCTCCTGCGTCTTCAAGAATACACTGGCGCTTGACAGAAATGTCTCCATCGTTGTGAGGGCGAACACTACTGCTTGGGAAGTTTACTCGGAACCTTATGAATTTCACCCGTTTCATATATGTACGTTATAACTCTGAGCAGAAATGTAAACTCAAACCTTCTGTTGATAATCGTGAGATTGCACTCAACTGTATTTTGATGTGATTCCGTTGTTATTCTTCTTCAGGGAAAATCAACCCTCCAAAGATCCAGGTGAGCCCGCTCTCCAGCTATCTACTGGTACAATTGAACCACCCAACTACGCCTGGCCAACGCTCAATTCATTGTCAAGTCAAATACAACAAGGTATGTTCCCTTTTTTGATCACCCTATATCTGTTTCAGAGATGCTAAAGATGTGGGTGTCCGGGTAGCGTAGCGGTCTATTCCGTTGCCTACCAACAGTAACTACGTCCCCCTGGCGAAACTCCTCACTGTCAGGTGATAAGAAACAGCTGGCGACTCCACATGTATCGGAGGAGGCATGTGGTAGTCTGCAGCCCTCCCCGGATCGGCTGAGGGGGTGGAGCAGCGACCGGGACGGCTCAGAGGAGCTAATGTTTTAAACCTGATTTATTCAAAGACAGCACAATTGAAAATGCCTTTGTCTGCCTAATCTAGATAGATGAACTACACAGCAGATGTTAGAGTCTGATTAATTTCCATGTTTTCCATTTTACTTCTAGTCTCTCAGTGGAGGAACACCCGAGGTAGGGATTATTTCCTTGGAAAAAAAACCCCCATCTCATATCAATGAGGAATATGCTTACATCACAACCTTTGGAGACAAAGTCGTTTCAAATAAGTTACAGCAGCTGGACCGAGTTGGGACAATGGCGCTAAGCTCAGTGCTAATTTACGTCTGCACCAAGCTTTCCCACTTTACTTCATCCACCCTTTTCCTGATCAAATGTAGAACGCCAATGTCAACTGAGGCCTTTCCCACCAATGTCTGTTTATGTCCTCTCTTCCCACAACATGTGCTAGCACGTGCTCAATAAGACTATGAATCCTAAAGACGACAGAGGGAGTGTCATCATCAAAGACGTTGAATCCTGCACCGACTACACAGTGTCGGCCCGCTGTGCTTTAGAGGAAGCCCCATGGAGTGAATGGAGCCAGAAGAGGACGGTCCTGTCTGAAGTTGATAGTAAGAACAACGTGTTGTCTTAATTCCAGGCTGAGCCCTTTAGGTAGGACTGGGCAGTAATTCAATATCATTGTTTATCATTGTTTATCATCTTGTATTGGGATTTGAATGTAGAAATTAAGGAATCAATGATAAGAATTGGTGACGCAAAATTTCTCACAAAATGAGTTCTAAAATATGTGACGGAGTATTATTTCAATCTGACATGGTAAAACATGGTATATATATATATATATATATATATATAAAGTTAATATTGTGTAAACTTTCCTGTGCGTATTGCCATGATAATATTGTAGTGAATTCAGGGGGCAGCCTGGAACCGCCGCTGCAGCCAGGAAGCGAATCCGGGTCTCCTGCACTATGGGCGACTGCGCTAATCAGTCAAGTAAAGGGTCTGACCCATTAGCAAACCGGCTAGCAAGTCTACTCATTCATGGACGTTACACTACCCCCCTCCTTCTGGAAGCGCGTCTTCAGCAGCTCCCTCACGCCTCTGAGCGCACGAGCTTCCGATGGCCTCACGATCTCACCGTCCCACTTCTGACACCGTTATAGCGAATTCAGGGGCAGTCAGGAATCGAACCCGGGTCGCCCACAACCACAGGCGACTGCGCAGCCGGGTTCGCTTCCTGGCTGCGTTGGATTCCCGGCTGCCCCCTGAATTCACTTCATTTGTGTCAGAAGTGGGATGGTGAGACCGCGAGGCCATCGGAAGCGCGTGCGCCCAGAGGCGTGAGGGAGTGGATATGCTGAAGCATGGGGACGTGCTTCCCGAAGGAGGGGTTAGTATAACACGACCACGGATGTGTAGACTCGCTTGCCCTTAGCTAACGGGTCGGACCCTTTAGTTGACTGGTTAGCGCAGTCACCCGCTCGCTCAGTTGCTTTCAAACCCCAACACACGCTGCACCAGAAACTGGTCCACCCCAGGGATCGGGTCCCCCAGCACAAACAGAGCAATACGCTGTTAAGTGCCAGGAGGATTGCCCTGACTTGTACATCGGGGAAACCAAACAGATGCTGGCCAAGAGGATGGCACAACACAGAAGAGCTAACATGTCAGGCCAGGTCTACACACCCATCTACAGTGGCCAATCTAGTTAATGGTCACGGTAATTTGCATATGAAACCGATAGTTGTTTTCGGTGGTTATGTCACTATTGATTATAAGGGTGGGGATACCTTCAGTCAGTTGAGAGTGAAGAGGTCACTTAGATGAGTGTTAAAACGCTTCTCTCAGTAAACGTTGTATCCAAATGAACTGATCCAACTTTCTGGCCCCAGATAGCATCCGAATGTGGGCCACTTCAGGCAATGATGCGGCACTGATGGCCTTCTTCTGGCCCTGACATGATGGATGTGAGCCTGAAGTGGCCCACATGTATCATAGCAAATATGGCCCAAATATGCCAAATCAAATGTGGGCCTTTTTTGGCAAAGATGTGGTGCTCTCGGCAACGTGTAATCTGGATGGGACCCTGAAGTGGCCCCGTGTGGTAAACGGTGAATATGGCCCAAATATCACAAAATAGATATGGGCCACCTTTGGCAAATATGTGGCACACGCGGCATTGCTATGGCTTGGTTCTGGCCCAGATCTGGCAAACAGGAGCGGACCGCCCAAGTGCCATCATTCTACACGGTATGTGGGCCGGATGAAAGTGTCGGGTGTGGGACGGGTCCAGGCCACAGCACTTTTGCTATCTGGGTTGATGCTGATTTTCTTAGACTCCAAATAATATACAGCAGCCATTGCGGCTCTTGTGCCATCCCCTCACCAGTAAATAGTCGGCACCCTTGTAAAAAAATGATCAGGGACCAGGAACATTTATTTGTCCTTTCATTTCATGCATTTGCGTACACGAAATTAAACGACATATCGTTTCCCCCAGCCCACAGCAGTGCAACACAAAGACAAAAACACATATCTTTTGACCAAACATCTTCTGACCACAGTTAACGCAGGCAGTCTAAACTTTAGCGAGCCACATTGCCACATTGTTCGACAGTTATATCGATGATCTGTCTGACAGAAGCGTCACCTCATCGGCATCACATTTCATGCTTTTCCCCTGCTGTTGTTGTTTCCAACACCGCTGCACAAGTGTTCATCCACATCAGAATATTTGAGCAGTGTTGTACGGAGGCTGGAGAGCATCTCCCACCATGGTAAAGATGACTGTTAGCGTTATGTAACACGACCACATGGCCCAGATGGATAAAATAACTATTTACTGACGGAAAACTG
Source organism: Lampris incognitus (assembly GCF_029633865.1). Lineage (NCBI taxonomy): Eukaryota > Metazoa > Chordata > Actinopteri > Lampriformes > Lampridae > Lampris > Lampris incognitus. The sequence continues at coordinate 14,118,008 of NC_079225.1, read as the reverse complement.
TGTCAGATTGCAGCTTTAAATGCCAGTAATCTTGGGCTCCTCTTTCATCAGCGCCTGTCTGTTCTTTCCTGCATGGGGAGGACCACGTCTTCACTTGGCTGAACTCATGACAGATGAGTGTGCTGGCCAGCGAAGCCGCTCCCTGCTCTCTCCTCCCATCTGACACATGTTGATGGAAATGACTGTTCTGGTGTTAACTACCCGTCTGAAGGATATCTGCACTCCCTCGCATGTTTCATAACCAGAGGGCTAAATTCTTACCTCCACACCTACATTTCTCACAGTGTTGTCGTGGCTGATATGATAAAGCCTTGGTCATAGACCTAGCCCCTGCAGTGGCCTTTACCACAATCGTCAGCGGTCTAGTTTACGGACATTGAGTATCTGAATTGCACTGTTGGGAGTTGTTTTACATTAGGTAAAATTCAGCATACAGGCAAAACATGTTCGCCGATTCCCTTTATAAAAACAGTTGCAGGGCATCCGTGTGGCATGGCGGTCTATTCCATTGCCTACCAACACGGGGATCGCCGGTTCGAATCCCCGCGTTACCTCTGGCTTGGTCAGGCCGTGTGTGCAGGTGGGAAGCCGGATGTGGGTATGTGGTCCTGGTCGCTGCACTAGTGCCTCCTCTGGTCGGCCGGGGCGCCTGTTCGGGGGGAGGGGACTGGAGGGAATAGCGTGATCCTCCCACGCACTATGTCCCCCTGGTTAAACTCCTCACTGTCAGGTGAAAGGAAGCGGCTGGCGACTCCACATGTATCAGAGGAGGCATGCGGTAGTCTGCAGCCCTCCCCTGAGGGGTTGGAGCAGTGACCGGGACTGCTTGGAAAATAGGGTAATTGGCCAAGTACAAGGTCAGTAAGTACAATTGGGGAGAAATGCCCAATTGAGGAGACCCCCCCCCCAAAAAAAAGCCCAGTTGTGGACTGTGTTAGTAATAATCCTCTGATTTGGATTTCTAGACAAGAACCCAAATGTAATTAAAGCAAAGATTATTTTTGTTTGTTTGCAGCCCAAATACGTATTACTACTGTTTTGTTTTGTTTAGACAGGGCATGCTAGGCAAAGTGTTTTGTTGTGCATTTCTGATCAGATTCTATTGAATATTCTGTAATTCGTCACAGAAGGCACTGTCAAGCTGGATCTGTGGAGAAAGATAGCTGAACCAGGAAAAAGTGGATTTAGAAAAGTGCATGCTTTGTGGAAGGTGAGGAAATCTGTCGGCGCTGCCTCTTTACATGGTCCATCCTCAATCTTCCCATTTCACCTCCCGTCACCTCTGATCCTAACTGCTCAAAACCTTTCTCACAGGGAATCCCGCCATCATGCAGAGGGGAATTCAGCCACACCGTTAAACCGACCTCCTACAAGAAACGCGCGCTTTTTTCGGACGAGGCGTATCATTCGGCTGTTTTTTGTAGCCCTTCGTACTGCAACGTGGAAGTGGACAGAAATGCACATGAAGTCACGCTCACGGTCCTCCACAATGGCAGCTTTCTTCAGAAGGAGTCCGTTTATGTGCCGGCCATTGGAGAGAGTGAGTGTGACTTTGATCCCTTATTGTTGTTATTTCACTTAAATCCAAAATATGATGTTAATATTTTCTGTGTAAATATGTGTGTGCTTGTGCATGCTTTTGTGCTTGGGCACGTGTGGATTTTGTATGTGTGTGCGTGTGCATGTTTTTATTTCTTTGTGAGACTAGGCCTTCCAGAGGTTAGCGGTATCCAGACCTCGATCTCTGACGGTAAGATTCTGGTCAGCTGGAAGGCTCCTAACCGGCATGTCAGCGGCTACATGGTTGACTGGACCCACGATGGGGTCACATACTTCTGGAAGGAGAGCAGATATACCAATACAACACTAGATGGTGGGTTGGAGAAGAGAAATATATGTATGTATACACATGTACGTATGTGTCTACTGCTGGATAGATGGACGGCATGAGGAAGGAATTTGTGGGGAGTGTCTCTATGCATGCTCAATAATCCAGGTAAGGACATCACAGGAAGCTGGATCGGTTCATCTGGACACGTTTGAGAGAAACGTTCCATCACTCATCTAATGCCCCTTTTCTGCTGCGTCACTGCATGGTACCGGCTCGACTCAACGCTACTCGCTTTTTTTGGTTTTCCATTGGGCAAAAGTTAGGGATAGCACCTGGTACCAGGTCCTTTTTTTGGTACCACCTCCGTCGAGGGTCCAAGTGAGCTGAGCCAATACTAAAAGGTGACATGAAAATGGCACTATAAATAAATAAATAAATAAAATAAAATAAAATAAAATGAATAAAATCTAAATCTAAATAAATATATGCATATTTATTTAAATATAAATAAAATGTTAAAAAAAAGCTAGCCAACATGCCCACAAATGACCAGCGGGGCTTCGCCGTGAGGGGATACTGTCTGCAGTGGAAAACAAAATCCCAAAAAGTGAAGTGAGTAGTGTCCAATAGAGTAGGGTTGAGTTGGGCCAGTACCAGGCAGTGGAAAAGGGGCATAAGTGACATCTTCAGTCTCAACTGACTGCAGGTATCCCCACCCTTATAAACAATAGAGTGGCATAACGACCGAAACAAATGACTGGTTTCACAGGAAAATTGCCGTGACCATTAACTAGAGTTACAATGGCCATGTGTACTATTCACAGAGGATTGGGGAATGGAGGATTGCCGTGACTTGTACATCAGGGAAATCAAACAGACGCTGGTCAAGAGGATGGCACAACACAGAAGAGCTAACACGTCAGGCCAGGACTCCACAGTCTATATCCATCTACAGGCCAGTAGCCACTCTTTCAAGGATGAGGATGTGCACATCCTTGATACGGAGGAACACTTGCTTGAATGGGAAGTCGAAGAGGCCATCTATGTGAAGAGGGAACGACCATCCCTGAACCGTGGGGGGTGGGGGGGGGCTAAGAGTACATCTGTCATCATCTTACAATGCTGTGATTGCAAACATTCCCAAATCCTCTGTGAATAGTACACATGGCCATTGTAACTCAGGTAATTTGCATATGAAACTGATCGTTGGTTTCGGTCATTATGCCACTGTATTGTTTATAAGGGTTGGGAGACACCTGCAGTCAGTTGAGGAATCAGGAATCAGGGACATTTATTTGCCATTTCATTTTATGCGTAACATGAAATGAAACGAAATATCGCTTCCCACAGCCCACAGCAGTGCAACACAAACACAAAACACATATCCAAACTACAAGAACACATATATCCAAAGTACAAAAACTACAAAACTACAAAAACACATATATCCACGAGAGCAAACACCAGCCAGGATGACTGCTGGAACTGCCCGTCTACATGGGCTAGTAGTTAGCTTAGCCTGCCCCGCTTCCACGTGCTGTCAGACCACCCTCGGTGTTTCCTTTTCGGGCACAGCTCCGGGCAGGGCTGTGGTCCTTGGGCCCACCGGATGCAGCTGACCAGGCTCCCCCAGCCGATCCAGCGCCAGCCCTCCCAGCAAGACACCCTCGATACACCTCCCCGTACTCCACACGACGACACCAAAAACACAATCAATGCCAGGCCAGACTACCCTCGGTGTTATCAGAACTGCCGGTCTGCATGGGCTAGCAGTTAGCTTAGCCTGCCCTGCTTCCACGTCCTGTCAGACCGCTCTCGGTGCTTCCTCTTGGGGCAAAACTCCAGGCAGGACTGTGGTCCCTGGGCCCACAGGACGCAGCAGACCAAGCTCTCCCAGCCGATCCAGCGCCAGCTCTCCCAGCCATCAAACAAAAACAACTTAGACGCAGATGTGGACAAAGACATTGCGTGGACCATACTGGGTGAGGCCGCCGTAAACGTGAGTTCACGCCGCCATCTTCCCACACTAATACTCGGTGAGGCCACTGCAAACGTGAATTTGCGCCGCCATCTTCCCACACCGGAGGGAAGCTGAGACTGAAGAGGTCACTAAGATGAGTGATGAAACACTTCTCTCTCAACAAACAAACTGATTCAACTTTCTGTGATTTTCTTACCTGGATTACTGAGCCATTGTGCAGTCAAGTTTACGAGGAAGGTTTTCGGGAGGTGTTGGGTGTGATTTGCCAAGTCTAGTTGACTGGATCTTGTGTGTTCTGGTGATAAATTCTCTTTCACCAAACCCACATCAGATTGCTCAGCAGTGGTACAATGGGATAAGAACTAGGCTTGAAATGTGTGTTTGCATACTGTGTGTGACATTGCTGGTTTCAGAACAAAATGTGCCCTTTTGTACAGACGTGCAGGATTTTAAGAAATACAATATAGCTGTCACTCCACTCTTTGATGACAAGACAGGGCTTGAGTCAAAAGTCCTTCGTGTCTGCTCCAGGAAAGGAGGTAAATTATGAGTTTCCTCACAAACTTTTTATGATTGTGGAGAACGGTATCTAGTCGTTGTCCATCTGAGACCTCTTCCCCCCGTTTCCCCTGTAGGTCCGGAGACGATCGTCATCACTGACGTCCTTACTAAGGACAGGAGTGCCCTTGTAAGCTGGAATATTGAGTCGCAGAGCGAATGCAGAGGTCAGGTTGTCATCTACACCATCTTCTACCGGACAGAAGATGGCCCACAGCTCAGTGCGTGACCCGAGACACTGTTTGCAAGTCGAAAATGGTCTTGAACGTCTGAAAGGCACTAATTTTGTGGATTTTGAGGCAATCTGTGTTTCTTTTTTCCTAGATGTATCTGTCAATGGCACAAAGCGTGAGACCTTATTGGAAGATCTGAAACCGAACAACAAATACAGCGTCAATGTCATGGCCATAGCTGAAAATGGAAGTATCAGCAGCATCGTCAGATACTTCGAAACCAAAAGATTTGGTGAGTAAAATCCGGAGCGTGCCTCGGTTTTCGGACCAACGTGGTAACTTCCGCAACATTTCAATGTTGAAATTCGTTGCTCCTATGCCAGGCCGTTGGTTTGGTCGTTCACTTCCACCCATTGTGGTAACATTTCGTAAATATATGTTCTTACCCAGAGAGAATGACTAGGAAGACATAAGAAATGACTCTCCAGGAATAACTTCCTGGAGATATGGGTACATTTCTAGTAATGCGTCACTGATTTGGGGGTATTGAAGGATAAATGTCCGCATCAGTTATCAATGACACATCACATCAATGTCCACATCTTGTGGGAACCTGAAATCTGTTCTTCAAATAGTGGTTTGTGGTTAGCTGTTTCTCAGAACAGCAACCACTGCATTTCGAAAGATTTCATTTTGCAACAGTGAACAACAAGCATGTTGTACACTTCAGGTGAACAACATCCTATATTGTGCTAATGCGTGGTTATGCTCTGTAAACTTCCATATTACAATCTGTTGCTCCTCTGCTTTGGCAGATCCAAGCCTCATCCTGACGCTCAGCATCTGTGGAGGGGTGCTCATCTTCCTCGTGCTGTCCCTTGGACTATGCTGTGCTGTTCAGTAAGTCTCAATCGTGCGTTTGTTTATGATCAGCATTCACTTAGGCATCGTTTGAACCGATTTCAAGCGTAAAAACTGATCCAGAGACATCTCCGTCATGTCAGTAGGGTGCATCTGATACAAACACACAGGCAGTGTGAGAGCATTTGTGCTCAGGTTACATTAACCCTGTGCAAAACCCAAAGCCAAAATAAATAGTCTAGTGATGTTCAAAATTTCATTTTCAGGTGGAAGAAATTCAGGGAGAAAAAGGTTCCTGACCCTGGTCACAGTTCCTTGGTCTCGTGGTTTTCCCAAAGTCATCACAAGGTAAACATGCTCGTACCTAAACGCATTATAGGCACAGTTACCTAGGGGAGTCAGACATTAGTAGCTTGTGTGCTATGGATATTCAGACAATGACGTATCAGAGAATGTGCCAAAAGAACATCTTTTGGCACATTCTCTGATACTCTGATAGATGTTCACCAGCCACTTCTTTTCACCTGACAGTGAGGCGTTTCACCGGGGGGGGGGTTTGCACATGGGAAGATCCCGCTATTCCCCCCAGTTCCCCCTCCCCCCGAACAGGCGCCCCGACTGACCAGAGGAGGCGGTAGTGCAAGGACCAGGACACATACCCACATCTGGCTCCCCACCCGCAGACACGGCCAGTTGTGTCTGTAGGGACGCCCGACCAAGCCGGAGGTAACACGGGGATTCGAACTGGAGATCCCCGTGTTGGTAGGCAACGGAATAGACCGCTTACGCTACCCGGATGCCCCCTCCGAAAGATGTTCTTGATAGAAAATGATATGGCACACAACACTCCACAAATGGTTTTCTGTGATGTTCATGATCACCACGATTAGGTTATTTATCTAATTATCAAGATCTGCAATGCTAAATGTCCTATGTAGAATAATTCTGTAGCTGCACTAGTATAACGGATTTTCAATAGGTTAAAAAACAGTTGATTAAAATTTTCTTCGGCTCCTCAACCAAAAATTTCAATCTTCTTTTTTACCCAATTTGTTTTTACATGTGCATACTCACATCTGCCCACAGACGGCCCAGTCATTCAGTCATCCATCTGAAAGCCGTACCATCTATGAGAGGGTCTACCCTTGTGAGCTGGACTCCGCTACATATTGCCTGACCCAACTCACCACGGACACCGATGATTACCCAGAGATGAAGCCGGCCAGTAGCCAGTCGGTGTCACTCAGGTCCAGTTTCAGTGGTGGGAGTTCCAGCGAGGGTGAGGACTGCGGCCTCGCTGAGGAGAAGTCTGACACGGTCCTCACCCCAGCGAAAGGTCCCGCTCCGGTTCCGCCAAAGAAAAAGCCAGCCCCCCACGAGGGCGTGTCACCTCCCGAAGAAGTGACTCTGCCCCCCGCTTCAGAGAACGTGCCTTTCAACCCCTACCGGAGCCAGAACTCGGTGAACTCTCCGGTCCTGAGCAAAAGTGAAGGACGCAAGGCCACGCTGGCACAAAGACAGCAAAACAAGACCGCACCGCTGACGGTGTATGTCTCTGTGGACATGTTTGAACAGGGGCAGAGCCGGTGACAAATGAAATAAAGGAGTAAAAAAAGGACAGCATTCCAAGTGAGATCAATGATTCAATAAGCTTTTAAGTCCATTTGACTATAGAAGCACTGGTTGAACCTTTAGGGTTGTGTAGCATTACGCGAAGAGCGACTATTTTGATGGAGTACAAAAGTCCCTGTTTTCAAGAACTGCTTCTTACAGCAGCCAGTCGACATAACTGGCTTCAGTGTTTGCTTGGAACTAAGCAGAGAAAGAAGAGATGCTGACGCAGTTATTCGAGGCCCAATCTCTGACACATGTATTATAGCGGAAACTGCTGTGCAGCGTCGCTGTTGTACTGATCACCATCGTTGTGTAACGGAGACGCTTAAGTGGAGCTGATAACCTAGCCAGAGTCGTACTAATCTTGCAGCGCTCATATTTTGGTTTAATTCGGTTTGAAGAACCAGAGTCTGTTCTTGTGAACCTGGGGGATAAAAGGAAAGTTCAGCCCCCCCCCCCCGGATAAAATTCTGTCATTATCCGCTCATGCCGGTAGAAACCCAGATTAGTGTTCTGTGTCCATACAACACTGAACGCTAGCCAACAGAATGCCAGAGCAGCTTCCTACCAAACTATTGCAGTAAATACAGGCCTGTTCATTTGAGGTGCAGAACTGGCAAAAAAATAAATAAAAGGCCGTAGAAGTACTGCAAATGGTTCGTGTGGCCCAAACCAAGTATGCTAAAGTATAATAATAAGTGCCGGCCACCGTGCCCCAGTGGTTAGCACTGTTGCATCACAGCAAAAAGGTCCTGGGTTCAAGCCCCGGGGTAGTCCAACCTCGAGGGTCGTCCCGGGTCATCCTCTGTGTGGAGTTTGCATGTTCCCCCCGTGTCTGTGTGGGTTTCCTCCGGGGGCTCCGGTTTCCTCCCACAGTCCAAAGACATGTAGGTCAGGTGAATCGGCCATACTGAATTGTCCCTAGGTGTGAATGTGTGTGTGGGCCCTGTGTGATGGCCTGGCAGCCGGTCCGGGGTGTGCCCCCGCCTGCCGCCCAGTGACTGCTGGGATAGGCTCCAGCATCCCGCGAGCCTGAGTGCAGGATAAGCAGTTGGATAATGGTGCGATGGAAGTATATATATTGTAAAGGTCTTTTACAAGCTTGTTCTGCCATGTCTGCATGCTGGCCACCGTTTTGCTTCTTCTTCAAACTCACAGCTGCTTGCACTTCTGTCTTTAGCATCTATGTTGTAAACATAAACTATTGTGCCATTTTCCCTCAAAAGTCCTAACCAATGGGTGTCCGGGTAACGTAGCGGTCTATTCCGTTGCCTACCAACACGGGGATCGGCGGTTCGAATCCCCGTGTTACCTCCGGCTTGGTCGGGCGTCCCTGCAGACAATTTGCCATGTCTGCAGGTGGGAAGCCGGATGTGGGTATGTGTCTGTCCGGTCGGGGCAACTGTTCTGGGGTGGGGGGGATAGCGTGATCCTCCCACACGCTACATCCCCCTGGTGAAAAGCCTCACTGTCGGGTGAAAAGAAGTGGAGGAGGCACGTGGTAGTCTGCAGCCCTCCCCGGCTCGGCAGAGGGGATGGAGCAGAAGAGTGGAGTAATTGGCCGGGTATGATTGGGGGACACCCCCCCCTAAAAATAGTCCTAACCAACAGTTACCATTGAAATGAGCAATTAGCAACAAAAGTGATCATATTTTGGATATTTGTGGATTCCCTATTGTCTGAAACTCACCAGTAAATAAAATAGCATCAAAAAGGTCATCTGGTCACATGAGAATGGGGTTTTGCCAGTGTGCTGCAGGCAGATTTTTGGTTTGATATTGTAGAAATGCATGGAGGTAACAGCTTCGGGCTTTTGTGTTGTTGTAGTTGTTTATAAGACATTCTGTATTTGAGACTGAGTTGAATAACCATGTTTAGTATCAAACTGATTTTTAACAATTTGGGTGGAAATAAAACAAAAACAAAGCAAAAAAAACCAAAACATGTTACTCAGCAAGCTGTGTGAAATTCATTACATATAATGTGTGTGAATGGCATTGTGGCATCAGCAAAGTATCAGAAACTGAGTGCAAACCGAGTGTAAAATGTTGATTTTTGTTGCCACTGAAATAAATTGAAAATTACGATTAGGGGATTGGGTTTCAGTTTTCTTTTTCTGATGGAGTCTAAAAATTAAAAATTGGCGTGAGCAATCGAAGTTGAGGTAAAAAATTTTTTTTCTTAAGGACCCCATGGACTTAACCACCACCAGAGCCAGGAGAATCAGTTGGCTTTAGCTGCATCACCGGCATTCACGGGTAAGCAGTCTGCAACCAGTCAAAATGTTTGGAAATTACGTTATCCTCTGAGGCTTCCATGGTTGCATGTCCCATTTTTCCAAAAAAAATCTCTTCCACTTCGCCACCACCATCCGGTCTCCTCTGTGACTAGGAAATAGATGTCCACCAACAAGCATACTTCCTGGGTGGGATACACATGTGTATCCTCCGCTGATGGGACACTTCAGGAGCTGATTTAAGATGTTTCCCTCATCCTCCAGGGATGGGCAACATGATCCAGAGAGGGCTGGTGTGGGTGCAGATCTTTGTTCAGTTACACACCTGATTCTACTAGTCAACCACTAGTCTTTGCTGAGGACCTTGATTTGGAGACTCAGGTATAAACTGCTTGGTTGGAACAAAGACCTGCACCCACACCGGCCCTTTCTGGATCATGTTGCCCATCCCTGCTTGAAGCAAGCGATATTTAAGGTGGTCAACTCAAGTCAAGTCAAACTTTATTTGTATCGCACATTTCATACACAGGCAACACAATGTGCTTTACATTAAGGGACAATACAATTCAAACAATCTTACAAGCGCAAATGTTGAAAATGAATATGCATATCAATACGTAAAGACACAGAGGCGTGGAGGGAATTTAGATAGATAGATAGATAGATAGATAGATAGATAGATAGATAGATAGATAGATAGATAGATAGATAGATAGATAGATAGATAGATAGATAGATAGATAGATAGATAGATAGATAGATAGGTGGATGGATGGCTGTATAGAGATAGACAGATAGATAGATAGATAGATGGTGGATGGATGGATAGAGATAGATAGATAGATATATATATAGATAGATAGATAGATAGATAGATAGATAGATAGATAGATAGATAGATAGATAGATAGATAGATAGATAGATAGATAGATAGATAGATAGATAGATAGATAGATTAGATAGATAGATAGATAGATAGATAGATAGATAGATAGATAGATAGATAGATAGATAGATAGATAGATAGATAGATAGATAGATAGATAGATAGATAGATAGGTGGATGGATAGATAGGTGGATGGATGGATGGATGTATAGAGATAGACAGATAGATAGATAGATGGTGGATGGATGGATGGATAGAGATAGATAGATAGATAGATAGATAGATAGATAGATAGATAGATAGATAGATAGATAGATAGATAGATAGATAGATAGATAGATAGATAGATAGATAGATAGATAGATAGATAGATAGATAGATAGATAGATAGATAGATAGATAGATGGTGGATGGATGTATAGAGATAGATAGATAGATAGATAGATGATAGATAGATAGATAGATAGATAGATAGATAGATAGATAGATAGATAGATAGATAGATAGATAGATAGATAGATAGATAGATAGATAGATAGATAGATAGATAGATAGATGGCTAGATGGTGGATGGATGAATAGAGATAGATAGATAGATAGATAGATAGATAGATAGATAGATAGATAGATAGATAGATAGATAGATAGATAGATAGATAGATAGATAGATAGATAGATAGATAGATAGATAGATAGGTGGATGGATGGCTGTATAGAGATAGACAGATAGATAGATAGATAGATGGTGGATGGATGGATAGAGATATATAGATAGATAGATAGATAGATAGATAGATAGATAGATAGATAGATAGATAGATAGATAGATAGATAGATAGATAGATAGATAGATACTTTATTGATCCTGATGGAAATTTAAGCATCATTACAGCTTTACATAACCCAAAAGCACACAATAGCAACAAGATAAAGCAAACAAGAAAAAAAACATAGAGAATATACAAAATATAAAGAACTAAACTAAATCGAAGTACTCTATACCCTATAAAATAAAATAAAATAAAGAGCTGTATATCTATACATAGAAGCAGGGTGGCTCAAGAGCATGCGGTAGCATGCTCATGTGTGTTTATTGCACAGAGACAGTCATTCACAGACGGTATATTTCACGTCACAGCAATCCGGCAGATATACATTGCACATAATCAATAACCGAAAGTAGAAATTGGCTTTAGTTTGATCCTTGGATGAGACGAATCTATTGTAGCGAATTCGGGGGACAACGCAACCACAGGAAGTGCCGCGGCCGGGAAGCGAACCCGTGTCGCCCGCACCGCAGGTGGCATCGCTAACCGCTAGACTAAAGGGTCCAACCCGCGAGCCAGCGGCCAGCGTGTCTTCTTATCCATGCACGGCACACTATATTAAAGGTAGATTTATATTACATTTATCCAAAACAAGGCGGACAGATACGTAAACACAATCTACTAGTTTTGGCTGCTCCCGCTAGGGGGCGCCACCGCGGATCGTCCGTTTCCATCTCTCCGTCCTCTGCGTCTCCGCTTCGTGACGCCAACCACCCGCGCGTCCTCCCTGGCAGCCCCATAATTCAGCATCCTTCTCCCCAATATACGCAGCGCCTCCCCTCCGCACATGTCCAAACCATCTCAGTCTCGCCCCTGTTGCTATGACATTACAGGTGTTTATTTATACGAGGCGTTTAACAGCAAATCCGTACAGATTTGCTCCACGTGTCAACATGGGCACGATTCCTTAACGCGGGAAGCCCCCCCCCCAATGTGCAGTTCGTCAAATGACCTGCGGGTGGCAGTGATACCACAGTCGCCGCGTAAAATCCGACCGAAATTCGATGAAAGAAGAAGGTTAAGGCTAGCTGGCTAGCTAGCTTAGTTCGTTCGGCGAGTTCGGCGGGGGGGCTATCTAACGCTAGGCTAACCGACAGCCACCGACAGCGCATGAACTAAAGTCCGGAGAAATAACGACCTTTCTCGGGTTCTCGTCCGCCGTGTGAAGAAGGCGACCCGCGTACCGGGCTGTTCTCAGTCAGCGAGTGAAAAGTTTGGCAGAGCTAAAACTTGCCGGATGGTTCCCTTAATAGTCCGAGGCCCACGATCCGCGGCGCTCGGGTGAACGAGCGCCCCCCGACTCGACGTGACTTCGCCGAGGGGACTTTCGCCGCTCATCTGGTCGCCAAGCGACACTCCGCCTTATCGACTCGTCGCAACCGAAGCCCCTTCTCTTCGCAATGGCGCACACCGGGCCCCCCCCCAGGTGGCGAAACTGTCCCAGGAGAGGACAACCTGTGGCAGGTGAGAGTCGGGCGGGCTGGCTTTTACCCGCTCGCTTCTTAAAAGTCGGTCGGACTGAACTGGCGGTTGCTAGCGCTAACGGGTTAGCTAGCGCCGCGGGACTCCGGAGGCAATACGGCGTGCGTATTTTATTTGGGAACAAACGACACGTTGTCTGTAGGCGCGACGGCCGTGTGTTGCGCATCGAAACCGTTTCAACGACGGAGTCAGGTCGCGGCTGAGCTGACTTCGTTGTAGCTGCGTCATCACGTGTCCAAACAAACCCGGGTTAGTTTGGGGTTCGGGATGCTGCTCAGGGTGCCTGCAAACCCAGGGTAACTCTCCATGCTGGGATGCTGTCGGTCCAAGGATGTAGTTTTTTTTGTTTTGTTTGAACGGTTTTCTGTTAAATGCTGACTAGTCAAGAGCTTTTACTGTGTTCTTCGGAGACTATTGTTCTATTGAGAGAACGTGTGACTAACTCGCCATATACAGCACGGTTGTGTGTGTGTGTGTGTGTGTGTGTGTGTGTGTGTGTGTGTGTGTGTGTGTGCAGACGGGTGACAAAACCTGAACGTTTGACCCCTACAGTGAGGGTGTCCTGCAGCTCTTGTTATGCTGTCGCATTTTCCTGGCATGGTTTGGGTCCCCTTGTCCCCTTAGACCACTGTTTCTCAACCCAGTCCTCAAGGAACCCCCTATCCTGCAGATTTTCATTGTAACCCTGCATAGGTGGCCCTGCTTGTACTTACTCGACCAATCATCTCGCAGCACTTAATTATGCAAGGTGTGCAACATCTGACAAAATTCGTTGCTGATTGGTTGAATAACTACAAACAGGTACCTATTCAGGGTTGCAAAGAAAATATGCAGGATAGGGGGTCCTTGAGGACTGGGTTGAGAAACACTGCGAGGGAACGGTCACTAAAAATCAATACGAAATGGCTTTTAGTGATCACCTTTATCCTGCGATGAAGTATTTCAATCCTGATGGGAGTGGTCTCTTCCAGGAGGACAATACCCCATCCGCAGGGCACGAGGGGGGGGGGGTCACTGAATGATTTGATGAGTATGAAAATGGCCTTCGCAGTCACCAGATCTCAGCCCAATTTAACGTCTACGGGAGATTTTGAACCGATGTGTTAGACCGCGCTCTCCACCGCCATCATCAAAACACCACATGTGGGAGTTTCTTTTGGAAGTATGGCGTTCCCTCCCTCCAGTAGCGTTCAGAGACTTGTGGAGTCTTTGACGATGAGTGTTGAAGCTGTTCTGGAGCCTCATGGTGGCCCAGCACCTTACCAAGACGCTTTATGTTGGGTTTTCTTTTTATTTGTCACCCGTCTTTATGTCAATTCAACTTTACTTTACTTGCTGTGTAACATCAGGGAGACGTTTTCCTCAGCTTCCTTGCCCGAAAATAGAAATACTCTCTTGTTTGTGTGAAACTTTTTATCACCAAAGACATACATTTTACCAGGGAACTAATCTGATGAAACTGAAGGTAATATGTTTGACTTTGTAGCTATAATGGCTTTGCTGTTGAAATGGGGTTATTGGTAACTCATTCCCACAGTTGAAAATTTTTTCCCCACAAGATCTTACTAGATGAAATTACCATATTTTTAAAAAATTTTTTGGGATCTCACAATCAGTCTGTCAAAGGGAAATTTCACTGCTGATAATGTGCACATCCAGGAAGTACAGAATTGCCTATATTGTATATTAAAACCTGAACTGCTTTGGTGGAACTAAAATTTACAGAGAAAACGGTCTTTCCCTGTTCAGAGAGCCAGTCTCATAGTTACTACTTGTACCAGCAAGCATTGCATGAGGATCCAGTCATCTTGACAAGCCACTATTGCAGTGATGTTTCTAATACGCCTGCACACTCTCTCTCCTGTAGTCTTAGTTTTTTTACTTCCCAAGTGTGTGACATCATTTCACGTAGTATCCCTACATGGAGCTAACAAAGAACGATTTAGTCGGTGTACATTGAATAAGTTTGAACAAGCAAATCACCCTCCATGTGATTTTATCACATTGCGGATACTGAGCATGGTGTTGTTTTTGAGTGCAGTCTTTTTAAGACTGGATCCCACTTCAGAAGCCTGTGTTTTATGGTATGTTTATCTGTTTCCCTTTAGGTAAATTCCTGCCAATGAAAACAATGTTGGGTCCCAAATATGATGACAAAGTTCTAGAGGAGAATAGGTTTCACCCAAGTATGCTGTCAAACTTTTTAAAAAGTTTAAAGGTAAGACACTTTATCGAGCTGTATTGACTCAATAAAATAAATGTTTCAAATATCTTTAAAAAAAAACCCTCTGTCCTACTGAGAAATCTTTTTGTTTCCTAGGTGAAAATGGGTTTGCTTGTGGATTTGACAAACACTACTCGTTTTTATGACCGAAACGACATTGAAAAAGAAGGCATAGAATATGTGAAACTTCAGTGTAAAGGGTACGAACGAATTCATTATTAAACACAACTGTCCTGATTAATTAATTTTTCATTTGTTGAGCATTTAGACTGTTGAAGTCTTGGTGCTCAGAATGTTTTCCATCTTCTTTTAGCCATGGAGAATGTCCTTCACCAGAGACCACTGAGATGTTCATCACACTGTGTGAAAATTTCATGGAGAAGAATCCTACTGAGTTAATCGGTAAGCAGGACATAACAAAACCAAGCCAAAATTGATGGAAATGAATAACTTGAATCCTATAAGTCACTTTTGATTCATTAAAAGCACATTCTTTTCACTTCACATGTAGCTCCTAACTATGGATTTTCCCCAAATGAGAGCACATCATTACACTGGTACACCAACATACATTTTAAGAGATAATCACTGGTCCCAGAAGGAAGTCTATGTGGGTTGCATTTTTGCCAGATCCTTTTAATCAAGCCTATCTTGATAGACCAATTTGTGTAGTGATGCAGGAAGCCTTGGCCTCTTAGTGCAAGCACTGCTTTTAAGCCCCATCCCTTAATTCGCCAGTGCTCTTTACTGTAACTCAAGGGGCTAAGAGAGGCCACATGCTGTTGCTCCCCATTCCCTCCCTTTAAAGAACTGCAGTTATATCCATGACCATATGTGCCATTTTTGTCAATTTATTCCATACAAAATATCGATGAGACCCTGAAAAGCCTGAACAGATACCAGAGCAGGGAGTCTCAAAAAGCAGACAGGACCTATGGTACTATAGTACAATTTTAGCTAACTTGAATTACTTGCTGCTCTTTGACCCAGCAGTGACAACACTTTGCTGCACCGCACTTCAAGCTGAAACAGAGCTGATAAAAGTATGAGGCGATACCCAACCACCCGCTGGGCGAATTCACTGATAGATGGAGGCATCTCTTTACAGTGCCCAAATTGTAGCCGTCCCCCTTGTCTAATGAGTGCATATGCCATCCCGCGCCCCTTTTACTAAACGATAAACAAACGGTATCCATAACTTAGTGAAAGTGGATGGTAGTCTGCTGTTAGGCAAATTGGTAAAGCAGACAATTGCTCACACAAGCAGGTGAAACGTGTTTGAGCAATACTGATGCATGTGGCACAAAAAGTGCAACATGCTGCTTGAGGGATACAAAGAAAATGGAGAATACACAGTGAAACCAGCTCAAATGTTTCAGATTAAAAAAAATAAGGGTTATCAGCAAAACTTCTTAGTATGCACTACGACATTAGCATCAACGTAAACTGAAGGCATTAGTGATTTCACAGTGCATCTTCTTGATACTGTTTCAGTCAGTCTCCAAGAGTGCAATGGATGCCACGTGTAAGGTATGTGATGATAAAGGCAAAGTCCCAAGCGGGACCCACAGGTGTGGAAATCAGCCCACAGTTATATGCAACTATGAAGACAAAATCACAGAAAGTTGAATCAGTTCATCTGGGCGCAGCGTTTATTTGGAGAAACGTTTTATCACTCATATAAGTGACCTCTTCAGTCTCAACTGACTGCAGGTATCCCCACCCTTATAAACAATACAGTGACATAACGACCGAAAAAAAGATCGGTTTCATATGCAAATTGTCGTTACCATTAACTAGAGTTACAATGGCTATGTATTGTTCCGTATAGTTTACCTAAGATACATAAACAGGATGTACCATTACACCCTTGTTTCTGCAATTAACCTGGTGACCTAAAACATCTAAGTTTCCGGCATCTATTCGTAACCCGTTGGTAGACAGTAATGAACATCACATTCAGAACACTATGGATTTTGTGGATAAGGTCAGGGACATCATTATGGCGGGGGATGAAACAATGGCCTCATGATGTTACGTCTCTTCACGTGCGTTCCTGGTGATGAAGCAGTGGAGGTGGTCCATATGAAATTACAAGACGACCCCACCCTTAGCAATAGGACCATCCTTAACACTGACCACGTGTGTCTGCTGTCTTCAGTGGATGTACTTCACATACAGGGGGCAGAGGCATGGGTGTACTATGGGTTCCCCAGTCTCACCTACAGTGGCCAACTTGTATATGGAGAAGTGGAAAAGAAGGCTCTGATGTCCTATCCAGCGACACCACCTAGCCTATTGGTTCAGATTTGTGGACGACACCTGGGTTAAAATTAAATCCCAGGATGTACCATGTTTCACCGACCACATTAACTCTGTGGACAACCACATCAAGTTCACCAGGGAAGATGTGAAAAATGACAGGTTAGCCTTCTGAGACTGAAATTGCAATTGGTGATGGGGAACATTTGATTGTTGATGTTTACCGTAAAGCAACACATACAGATCAGTACTTAAGGTTTGACTCTCATCATCCACTGGAGCACAAACTAGGAGTCATCAGGACATTGCACCACCGAGCTGACAACGTCCCCACCAAC
This sequence comes from Lampris incognitus, assembly GCF_029633865.1. NCBI lineage: Eukaryota > Metazoa > Chordata > Actinopteri > Lampriformes > Lampridae > Lampris > Lampris incognitus. Next base: position 14,100,733 of record NC_079225.1, on the reverse strand, counting down.
ACAGCGGCCGGGGAACGGGAGAAATCCCACATTAAACAGGCCCTGGTTAAGTGTGGTTATCCTGTTTGGGCTTTTTTTTTTGTGTGTGTGGGTTTTTTGTTTTTTGTTTTGGATTTTTCCCCCCTTTTTCTCCCCAGTTGTATCCAGCCAATTACCCCACTCTTCCGAGCCGTCCCGATCTCTGCTCCACCCCCTCTGTCGATCCGGAGAGGGCTGCAGACTACCACATGCCTCCTCTGATACATGTGAAGTCTCCAGCTGCTTCTTTTCACATGACAGTGAGGGGTTTCGCCAGGGGGACGTAGCGTGTGGGAGGATCACGTGATTCCCCCCAGTCCCCCCCCCCCCCCAAACAGGCGCCCCAACTGACCAAAGGAGGCGCTAGTGCAGTGACCAGGACGCATAACCACATCCGGCTTCTCTCACGCAGACACGGCCAATTGTGTCTGTAGGGACACCCGACCAAGCTGGAGTTAACACGGGTATTGGAATTGGTGAATCCCGTGTTGGTAGGCAACGGAATAGACCATGACGCCACCTAAGTGTGGTTATCCTAACTGGGCATTTGTCAAAGCCAGGAAGACGCCCAAACAGTGCACCAGCCAATCAAAGAGAGGAGAAGGACAACAGCTGCCAAAGTGTAGACCAGTGGTGATTCCGTGTGTGGGAGGAGTTTCAGAACAGTTGAGACGTGTATTTTCCTGAACGCCGCATCTCAGTTGCTTTCAAACCCCAAAACGCACTGTGCCAGAAACTGGTCCACCCCAAGGATCGAGTCCCCCGGCACAAGCAGAACAATATAGTGTACGCTGATAAATGGCGGGAGGATTGCCATGACTCGTACATCGGGGAAACCAAACAGACGCTGGGCAAGAGGATGGCACAACAAAAAAGAGCTAATGCGTCAGGCCAGGACTCCGCAGTCTACATCCATCTACAGGCCAGTGGCCACTCGTTCGAGGATGAGGATGTGCACATCCTTGGTAGAGAGGAACGTTGGTTTGAACGGGGAGTCAAAGAGGCCATCTGTGTGAAGAAGGAACGACCATCCCAAAACCGAGGGCGCCTAAGAGTACATCTGTCACCATCTTACAATGCTTTGATTGCAACTATTCCCCGATCATCTTTGAATAGTACACATGGCCATTGTAGCACTAGTTAATGGTCACAGCAATTTGCATATGAAACTGATTGTTGGTTTTTGTCGTTATGCCACTGTATTGTTTACAAGGGTGGGACACCTGCAGTCAGTTGAGACTGAAGAGGTCACTTAGATGAGTGATGAAACGTATCTGTCAATAAACGTTTTGTCCAGATGTACTAATTCAACTTTTCGTAATTTTCTTACCTGGATTACTGCATAAAGACATGTGAAGACAAAAACGAATGAACGAAGAACCTGTTGTCAGTTAAATAACAGAACCTTGCAGAAATCGCTGGTTTGTAGTAAAAATGCTCATATGAAAATAAGATTACCATAAATGTCAAATAATTTGACAGGATTTACTAACGCTGTTTGTGTGTCAAGATCATCCATATTTTGAACAAAAATGTCACGAGTAGCTGTTTTATTTTATGAATTTTTGTGCTACACAGAAGTGAATAGCAGTAAAATATATTCGTCAAAAGTCAACTCTTGATTATGGAAGTAAAGCTCTTCCAAACAATGGCCAACGAAGGGACCACACCTGCTAACAAGAGGGCAGTTCAGTTTAATGGAAGTGTGTTGTTTTTAAGGACAAGATAACCGGTTAAACAGGTTCGTTACTCCATCAGGCTGCTCAGTAAGGTTGAGCAGCAGAATTAATGGGGTTTCGCTGTGATGAAGTACCTTTATTCCGAGGGTGGAGCCTAGCATCTTCCTCATTAAGATGTCACAAGATAACATGATGTTGTGATGGCCTGGCGGCCTGTCTAGGGTGTCTCCCCGCCTCCCGCCCAATGACTGCTGGGATAGGCCCCAGCATCCCTGCGACCCTGAGAGCAGGATAAGTGGCTTGGATGATGGAAGATAACATGAACTAACTGAAAGGGAATAATTGTTTTATAGCGATTTTGTTATTAGACATTTTCATAGTACTATACCCGTTGTGTGGGTTTTATAGCCTATATCATCTAAAGTGCACAAAGAAATGAAATATCAAATTAAATTTATCCTGTCAGTGAGTGACGTCATTGTTGTATGTCATGTTGTAAAGTTATGGTACACTAGAGGGAGCCAGAAGGCTACATTAGCTCCTTATCACTCATAGCAATGGTACCTGTGGTCCCTTTACATTAGTACTACATTTCCAGCGTTTACAAACTATCATGAATTTTTGTGTGTGGAAGAAATTGTTAACACAGGCCTTTTTTTAACTGGTTTTTGTTTTAAGTTTGATTCATTTTAAAGTACTGCACTGAAATGTTCATATAATTTCTCCGGAAGTATAGGTTTGAGTGACTCACCGAGAGATGCATGGATTTCTGGTTGTTGGGCCTTTTAGTTTTGGGGGAAAGTCCACAATACTAAAATCTAATTCTAGTACTGAGTAATACACCAGAAATTGAAGTAAAGTACCTTCTATTCTACTGTTTCCAGGTCACACCTGATGATATCTGAACACGGTGCTGTCTAAATGGTTGTATTTCAGAGCTTTTTTGTTCGCTGGCTAAGAAAATAATGAGCTAAGAGCCAGGGACGGACTGGTACTATAGTTCATAGTGGGAGGGTAGCTACTGGGCACTATCATAATGGCAAGACAATGTGACATCACACGTATATATTCTCACGCATAGTAATAAAAAAAAAACATGAGAAATTAATTTCTATGATGTGCTTACTTGTGACCATATATTGAAACTGAGCTACACACTTTTCCGTGAAACCAAACAAGTTTTTTTACATTCATAATTTCACTTGCGCACATGTTGTTAGCATTGACAGTATTGACAAAAGTTATTACCGTCAAAAGATTTTTGGAGCATCTTAATTTTTAATATTTAGATAGCCACAATGTTTGCATTACAATGTCTGCATCCAGATTTCTGTGCAGTGGCTTGGAGAGCAAGTTAGTATTTTTGCTACGCTACAAGGACCCACTTTGCTACGTAGTGGTACAAGGTGGCCAAAAACTCTGCAGTTCATCTTAAACAAGACAGAATGTAAGGAGAATGGTCTCACTATGAAAATGAATAACACAACTACCAGTGAACATGAACATTATTTGTCAGTAATCTTATAGTGGTTAACACCCACATGATCAAAAGAGATAGGAAATAATGAAACACAACATGTCTGTATCAGAGCATCGCTTCAGTCGACACAGCCTTACACAGGAATTTAACAACCAAGAAGTGGCTAAATAGGCTACAATGACTCACTGAAATCTGGCTGAACCAGTAGGGATATAATCGCTCAATGTAAAAAAAATTACCATGCATAAGACATTTTCGGCAGTTGGGGTGATTGAAATTTTACAATGTAAAATCAAACTGTGAAACTGTTCATGGTTCTTAATATTTTTAAATTTAGATTAAATTTACACAGACTCTGGGGCATCTGGGTGGCGTAGCGGTCTATTCCGTTGCCTGCCAACATGGGGATCGCCGGTTCAAATTCCCGTGTTACCTCCTGCTTGGTCGGCCGTCCCTACAGACACAATCGGACATGTCTGCAGGCGGGAAGCTGGATGTGGGTATGTGTCCTGGTCACTGCACTAGCGCCTCCTCTGGTTGGTCGGGGCGCCTGTTCAGGGATGGAGGGGGAACTGGGAGGAATAGTGGGATCCTCCCACATGCTACGTACCCCTGGCGAAACTCCTCACTGTTAAGTGAAAAGAAGTGGCTGGGGACTCCACATGTATCGGAAGAGACGTGGTAGTCTGCAGCCCTCCCCAGATCGGTAGAGGGGGGTGGAGCAGTGACTGGGATGGCTCGGAAGAGTGGGGTAATTGGTCAAGTACAATTGGGGGAAAAAGGAGGCAGGGCTCGAAATTAACTTTTTTCCTCAGTGTCCCACAACTGTCCTGAATTCTACTTTGTATTGTCCCGGATATAACCAACAGTGTCCCAAATTTTAATTCTTGTCGTCGCCCCCCCCAATTATGCAGAATACATATAATTTGATCCTTTTTTGTCACTTAATCATCACACCATGGACTCTGGTCCACCATATAAGTTTAAAATACTTATTCTTTTATTAAACATATGAATATTAGTCTGATCTGTTGCCTCTCCTCGAGTAGAAGGGAAGAGAGTTGTTTTAAGACATGTTTCTATATATCCAGACTAATTTATCATTATGTCAGCATTAAAGAATTCTGATTTTTATTTTTCAATTCAATATTTGGAAACCTCTATCTGGCAATCAAAGTGGTATGAATGATAATCCAAAAACAGAAGTTCCATAATACAGTTTAATAAATGTATCTGTTTTCAGTTGTAATTACAAGTTATCATCACAATCAGTAGTACTATAGGAATATCATTTGATCTTCTATCATCATTTATGAATGTCAACCATCTTGCTCTCACTCATTCACCCACCCCACCAGATCTCCCCCCTTCGCATTTACTCTCTGTCATTAAACATGGGTTGGCGTGTTCTCTGGCCACTTTGTCACCACTTGCTCTGCATTATAGTCCTCAACCTCAGGGCCATGCAGTGATATGCAGAGGGGGGAATTCAGCATTTTGTTAGAGAGTGATCCTCTCCAGTCAGACTTAATCCTTCTCATGCAGGAGAAGCCTCGCTCACAGCATGATGTTGACATCGGGAACACAAGCAGTATCTCTGTAATCACCTGCATGTGGGGAAACTGTTCAGGCCTGCCTATGGCACTTTGCAAAAGTCTCTGCCATAACACCTGAGACTGAAGATGCCTGAAGTGTGGATGCACTAGTACCTTAAGGTCAAGCCACTCCTGTTTCACTTCCTGACTTGATCTGAAGTCCTCACATGCTTCAAGAATTCCCTTAAAGTGAGTGACAAAAGTCTCAAGATCAGCCAGGCCAAAGGTAGCCAGGTCAGTGATGTCCTCTGGCCAGTTGCTAAAGTTAAACATGGTGGCAGCAGCTTTAAAGACACCATCATCAAGGCTGCCAAACCGTGTGGTGAGGTAGTCACAGAAGCCATCGATAAGTTTTTCTTTCACTTTGTGGAGGTTGTCATCATCCACTTGTTTCCTGTTGAGCTGTACACCAGAGTAGGTGTTTCCAGGAAAGGGCCCCACTTCATCCAGGAACTGCTTCAGATGCTGGCCTGGGACTGTCTGAAATACACAATAAAAGAAAAAAAAGTCTTTCACTGTCACAATCATTAAACATACACTGTAGCATACAAAATTCTCTCTAGGGAGTTTATTTACCAACTATTAATTGTGTTTACCTTCATGGCTACAAGAGCCAGGGTCGTCTTCTGCAGTCCATCTGACACCATCTGTAGTGTCAGCCCATCCCTCTGAAAGAGAAGGGTCAGGTCTTTCAGCTCACTGAGAATGTTGAGAAGAAGATGAACAAAAATGACTGTCTTGAATTGCTTAAGTCCTTTCCCAGTGTGGCTGGCCCGCCCCTTCATGATGTCACTTGCTTCTCTATCATGCATGTCACTTGCTTGGCTCTCCAAATGGAAAAGGATGGCTTGGTAGTTCCTGATAAGGGCTGACAAGCCATGGAGTGTGTGCGGATGCCCCCGTGTACCATCGATAGTCCCTGGTTTGACCAGATCTATGTTGAGGGCTTCTGCCACAGTCTTGAGCTTACAGCTAGCTTTGGCTGATGTATGGTAGTGTTGGTAGATTCCATTGATAATTTGCTTCAGTTCTGTGAGAATTGGAAAAGATTTCATGCTGTCTAATGCGGTCAGCTCAAGACGATGAGCCACACACCAGATGGTCACCAGCGATCCAAACATCTCTTTCAGCCTGGGAGACACTCCATTTCTTTGCCCGATCATCACATAGGCCCTGTCACATCCGAACCCAACCAACTTTACCTTTAGGTCATCTTCTGAAAGCCCAGCTTGATGAAGTCCAGACATTATGGCGTCTAGGATGCCCTGGCTGTTAGCATGCTGCAATGCCACCATAGTCAACATGATGTTGACAGGTAGACCATTTTCAATATATGTTACATAAATTATCTCCTGGTCCTGCACTGATCGGTCAACAGAAGAGTCAGACATTATAGAAAAAAATCTTGCAGCCGTTATCTTCTCTTCCAAAGACTTGTTCATGGTTTTAGCTATGTTGTCTATGAATGTCTGACAAGCGTGGTCATTTTTGTAAGTGTTTCCCAAGTTAAGGCCATTCTTGAAATGCAGATCCACTAATTTGGGAAATTTTATAAAGGGTTCCTCTTCCTTTGCAACATAATATGCTACGTTAAATAGCTTAATTAACTTCTCTTTAACATCTGGATCCATTCTTAGAAGACAGCTTGGCAGAGGTGCTTTCTCAGGATTCTCTCGTACTCTGAGAGCCTTCTCACAATTATTGTGAGCAGATGTAAGGAGGTGCATTTTTAGTGTTCTCACACATATTTTGTCGCCTCCTACACCGATGAACAAAGAACTGTCTTTGGCCTTTGCTGGGAAGGATCTGCATGTTGAGCAGTACATAATTTGGGCAGCTGGATCAAACTCGGCAAAGGGGTATTGTTGCCTCCATTCAGGAAGCCACTTCCTCTTCCTCTTTGCCTCATCGCCTCCTCCGTCCTTGGACACTTGCAGCTCCTGAATTTAGTTTTTAAGACAAAACATATGTTCATGTTATAATAATATAATATAACATTGCATAACATAGTATGGTATAATGTTGTATAAAACTTTGTCTTAAAGCCCCGATGATGTCTTTGAGCCAGACCCCTCCTTTGTATTAATATAGTTGTAGAAGACAAAAACATTATCAATTGTAGAAGCAATGTTATTACGAAAGTGGTGAAATGCAACATTTTTACATGAGCATTATAAACTTGGTCATTTTGATATTTTTCTACAGCATTATTTTAGTCTTTGGTTTCAACATAAATACACGTATTTTTTTCGGCCTGTTGAGGGAGCCCTGATCCAAAAAAATGCAGACATGCACATTCAATTGTAGCCTTGCTTTGGCGTGCAAAATCTACTGGGCGATTAGCTAGACACAAAAACTACAACAACTTGAACATTACTCTCTCTTAACATGACACATTATTCTCATACCAGAGTTGATTGGCAAACTAAAATCACCTTGCGACCCCCTTTCTAATCGGCACCCGATCTGACTGATGTTCTTGACAAAAAAAAAAACCTGTTGGCTCATGGACTAAAAAAAGAATGATTAGCTACCATGCCTTACGTTTTTGCAGCTAAAGATTCTAGCCTAGTCACTGACTGACTGACTGACTGACTGACTGACTGACTGAACAAAGAAAATACAAAAATGATAGTATAGGCTACACCAGGGGCGATTCTAGGATCAGAGCTTTAGGGGTGCTGAGCACCCAGAGTGCTGGCTGGCCAGGCAAGATAAATTTGGGGGGGTGGATCAAACCATTTTCGAAGCATGGGGGGGGTGCTGTATTTTTGTTGTTAAAATATTACGTTTAAAGCATATACTGGATATGGTTTTGACATTTTTTCAGCTTATTAAACATGGACATACAGTAAAAAATAAAAAATCTCTTCCAATTTTAGGGGTGCTGGGGTTCAATTTAGGGGTGCTGCAGCACCCCCAAAAATGGGCTAGAAACGCCTATGGGCTACACCTCTTATTCTGATCAACTGTATTTCACATAATTTTCGCAAACATCAGAAGAACATGAGGCCGCATTTTAGGACGTTTGTAGCTGCTATGCATGTAAGGCACAATTCAGTTGCTAGCGTTAGCTATCGCTGAGCACTAGCTAACATTGACAGTTAAGACAACTAACTTACCACAGGGGAAGACGATGAATGATGACCAGGACTTGGGATGTCTTCGTTTCGGGATTCGGCAGTATTGGGGCTTGCATCAGGGGGCTGTTTATTCAACCACCTCAGCATTTCTTTCTTCTTCTTCTTTTAACTGTCGTTGATGATGGTCTATCGCTCTGGCTCTATGAATGTTGCATTGGCGCGAGTCAAGCAGCAGCCACTGGCAGAGTGGATGACGTAGAATGCATTCTATGATTTGCACGAACAGGCGATTGACTGCCCTATCGTGAGGTGCCGCAAGAACGTAAGCCTTCTGTAGTTTCGCCGTTCACACGTTTTTATTAAATTATTCAAACGACAAAGTAACGTCTAGATACTCATTAATGACTTTGCAAATAACACCTATTTCGAAGTTTACTTTGAAATTTTTTTTCACTGTCCCGGAATTGTCTCAGACAAAATATATTTGTGTCCCAGTAGGATTTTTTATGGTCCCCAGGACATCGGGACATCATTCATTTCGAGCCCTGAAGGGGGGGGGGGGATAAAAAAAATCTACACAGACTCTGACAATTTTGAACTCAGACATAATTACTGAGCATAGCCCGAAAAGCGAGGGAAGCTGTTGAGCAAAGTTCAGCTAAGCTCAGTCATTGTAATCAGCTCAGTTGAATAATTATAGGATCTACTACTACTACTACTACTTCCGGCTGCTGCCGTTAGGGGTCGCCACAGCGGATCATCCATTTCCATCCTCTTCCCTGGCAGCTCCATAATAATGATAAAATAATAAATAAATAATAATAAAATGATAAAATGAATAATTATTATAGGGCCCTGTGATGGACTGGCAGCCTGTTCAGGGTGTCTCCCCACCTGCTGCCCAATGACTGCTGGGATAGGCTCTAGCATTCCCGTGGCCCTGAGTAAAGATAAGCGGTTTGGATAATGGATGGAGACCAAGGGAACATTCCGCCATGGTCCAAGAACCACTTACAGCATGGGTGCCCACTACGTCGATCGCGATCGACCAGTAGTTCGCGAAGGCAGTGCTGGTAGATCTCCATGACGTTCCAAAAAAACGTTTTTTTCAAGACATTAATTAGCCTGTCATCTGTCCTCCATTTGGCATTTGCCTTTTGATTGACGTAAAGGACGGCCAGTCTGCTGTTGCCTAAAACCAAAGATTCTAGAGCGGAACCTAAAACTTTGTTACATTAGGTTACCATAACAACCAGAGCCCTTCTCGAACGTACCTTGAAGTTCACATGCCCACAACGTGAGCTAATGCAGAACTGCATCGAGCTAGCTAGTTCAACTCTATAAAAAAAACTCTACAAAAAAGTGAAACAAAACAAAAATGAGTGGGGGAGCCGGACCTAGCAAGAAACAAAAAACGTACCCTTTCCATGTGGAATGGGAGGAGGACTTTTTTTTCACCATGTCTTATTCCAAATGCGTTTGTCTCCTCTGTCAGTCTAGCATTGCTATCCCAAAGAAAGGAAATGTGGAGAGGCACTTTCGAACTGTTCATAAAAACTACGACAATGACTTCCCTCCGAAAAGCGAGCTGAGAAAGAAAGGTGAGGGAACTAAAATCGCAGTTAATCGCCCAGCAGTCACTTTTCACGCAGCCGAATTCAAAGGCAAAGGCAGCCACCGGAGCATCTTTACGGGTGAGTCACTCCATCATTAAGCATAAGAAAGCCTTCCAAGGTGGAGAGATGATGAAAGAGGCCTTCCTTGAGGCAGCAGATTCGTTGTTTCGGGACTTTAAAAACAAATCAGAAATAATATCTTCAATCAAAGCTCTCCAGTTGTCAAGAAATTCCATCACAAGGCGCTGTGAAGTGATGGGCGATGATTTGACACAGCAGCTTTGGAGGGACATCGTGGACTGCGAGTGTTTCTCACTACAATTGGACGAGTCTACGGACATCAGTGATACGGCCCAATTGTGCATTTTCATTCGGGTGGTGTTTCAAGATATGACCGCAAAAGAGGAGCTGTTAACAATACTACCCATGAAGGAACACACGCGGGGAGAGGACATTTTTCAGATCTTCAAAAACTTTGTGGATAAAATCCAGCTCCCAGTGTGTAAACTGGTGTCAATCACCACGGACGGTGCGCCTGCTATGGTGGGCCGCTCCAATGGATTTATTGCCAAGTGCAGGGAGGACGATGCTTTCCCTGACTTCCTTAATTACCATTGCATAATACACCAACAAGCATTATGCGCAAAAATGCTAAACATGAAAGAGATCATGGATGTGGCAACCAAACCCGCCTGTTCTATTCGAGCGAGGTCTCTTCAAAGACGGTTGTTTGGTACACATTTGGAAGAGGCCGACTGTAACTACTCTGGCCTCTTGCTACACACTGACGTGAGATGGCTTAGTAGAGGGAGATTCTTGCAGAGATTTCGAGAGCTCTGTCCGGAGATTAAGGAGTTTCTCCTTATCACTAAACATGCGGAACACAAGCAACTTAATGACAATCAGTGGCTGCTAGACTTGGCGTTTTTAACTGATTTAACCAACATGTTGAACGAGCTTAATTTAGAGCTGCAAGGAAAAGACAAAAGCGTGGTAAACATGATCAGCTCAGTTAACGCTTTCAAACGGAAAATGCAACTTCTGTCCTCAAAGTTGCAGCGCCGTGATTTGGGAAACTTGCGAAACCTCGCAGCAGAGCTGGAGAAGCAAGGGAGGGCGTGTGCGCAACTTGACAGTGCACGCTACACAGAGCAGATTGAAAATGTCCGGTCAGACTTTGACAAATGGTTTCAAGACTTTGCTTTGCTTGAGCCAATCGCTACATTTATGTGCTACCCATCTGGGGAAGATACAGAGGTGGATTCCCTCGCCTCAAAAATGGCAACACTGTTTCACCTGAACTCGTCTGCAGTGGAGGATGAGATGCTGACAGTACAGGCTGACATTCAGCTTAAGTCCAGGGCGCATGGAGAGTTTTGGAACTTACTTACAGAGGACAAGTACCCAAACATGAGGAAATGCGCAACCTCCTTGACGGCATTATTCGGCTCTACTTATTTGTGTGAGTCAGCCTTTTCTCACATGAAGATTATCAAGTCCAAATACCGTACCACCATGACAGATGATCATTTGGAGGCCTGCTTGAGGCTGGCTACCAACAGCTACTGTCCAAACTATGCAGCCTGTCTGACTCCCTCCAGTGCAGGTCATCCTCAGAGTAGAGAGGTAGAGATCACAAATCTATTTACCACAGCTGTAAAGGTTCATGCAGTGATGCAATTTCAACATAGTGTAGTAGCAAATGCTTGGTATGATTATTGCCTGTGTAAGGTTCAATATAAATGCAAATCCATTGCAATACTGTATATGTAACACAACATGTATATAAATACACACACTGCATATAAATGTTCATATATATGTAAAACATGTATTGAGTATTTTTATTATTATTTTTAATATGAGTAGATCATTTTGACCTGGTCATTTTAAAAGTAGCTCACGAGTCAAAAAATTGTGGGCACCCCTGACTTACAGTAATTACAAATAGCTAGCTGTTGCTATCCTTACCTACATTTGATGTTGAACCGATTGCAGCTCCTTATAGCTCCTCGTGTTTGAAGCTGGTTTCTTCCAGTCGTCGGTCAATGACAGGACAAGCCGTCATTGTCATCCGATTTCAACTGATTTATAATAACCACCAACAGCACATCCTCATCCATCTGGCTCACCAGCAAGAAAGAAGGGAGGGAAATTAAAAGGGTTTTTTTGATTAACTGAGTCACCTCATAAGATATAGCAGATGTCTTGATAGCCTGAAAATATTTGGGCGGCAGGGCCCATCAATTTAAAACCACCCACCTAAGTTGTGCGTTTTCTGTCAGGATTCATGCTGCTATAAAGCTAGGGCAGTCAGGTAGAGACAGAGATGGGGAGAAATGGCTTGGGCCACACCATTTCACAGGGCTGCCAGCTGCAGGAAAAAGTTAAACTCACTGACTTGTAGACCAGCGCATTGTGGCTGTGGCCAACCAGGTGAACTCCCGGTGTTCATGATGGCTAGTCTATCCCTACTGCTGAGAACTAAGTTTGTTTTGTTCAGTACATTTTAAAAGAGGGGCAAAGGATGATTTGTTATAAAAAAAACTGATTTGTTATAAAAAAAAATCAAATATTTGAAGGTCTAACTTTAAAAATTAGGAAAAAAATGTCTTAAACAAACTGTACTTGCTGTAAATGAGTCAGCAACTTGTGTAACTTCGTTAGGCTATTTGCATGCTGTTGCTTTTGCAGTAACTTGGTCAGTCTACATACAGTTCCTGTACTTGCCGCTTCTGTTGTGGGAAGACGGTTGCGCGAATTCGCATTTGCAGCAGCCTCACCCAGTGCTGGTGTTGGAAGATGGCGACGCGAATTCACATTTACGGCGGCCTCACCCAGTACCGTCCATGCAGTGTCTTGGTCCACGTCTGGGTCTAAATTTTGTCTTCATTTGATGGCTGGGAGAGCTGGCGCTGGATCGGCTGGCAGAGCGGGGCAGGCTAAGCTAACTGCTAGCCCATGCAGACCGGCAGTAACACCGAGGGCGGTCTGGCGACGGCCTCACCTGGCGTTGACTGTAGTGTTTTGATGTCATCGTGAGGAGTGTGTCAAGGGTGTCTGGCTGGGGGAGCTGGCGTTGGATCAGCTGGGAGAGCTTGGTCTGCTTTGTCTGATGGGCCCGGGGACCACGGCTCCTGCGTGGGGCTGCGCCCGAGGAGGAAATGCTGAGGGCGGTCTGGCAGGATGCGGAAGCGGGGCAGGTTAAGCTAACTGCTAACCAATGCAGACTGGTGGTTGTGACAGTCACCCTGGCTGGCGTTCGTTCCCTCGGACAGTGATTTTTGTTTTTTTTTTGGTTTGATATATTTGTTAGCTTGGATATGTGTGTTCTTGTAGTTTTTGGGTGTGTTTTTGTCTTTGTGTTGTACTGCTGTGGGCTGGGGAAAACGGCATTTTGTTTCAATTCATGTACGCAAGTGCATGAAGTGAAATGACAAAGTGTTCCTGATTCCTGTTTGAGTGTCCTCACTCGTTTCTGTGTTTTGCCGTTCAAACTTCTACTTGTTACATTCTGCATGAATCTTAATGCCTCACTCCAACTCTTAAGAGGAACGGAACAGTAGAAACAGAACATTAGAAAACTTTTGTTTTGAAATAGAAAGGGTGTGTGTGTGTGTGTGTATAGTTTGTGTGTGTGCACACAAAATCCCTGATCCCTGATCCATGACGCTGACCGCCTGTGGGTAAAAACTGTTCCTAAAACAGGTGGTGTGACTCCCAGTGCTTTGAAAGTGCTTTCCAGACAGTAGTAGTGATGGGCTCGACAACTGTTAGCTTCAGTGATGCACTGCAGTGGATGGTATAAATATCTGAGAGCAGTGGTAGTTTGGTGCCTATTATATTTGCTGCCAGTTTCAGTCTTTTTGTGTAGCTTATGATCTCTTTTTAGCTAGGTTCCCAATTTAAGGATGTGTTCACTGGTGCATTGGCAAATATTTACCAGGGTTTTAGTAGACAAAATCTCAGTTATGGTCAAGGGAAGAACTTGTTATTTTAGTGCCTTTTCATGACACCCTCAGTCATGACCACTACAGATTTAAACAAAAACTAATTGTATTTTAAGACTCTTATTTTATTGGTTTAGAAATACCATATTTATTTAAACTTATGAGGTTGGTCTTCTTTACTGCACTGTACACAGTGAATTATCCTATAAACAGGTGAAACTCATTTGGGGTTAGCTTGCTTATTTGAAGGATATTGTTTCGACTAGCAATACAGTTAAAAGAAATACCAGATTTTAATTATTAGAGGATTTTGTACTGCTGTGAAAACAAGACGTGGAATATGTGGTCTGACAGGACGCTGAAGTGGGGCAGGCTAAGGTAACTGCTAGCCCATGCAGTCCAGCAGCTCTGATAACACCTAAGGTGGTCTGGCGGTGGCTTCGCCTAGCATTGACTGTGTTTTTGGTGTCGCCGTTTGGAGTGCAGGTAGGTGTGGTGAAGGTGTCTGGCTGGGAGAGTTGGCGTGGGATTGGCTGGGGGAGCCTGGTCTGACAGGATGTGGAAGCGGGGCAGGCTAAGCTAACTGCTAGTCCATGCAGACCGGCAGTTCCGACAGTCATCCTGGCGTTCGCGCTCTTGGACAGTGACCTTTTTTTTTTTTTTTTTTTTTTGGTATGTTGGATATAAGTGTTTTTGTATTTAAAAACCACTGCCCCATCCCTTGCCCTAAGGCAGCGGTGTTTAATCATGTGCAGTAGAAGGCCATGTGTATGCAGGTTTTCATTCAGACCCAACACTGCACCAGCTGATTTCACTAATCAGTACACTTTAAACCAGACGGGGGGGGGGGGGCTCATCAGTGAAATCCGCTGGTGCAGTGTTGGGTTTGAATAAAAACCTGCGTACACATGGCCCTCCATGGAGCTTGATTGGGCACCACTTCCTTAAGGCTATACTGCCTCAGAGACTGAATTTATTCACCAGCATGTCTTGTTTTTTTCTGTCAACAGCTGGTGTTGACAAGGATGCTTAAATCGAGCCTCCTTGCCACATGTCTGAACGTATTGCTGAAAATATAATTTGGAATGATGTCTCAGTTGTGCACAGTAGCACATAGTGCCTTGAGGCTACCTTTGGGGTGACACTTGTAATGTACGCATTGCTTCTAGACTTGCATTTTCATGCTAAGACCAGCAGGGAGCTCTCTTGCACCTAATTTGGAAATCCGGACGTAGGTCTAGATCCACTGTTCCCTGCCCACCGTTGCCTATGTTGCAAATGAAACTGAGCTTCAAAACAGAATATATGAATTTCATTTCAGCAGTTGTCCCCTCATGAGCTACTTGGTGATTAGTCGTTGCTGTTGCCATGAAATAAATTCCAAAGTAGACAGCTGTGCCACTAAATCCGATCACCTTCATCCCCTGACAATAGCTCACTTCACTTTCATTACTGTGGATTCTGTTAGACAGGCATCTTATCTTGCCCGTATCTGATTGTTGTAGGGGAAATGTGACAGTCAGAGATGATTTTAGTTATCGCTGCAGCACCAGACTCCTGCTGTGCATCTGCTGAATAAAGCTTGACTAATGCTCCAGTATATCCCTTTGTTTCAGAGAGGATTTTTTTTTTTTTGCTGATGCTTAACACTTTTTGCTTACTTATGAAATGGAGAGCAAATGTGTGTGTGTGTGTGTGTGTGTGTGTGTATATATATATATATATATATATATATGTGTGTGTATATATATATATATATATATATATATATATATATAGTGGCAGGATGAGAAAAAACACAGGAGACGAAGGCGAGTTTGAACTTTATTCCTCAGCTCCAAAACCAAACTGAAACAGGAACAACCTTGCACCAGTGAGCCCGGGAACGTAAACCACAGCCCCGCTGGGTGAAAAGCATAGCCCCTAGTGTCCGCCACAATATAATTGATTTTTTTTAATTCATTTTGGGCTGGCAGTATGTAATACAAAACTTACATCAGGACAAAAACAGTTTTATTTCTCTACTGTCCACAGACTTTTAACAGTTATGAGAACAAAATAATAAAGAAATAAAATGAATAATGAGAAATATAAAATAAGCAAATCTAAGCACTTTGTACATTTTGGGAAAGGTATAGTGTACATAAGAGCAATGAAAAGTATATCGGGGAAGACTTGGGAGAAAATTAAAAAAAAATCAATGAGCTTTGCTAGAATAAAACATTACAGGATCAGTCATTCAATACCTCCACAAAATCTGATCGTAAGGGCTTTACAAATTTGACCCACTTGGTGAACACATTTTTCTGAAGATGAAGCAAAAAAGTAATCTTTTCCATAACATAGATGTCATTTACTACATCTATCCACTCCTGTATTGTGTGTGTGTGTGTGTGTGTGTGTGGGGTGGGGGTTCAGGAAAGTGCTTTTTTTTTTTTTTTTTTTTTTACAAGTGGATATCAAAATACCAAATAAATATTCATCAAGTCGCCTTGCGTGAAAACCACAATTTCCCTAAAAATGTTGTGGAAAATTGCAAGGGCAGATCGGCGTTAAATATGTTTTTAAGTGCTTTGTGAAACTCTGCCCAGAAAGGTCTTATCGCTTGACCCTCCCAAAATATATGTCAATGATTGGCTTCCCGAAATCCACACTTTCCCCAACATTTGGCATCCCCTCCAGCAAAATGTGCTTTCTACTTTGGTGTAATAAAAGGGTTGGGGCATTTACACTGGAATTTACACACATCAAGCCAGTCCTCATTTGATACTGAAAAAATTACCTTTTTCCCAGTTTTGTTTAATGTATCGTGTGGGACTTTTCTTTTTTTTTGTCATAAGGCCTTTATATAATCTAGAGATAGCCCCCTTATTTAAATCATTTTGGTAGGCACCAAAAAATATCCCAAATATTGGATCATTAAAAGTCTGTTTTATTTCTGATTTTATGTTCAAAATGGCTGCATACCTGGAGACGGCTATACAAATCAGATTTTTCAAGACGATATTCTTTCCTCAGGTTTTCGAAGGAACTGGAATGTTGTTATTCCTTCTCAGAACCTAGATGTAAATCTGTGATCTAGTTTATTAGGCTTGAAGTCAAGATCATAAGCATACCATTGAATTATTTGTAATTTATGATGTAGTTTATAATCTTCTAACATATTCCAGATTTTAATTGGATTTCTACCCATGGATTTTCTGCATTATCTATAAATCTTCACAAATTTTTGTGGTTCAATGCTGCATGAATTGGGGGATCGTTCATAATGGAGAGTTAAATGTCTTTCCACCTGGCATGAAATGTTAGGTTACACATGTTAATTAAGGGATTAATCTGGGCTGCATTGAAATAATCCTTAACATGGGGTAGTGCCATTCCTCCTCCTTCTCTTGGGAGTTGTAGAGTTTTATATTTAACCCTAGTTTTTTCCCCTGCCAAATAGTCTGGAAATAATCATTCAATTCTAAAAATTGTTTTGAGGGAAGGAAATAAAACCTCGTGGAAGAATGTTCATTTTTACAGATTCTATGACTAAGAGCAAGGAAAGAAATGGAATTCCATCTGTGTATGTCATCTTTCATTTTTGTTAAGAGGGGACCATAATTAATCTCTTGCCAGTGTTGAGATTTTTTTCAGTAAGTATATTCCTAAATATTTCAATGAGTTCTGACCCCAGTTAAGGTTGAATTTCTCTTTAAGGTTTTTTTGGGGTGTATAGCCAAAAGTAACAAATTGTGTTTTTTGTACATGTAATTTATATCCTGCATGCCTCCCAAATGTTTCTTAAAGGTTCATCAGATTAGAAAATGAATTGGGGGAAATACTTAAATAGATCAACATATCATCGGGGTACAGTGCCACCTTGTGATCTTCTCCATACATGCAGATGCCTTTGATGCTTTCAGTCTGCCTTAACCACTGTGCGAGGGGCTCTATATAAAATGCAAAAAGCAGCAGTGAAATTAGGCGCCCTTGTCTCGAACCATGCTCTAATATGATGGTGTCTGAAAGGTACCCATTTGTTTTAATGCTATAATGACCAAGATGGTCATTATGACTGTTTTGGATTTTCAAAGTTTAATAACTTTGTGGGAAGAAAAAAGATAGAGACCTGCTGCTCCCTGAATTCTCCTAAAATTGCATATGTTTGCATTAAAATGAAGACCAGTTGCACCAAAAAAAAAAAAGTTATAAGATCTACCTAAAATGACCATGACCGGTCAAAATGACTGCTCGAAATTTGTGCATGATCGTGCGCATAACGTCACTATTTATGACCTGTTTTGGTCGTATCGTTTCCTTCACGAAGTTCATTACTCTGTTCTAGAAAAAAAACTAGTGTTCTCCAGTGCAGAGTAATAGTCTAAACTTGATTTTTGATTATTGCCAACATGTCTGGTTACAGACGCCATTTCAGACGCACCATGACTGCCACCGACGCGTTGTAGTATTTACAGACATTGGACAGCGGCCATTTTAAGTTGTTTGAAAATAGTATTAAAGTTGTTAAAATGTTAATTTTTGTGTCAGTTTTTAACAGACATAACTAACATATGTAATGCATTAATATCTCAATTGGGTAATTATCTTGACAGAATATAGAGTTTAAAAATCGTGGCGGTCATTCTAGTAGTTTTTAAGTTCCAGTTGTTGTTGGGACTGTTTCAATGTTTATTTTCAGTTCTTTTTTTACATTTCATGTTTTATAGGCCTTTGTTAGATTAGCAATATGTGTTTTCCGTTTTGTTTTTCAGGTAATATTTTCACTTTTTCAATTTTGCTATTCAAGTTCGACCATGTCTTCTCTGAAGTTTAAATTGTTTAAAAATAGTATTATAGTTGTTAAAATGTTAATTTTGGTGTCAGTTGTTTCCTAACAGACATGCTAACATATGCAATGCATTAATATCTCAATTGGGTATTTATCTTGACAGAATATAGCGTTTAAAAACCGGCAGTCATTTTGACCACCCATGGTTGTTTTAGGTAGAAGTGAAATCCCGGTTGTTCTGGTGTTAATCTGGGCTGATTGTTTACTATATAGTGTACGGATGCCCTTAACAACAATTTTGTGCATGTTAAATCTTTCAAGAATTTTATGTAGGAAAGGCCAACTCACTGAATCAAAAGCCTTCTCAGCATCCAGACTAAGAAGGCTTTAGGATTGTTCTGTTGGATTCAGTTTAATATATGCAATGATCATTTGATGTTATTAGGGTTAGGGTTTGTCTTTGTGAAATAAATCCAGTCTGGTCATTATGAATAAGTTGAGAGAGGATCTTTTCCAGGCTTTTGGCAAGGATGGTTTTGTATAATTTGTAATAAACATTCAGCACTGAAATTGGCCTGTATGATCCATATTCTAATTTGCCTTTCCCGCCCTTGGGGATAACTGAGATCACTGCCTCGTGCCATGATGGAGGCATTTTGGCATCTGTTCAGGTTGTGTTGCAAGCCTGAAGATGGCTTTGGCATTAACTCAAATCGAAGCCATACGTATACCACTCTGAGGCAAAGCCATCCAGGCCAGGTGATTTATTCGCTTTAAGTGTGGAGGTGGCGCTGTTTAGCTCTGTCTCAGTTGCCACAGCTGTTAATATTTGCTTTTGTTCCTCTGATAGGACAGGTAGATTGAGAGAGTTAAGGAACTGCCAATTTGTTGCTCACCCTCTAGGTGCGGTTGTGTATATGAAAATGTATAGTACTTTTTAAACAGTTTTTGTATTTCTTCTTGTTTGAATTGTATAATTTTATAATCTGGGTCCTTTATTTTGTATCTAGTGTTTAACTGCTCATGGTTTTTGTAACTTCGTCGCCTGAAGTTTTATTGATTTTGAGCCTGACTCATTTCTGTTTTGTAAATATCTTCTTTTTTTTTCTCCAATTTCCTGTGAATGTAATATATTTATTTTGTTTCTAATTTTCTGTATTTTTGTCATCAAATTTAGTTTTGTTCCCTTTTATGCTGTGTCTCAAGGTCTTTCAGTTCTATTAGTCTTAATTGTTTTTCTTTTTCACAGGCACAAAAAGATATAATTTGCCCTCTGACGACTGCTTTTAAGGCATCCCATACTATAGCTGAATCAACCTCCCTCTTATCATTTTCTTCTAGATAGTTTTATTTCCTCATTCGTTTGAGTCTTAAATTGTGAGTTATTTAGGATACTTGAATTTAGCCTCCACAATGTTCTTCTCAGGTCATCACCAGTATACTATATTGTGCAAGAGAGATGTAAGTGCATGATCAGATGAGTTGATGTATCTAATATCACAGCTCTGCATTCTAAGGTGATCTCTCTAACAAAAAATAATCGGTTCTTGAGTATGCCTCATGGGGGCATGAATAAAAAGTATAATCCTGGCTTGATGGATAAAAGTCTCCAGAGATCTAATATGCCCTGCTCTGCCATTAGAACATTCATTTTTTTATGCAATGATGTAGCAGTCACATTTTTTGATGAATCTAGTTTTGGGTTATGACGGATGTTACAATCTCCACCACATATGACAATTCCTGTGGCCCATATCATCAAATCAAATATTTTTCTGTAAAAAGCAAAATCATTTCTAGGGAGGCATACATTTTACATAATGCATTACAATACCATTTATTTTTCCTGAGACTATTATATATATCCCTTCCTTATCTGATACCTCTGAAAATTGTTCAAAAAGATACTTTTTGTGATATTAAAATTGCTACGTCTCTTCTATGGCCTGATTCATGAGATGAATAATGTACCCTTGAAAACCCCATTCTCTTTAGTTTTTCATGTTCTGATGGATTGAGGCGTGTCTTAGAAGACCACAACCTGTGCATTTTCCCTTTTCATTTTTGACAGTATTTGGTTTCTCTTGGCTCCCATTCACATTGAATTAAATAACCTTAAGGACTGGCTTATTCATAGTCTCCTACTTCGAATGCCACAAATCAAAACTCTTCCTGTACACTGTACACTAAAAATACCGGAGAGCGAACATATTTTTAAGACATCTTTTTTGCGCACATAACTGCCATAGATTTCCAAGGGAAGTTTCCTAGTTGTTGTTTTTTTTCCTACACTGCTGACCTCTCCACCTCCACTTCCCCACTGGACAGTGATTTTTGACCTGGACTTAGTGCAAGGTGCTCCTGAAGGGGAGCCGGTTCTGACCGTTGTGAGTCTGATGAGACTTAATGCTCGGTATTCTTAAGACATGTGGTCTGTAAAGCTGCACCTCATAGAAAAGTGATGTTATTGATTTTTTTGTTTCAATTTGGGGGCGAGGATATGTTCGACAGGATGGTTCAAAACCACAGGGCTGTTGAAACAAAAATGCTTCCTTTGTATTCTATCATACTGAAGGAACACATGGGAAGAGGATAATGGATAGAGGATGGGGTATAGATGTACTGTTGGCCATAGATGCATTAAAATATATTCTACCATTGCACTCATTGTATTTTGCTCTGATGAGCCAAAACATTATGACTACTCACAGGTGACCTGATGGGTACATTAGATGGTAAACGAACAGTCCTCATAGTCAAATGTGTTGGCTGCAGGAGAAATGGGCAGGCGTAAAGACCTGAGTGACTTTGACAAGGGCCAAATTGTTATGGCCAGACGACTGGATCAGAGCATCTCTGAAATGGCAAGGCTTGTGGGGTGCTCCTGGACAGCAGTGGTGAGTACCTACCCATTGTTCGGGAATGGTTTGAGGGACATGATGAAGTGTTCAAGGTGTTGTCCTGGCCTCCAAATTCTCCAGCTCTCAACCCAATTGAGCATCTGTCGGATGTGCTGGAACGACAAGTCCAATCCATGGCGGCTCCAATTTGCAACTTACAGGACTTGAAGGATCTGCTGCTAATGTTTTGGTGCCAGATACCACAGGACACATTCAGGGGTCTTGTAGATTCCATGCCTCAGCGGTTCAGCGCTCTTCTGGCGGCACACAGATGACCAACAGCATATTAGGCAGGCGGTCATAATGTTTTGGCTCATCAGTGTATATTTGTCTAGGATGTGGTGTAAATGCAGATGGAGTTCAGTGTTCTAAACCTGTGTGCTCTCTCTTTGTTCCTCTGAAGGTGTTCACTGCACGCACGGCTTCAATCGGACAGGCTTTCTGATATGTGCATACTTGGTGGAGAAAATGGACTGGAGGTAAGGTCAGACGTCCTGGCTCATTCTCAGTGCTTGGTCTGTGTTCTCTTTCTCAGGGGACTGCATAGGTTCCCCAGTCTCCTCCTTTCAGCATCAATACACACAACACATGGTCCTTTTTCCGTATGAAGTTCAGGGCACACTTACCTCCCTGAGAGACCACACTGAGATTCAGTTGGGGTAAACAGAGTATATCTGTTGCTGTTACATTTATAGAACCACGACAATCGAGGTGACCATTCAAAATGTGAAGGTGAAGCAACCATCTTATTTACTCTATCACATATAAATCAACAGCTACATTGCAGAAAACTGGTAAAGACAAAATGTAACATAATTTAACGCCATTCAAACATGCCAGTATGGAACAAGTTACTTTGTGTGCCACATTTCACAAAAGCAACTATCAAAAAAATCTCTCAATCTAATTTTATTAAATCATATTTACTACAAACATCAGGAACAACAAACATAAACTCATTTACGTCTCTGAGAAGACGTATTTTCATTGTCCTCTACCATCACCTACAACTATACTATGGCAGTATAAAGATCGTGGGCTCTGCCACAGGTTTTTGGCCGTTGGCTAAGAAAAGCAGCCATTGATATTTACAACTTGTGGTTGTGTCAGTGCACAACTGTTTTGTTCTCTAAATTGTCTTGTAACTCTCGTTATCTTTTTCTTTAGCAACTGTTTTTTGCTTTTGATGCTGCATACCCTCCTCCCCAACTTTCTCATTACAAACTGCCTGATCAAGCTCCTCCTGACCTCCTCTGCCCAAATCCAATACGAAAGCTTGTTGTTATAAATTGTCACTACTGTGAGTAAGGACATTTAGATATACTGGTTAATTTGTGACACTTTTCTTTAGAATTATCTCTAACTCATCTGTGAAGTTCACCACAACTACCTCCATCTAATGCAACCAGTAACTTGTATTTGATAAAACATACTGAGGTCTTACTTGATTTGAGTACTTGATTCCACAGAGAAGCACGTCACTTTTATTTAAAATGCTTTCTGAACCCTCAAGTCCAGTAAATTGCTGTAGCAGAGCAGCACGGCCATACAGTCGAAAAGGGCCTATTGTATCATGAACCATACAATACGAATCCTTTTAGGATACATATTGTATTGTACCCGGGCTGCTCCTCTGAAAGGATGACTTATGTCCTGCCTTGGAAACAGACCGACGGAGCTCCTGCCTATGGACTCTGTACATATGTGATGGCTTTAAAAGTAACATTGTCAAAATCAATCAAGTCATGCTTAAAGAGACTCACTGGTTGGTAAAGGCCGAACAGGCTGCTAGATGCCAAAGCAACTGAATAATTCACAAGTTTCGAGCAAAGGAGGAATGAGAACATGTCTTGAGTTGGAGGGAGAGCAGCAGAAGGGGAGTCTTTGAAAGAATGCGGATTCTTTGAGTTTTCAAGGAGCTGAATAGAAAAGGTTTAACCCTTCCAACACCCACCACATCTCCAAAATACATCTCCAAAATACAGCTGCCGCCCCGGCCCAAGCTGTACAATATCACAGTATCATGTTGCGTAGATATTTGATATGTGTGTGTGTAATTTAATATCTGAAAGGAAACTCAAGGTATTAAATTCCTCTTGATTAGTAGACTGAGTCATCATCACTGTGAACAGTATTACATTGAGGTGTCTAATGAACTTTCATAATTATTAATGTCAATCAAAGAGATATAAAGTGACACACACTAACAAATGAGTATCAGAGTTTATAATTTGCCTGACATTTTGACCAAAAAACAAAATGGAGTCCTTATAGATAATTGCAAGAACAGCTCTCATTTCCAAAGTGGAACTCGGGATACAACAAAAGATAACAAACAAGTGTGTGCATTGTCAGGTTGAATGGGTCTTTTCTTCATGTCTCTGTTCAGTGTGGAGGCAGCTGTAGCTGCATTTGCCCAGTCCAGAGCTCCTGGGATCTACAAGGGAGACTACCTCAAAGAGCTTTTCCGTCGGTATGGCGATGTGGAGGACACACCCGCTGCCCCTGCTCTCCCGGAGTGGTGCTTTGAGGATGATGATGGGGACGGGGATGATGATGGGAATGTAATTGGCCAGGAGTCAGGTCCCAGCTCCTCTGGGTCAGCGCCTGGCAAACGGAAGAAAGAGAAGTTGAAACTGGTAAGACTTGCTGAAAGCCCAGGGAAATGGACTGTTAAGTAGGGGAATCCATTGGGTCTGCGCCGCATGACATGGATCTCATGCAGCGAAAGTGAGGTAGAGTCGTAACGGGTGGCCATTCCTCTAAATGATTGCTTTTTCTTGTTCAGTCATTTAGGATATCCCAATAAAAATGTTATACAAATTTATGAAACTTGCCACCCGTCATTCCCTCAAGTCGCTGGTGAAGTGAGATATGACTCAGCTGAGTCATATCACGTCCGACAGTGTAAAGAGTTCATCAGCCGTCTGACTGATCTCAAAGAAATTTGAAGTGTTGACTCTTTTACAATTATCTGTAATGTTGCCGTAATTTACATCAGGTTTATTAAGTATGCGGTGTGTGCTCGAGCAAGTCAATATGAATGTGTCACTGTCATTGTGTGCAGCCCAGTAGAAGTGTCTAGAAGAGGCGGGAGAGGAGAGTAACAGTGCTGTGCTTCTCTGATATGAAGGAGCATGGTCATGGTCGAGTGGATTTCTCCAAGTCAGACTGATTGGTGCCGAATTGGCTTGTAATAAAGAATCCGTAAAATTGAGTTTGAAGTAGCAGTTTTGAGTCTTGAACGTGAATGAATAAGTAAAATTTTATTGTTATTCTGTAGGAAGTGAACCAATCCCTGGTCTCTGTTCTAAGGAGTGTAGTAGCCCAACTCTGGCTTAGTGAAAGCAGACAATACATGACAGTGTTTCCCCTTCATATATTGTACTCAGGCGACCCGCCAGCAGTGAGGATATGAGCCGCTAAGGCATGATTGCCCATGGCAAAATTTATGTTCAATATGATTCTTAATTTTGGCCGGCGGTTTCCGGAAAGCACTGCAACACTGGGGACAGTGTCATACAAACAGGAGATCGGGGTGGAAATGTGGAGTGGAACTAAAGCTGAATAGATTGATTTCACGCGGGAACATTAAATAAACACAATCAGCATGAGCAGAGAATGGGGTGTCGGGGGGGGGGGGTTTACACACTAGCAGAGAAACCATTGGTGGGGAAAATGAAGGGTAAATGCTGCCGATTAACTTTCACATTAGCTAAAAAATTAGATTTCTGACAGAAAAACTGTTACACCAAGTCTGAAAAATTGATGTTGTTTACTCTTTGTTTAGGATGAGAAGTTCAATGATTCACGGTTATCGATGTTGACTGGAGAAAAAAAGTCAAAATCTGGCACGCTGTTACATTAGCTTCTGTTTTGCGTGAATATTAAGTGAAATAAAGCGGTTCCTCTTATGATTTTCAGGTGAGTTTATTAACTATTTCCCAAGAAAGAAAAAGACTCAGAGGAAAGTGAGAGTCGGGTAGAGACTAGCCAGTAGGCTACTTGTAGGCTATATATATTTGTACATATATTTATATGTAAAATCTTTTTCTCAAAGTCACAAAAAACGCACATTTAACAGATGTTTGAGCAAATGTTCTTCCCGGGGGAGGATCCTCCTGGACCCCCCCCCCCCCCCCCCCACATGCTGTGGTTTCTTGCCTTACCACCACAGTAAGAAAAACACCAGGGGTACACTGCCCGGGCAGCGGCCCTGTGTATCTTTTAATAAGAAGAGCGTGAGGTTAACATGACCGGGACTGGGCTGTACCGTCACTACGAAAGCCAGCCATTCATTCACGATATGTGCTCAGAATATTCTTAGAGGAATATATTATCATGTCATATCAGATTCTGTACCACATGGCATTCATTATATCATGCTATTACATCAGTCTCTAGACCTCAATAAGGGAAAAGGGAGCAAAGAAGGTCATGTCAAAAGATAATCTGTGTCCTTTTAAGAAAGTAAGTAGTGCCAGAGGGAGGAAGAATTGCTGCCAGTAGGGAGAGAGTATGACGGATGTCATCCACCTTTTATCTAAGTTACTAGCAGCTAATTCCCCATGGGAAATGGAGCTTTGTTGGGAGGTGAAAGAGAAAGGTAGTGTTGGTGTAGTTTCCAGGAAGGCAGAGCCGGGGGAGCAGATTGTCGAGGGAGGTTGGAGCAAATTAGAGAGAGAGCAAGAGAGAGGAGGTTGCGGGGGTTAGTGATGTCATCATCCAAGCTGCATCTGGGTTGCTTTTTCTTCTGTCAGGCAGACTGACATTTCTGCACACAGGGATTCACATTAAGGGACAAAAAAAGAGCAGCATTTTAGAGATGTCTCTACCATGTCTAGATATGTGTGTATGTGTGTGTGTGTGTGAGGCTGTGACAGTTCCTTAAAACATCATTAAAATTGAACCTGCTCTATTGTTTTCCCCCAGGGTGCAGTATTCCTGGAAGGTATTTCGGTTAAAGGCGTCACGCAGGTCACCACTCAGCCCAAACTAGGAGAGGTCCAAAGAAAATGTCAGGAGTTTGCCGAGTGGGAAAAGTGAGGATTGTCTTCTCATACCTCTCTGGGAGATTCTGTGTATTTTCTTATGTTTGTTTGTTTGCAGCCATGGATGTACTGTATTGTGCTGGGAGTGACTCACTAGCCCTGAATCATGCCTCTCCTGGTTCATGGTGCCTTTTAGCTGGCTACCAGAGCTGAGAACAGATTTTATTTTTTTCATTAAAAACAATAGTCCTTGAGCCTTGTTAATGAAGTTAAACTGAGTCGGGCGTCCGGCATAGGCGGAGTTTGACATTCGAGCCGGGGGGGGGGGCAAAAAAAAGCAAAAAAAAACAAAAACTCATTGTAACAGCTGAGACCTGGCCTACCACCCTGGGAACACAGCACGAGCAGACATGGACAAAACAAACATGTTAAATAAACATATATGTTTATTTTTAAAGCAGATTTGAAATTACATCGTAACAATTTAACAATTCGCCTTTATGAAATCCAATCACGGCACGGCTGTCTGGGAACGCAATAGACACAAGGTGGCGGAATGCCCCAACACTTAAAAATTAAACTAAATGCAACAGCCCCAACGTAAATAAAGTCCTAAATCAAAGGGGCATCTCCAGGAATTAAGGAGGTGTTCGACTTAAGTGGACAACGATCGTTTTGTACTTCCAAAACATTTTGAGGGGAATTGGGGCAGAGTAGGTTGCTTAGGACAGCCGTGTTTTTCTCCAAGATCATCTGTGTTACCTAGTTCGGCTCGTGCATCTGTGGGGTGACCGTCAGGACTGCTAGCAGTTGCTGCTAATCCAGAGCTGCTCGAAGTTTCCTCCAAGTTCACAACAGTATCGTTTTGCCTATCGTCATCATCGGTTATTGATGTTTGTGTTGTATCCTTGTTAGATCCCCATGGCTGACCATTTGTGTCGCCTGGAGCTCGACGTTTTAAAGATCTCCTTATGTCCATATTTTTGTGCCGGCTAGATAACTACAACGTTATTACCCATGTATGCTAGCTGAGAATCGTTGGTTCGATTTACGTTAGCATACATGTCACTCATCACATGATCCAGAGCCCTAAACATTTTTTTTTTACTAAAGCAGTATATGAACTCAGATGTATTAACTAGTACCATTTAGTTGTTTTGTGTTATTTAAAATATTGATAAAATATCTGGTCATGCCAAACGTAATTATTCCACTCTTTTTTGAAACAATGCAATTACCCGTTTCAGCCACCAGGGGTCAGTGCTCCCCCTGCCCCCCCCCCCCCCCCGCAAACTCCGCGCACAGCGTCCGGGTAGCATAGCGGTCTATTCTGTTGCCTACCAACACGGGGATCGCCGGATCAAATCCTCGTGTTACCTCCGGCTTGGTCGGGCGTCTCTACAGACACAATTGGCCGTGTTTGCGGGTGGGAAGCCGGATGTGGGTGTGTGTCCTGGTCGCTGCACTAGCGCCTCCTTTGTTCGGTCGGGGCATCTGTTTGGGATGAGGGGAAACTGGGGGGAATAGTGTGATCCTCCCATGCGCTACGTCCCCCTGGCGAAACTCCTCACTGTCAGGTGAAAAGAAGCAGCTGGCAACTCCACATATATCGGAGGAGAGATATGGTAGTCTGCAGCCCTTCCCGGATCGGCAGAGGGGGTGGAGCAGCAACCGGGACGATTCACAAGACTAGGGTAATTGACCAGATACAATTGGGGAGAAGAAAGGGGGGGGGGGAGTAAAATGAGTCAATTCTGCCTCTTTGCCATAGAAGGGGCACCAATTTGTTATGGATTACTGCTTGTGATGTTTTCATTAGGATCTTTGTTGTGTTGACTCATACGACAAAAGAAAGGGACTTGAACTTAACCAAATATAACCTTTTCCTTATTAATGGCAATCTTAAACAACTTATTTACAGGGTTTGACATCTGAAAAGCACACTTAAAGTCCCTTTCTTTTGTCGTATGAGTCAACACAAGGTGGTCTATAGTGGATTAACATAGAGGCTCGAGATGAATGTCAGCTAATAGAATTCTGTTTTACGTATGTGTGTCTGTCTCTCTGTGTGTGTATCCCTACCTGTGTGCTCCAGGAGTGGTTTTCCGGGTGCTCAACCTGTGTCCATGGACAGGCAGAACCTCCATTTTCTAGAACGGAATCCCTACAAAGTCAGCTGGAAGGCTGATGGCACACGGTGGGTCTGGTTTTTCCCCTATATTCTTATGCATTTGTACATAGAGATTCTTCTGTTTGTGTCGCCGACAGAATAGGCTCTTTTTTTTTTTTTACACACTATATCTTTACCCTCTGGAATGTTCAATAATTGCAGGTTGCATTTTGCCTATATATCAGGGGTTCTCAAACTTATTAAAGGTCTGATTTTTAATCAAGGTCAGAGGTCCGGAGTGATCAGCGATAACAAAAGAACATTTACCATATTTCCTGGACTACAAGTCTCACTGAAGTACAAGTTGCTGTCAGCAAAAAAAACATGTTATTACGAGGACAAAAATCATATATAAGTCGTTTCGGTGTATCGCGTTTATATGGTGGTACAGAAGTGATGCACGGTTCAGGGTTTTTTAACATCCGCATCCACCCGACCCATTATGAGAGCCAATCTGCAACCCCCGATCTGCTAAAAAAGCATTAATTTAACCACCCGAACCCAACCCGACCCTCCAATTTAGCCAAGGCTACAGCAAAGTGAGCAGTGTGGCACTATTTCGATTTTGGGCTGTTTGCCCAGCATAATACACTGGTTGCAAGGCATTGCCAACTGTATCTCAGCCTAACAGTGTCTGGGACCAGGCTACTAAATAAACACACTAATTGTTCCAAATGGTGTTCTTTATTGTTGAATGAATAGCGGCAAAACCAACAACCTATCAAAGATCCTTCTTTTTCTCCCCAATCGTACTTGGCCAATTACCCCACTCTTCCAAGCCATCCCGGTCGCTGCTCCATCCCTCTGCCGATCCGGGGAGGGCTGCAGACTACCACATGCCTCCTCCAATACATGTGGAGTCGCCAGCCACTTCTTTTCACCCGACAAAGAGGAGTTTTGCCAGGGGGACGTAACGCGTGGGAGGTTCACACTATTCCCCCGAGTCCCCCCCCCCCGACCAGGTGCCCTGACCGACCAGAGGAGGCGCTAGTGCAGCAACCAGGACCTACAGACACGGCCAATTTTGTCTGTAGGAAGGTAACACGAGGATTTGAACCGGTGATCCCCATGTTGGTAGGCAACGGAATAGACTGCTACGCTACCTGGACGCTCCATAGGCCTCATTTCTGACAAAAAAAAAAAAGTTTTCTCACACAAACACACACACACACACACACAAGCCTCATTTCTGACCAAAAAAAGACCCTCAACACTGTAAAACACATGTATTGACCAAAACCACGATCACAAATTTATAAAGCTGATTGCATGCGTGTGTGAGAGAGAGAAGAGAGAGCATGTCCGGGGGGTTGGGGGGGTGACAGAGAGAGGGGAAGAGAAGGTGGACTAGTAATGCACAGCCTAGCTTATTGCACACAATGTTTCTGTAAGTTATTTAGAACTTACTCGGAGCGCTGCTTTGTTACTTTTTCACCTGCCCGCCCGAACCCGTGATATTTTCTAGTAGGCTTACCCGAACCCGCCCGACCTGTGCATCACTGTGGTACAGTATTTTCAATTGAGTCACAAAACCAAACAGTGCCATCTCGTGGCTTTATTTGAAATGCGCTCTATTTGAGAATGACAAAATTACATCGTATAAGTCGCTTGGATAAGTCGCTTAAAAAAAAACGACTTGTAGTCTGGGAAATATGGTAATCGACTCACTTATAACTGTTAAGCAACATACATTCAAGTTCAGGACAGTCAAAATACAGTCGAGCCTAGTGGGAGAAATGGTATTGTTTGCCTGCAATCCATTACTAAGTGTCAGTAGTACCAAGTACCGGCAGCAGATTTTTGTTTGCAGTTACTGAAAGTGCAGTAGAAACTTCACACCACCCCCAAAGCAAATTCTCCAGTGTAACGTTGATGTCTGAACTTGGCAGCAAAAACACACAAAACCGGAAATGCTACGCTTCATAACGTATTGTAGTCCAGACGTTGAGAAGCCCTGCTATATATGTCTACATCTAAGATTCATATTCACTTAGCAGGCTCACTAGTGAGGACGAGGAGAGGAACGACAACTTTGTTTCTCTGCGGTTCTCCGAAGGTTGTAATTGCTTTCATTTAGTTGATGGGGTTGAATGGCAGTGGTGTAGCTGTTTAAGTCTGGCTTTCCTGGTGCAGCCAATGGCTCTTTCTTTGAGAGTGGAATAGCGAGGGGAAAATAGATCAAGTATTTCATCGGTATACTGCGGGGAAGCGCCTTTCTTGCTTGTGGAAATGTTCACAATAGGTGGTGCGTCTGTCTTGCTTGTGGAAAAGTGTCCACTCTTCTTGTCAATATTCCACGTGCAGTTTCAGAATTTTGCGTATGGTTGCCTTTGTTTGCTGTCAGGCTGGCAATCATCTGCAAATGCTTGTCAGCGTTGTTTGAAATGGAAATCGTTTTGTATTAGCTTGTCTTTTTTTTTTTTTTACATTTTCTTTGAGATCGAGGAGCACATCATTTTCTGATTTTATTTCCTCCCCTGCAGCCTTTATTTTTCCCAGCTAAAGGAAGAGTCTAATATAGGAAAAAATATGAACTCCTTTAGTCACTAGAGAAATGGAGAGAGAGAGACAGAATATATTTGATAGTATTTCTATATTTTCACAAAATAAGTCATGCTATATAACTGTGACTTAAAGTAGAGGTACTTGATATTTTCCAACCTGCAATAGTTTTAGATGGAGCACTTATCAGTTGAGATGAATGACAGTTCCTTACTATCGCCTGAGAGCATATTCAGTCTCCGGCTTTGTGTTTGCCTTTCTTTGTAGATAAACCCCCGCCACACACTAGAATAATTTACACTTACTAGACTACTTCCTATTCGTGTGTGTGTGTGTGTGTGTGTGTGTGTGTGTGTGTGTGTGTACAGGTGCATCCCAAAAAATTGGAATATTGTGGAAAAGTTCATTATTTTCTTTAATTTAATTCAAAAAGTGAAACTTTCATATATTCTATATTCATTACACATAAAGTGAAATATGTCAAGCCTTTTTTGTTTTAATCTTGATTACAGCTTACAGCTCATGAAAATCAAAAATCCAGTATCTCAAAATATTAAAATATTACATAAGACCAATCAGAAAAAGGATTTTTAAAACAGAAATGTCGACCTTCTGAAAAGTATGTTCATTTATGCGCTCAATACTTGGTCGGGGCTCCTTTTGCACGAATTACTGCGTCAGTGCAGCGTGGCATGGAGGCAATCAGCCTGTGGCACTTCTGAGGTGTTATGGAAGCCCAGGTTGCTTTGATAGCGGCCTTCAGCTCGTCTGCATTGTTGGGTCTGGTGTCTCTCATCTTCCTCTTGACAATACCCCATAAGCCACAGGAGGTCATTGCTGAAAGGGCTGGCTGTTCGCAGAGTGCTGTATCAAAGCATATCCATGGAAAGTTGACTGGAAGGGAAAAGTGTGGTAGGAAAAGGTGCACAAGCAACAGGGATGACCGCAGCCTTGAGAGGACTGTCAAGCAAGGCCGATTCAAGAACTTGGGGGAGCTTCACAAGGAGTGGACTGAGGCTGGAGTCAGTGCACCAATTGCCACCACGCACAAACGTGCCCAGGAACTGGGCTACAAGTGTCACATTACTAGTGTCAAGCCACTCCTGAACCAGAGACAATGTCAGAAGCATCTTACATGGGCTAAGGAGAAAAAGAACTGGACCGTTGATCAGTGGTCCAAAGTCCTCTTTTCAGATGAAAGTAAATGTTGCATTTCATTTGGAAATAAAGGTCCCAGAGTCTGGAGGAAGAGTGGAGAGGCACAGAATCCAAGCTGCTTGAAGTCCAGTGTGAAGTTTCCACAGTCAGTGATGATTTAGGGTGCCATGTCATTTGCTGGTGTTGGTCCACGGTGTTTCACCAAGCCCAAAGTCAACGCAGCCGTCTACCAGGAGATTTTAGAGCACTTCATGCTCTAAAGTACGTGAATGTATTTATAATTGAATAACTAAACATGGCGGCACGGTGGCGCAATGGTTAGCGCGGTCGCCTCACAGCAAGAAGGTCCTGGGTTCGAGCCCTGGGGTAGTCCAACCTTGGTGGGCCATCCCGAGTCGTCCTCTGTGTGTAGTTTGCATGTTCTCCCTGTGTCTGTGTGGGTTTCCTCCGGGGGCTCCGGTTTCTTCCCACAGTCCAAAGACATGTAGGTCAGGTGAATTCGCCATACTAAATTGTCTGTAGGAGTGTGTGTGTGTGTGTGTGTGTGTGTGAGAGAGAGAGAGAGAGAGAGAGAGAGAGAGAGAGAGAGAGAGAGAGAGAGAGAGAGAGAGAGAGAGAGAGAGAGAGAGAGAGAGAGAGAGAGAGAGAGAGAGAGAGAGAGAGAGAGAGAGAGAGAGAGAGAGAGAGAGAGAGAGAGAGAGAGAGAGAGAGAGAGAGAGAGAGAGAGAGAGAGAGCGAGAGCGCCCTGTGATGGCCTGGCGGCCTGTCCAGGGTGTCTCCCCGCCTGCCACCCAATGACTGCTGGAATAGGCTCCAGCATCCCTGGTTAAGACAATGGATGGATATATATATGGATTGGATTTGATCAGTCACTTTCCAATGTGATGTCACAACAAGCTAGATTTTGAAGTCGCTTGTATGGCTCATTCCCCGTTGTAACTAAGGGCATTTAGTTACTAGCGACTGACCATTTTGGCCTTGTAAATATTGCACAACTGGGGTTTTGTATTAATTGCACTTTTAACACATAACTCTGCACCTAAAATAATGGTACCTTGCACTTTGGTAACGATATTTGCACTTCATTAACAAGATTTGCACAGAACATTTTGCACATTGCATATTTGCACATTTTACGTGAAATATTTATTTACTGTATGTATTTAGACCAGCTATGTTATATGGTTTGGAGACAGTGGCACCAATGAAAAGACAGGAGGTGGAGCTGGAGGTGGCAGAGTGGAAGAAGCTAAGATTTTCACTGGGAGCTGTGAAGAAGGACAGGATTAGGAACGAGTG
The DNA here is from genome assembly GCF_029633865.1 of Lampris incognitus. Taxonomy (NCBI): domain Eukaryota; kingdom Metazoa; phylum Chordata; class Actinopteri; order Lampriformes; family Lampridae; genus Lampris; species Lampris incognitus. Next base: position 14,067,518 of record NC_079225.1, on the reverse strand, counting down.
TATTAGAGGGACAGCTCAGGTTGGACGGTTTGGAGACAAAGGAGCAGAGACAAGATTGAGATGGTTTGGACATGTGTGGAGGAGAGATGCTGGGTATATTGGGAGAAGGATGCTGAATATGGAGCTGCCAGGGGAGAGGAAAAGAGGAAGACCAAAGAGGAGGTTTATGGATGTGGTGAGAGAGGACATGCAGGTGGCTGGTGTGACAGAGGAAGATGCAGAGGACAGGGGGAGATGGAAACGGATGATCCGCTGCAGCGACCCCTTATGGGAGCAGCCGAAAGTAGTAATAGTAGTAGTAGTAGTAGTAGTAGTAGTAGATTGAATATTCTAAACTGTGATTGATTGTGTTTTCTTCTGGCAGGTGCTGTAGTGGGTACTCAGCCCCCGACTGAAAGAGAATGGAGTTATATTAGGCTCCGACAATACCATTGTGCATACGTTTGTTCATAATTGATGAACAACGGTTAAAATTAAGTTCTGATAAGTTTTGTGCAGTAACGTCTGTGTGCTGTAATATTGGGTTATGAAGTATGTGCTGGTGCGTTAGTTTAGCTAAGTTGTTTGCATAAACACTTACCTGCCCTGTGTCTGCTCCAGGGTGTTCGGCCAAAAGAGTCCCTGGGGGGTACGAACGCCAACTGAAGGAGGGACCTAGTGATAGATAGGAGAGTGGGGGTGGGGGGGGGGGTTTAGTAGTTTGGTGTGCATGTATATTTATTGTAATTATATTGTATATGTTTATTTTGAGAGTAAATAGCAGTAAATAGATCATTGTAAGCACATTGTAGTAAATAGATCATTGTAAGCACATTGTAACCGCGCAGTGGTTAGCGCGGTCGCCTCACAGCAAGAAGGTCTGTGGTTTGAACCCTGGGGTAGGCCAACCTTGGGTATTATCCCAGGTCGTCCTCTGTGTGGAGTTTACATGGTCTCCCGTGTCTGCGGTGGGTTTTCTCCGGATGCTCCAGTTTCCCCCACCATCAACAAGACATGCATGTTAGGGTTGATACTCCTGTCTGTGGCCCTGACCGAGACATGGCAAGACGAACTGGAGTTGGTTCCCAGGCGCTGCATGGCGGCTGGCCACTGCTCCTAGCTACACAGCCAGGATGGGTTAAATGCAGAGGAAGAATTGACCCATGGGGATTAATAAAGTAGGTGACAAAAAAAAATTATTTTTTTTTGCTCTTAATCATTAAGGCATTAACAACCCATTTTCTACAATTCTTAATTGTAGAAAATGGGTTGTTATGATTAATAAGGTACAAAATCTGGTAAAATGAGCTTTAATGTGTAGTAAAGCGGCTTGGAAATGACGTGCATTAGATGAGACTGATGAGATTTGCTTGTTATAGCAGTGCAGCGGCATGGTGTGGTTTTAATTCCTCATTCGCACCACGCCTCACATGGACCGTGCAGAGAATTCCTTATGAAGGGTCCTTGCCAACGGCAGAGACCAGAAATAGAGTTTTAATAGGAAATCCATCTCTTCAGGGTGGTCCAGAAAGATTTTCTCTTTGCATATTCCCAGTGGCTTTATTAGAAATGTTAAGTTTCTAAATCCTTCTGCTCCCTTTGTTCTTTTAACGAAGATAAGAAAGTTTTCTATTGTAGCATGCATCGCTTTGTAACTTCTCAAGCGGATTAATTTATTTTCATCCATAGCCTTCTCCATTTTTTTTTTTTTTTTTGCTTTATTTTCGCTGGACAAAGTGATTTTTCTACTGTGGATTTTCTCACTAATATGCTATAACGTAGTCACACAGTTACGTTCACCCCCAGCACAGCCACGGTTTTGCTCATGACCACAGAGCAAGACAAACAGCACTTGTTCACAGTAAATTGCCTTGCTCAGTAGCACAATAGCAGTCATTAGGGAGTTTGTGTACTATTGTTGTGCAGCGGGGATATACTAATTGTGTGTCTCAGCAGTGCATTTGATGAAGACAGTCCCATTAACCTCCAAACTCTGTGCGGCCATCCTTGACTCGTTGGCTAGAATGGGCATTCCCCTTCTGATGGGCTGGGAAAGGGACAGGAAAGTCAATGAATTGGCAGGAAGAACACCGTAAAGGAACCTGAGTTGCGTTCCAGCTGTCAGCTTTTTGGCGCCTTCTGTCATGGATTCATTAGTGTTTTGCCCAGAGAGGAATAGGATGGGGAGCTATATATAACTGATTTCCTTGGGATTAAAAAAAAAAAAATCCTTAATGTTAACTTTCTGTCAATCCCATGGAGCGGTGCCTTTCTATTTATTTATCTATTTGGTTTATTTTTGCTTTTTATATTAAAGTCCCTTTCTTACCATAAAACCTCAACTTAAATCATTGACTTTAACATAAGGGGGGCAGTCTGATGTTTGAAGCAGCAGATTCTGTATGCCCCCCCTCCTAATTTTCTCCCCAATTGTATCTGGCCAATTACCCCACTCTTCCTAGCCGGCTCGGTCCCTGCTCCACCCCCTCTGCCGATCCGGGGAGGGCCGCAGACTTACCTTGTTTCCTCCGATACATGTGGAGATGCCAGGCGCTTCTTTTCACCTGACAGTGAGGACTTTCGCCAGGGGGACATAGCATGCGGGAGGGTCACGCTATTCCCCCAAGTTCCCCCCTCCCCCTCGAGCAGGTGCCCCGACCGACCAGAGGAGGCGCTAGTGCAGCGACCAGGACACACACCCACATCCGGCTTCCTACCCGCAGACACGACCAGTTGTGTCTGTAGAGACACCTGACCAAGCCGGAGGTAACACGGGGATTCCATCTGGCGGTCCCCATGTTGGTAGGCAACGGAATAGACCGCTATGCTACCTGGACGCCCTGTTATATTATTATTTCTAATGTCGTTGATGTATGATAATGGTATTGATGCTGCTTTGAAGGAGGCTTTTCCCGTGTGGTGCAGTTGGTAGAGAGAAAAAAAGTGTCAATATAGAAAAAAGACCATTATGTATGAATAATTTTTCAAATAGATAGCCCATAGATTGTGTAAGTATCACTTTCTGTTTGTCTTATGTTGTGGTGGGACTCAGCAGAGCCATACCCATATTATGTGCCTTGGTCATTTGCTTGCATGTAATACATGTACTGTCTGGTGTGTGCTGTATCCTGACAAATATGAAAGATGAATCCAGTGTGAACGACACTGGATGGTTGCATGGCCTTTTACAAATTCTTCACTCTTTTGTCAAAAGGAAAACTACATGATTCAGTCTGGGTATTAGGGAAGTAGTCCTGGCTGTGGGCCCAACACTAATGATGTGCAAAGTTGTTGGATTTAACCGAGGACCCTGAGGGGCTGAGTGGCTGTCAGTCAGGCTGCAAGGGCCAGGCGGATAAAGCCAACTCAGTGGCTGCCCGTGCCTCATTAGGACTAAAACACTTGAAAGATAGAGCCCAGGGATAAAGGGAGATCAGGGGCGGAAAAAAAGAGGTGGGGTGGGACAGACACTTGTACAGTGGATATAAAAAGTCTACACACCCCTGTTAAAATGGCAGGTTTTTGTGATGCAAAAAGATGAAACCCAAGATAGATCATCTCAGAACTTTTCAGCTTTTTTTTTTTGAATTGCAACTTATAAAAATAAAGTAAAAAATTATCAAAGTTTTTAAGGGGAAAAAAAAAAGATAAATACAAAACTTACAATAACCTGGTGCATAAGCGTTCACACCCCTAAGCGAATACTTTATTGATTTTATTATAGCACTCTGTCGCTATGGGTAAGAGTCTATCAGCTTTGCACATCTTGACTTGGCAATATTTTCCTACTCTCTATTGCAAAAACGTTTGGGATCTGTCAAATTGCGAGGGCATCTCCTGTGCACAGCCCTCTTCGGGTCACCCCACAGGTTTTCAATTCGATCTGGGTTTGGGCTCTGGTTGGGCCGTTCCAAAATGTTGATCTTCTTTTGGTGAAGCCATTCCTTTGTCGATTTGGATGTATGCTTTGGGTTGTTGTCATGCTGAAAGGGGAAATTACTCTTCATCTTCAGCTTTCTAGCAGATGCCTGAAGGTTTTGCTCCAAAATCGACTGATAGTTGGAGCTATTCATGATCCCCTTCACCTTGACTAAAGCCCCAGTTCCGGCTGAAGAAAAGCAGCCCCAAATCATGATGCTGCCACCACTATGCTTCGCTGTGGGTATGGTGTTCTTTTGGTGATGTGCTTTGTTGGTTTTGTGCCAACAGCCAGAAAGTTCAACCTTGGTATCATCAGACCATAACACATCTTTCCACATGGTTTTGGGAGACTAGATGTATCTTTTTGCAAAATGTAGCTGTGCTTAGAAGTGTTTTTTTTCCGTGTGAAAAGGCTTCCATCTTGCCACCCTAGCCCAGACATATGAAGAATACAGGAAATGGTTGTCAGCTAGAAGGAGCAACCAGTACTTGCCAGAAATTCCTGCAGCTCCTTTAATGTTGCCGCAGGCCTCTTGGCAGTCTCCTTGATCAGCTTTCTCCTTGTCTTCTCATCAGTTTAGGAGGGACATCCTGTTCTTGGTAAAGTCACTGTTGTGCCATATTTTCTCCACTTGTTGGTGATTGTCTTCACTGTTTCCATGGTAAATCTAATGCCTTGGAAATTATTTTGTACCCCTCTCCTTATCGATACCTTTAACCAATGAGAATCTGTTCATGCCTTGTAAGCTCATTGTGGAATACGGCTCTTCTTTTGCTGCTGCTGCTACTGCTACTCCTCCTCCTCCCAAGCTTATTGGTCGTGTGGATCAGACAATATACTTACAATCTAAATCCCTTCCCAAAAAACCCCCTACACATACTGAACTAGATTTTATCCTCTGGGCTTTAGACCGTAGTCCTACTATAATGTCCCTATCCATGTCACTCACCCTATCCCTGCTTATCCATCATGTCCTATAAAAGACCCCTGTATCCCTTAAGAAAGCTAACAGTACCCTGCGCTGTGCTCTCACCCATGCTCGGTAAACCTTTTTAATTCCCTCAGATTATACCTCATCATCTCTCTCTGTGTCCCATACCCCCTACAACTCAGAACTATGTGCTCCACCAACTCCTCTTCCTGACATCCCTCACACAAGCCTGTCTGCTGTTTCCCTACTATTTTCAGTGTTTTGTTTTATGCACAGTGCCCCAACCTTAACACAGTTTCCTGTCTTCTGTGTCCACTACCTACCCTAGTAATTTTGAAGTTCTTTTGAATTTGATAGAGATGCCTCCCTTTCCTGTCATTTCCCACCTTTCTTGCCACATTTGGTTGTTTTTTTTCCCTCCCAGATCACACATGTAACTGCTGCTTTACTGATACTAATTTGCATTTCTATATTTCCTTTCTTTTAAAGCCCTCTTTGCCAACTCATCCACCCTCTCATTCTCCCTTATCCCTACTTGTGCTGGAACCCGCAGAAAATTTATCTTATCTCCCTGATTTACTATTCTCTTGACTGACTGAAGGGCTTCATATAGTACATCTTGACGGCTATTTGAATGGAAAGACCTTGAACTTGCTAGGGCTGAGGAGGAATCTGAGCAATATCAACACCTTATCTTGTCTAGTTTTTTTGCACCCATCATAATGCAACCAACACTGCCAACATTTCCAATGTGTAAACTCCTAACTTACTGGCGGTTCTTCTGTTGATTCCAGTTCCTTTTGCTGGTATTTCTACCCCATATCCTGTCACTCCTGTCTCAGGTTTCTTAGCACCATCCATATAAATCTGTGTAAAATCACTACACTCTTTCATTAGGATAGTTGAATGCACTTATTAAATCAATTTCATCTTTGTCTTTCCTTCTTACCTCTAATAAATACCAGTCTATACTAGGCCACACAAGCATCCATGGAGCCCCCACCAGATAAACTACTGAAGGGTTTAACCTCAGATCAAACACTCCAAATTCTTTTGCAATGTCATTGCCTAACTGACCAAAGTTATCCCTCTGATACCTCCCGTTCTCCTAGCACACCTGCAACACTGCTTTTGTGGGGCGGAATCATTGTGTCCCTGCAAATTACTTTTTTTTTTGTTTCTACTTTTATTAATCCCTGTGGGGCAATTCTTTCTCTGCATTTAACCCATCCTAGCTGTGTAGCTAAGAGCAGTGGGCAGCCACCGTGCGGTGCCCGGGGACCAACTCCTGTTCGTCTTGCCATGCCTCGGTCAGGGGCACAGACAGGAGTATTAACCCTAACATGCATGTCTTTTTTTTTATTTTAATTTTTTTAGAATTTCCCCCCAATTGTATCCGGCCAATTACCCCACTCTTCCAAGCCTTTCTGGTCGCTGCTCCACCCCCTCCGCCGATCCAGGGAGGGCTGCAGACTACCACATGTCTCTTCTGATACGTGTGGAGTCGCCAGCTGCTTCTTTTTACCTGGCAGTGAGGAGTTTCACCAGGGGGACATAGCGCGTGAGAGGAACACACTAATCCCCCTCCCCCATGAACAGGTGCCCCGACCGACCAGAGGAGGTGTTAGTGCAGCGACCAGGACACATCCCCACAATCGGCTTCCCACCCGCAGACACCGCCAATTGTGTCTGTAGGGACGCCTGACCAAGCTGGAGGTAACACGGGGATTCAAACCACCGATCACCGTGTTGGAAGGCAACAGAATAGACCGACTGCCATGCTACCTGAACGCTCATGCATGTCTTTTTTTTCTGATTTTTCCCTTTTTTCTCCCAATTTAATGGCCAATCGATCCCTATTTTAATTCAAACACCCACCCTCGTACTGCATGCGTTCGCCAACTGCATCTCTCCGGCCGGCAGTCTCGAAGTAGACCGCCTCCCCACTTTCGTGACAAGGCGACTCCAGGCCGAACCACTGTTTTTTTCCGACACACCAGAGACGCATTCACGTGATGTACACAAGCCGACTCCGCTCCCCTCCCGAAGACAGCGTTTGCCGATGATTGCTGCTTCATCGAGTCCGGCCATAGTCGGATCTGACGAGACCGGGGCGCGAACCCCAGTCCCCAGTGGGCAACTGCGTCGACACAAAGCCGATGCTTAGACCGCTACACCACCGCGGACCCATGCATGTCTTTTTGATGGTGAGGGAAACCAGAGCACCCGGAGAAAACCCAACGCAGACACGGGGAGAACACGCAAACTCCACACAGAGGACGACCTGGGATGACCCCCAAGGTTGGACAACCCTGGGCTTTGAAACCAGGACCTTTCTTGCTATGAGGTGACAGCGCTAACCACTGGGCCACCGTGCCGCAGTGCTCAGTAATTAGCCCAGTAATTTGCCATCACTTGCATCCTTCTTAATTCCAACCGCATTTCTCTCATTTCTACTTGTAGGGCAGGTACTGGCGATGTTTTAAAAGCCCCACTGCACACTCTAAATGCCTGTGCCTGAATAACATCCAATATCCTTATAAGAGACCTGGCTGCTGACCCATACGCTACACTGCTGTAATCCAACACAGATCTTATCAAGGCCACATACATTATTTTCAACGATGAGTAACTTGCTCCCCATTCTCAACCAGTCTAACATCTCATCACATTTATTTTATTTGCTGGCAGCTATACCAACATGTACGCTGGCTCTGCCAAATGACTGAAGCTAAGCAGGAATGAGCTTGGCTAGTACTTGGATGGGAGACCTCCCGGGAAAATGGGTTGCTGCCGGAAGTGGTGTTGGTGGGCCAGTAGCAGACAGTCTTCCCTCTGGTTCTAATAAAAACAACAAAATATCAATTCCCACTGCCCAGTGCAGTGACGGGGACGCTGCTGTAGGAGATGCCGTCCTTCGGATGAGATGCTAAACCGAGGTCCTGACTCACTGTGGTCATTAAAGATCCCATGGCACTTATTGCAAAGAGTATGGGGTTCCCCGGTGTCCTGGCAAAATTCCTAACCTGGCTGTCTCCGTCTGGCCACCTAATCATCCCCCTATGTAAGTGGCTCAATGATTCCTCCCTCTCCACCTCAAGCTGATGTGTGGTGAGTGTTGTGGCACAAAATGGCTGCCGTGCATCACCCTGGTGGGTGCTACACATTGATGGTGGTTGAAGTGAGTTACCCCCTTCAGTGTGAAGCACTTTGGGTGTCTAGAAAAGCACTATATAAATGTAATAATTATTATTATTACTTTTTTTGTTGCATTTTTCTTCTATTTTCCTTATATGGTCTGTCCATGTGAACCATAAATCAAAAAGAACTCCAAAAAATTTAAATGTTCCAACCCTTTCTAATGATTTCCATACATCCTTAGCGTCATCCCTTCCTCAATTCTTTTCCTGATGAGAAAGACCGTTTGAATTGTTCCTACTGAGAACCTATACCCCCAGTTAAACCCCACTCCACCTCCTCATCAATTTCTCCTTCTACTTTCTTGATTAATAATAATAATAACAATAATTCTTCTTCTTCAAGTAATAATAATGCATTTTATTTATGGGCGCCTTTCAAAGCATTCAAGGACACCTTACAAAACACAGATAAAAACAAGCAGCACTGTATCAGACATCATAAAATCAAACAAAGCAGGGGTATACAATAATACAACAGATACGTAGGTGTACACATATTGTATGCAACCAGGTTATTGTAAGTTTTGTATATTTTTTTCCCCTAAAATGTTTCAGCTTGTCTTTTCACTTAATTTTTATAGGTTGCAATTTAAAAAAAGAAAGTGGAAAAAGTTCTGAAATGATTTATCTTGGTTCCATCTTTTTTTAAATCACAAAAACCTGCCATTATAATAGGGATGTGTAGACTTTTAATGTCCATTCTATGTATAAAGAGACATGTTGGACGGACTATTTTGAGAATTGTTTTAAATGAGGATACTCTGTGTGCCATTACCTCGACTTCAGAGAGCGCTGCGAAGGGGGCAGAAATGTGCCTCATCGTTCACTGATGAAGAGGAGCTACTCTGGGAGATGGAAAGCACTAACAGTCTCCCTCTGCTTTCAGCCAAATATGTCTGACAGTGTCAGCCATGGCTAACTGGCCAATTAAACGGCGGGGGGACACTTTTGCCCACAGCAAGGCTATTGTGTCCTCTGTGGGGTGACAGGTCTGTTCTTTTCTTAGGTGACACTTGTCTTTGATGTTCTGAGATGTTGGTCCTACTCTAAGCTGAGATGCCAGAGTGGTGCGTTATCATTTCATTGCACAAAGTGATATTTTCTGATCCATGGGAATTATTTTGGGTTTTAGCCGAGCTATTGAGGCATTTTCCCTACTGTGATTCAGTTTTCTCTTGCCTCTAAAGCTTTTTGATACTTTCATTGTGTGTCCGCAACCACCCGGAAATTGTACACTGGCTGTACATAGTGCAGCTGTATCTAGTGTGCACTTGAGGAGTTTACTTTTTTTTCCCATTCACCTACTTTTGTTTTTAGCAAAAATTTCAGGTGTCTTACAGGCTGCCCTAGTTTATGTTTTAGAGCAGTGGTTCTCAACCTTTTTGGGGTCCTGGACCCCCTGCGTATTTTTGATCTACCCTGAGGACCCCTCCACCTGATCTTGGGGGAGGGGGGTTGCAATTTGATAGAAACAGTAGAAACTGCATTTTAAATTGCATTATAGCATTTATTCACTCTTTGGGGCAAAAATAAGAGCTTTCAGTTGTAACTTAGATATAGTTAAGAAAACAGAATTCTTATGCAGTAACTTTCAGATATATGTAACAAAACAGAATATGTATTCAGTAACTTTCAGATATATGTAACAAAACAGAATATGTATTCAGTAACTTTCAGATATATGTAACAACAGCATTTTTATGCAGTAACTTTTAACAATGCAAACGGGAGCGAGATCTTATTAAAATACAATAAATTACACTTGTGAAACAGAGTTAATTAGAGAAAAAAGTCATGTTACCCTTTATAGTTTAGGTAGATAAAGGTCTCAGTCACATTTGAGTAAAATAATCCTATTTCTATAAATGTCATAGGATCTATTTTTAAAGGTTTTTTATTTTCATGGACCCCTTGCAATTACACCACGGACCACTAGGGGTCCGCGGACCCCTGGTTGAGAAACACTGTTTTAGAGCACACCGGGTTTTCCTCTCTTCAGTCACCTATGGATCTGTGGAAAATAAATGTGCTGGAGAGGAGGCTCGAGCTCATTACTGTATTGATCTTTTTTGTCTGTAGCGTGTGAAGAGCTATCATTACTGCTACTTCCCATGGTCAGGCCGACTGAAAAACACCTCACTATAATGACAAGAATTAGGTTATAGTCTCGCTTCCTTTTTTATTTATCTTTTTCATCCACTGTAACTGCTCTGTGAGTCCCATCTACATAGAGATATAATCTTTTGTTGATATTCTGATACGTTCCTCTTTTCAGTTCCCCTTCTACTTAATTAGGAATTAGATTATTTAGAACAAATTCTCTGTTTATGGGTATGTTCTTCTTTGACTTTGATGGAGTGGCTCTATAAGACTGTAATATTCCGACACAGAGTGGTTAACCAGTGCAAGCATAAGTTTAGCTAGAACTAAATTCATGAGATTAAGAGGAACCGCTTAGTTAGTGAGTATCTCATAAATTCTCATGCCAAAGTTTCTGCCAGTCCATCTCTGATAATAAAATGAGTAGAACTCTTCTAAGTTTCACACCCAGCAGATCAGTGATAGATTGGAAAAATAACGGAAAAGCTTTTTGTACGATCAAATATAAAGTAGTATCTATCTTTTAGAGCTATGCTTAATCGTATAGACGCAGTCACATCCAAACAATTAAGTCTGGTGTTATGATATCCTCAGACCGAATTTTACAGAATTACATTCTTAGAATGCTATCTAATCCAAACTATTCCATGCTATGTCCCCCCAAATAGCATTAGCTTCTGGCCGGGGCCCCCCTTTTGCAAGATGTCTTTAAAAACTCATTGACAGTAGTAAGGCAAATGTAAAAAAAAAAAAACCTGAAAATATTTCATTACTTTTATTAGTACAGTAGCAATTACATTTGTATTTCAAATCTTAGATAATTCCGTTATATACAGTATTTCTATTTTCCATTATAAGCATTGTTTTTCGGTTTAGTTTAACATTCAAAATTATATTATAATTAAATAAATATTATTATAATACTATAGATATTGATAATGATATATTGTGAATTATATTTAATATTTTATAATAACACATAATAATTGTAATAATAATAATAATTCAGTGTTATTTTTTAAAATGTTTTTTTTTAACATTTTCCTCATCTTCCCTCCGTCTTGCTGGGACCCCATTGGCGGCCCCCAAGGGAACCACTGACTTAGAGCATCAGTGCTTTGGGCAAATCTTGATTATAATACCACCTCATGGTAATAGGGAGCTGCACTGTTAAGTATATCCACTATAGTAATTTGTGTCACGGGGAGAGGACAGACCACGTCAAGACCGCCATTTGTCATGTAGAATTTTGTGATGGTTATTGAGGTGATAAATTGGCAGTGTTCGTTTTAAGAACAGCAACAACGAGGAGTTTGCGCAGTGATTGTTCATGTTTCAAATCATCCATCAGGATATTAAAGAGACATTTTGTTGCTGTTCAGCTATCTACAGATATTGTACCTCATTGATGCTCACTATATGACAGCACTCCGCAGCCGCAGCATTCTCAATTAATTATGGGGAATTTTGAGAATTGGTACATCTAGTAGTAACTTGAATGATAGCAGAAAAATGACGTTTTGTTGGCCAATATTAGGTGTATATGGCCTTATATTTTTTTCTTCTATAAACTCATATAACATTCAAGGTTGCTATAACATCCACAATAATTGATGGTCAAAATCCCCTTTAAGTATAATTTTGAATGTAGTAATTTAGTTTAAACATTACATGTTTAACTGAATGTGAATTGCAATAATTTTATTTTGCCACTAATATATTTCTAAATATTTTCAGATAATATGGTGTTGATCTTACTATTTAAATTGGATTATCATCAAGTTTTGCATGTGGTTTATACCAACAACTTTCTTTACAGATTCATATGCTGAGTGAACCAAATTTTCCCTTCACTGCTTTCCTGCTGAAAACACTTTTCAGTTCATTGCTAAATCTTGTCAGCCTGCCGCCTAACCCAATCCGGGCAGCCTTCCTGGGCCAATTAATTGCACCTAATCCATACATGTCGAGTCTCAGCAGGCGTGAAAAATGTGTGCCTCCTGATGCTTTAGCACAAGGGAAGTCATTTTCTCAGCGAGCCAACCCTGTCACCCGAATTTGATTCCCTAAGAGATATGTCTTTACAGCCGGTGCATTACTATTGATCTCTGGTCAGTTTCTAATATTTCAGCCAATGTGTGAGTGGTGTACCCTGGTCCTTTTGTCATTTTTTTTTAAACTTAAATTGCTGGATTTTGTAGGAGATCTTGGTAGCACCTTGATTTTGCCTTATTTTTTACACATTGTGGAAAAGGTTCAAAGCTTTGTAAATCTTTTTGGCTGGACCGGCCAGTGGGGCCAGCCCTACAAACGTGAATGTCCCTGACTGACTGAGTGATCAGTTTGACATGATTTGGCCACTGGATCAGGTGAACAACGACGGTTCAGAGAAGGGTCCAGCTGTAATCTGCAGTACTAGCACAAGACATACCCACTCCCATCACTTGCCCAAACTTTGACCCCCTAACCTTAAACTTGGGGGGGGGGTGTCTTGTACTGACAAGTGGGTGTTTGTTGATCTGGCGTGGGCTTTTCTTGTAGTGATGTGGGCGTGTGTTGCACTGTGGGTGTCATGTTTGTACTAGCTGCAGGCTGCAGATAGATACACTTGATGGTTCCAGCTAGCGGTGATCAATGACGTCACTGAAGTCAAGTGATTGGTCGGCCGACCAACAACCTTGCTGGTAAACACGGAATTGGGAGTTTCCTTATTGCCCGTGAATCAGCGCAGCGGTTCGCATGCTAACGAACGTAATATATTGCTGCTTGTGGATGCTACTGAAACGCCTCGTTGCAAAAAAAAAAGTCCAATTCGCAAACACCAGCATTCATAGCCACACGCGGTGAGAGTGAAAAGTATTAGTCTCCAGAGAGTTGGTGGTAACTGAAGCCTGTTTCTAAGTGGTATCACACCCAGACTTTCCAGTGATCATGGCAGGAGTGATTATAGCCAGGGAATTATTTAATATAAAAAGAAATTGGTGCTATTTAACAGTATAAATAATCAGGGTTTGAAAATTGCTGTCCAGTACAGCTGCTGTTTATGGAACCAATGTCAAAACAGCTGCTTTTTAAATGTTGTCGCAGTCCAGCCATGTACTAAGTTTTAACCTAGTCTTGTTATAACCTCCAGCTTTTTGCCTTCTAACAACTTCATCTCATAGTTGCATTGGCTGTCCCTCAGTCTTGATGACTGCAGGATTGATCTGATATGCTGTCTTTTGTGAGACCTCAAAAAATGATTGTATTCGTCATGCAATAATGCAACTGAGGACAGATAGATACTAAATTATCATGTAAGTGGACAAGTACACCAGAGTATCATCAAGGTAGACCTTAAAGTTATAAACCTCTCCCAACACTACATCAACGATTCTCTGAAAGGTTGCCGGTGCATTACACATTCAAGTAAGTCTGTGTATTGTAGAAATACAAAGGCGACAAAGGCTGAAATGTCAGATACATGGATTGTCAGGGGTACTCGTCACTACGCCCTTAAAAATTATTCTGTTTTTTAAAACCTGGGCCCTATTTTTACAGTTTTGTCATTGTGCATATCAATTATGATAATATTTTACTCACTGTCTTCATTTTGGAGATTTTGGATGCAGGCCCACCGCTAGAAACGAGTTTACAGTAATGTCTTACAGGGCTGCTGAATGCAAGCCCTAAACTTATCATTTCAGTAATGACAACAACAAAACCCAAGTGCCAGTTAAGACTGTGTACATGATTTCCCACTGTGTATTACTTTTCAGTTGTGCTGGCCAGGTAGTTTGTTTACATTACTAGTATAAGACAAAGAGGAGCAGGTGGGATAACTTGGTTTGGCTTAAACACAAGCTCACAAGTGTGACATTCATGGCAATAATGAGTAACACCAGATTTGAATCCAGGCCAGAAGAAATGTGTCAGGACTCTCTGTCATGTTTTTATAACACCCAAATGTCCTGACCAAGGATGGTTGAGGGGCTAGTTCAATACTTGTTGAAAATTCATAGAAGGGACAACAGCCTGTTAAACTGTGATCCATTCCATCCCCATTGTAGTGTGTGAGTTCCACCTATGCGTTAGCATTTTATTATCAAGAAGACCTGTTCTTTTCCTTCACTTCCTCTGGGCTGAGGACAGAGGACAGACACTTGGCAATGGTAGCATCAGTGTTGAGCAGCTATGAATTGCTCATGAGTGAAAGGGAAAAGTAAAGCCTCGGCTTATCAGACCTTTCCTTTCGATCAAACACAATGGCTTTTCACGCAGCAAAATTATGCAATGTAAAGTTAATATGACTTTCTCTCAAATTTGTGATACTCCAGGGCGTCCGAGTGGCATGGCGGTCTATTCCGTTGCCTACCGACATGGGGATCGGTGGTTCAAATCCCCGTGTTACCCGCGGCTTGGTCGGGCATCCCTACAGACATCATTGTCCGTGTCTGTGGGTAGGAAGCCAGATGTGGGTATGTGCCCTGGTCGCTGCACTAGTGCCTCCTCTGGTCAGTCAGGGCGCCTGTTCGGGGGGGGACTGGGGGGAATAGTGTGATCCTCCCACATGCTACATCCCCCTGGCGAAACTCCTCACTGTCAGGTGAAAAGAAGCGGCTGGCAACTCCACATGTATTGGGGGAGGCGTGTGGTAGTCTGCAGCCCTCCCCGGATTGGCAGAGGGGGGTGGAGCAGCGACTGGGACAGCTCGGAAGAGTAGGGTAACTGGCCGGATACAATTGGGGAGTTAAGGGCGGCAGGGGGGGGACAAAAAAAAACACAAAACAACATTTTGTGATACTCCTGCACAACTATTATCTATGCCTGTTCCAAAGTGACAGGCTCTAGGTCCAGACCTTTCTCTCAACCGGCCCTACAATTGTGGAATGAACACACGGCCTCCTTTAGAGCAACACTCGCCTACTTCCTTTCCAGGCCTACTTTAACCCTTAGATAGTCTCTAAGAATGATTCACAAACTGAATCATGGTGTCATTCAGTGACCTTGTGATTTGAATGTCTGTGAATGTTCTCATTCATCCAGGTCATGGTTATCCAAAGGAGTTGAATCAAGTGCAACTGGACTTGGTATATACCCGTGAAAACGCTTCTTCTCTCATCCAAGAGGCTTCCTCAGTTCGTGCCTCCCTGACTAGACAAAGCTAGTCTGACGGGCAGGTGATGAGACCCAAAATTTATCCTCTTTGGAGTCGTTATCAGAGCTATAGATGTCCATGGCTCTTTGTGTCCCGATGTTTACCAACGTCCGTCGCTAACAGAGCCATAGATATGAGTGGCTCTTTTGTGTACCGATGTTTGGCCGCACCCGTCATTATCGGAGCTATTGATATGCGTGGCTCTCCTGTGCTCCGATGTCCAGCCGCGCCCGTCGCCATCGCAGCTGTTGATTTGCATTAAATCAACAGATTTGAATCCCTGGTTTGAATCCCTTACTGCTGTTACTGGTGTCACTCTTTTGCCCTCACTTCTTCCTGCGTTTGATGTGCACTCCTGGTTATGATATGTCTGTGATATTCGTAATTCAAGCCTCCCATCCATCCCTGTTGATCTAAGGTGCACTTTTGTTAACTGCAGTTTACCTGACATGCAGTCTTGGCTATAGAATGATTACTATTCAGTGCTCCATGATGCCTGTTGGTGACGTACAAATTTATCCGCTAATTCCTGACACTCTTGCAAGTCACTTTGGGTAAAAGCATCTGCTAAATGAGAAATGGAAATGATTTGTTCTTTCAAAGTGGACTTTTCACTTCGGGGAAAAGACTTGTAATTGAGTTATGATGAGTTATGATTATGATGAGTTATGATTAATGAACACATACTGTCATTCCTTATGTTTAGATTCAAACAAATAAATTTAAGTGTAGTAAAATTCCTTAATCCAGTTATTCCCAAAGTATTTTACTCTTGCTTTTCCTTTTGAATTTAATTTTGTTTTTTGTTTTTTTGGTGACCACTTTTCAACATGGAGATTTTGCCGCAGTTACTGGTGTAAGCTTTAATAGAGGGTGACAGACTAAAAGGAAATGATGCTGCCTTTGTCTTGGGGTGTGGGTCCCCATTTTTGGGAACCTGCTGAAGGGCGGATTAAGGATTTTGTCATTTTACTTTTCTTCATTTGAAATGTCTTAGTGTGTCTGCTGAGACAAATTGATTTAGGCTTACTCTTTTAATCAAGCAACAAGCCTTTGGAAGGACTTGTTTTCTTGCACTTGCTCCTTTCTCTGGATTATTGTGGATTCTCTTAATTCCGTTAGTCAAACTAGTAGGACTATACATCTCTGCTTTGAAAATAAAAGAACAAATATGAAAATGCCAACAGTGACTGTATGCATGCATGCTGCAAATTATCGTCACTTGTTGATTTTAGTTGAAGATGTAGTTATTGGTACAACTTTTTTAAACATCTGTTTATTGAATGTTTTCAAAATATTCTGAAATATACAGTGCATCCGGAAAGTATTCACACCCCTTCACTTTCCCCACATTTTGTTATGTTACAGCCTTATTCCAAAATTGATTAAATTCCTTTTTTTTTCATCAGTCTACACACAATACCCCATAATGACAAAGTGAAAAGGGTTTTGTAGAAATTTTTGCAAATGTATTAAAAATAAAAAACTGAAATATTGCATGTACGTAAGTATTCACACCCTTTGCTATGACACTCAAAATTGAGCTCAGGTTCATCCTGTTTCCACTGATCATCCTTGAGATGTTTCTACATCTTGATTGGAGTCCACCTGTAGTAAATTCAATTGATTGGACATTATTTGGAAAGGCACACACCTGTCTATATAAGGTCCCATTGTTGACAGTGCATGTCAGAGCAGAAACCAAGCCATGAAGTCAAAGGAATTGTCTGTGGACCTCCAAGACAGGAGGTCCCGAAGAGCACAGTGGTCTCCATCATTTGTAAATGGAAGAAGTTTGGATCCACCAGGACTCTTCCTAGAGCTGGCCGCCCAGCCAAACTGAGCAATCGGGGGAGAAAGGCCTTGGTCAGGGAGGTGATCACTCTGACAGAGCTCCAGCGTTCCTCTGTGGAGATGGGAGAACCTTCCAGAAGGACAACCATCTCTGCAGCACTCCACCAATCAGGCCTTTATGGTAGAGTGGCCAGACTGAAGCCTCTGCTCAGTAAAAAGCACATGACAGCCCGCTTGGAGTTTGCCAGAAAGCACCTAAAGGACTCTCAGACCATGAGAAACCAGATTCTCTGGTCTTATGAAACCAGGATTGAACTCTTTGGCCTGAATGCCAAACATCACATCTGGAGGAAACCAGGCACCTCTCATCACCTTGCTAATACCATCCCTACAGTGAAGCATGGTGGTGGCAGCATCATGCTGTGGGGATGTTTTTCAGCGGCAGGAACTGGGAGACTAGTCAGGATCGAGGGAAAGATGAATGGAGCAAAGTACAGAGAGATCCTTGATGAAAACCTGCTCCAGAGTGCTCAGGACCTCAGACTGGGGCGAAGGTTTACCTTTCAATACGACAATGACCCTAAGCACACAGCCAAGACAACGAAGGAGTGGTTTCGGGACAAGTCTGTGAATGTCCTTGAGTTGCCCAGACTTGAACCCCATTGAACATCTCTGGAAAGACCGGAAAATAGCTGTGCAGCGACGCTCCCCGTCTAACCTTACAGAGCTCGAGAGGATCTGCAAAGAAGAATGGGAAAAATACCCCAAACATAGGTGTGCCAAGCTTGTAGCTTCGTACCCAAGAAGACTTGAGGCTGTAATCGCTGACAAGGGTGCCTCAACCAAGTACTGAGTAAAGGGTGTGAATACTTGTATGTACATGCAATATTTCAGTTTTTTATTTTTAATAAATTTGCAAAAATATCTACAAAACCTTTTTCGCTTTGCCATTATGGGGTATTGTATGTAGATTAATGAGAGAAAAAAGGAATTTAATCCAATTTGGAATAAGGCTGTAACATCACAAAATGAAGGGAAAGTGAAGGGGTGTGAATACTTTCCGGATGCACTGTATAATACAATATTATATAACATGTAAAATATAGAGCCACCCTCCCCTTTTATAACCCTCTGATCTCTGTAACACATCCTAATCCATCCCCCCACCCAGTCCCACCCCAGCAGGCTACAACTGTCCACAACTAATTCAAATAATAATAACAATGGCAGTAATTAGATAAATTACATAAAGGTGTAAATTTCACAAAGGAGCAAGAAAAAAAAAACAGATAAAGTAAGAGAATGGAATCATTTATACAGCTACACCTATTAATCCACACATTACTCCATGCAATAATTAGAGCACTATGTGTCATTCCAATTTGTTATCCCAGTAACAGTAGTGAAATAAAATAAAAATGGGGTCCACATTTTACTGAACTCATCCTTGTTCCCCCTTAAAGTAAATTTAATCTTTTCTAGTTTTACATGGAACATAACTTCCCATAGCCATATGGTGTGGGAAGCGGGTTTTTTTTTCCAGTTGAGCAAAATAAGATGACGCGCTAGCATGCAAGTAAAAGCAACTATATTAGAGATATTTCTTGACCAGATAGCATTCTCTGGTTTGACACTAAAAATGGCGGTCAGTGGATCTGGTTCAACTAATATGTTGTGGTTATTGGTGCAACTTTTTTATATGGGGAAGAAAGATAATTTTCTGTTTGAAATTTCGGTTAGAGTTAGGCCAGTTTTTTTCTCTCTAGTATTGAAGCGGTGTTCATTGTAACTAGTTACAGTAAGTCACTTCCTCTGCAATAAAAGATATCCTATTTACAGCCCTGTTATCGGGTTGTAGGAAAACTAATTTACTCATTGCAGTTAAATATATCCATTAATTAGAAATCTGTTCCAGTTTAACTGACCGGATTCGAACAGCTGATCTGGACAAGATCCAGCTTGTCCGTATCTGATATAAACTTCAGTTAACGTGCGTTATATTGGACTAGATTTCTTTCACTTACAGTGGTTTCAGAAAGTATTCAGACCTCTTCACTTTTTGCTCACTGTGTTGTAGATTTAATTTGAAATGGATAAAATTGCCATTTTTGCCCATCATTCTACATTCAGTAACGCATAATGATAGTGAAAACACGATTTTAGAAATTTTTACAAATTTATTAAAAATCCAAAAACTGCAATCTTTGATTTTCATTAGTATTCAGATCCTTTGCAGTGGCACTTCAAATTGTGGTCAAGTGCATCCTGTTTGCTGAAATTATCCTTGATTTGTGTCTAGAACTTGATTGAGGGCCACCTGTGACAAATTTAATTGATTGGACATAGTTTTGAAAGGCACACCTATGTATATAAGGTCCCACAATTCCCATTGCATGTCAAGGCGAAAATTAAGCCATGAAGTCCAAGGAGCTGCCTCTGCAATAAAGGTGTACCGAGACATAATCAGGGCAAGGGTATAAAACCATTTCTAAAGCGTTTAGTGTTCCCAGGAGCACAGTGAACTCAATAATTGTGAAATGGAAGAAGTTTTGAACCACCAGGACCAAACTGAGTAACCGGGCAAGAAGAGCCTTGGTCAGGTAGGTGACCAAAGACCTAACTGTCACTCTAACAGAGCTTTAGAAGTCCTTCGGAAGTTTGGAAGCAGAGATGGAAGAACATGCCGGAAGGACAACCATCTTGGCGGCAATCAGGCCTTCATGGTAGAGTGGCTAGATGGAAGCCACCCTTGAATAAAAGGCATATGACAGCCTGGTTGGAGTTTGCCAAATGGTATTTAAAGGTCTTTGAGAGCATGTGGAAAACGATTCTCTGGTCTGATGAGACAAAAATTTAACTCTTTGCAGAACTCCAAGCAGTGTATAACAAACACCAGGCACTGCTTATCACCTGGCTAATACCATCCCTGTGGTGAAGCATGGTAGTGGCAGTGTCATACTACTGGGGTGCTTCTCAGCAGCAGAGAGAGGGTGACTGGTCAGAATTGAGGGATGGATGAATGTAGGAAGGTCCTTGAAGAAAACCTGCTCCAGAGTGCATACGACATGAGACTGGGGTGACGGTTCACCTTTCAGCATGGCAATGACCCGGAGCATACAGCCAAGACCATGCTGGAGTGGGACAAGTCTCTGACTGTGCTTGGGTGGCCCAGCCAAAGACCAGACTTGAACCCTATAGAACTTCTGTGGAAGATTGTAGTTAACAGACACTTCCCATCCTATCTGACGGAGCTTGAGAGGAGCTGCCAGGAAGAATGAGATGAACTGCCCAAATCCAGTTGTGCAAAGCTTGCCAAGAAGACTCGAAGTTGTTATTGCTGCCAAGGGGGCTTCTAAATAATACTGAATTAAGGGTCTGAATACTTTTATAAATGAGAGATTTCTTTTTTTTTTTACGTAAATAGATTTGCAAAAATTTCTAAACATGTTGTCACTTTGTCATTGTGTCAAAAATGGCAATTTTATCAATTTAAGATTAAATATACTGTGTGCAAAAAAAGTGAAGGGGTCTGAAAACTTTCTGAATCCATTGTAAATACAGTAAATTATCAAACTTAATGATTTGGGTTTAAATTTTCCTCAGGTCTCTACCAATCAGATTATTGGTTGAGTTCTCTAACTGGGAGTAAACTAGGCCTGTTAAGCGATAATTTTCCCAGCGAAATACTTTGTATAACGATGATGATATAAACTTAAACAGCTCTGCAGGTAGCCATTTTTCCAAAAGCCCAAACGGATCGGAGGACACATAAATACTTACACACCCACTAAACAGTAATGGATAGACACACACTTTTACTGTTCCTTTTAAACATTACCCTCCCTCAAAGTCAGGAATGCCAGATGGTTAACAAATAAAGATAACAGGCACATTAATGAAGATGAGGTGGAGGACATAAGAACCTCATCTTTCCATCTTGTTAGGAGTAATGGCACAATAGAGCTGTAATTTGATATAGGTGTTGCTGGCTTCCCAGCCTACACTGTCTGGTATAATGTAGAGGAAAAGTTTTGTCATATTTGGCCTGAAGTAGTAAAGTATTCTGCAACAGAGGGAAATGGAAACCAACCAAATGATTTGTCACTGTTATAATGGACTGTCCTACAATTATTTTAACAAGCTCACAATCACTGCTCAAATATTCTTGAATCCATCAGCCACTAGGGCCCCCAAATGTAAAAAGTAATTCTTTGACCTTTTTCTGAATTTCCCGGCTTTAGAGCATCTCAATTTCGTCTTTGTAATTCTACGAAAAACTGATATCAAAACAGTGGATGTTTTTATGACAGATCCATGTCCATTTAATTTAAAAGATACAGAAGATGGTGTATTACACAGCATGGCTCAGGAGGTAGAGCGGGTCGTCTAGCAATTGGAAGGTTGCTGGTTCGATCCCGGCTCCTGCAGAGAGTGTTTTGAAGTGTCATTGAGCAAGACACTGTACCCTTAACTGCTCCTGATGAGCAGGTTGGCACCTTGCATGGCAGCCTCTACCATCAGTGTGTGAATGTATGTGAATGTGAGGAATACAATGTAAAGCGCTTTGAGTGGTCGGTAGGCTACTACTACTTCCAGCTGTTCCCGTTAGGGGTCATCACAGCGGATCATCCATTTCCATCTCTTCCTGTCCTCTGCATCTTCCTCTGTCACACCAACTACCTGCATATCCTCCCTCACCACATCCATAAACCTCGTCTTTGGCCTTCCTCTTTTCTTCTTCTCTGGCAGCTCCATATTCAGCATCCTTCTCTCAATATAATCAGCATCTCTCCTCCGCACATGTCCAAACCATCTCAATCTTGCCTCTCTTGCTTTGTCTCCAAACCGTCCAACCTGAGAGGTCCCTCTACTATAATCGGTCCTAATCCTACCCTTCTTCGTCACTCCCAAAGAAAATCTTAGCATCTTCAACTCTGCCGACTCCAGCTCCGCCTCCTGTCTTCGTCAGTGCCACTGTCTCCAAACCATATAACATAGCTGGTCTCACTACCATCTTGTAAACCTTCCCTTTAACTCTTGCTGGTACCCTTCTGTTGCAAATCACTCCTTACACTCTTCTCCACCCCCTCCACCCTGCCTGTACTCGCTTCTTCACCTCTCTTCTGCACTCCCCGTTACTTTGGACAGTTGACCCCAAGTATTTAAACTCGTACGCCTTCGTCACCTCTACTCCTTGCATCCTCACCATTCCGCTGTCATACCTCTCATTCACACATATGTATTCCATCTTTTTCCTACTGACTTTCATTCCTCTTCTCTCCAGTGCATACCTCCACCTCTCCAGGCTGTCCTCAACCTGCATCCTACTCTCGCTACAGATCACAATGTCGGTGGACATTGTGATTGGGATCACAATGTGGTGGATGAATGGTCGGTAGACTAGAAAAGCGCTATATAAATGCAGGTAATTTATTACTTCAACTGTTGAATCAGTGCAAAAAGTCCGCAATAAAGTATTATTGGACTCCCAACAAGCACAAGAAGAAAACTTAAACTGTCTTTGCATTTTTTTTTTACACTAGAGGTTATACAAGAAGGGGTTGGAGAAAATGGGAGGCTTTCCTTTCTTTCTTTTTATCACAGTGCTGTGCCAGTTCTACAACTTGCCTGCAAATACCTGCTGAGGATTAGCTGAACTTTTCTAATCAGAAATGAATTGTCATCCACTTGTGAATATATATTGCCACTGCTTGAAAATAACATTTTATATCATTAAGGGCTTGGTAATTCACCAAAGAATTGGGCTGAATGGATTGACAGCTGAATATAAGAGCCAGCATTATTTATGCATATGGCTTTGTCAGCATTAGTGAAGTGGAATAACTGTTGTACTGCTAAAAACTAGATGGACACTAAAAGTGGTTTTGTGGTATGTGGTGCTCAGACTTGCATATAAGCTCTAGGTTGTAACAGTTTTACAGTAGAAAATGTACCTAATGAGTCTCCATGCGGTTGTGTGTCAGTGTGACAACATAGATCTGTGGTGCGAAAAGCTTTCCTCTAGCTTTGGTAGACATAATGAATGTTTAATGATAACACCGAGCGTCGAAAGTCTTGGTAGTGACATATCAAAACTATAATTTTGCTGTTTGTTTTGGCTGACCACATGTCTTATGCACATTTCTGCTGTACTTTAGCACTGTGCCAGTCCCAGCCATTAACTCAGGCCTGAAAATTTGGACCTGACTTAATGTGAGTTACAGAACTGTTCAAACCATGTTGTAGTTTTATAGCTTTTTTGTGTCCCCAAGCATTTCAGATCCGAAATTGATCATCTCGTAGTGGCCGAGTTGCCATTGATAAATTGTTGATGCTGTTCTTTTTTTCCCCCACATTATTTTTGAAAAGAAGGCTTAATAAAACAACTGGAAAATGCCAAGTTCTTACCAGCAACAAGGAAAATGACTTGCTGAAGCTTCATGTTGAGGAGACTTAAGATGGGAGGAAAATGTTCATGTAATGGATTTGCTTTCCAATCATATACATTAATCAAGAGTAATGATAGATTCTCGGGCGTCCGGGTAGCATAGTGGTCTATCGCCAGTTCAAATCCCTGTGTTACCTCCGGCTTGGTCAGGTGTCCCTACAGATACAATTGGCCGTGTCTGCGGGTGTGAAGCCAGATGTGGGTATATGTCATGGTCGCTGCACTAGCGCCTCCTCTGGTCGGTCAGGCACCTGTTTGGGGGGGGAACTGGGGGGAATAGCGTGATCCTCCTACACGCTACATCCCCCCCGGTAAAACTCCTCACTGTCAGGTGAAAAGAAGCAGCCGGCGACTCCACATGTATCGGAGGAAGCATGTGGTAGTCTGCAGCCCTCCCCAGATCGGCAGAGGGGGTGGAGCAGTGACTGGGACGGCTTGAAAGAGTTGGATAATTGGCCAAGTACAATTGGGGAGAAAAACAGAGATAATAAATAAAGTACACTAATATATTTATAATTAAATAACTCAACATGTGAAGTTCAGTAAAGTTAAGGGTTAAAGAGTACAGAAAGTAAGACAGTTTTTTGTTATGCATATGTAGTACTATTTTGACAGAATTTGGTATGATGATTAACTTAAATATTTCCTGGAGTTTCGTTACTGTAGGGACTACGGTGTGTGTGAAATGCAGGAAATAAGATTCAAATCACAATGTTTCTTTCTGGGGGAGAACCCGTTGACCCCTTGATTTATTGTGTACCCACCACTTCTCAAACCAAAATTATGCCCTTGAGTGTAGGAAAGAAACTATCAGAAGTGACTGCCCTCCATTTCCGGGATGGAAGCAGAAATCGGTGTTGCCACATGTAAGCCATTGTCAGACACACTAGCTTCTCCTATTAAAGCTCCATCCATTTAATCCCATGGCAGGAGAAATAGCAGCAGCTTTTTCCTGACCCCGAGATAGATTTAAGTTGGGTGATTTAAATTCAGCACTTGCAGTTATAAATTTGTTGCTGTCTGTGTTACACCCTTAGTTTAACACTGCAGCCTGTTCACACATTAAGAACTAAAGAATTATTGAATGGAGAATTAGTGAATTAGTGAATTAGTGAATTTTGCAATGAACCCTGAAACCGTGAGATTCGGCTGTCCAAAATTGCTGCAGTATCCCAAGTGAAGCCATTAGAAATCACCAGGAAAATTTGATTTAACAGAGTGCAGTTGTTGAAGTGTACATTTGGCTTTATCTGTTAAGACAACAATGAAAACGCAAAAAATACCAACCATTAAGCTTAACATGAAAAGCATGAAATGCAGCTTTAGCAGTAATGCGGACGTTGTACCAGACCGTTGTGGTGAAGAGGGAGCTGAGCCGGAAGCCAAAGCTCTCAATTTACCAGTCAATCTTCATTCTAACCCTCAGCTGTGGTCATGAGCTTTGGGTAGTGACCGAAAGGGTGAGATCACGGATACAAGCGGCTGAAATGAGTCTCCTCCATGGAGTGTCTGGGCTCAGCCTTAGAGATAGGGTGAGGAGCTCGGACATCCAGAGGGAGCTCATAGTAGAGCCGCTGCTCCTTTGCACCTTCCTTTGGAGGTTTACCAGGCACGGCCAACTGGGAGGAGACACCGGGGTAGACCCAGAACTCGCTGGAGGGACTACATGTCCAATCTGGCCTGGGAATGCCTTGGGATCCCCCAGGAGGAGCTGGAGGGCGTTGCTGGGGAGAGGGACGTCTGGAGTGCCCTACTTAGCTTGCTGCCACCGCGACCCGACCCTGGAGAAGCGGCTGATGATGAATGAAATGAATGAATGAAAAGCACCTTTGTAAGACTACATTTTACAAGGAGTAGTTTTTACCAAGCAAAAGTGACGAGTGACAAATTATAGACACAGAGCAACCATACCAATAATTTCTTTTAACTTCACCAAGATTTAATGGAATGGTTTACTATTGTTTCTTTGCTTTCGTTACATCCATATCTTGCTTTTTGTTTGCAAAGGACAAACTGAACTCGTGTTATGCAACAGCCAAAAACTTGAATGCTTCTTTATCACAGAAGTGGAATTTGAAGCACGATTATCATTTTCTATTCCCCAAAGCAAACTGATTTAAAGGAAAAAATAAAATACAGGCAGCATTATTTGTTTGGACAAAAACATCATTTGGCAAGACATTTATTTGTTTGCGTTTTCTTGTTTTTCTTTTGTTGTAAGTTTTGTTTAGTACTTCATTTCCTTACATATTTATTTCATTCCATACAAATTCCCAACAAATACTCATATCAAGCCTCAGTGTCCAAGATAGATAATGTTTAGAGGATTGTTTTATGTTGTACGTATGTTGAGAACCACTTGTAGAACCATAAAAGTGAGAGTACATGTTTGGAGAAGAGAAGCTGACCTGATCTTTGTGACCAAATGAAATGAATATCATATTTTTCTCAGGAAATGGATGCAGCATAGTGTGCACAATCACCCATTATAACATATCATGTTTATGCTCTGCTCCTACAGGTACATGATGTTGATCAATGGAAAGAATGAAGTGTACATGATTGACAGAGACAACACCATCTTCCACATAGCCAACCTAGAGTTCCCTTTCCGCAAAGAGCCACGCATCCATTTATCGAACACTTTACTGGATGGGGTGAGTTCTTTTTACTTCCCCCCCACTTTCTTGTTGTTCCCTTTTTTCTCTGTGTTGAGGTGTCTGTCATACCACACTGGCTTTTCTGCAGGCTCCCAAAACTCCCACTTGTTGGACCCTGTCATCATTTTACTGGAATTGGATGTCCCCTCTCTCCCTGACATTGCATCCCTGCCCTTGCTGCCCTGCAGCTCATCCCTACAGATAATTGACGGCAAGTGGCATGCTACATATCAGAGAAACCTCGTGGTGCCGCTTGCCACCACCCTTGAATTGGGAGACCTCGAGCCCCCCATCAGCTTGGCTGTAGAGCCTGTCGAGGAGGATTGACAGTGAAAGTGAATCACACTGTTGTAGAAAAATATCAAACAAGATGGGCTAAGTTCATTCGCATTTATCTCACTCTGCTTTTTAACGCTGTTCTGCTTCACAGTGCTTGGTGTATTGAAATATTCAGCAGTGAGCTTCCCTGGGGAGTGTGGGTTCGTGACTTATCCTTTCCCTGTAATAATGGGTCCAGGCTTTAATTGTTATATTTGTGCAGCATAGGTTGCCCAGATCCCAGCTCCCCCAAGCAGTAGGTGCGTAAGACATGAGTCATTATTGCCCTCCCTAACTTGGAACACAGGCAAGGAAATTGGTACCATCGCAGCACATGTTAATGTCTTCTGCGTAGATCTGATTGTCTGGCACTGTATTCTAGTATGTGACAGGAGATGAAGTGCACGTAATTCTTGTTTTCCTCACTCCCCAGTGTTATACAATAGGTATTTGTTTCCTTTTGGCTTAAGGGTTGCTGATAGATATGGTAATATGGTATACTTGATATGGTAGATGTGGTAATAACTTGGGGCGGCACCGTGGTCCACTGGTTAGTACTGTTGCCTCACAGCAAGAAGGTCCTGGGTTCGAACCCCAGGCCATCCCATGTCCTTACTTTGTGGAGTTTGTATGTTCTCCCCGTGTCTCCGTGGGTTTCCTCCGGGTGCTCCGGTTTCCTCTCACCATCAAAAAGACATGCATGTTAGGGTTAATACTCCTGCCTGTGCCCCTGAGCAAGGCAGTGGAAAGAAGAACTGGAGTTGGTCCTGGGGCGCTGCAGCTGCCCACTGCTCCTATACAATAGGATAGGTTAAATGCAGAGAACACATTTCATTGTAACCAATCAACTGTACAGTGACAAAAATAAAGTGGCTTTTTTTCTTCTTCTTCTCCAAATTTAGCTTCCTTACTCAGGCAGGCCGTGTGATAACAACACATTAATGTGCCATTGAAGGAACTGTACAGATGTGTGTCTACATAGCTGCAAGGGCTGTTTTCACTCCTGTTTGTTCATCTGTTGATGCCTCTGGCTCTATGTTTAGAGAGCCTGGGGGTTCATTGTGAGCCCCACAGTAAACAAAAACTTTGCTCTCAAATACATTTCAACCTTAGCTCAGAGAAGATGCTTTTGTCTTGATGTGTTGAATTTTGTGCTGTTTGTAGATGGCTTTACGTCCAAAAGACACCCACATCTTAGATGGCCGCTGAATTGTTCAGCCAAACCTTTGCTATGTAAATCGAATTCAAACAATTTATCCTCTCATTCCATTGTTTAATTTCTCTCTACTTTATTGCCTGCATTTTGCTAAATGACCACATGCATAAAAAATGGCAGCCTTCTCAATGTGAGGCTAATGGTGAACAGTCTGCATTCAATATTTACTTGTGGGTGTGTGGGCATGCTGAATTCTACTTTGAAATATAGAGATTTACTGTTTATGTTGGTTTACCTCAATCCTAGAAATAGTACAAAAAATGCATTTCTATTTCAGCTTAGGTCAGCCAGCTAACATGGTTGTTTTGTTTTTTTTCTTCTTAACTTCAAGCAAGAAGAGCACATGAGCCCCACAAACAATTACTTGCTTATTAATTTGTACAAATGTTGATTGTGTGTTGTGTGTGTTGATTAGGGCTAAGTGTGTTATAATCACCATCTCGATTCACTTCACCAACTGATTTTAATCATTACAGGCATTGATTCTGCAATATTTGCATTTAGATGACCCATGCATAAAACTAAGCGCCACCTTATTTGCTGTGACCAGTGACATTGTGCCATAGATACATGTAGACTACAGTCAAGTCTATAGACATTCTTTTGGAAACCATTTCATCAGCAAGGCCTGCCGATTCATATTCGCAGTGAGCGGTGTACAAGTAACACAACTTGGAGCTAAACTAAAATGTTGTGCAATGCATGTGCAAAAGTCGTGTATCGTTGATACGTGTATTTTTTATTCCCTAACTTTTTTATTGCAAACAATGCCCCACAGTAGCTATGGCAACTGCAGTTACAGTGGTAAGTTTGGCGTTAAGGTTAGTTAGTCGTTAGGTTTATTTACTAATTCACCAAAACATTTTGGTAATAATTTATTTTGTATTATATATATATTAGGGCAACACGGTGGCGCAGAGGTTAGTGCAGTTTCCTCACAGCCAGAAGGTCCTGGGTTCGAGCCCCGGGGTAGTCCAACCTTGGTGGGTCGTCCCGGGTCGTCCTCTGTGTAGAGTTTGCATGTTCTCCCCGTATCTGCATGGGTTTCCTCTGGGGGCTCCGGTTTCCTCCCACAGTCCAAAGACATGTAGGTCAGGTGAATTGGCTAAATTGGCCCTAGGTGTGTGTGTGTGTGTGTGTGTGTGTGTGTGTATGTGTGTGTGTGCGTGCGTGCGTGCGTGCGTGCGTGCGTGTCGGCCGGCCCTGTGATGGCCTGGCGGCCGGTCAGGGGTGTCTCCCGCCTGTTACCCAGTGACTGCTGGAATAGGCTCCAGCATCCCCGCAACCCTGAGAGCAGGATAAGCGGTTCAGATAATGGATGTTTTATATATAATATATTTATATTTACTTGACTCACTGGATTATTTTGCTCCTTATTTGTTGAGCACTTTCCCTACCGTGGAGTGTTTCTTTTAACAAATTTATATACAATATATTTTATATTATAAGAATATAATAAATATATTGTAAATATATTATAAATATGTTCTGTACAAAATTTGTGTGTCTAAGAATTGTGAGTGAAAATCGTTTAAATGGGTATACCTATTGTGCACATTTTTATGTCCCCTTGATGCTGTAATGGCATTTGGATGTCTGTGTTTGTTGCTTTGTCCTTTGGAATAGAGGAAGAGAAAAACCCCGTTTTTTTCCCCACTGTGACACTGTTATCCTTTCATGCATTTGTTCTATTTTGGGTTTGAAGGAGCTGAGAAGCTTCCCTAAGAGTTCATGTTAGAGTGAGTTTTTGTCCACTACCCCTTGGTTGGTCTCTAGTCCTGTTATTCCTGAATGATGAAAAATGATGAAAATTTTGATTTTCATACCTGGATTGTTGAGCATGCATAAAGACATTATTCCTGAATATTAAGAAGCTTAAATGTTTTGAGGGACTAATGCAAATGTAAAGCATTATTTATTGTTCGCTACAGGTAAAAAATGAGTGGCGACACATCTGACAGTCATAGTATGATGTTGAGTTTCATACCAGTGTCTACTGTCCCTATGACACATGCTTTCATAACAGTCCTGTGAAAACCAATAATTTGCCTATTGGGCCTCCTGCAGCACTGATGTACCTGAGTCTTGCATAATGGATGTGTAGTTCTATTTCTGTCTCATGTCCTTCTTTCCTGGAGAATACCCCCACCTCCATCCCTGCCCAGCCTTCTTGGTGCTACAGGCATCTCCCCGCTCTAAAGATGTAGTCTCTTGTGAGCCCTCACCCCCTATAGTCCTGCTGCCACTGTCTAGTATCTGTCCTTTCCAAATGCTCTCAGTGGGAAAGTTTTCAGTGCCATAAATAAACGGCATATTATTCAAAGATTTTCCATCAATGAAAATATTTCATGTAGCTCTCACAAAACATTTTATCCACAAGAGTATATCTGTTGATTTCTCACTGTATTGTATCTCTGTGTGCCAACCAGCCTTTCAATTCTGTCCTTACCTTTTCAGTCCCTTTTACTTCCTTGGTCCCAAAGATAATTGCCTGTTCTTTCCCTGTCTTTTGTTCTGCAGGAGATGATCATTGACAAGGTGAATGGTCAGCCCGTTCCTCGCTACCTGATCTACGACATTATCAAATTCAATGTGAGTACCTCTGTCTGTTGGGAATGCGTTGCCGCAGCTCAAAGTACCCATGAAATTGAAATGTTCCATCAGTAGCCCTCTGCCTTCTTTGCTGACCTTTCTTTTGGCCTTGACCAAGCGAATGTGCGGGTTAACCTGGAGGAAATGGTCATTCAGATTTTCAGTGGTCATCCTTCTGTGGGAGCAGCATACATGATTAGAGCAGTGTCTTGTGGTGAGTAGGAAGGAAATGCAGCAGATTAGATTGATTGACAGTTCTCATGACTGTCCCTTCATACTTCAAGAATTAAATGTGATTAGACACTTGGATGATGAGAAAATGCAAGAGTAGAACAGGCAGTTAGTTTGGTATTGGTGTCAAAACCAAATAGCCATCTAGTATCAGCAAAGAATGACACCAGCACTGACTCTCCTGCCACCCTCTTGAACCAGTCCCTGACAGGCGGCAGAGTTCACTAAAGAGTAGTGTCAACCACAACCTCTGGTTGAACCCTGTCCAAGCCAGGGGTGGGCAATCTTATCCAGAAAGGGCCAGTGTGGGTGAAGGTTTTTATTCCAACCAAGCAATTAGGCACCTGTGTCTCCTAATCAAGTTTATCAGCAAAGACTGTACTTACTGTAAAAACGTTCACCCACACTGGCCCTTTCTGGATATGATTTCCCACCCCTAAGCCATGCTGCAAACCCAAACCCTTCTTTGCTTTTGTTATATCATCAGATCAGAACAAGCTCTGATCTAGAACATAGGAGATAGCAGTTAGTTGGTAAATGTTTTTGAAACTTTGTTTTTGAGTTTGATTGGGATTGAAGCTGTTGTCAGGCTATTGTCAGGCTTTGTTGGAGCAGAGCACTTCCTAGTTTCACTCTCTTGAGTTTTGATAGCTGGGTCAGCTGACACTGGTCACACCCTCTATTGTTGCCTTGCTGTGGAAATCTGAAAGGGGCGGGATTTTCACTAAAAGCCTAAAAAGACAGATTGAACGAAGCTCCAAACAAAACAAGCTTTGATCTAGAACATAGGAGATAGCAGTTGATTAGTAAGTGGTTTTGAAACTTTGTTTTTGAGTTTGATTGGGATTGAAACTGTTGCCAGGCTGTTGCCAGGCTTTGTTGGAGCAGAGCACTTCCTTGTTTCACTCTCTTGAGTTTCAATAGGTGGGTCAGCTGATGCCGGTCAAACCCTCTATTGTTGACTTGCTGTGAAAATCTGAAAGGGGCGGGTTCCTTGGCACTTAAACACACAAGCTGTGCCGTAGCATCAGCCCTTGTGTGCCATTCCTCATTGTGTGAAGACCAAATTGGGTTAAGACCCTCAAGTCTACCTGTGCGAGTCCACCGAGCAAGGACACCGACTGGTTAGTCCTTTTCTGCTATCTATTCACGTAGCCTGCCTCACTCACCATGTGCTACAAAGACATCCCTGTCATCCAAGGCTTCCAAAAAAATCGAATCTGTTGCAGACAATCCAACCCTGAGAAACCTCTATTCACTCAGAAAAGCCTGCTCTACTCACTGCTCCTTTACACTTGGCCTATGGAATTGCCAATCAGCTGTAAACAAAGCAGAATTTATTCAAGCACTTATTAATCTGTCAGAAATTCAGGTAGTAGCCCTGACCAAAACCAGGATCTGTCCAGAAAACACTGCCACATCGGCCGCACTCTTTGTTGACTCCACTTTCTCACACACACCCCGTTTTGTTGGGCGTGGAGGCAGTACAGATGTCCTCATTTCCAAAGACTGGAAATTCACCAAGTTTTTTCCACTAAGCAACAGCTCCTCCTTTGAATTCCATGCAGTCAGGGTTATTGCTCCTATTAATCTGGTTGTGGTTGTCATATACCACCCACCAGGTGTCAACTGGGGAACTTTGTAGTTAAACTAGACATGTCACTTTCAGCCATTCCTGATGATGACACACCATTGATTGTCATGGGAGACATGAATATCCATACTGACAAAACCCAAGCAGTGTACTTCCTGTCACTTCTTCCCTCATTTGACCTCAAACAGGTCTCCACTCCTCTCACACACAATGTAGGCAATATTCTTGGTCTGATTTTGACTCAGAACTGCTGCACAGCAAATCTGTCACCCACCCCACCCCCCACACACACACACACACACACACATCTGTCTGACCACTTCAATTCATGATCACCATACCAGAACATCCTCATGTTCCTCCGCAATTGGTCTCCTTCTGCTGCAACATCCGGTCCCTCACACCAACTCAACTTTGGACTTCTCACTCCCTGTCAATGAG
Organism: Lampris incognitus; assembly: GCF_029633865.1. Classification (NCBI taxonomy): domain Eukaryota; kingdom Metazoa; phylum Chordata; class Actinopteri; order Lampriformes; family Lampridae; genus Lampris; species Lampris incognitus. The sequence continues at coordinate 14,034,955 of NC_079225.1, read as the reverse complement.
GCTACAGATACACTCTGTTCCTCACTAGCCTCTTCTTTTAACCATATCTGCCCTCTAACATCCAAACCTGCTCTCAACACCCCCTCAGTCCATGGCTCACCAAAGTCATCAGAGAGCAAAGGCAGAACTCAGAGCAGCAGAGAGGAAATGGCATAAATCCAGAGAGCCCACTGACCTCAGTGACTATCAGTCTCCTAGCATTATTCTCCTTCAGTTTAAAAACTGCTTAGACCAGTTACTATCGGAACAAGATCTGTGGTGCCAAAGACACTTGGAAAATGTTCTCTGCTTTTAACTCACTCCTCAATCCGCATCCTCCACCCTCCACTCTGCTCACTGCAGACATGTTTGCCTTGTTTTTTACTGATAAGGTCTCTGCCATCAATAAGGTTCAACCATTTCTCTGAGCCTGACCATCTCAGTCTGCAGCTGCCAGCTGAAAGGGCTGCACTCTCCTCATTCTCCCCTCTGACTGAGAAGAAAGTCTCCAAACTTCTGTTGGACTCTCAACCCACTACCTGTCCACTGGACCTGATACCATCGAACCTTCTACAGACCATTTACCCCACACTCAGCCCCGCAGTCACACACATCATCAACTCACATACAACGGGTGTGTTCCCCACTGCATTTAAGCAAGCTCAGGTCACCCCACTGCTCAAAAAAATCGACACTCAGCCCAACCCGGGCTGAAAACTACAGACCTATTTCACTCCCGCCCTTCCTATTAAAAATACTTGAGTTAACAGTCTTTAACCAAGTCTCTGAATTCCTTTCTGAGAATAATCTGTATGACCTGAATCAGTCTGGCTTTAAGTGGGGCCACTCTTCTACCGAGACTGCACTCCTGTCAGTAATGGAATCACTGTGTTCAGCTAGAGCCGCTGGCCAGTCCTCAGCTCTATTGCTGCTAGATCTGTCAGCTGCCTTTGACATGGTTAACCACCGAATCCTCCTGTCCACACTCACTGAGCTTGGTATTTCAGGAACTGCCCTCCATTGGTTCATGTCCTATTTCTCAAGGAGATATTGTGGAGTATCTTGGAGGGGAGAAGTGTCCAAACAGCATGGCTCATCCACAGGGGTTCCTCAAGGGTCTATATACACCACCTCACTTGGTGTAATCATCCGCTCCCATGGTTTCTCATACCATCGCTATGCTGACGATACCCAGCTCTTCCTGTCATTCCAGCCAGAAGACCACATAATCTTGGCTCGACTCTTGTCATGCCTTGCCGATGTATCAGAATGCCACCTTCAACTTAACCTAAAACCGAGCTCCTTGTCATCCCATCCAGTCCCTCATTACAACAGGAGATCAGTATCCAGCTCGAATCAACCCAACTCATGCCTACAAAGTCTGCCTGAAACTTGGGTGTCATGATTGATGACCAACTAACCTTTAAGGTTCACGTGGCCTCGGGTGCTCGGTCATGTCCGTTTTCCCTATACAACATGAGGAAGATCAGACCCTACTTGTCTGAGCATGCAGCACAACTCGTGGTACAGGCTCTTGTAATAATACACGTCGACTACTGCAGGCCTCCTCGCATGTACATTAGAACCTCTGCAGATGAGCCTGAATGCAGCGGCACGTCTGGGCTCCCAGTCGCTGCCCATATCAAATTCAAAACCCTGACGACAGCTTACAAAATAGCAACTAAAACAGCTCCCGCCTACCTGAACTCCCTCATTCAGGTCTATGCTCCCTCCCACTCACTATGCTCTGCCAGTGAAATGTGCCTGGTACTACCACCACAACAGGGCCCTACGTTGCTAGCTAGACTCTACTCTTCTGTAGTTCCGAAGTGGTGGAACAAGTTGCGAAACTCTATTCGATTGGCAGAGTCCCTCTCAATCTTTAAGAAAAGACTAAAGACCCAGCTCTTTCATGAACACCTCTGCACTTGGACGGAAAAAAAAGAAAAAAAAATCTGTTTCTGTGCAGTCTATGCACTCTATGCATTGCCTTTGTGCACTGCTTGTTGACACCTATGTCATATCGGACTTGCTTTATGGCACTTACTCGTGCTTCCGGTGTGGGAAGACGGCTGCGCGAATCCACATTTGCAGCAGCGGCCTCAACAAGTACCGTCCATGCAGTGTCTTTGTCCACGTCTGCATCTAAGTTTGTTTTCGTTTGATGGCTGGGAGAGCTGGCGCTGGATCGGCTGTGAGAATTTGGTCTGCTGCCTCCTGTTGGCCCAGGGATCACGGCCCTGCCTGGAGCTGCACCCATAGAAGCAACACTGAGGGCGGTCTGACAGGCTGTGGAAGTGGGGCAGGCTAAGCTTACTGCTAGCCTATGCAGACCAGCAGTTCTGATAACACCGAGGGCGGTGTGGTGGCGGCCTTGCCTAGCCTTGACTGTGTTTTTGGTGTCATCATGTGGAATGTGGGGAAGTGTGTCGAAGGTGTCTGGCTGGGGAGCTTGGTCTGCTGCTGCCTGGAGCTGCGCCCAAGGAGGAAACACCGAGGGCAGTCTGACAGGATGCGGAAGCGGGGCAGGCTAAGCTAACTGCTAGCCCATGCAGACCGGCAGTTCCAACAGTCATCCTGGCGTTTGCTGTCTTGGACAGTGATTTTTTTTTTTTAAATGTTGGATATATGTGTTTTTGTAGTTGTTTTTTTTTTGTAGTTTGGATATATGTGTTCTTGTAGTTTGGGTGTGTTTTTGTCTTTGTGTTGCACTGCTGTGGGCTGGGGAAACGATATTTCGTTTCATTTCATGTGTGCAGGTTCATGGAATGAAATGACAAATAAATGTTCGTGATTCCCGCCCAGCTCCTTGCTTGTGTTTTATCAGTGCTCAGATGTATGTCGCTTTGGATAAAAGCATCTAGTAAATGAAATTGTAAAGCACCGATTTGATATAATTGAGGTTTTAGTTTTAGTTTTTTTTTTTTTTTGGGTGGGGGGTGTCAGTTTGGCATTTGCTCGGATTGCAGTGTATGTTTGATAGAGCAGTTTATGCGAACTTTTAATGTTAACGTATTTCAAAGTGATAAATTATCATCTGTTTGCTGTGCATATGCTATAGAAAGCATTATTGCTGCAGAGCAACTGTGTAAACAACACTGTAAATTGCTGAAACTCTTGCATATTCCAATCCCTGCACAGCATTCTCAGTCAACAAGCCTCTATTCTCTGCCTCATAAAAACTTGATGAATACCACTGGTGGTGGTGGTGGGGGGGGGGGGGGCATGATGTTTGTCTGTGGCCTCCACTACCCTCAATCAGTGGATATCACACAAGCTAGTTGCTCGATAAAGGCCTCAGTGGCAAGGGGAGCGTCTTTGTGACACAGTGTAGAGGTTGGAGACTCTGCACAGCTCCCCCAAACCATCACTAATGCACTGCTGTATTGATCCCAGACAGACATTATTGGTCTTCTTTATTATCTGTTCAGGGCCGTTTCTTGGCCCCGAGGCGCCATCCTGAGGGGTAACACACCACCTACCAGGCTGATGACCCAAACTGCTAAGCACATAAAACTTGTTGTTTGGAAAATATACAATTGCTAAAGTTGTGTTATCATAATGTAAATGGTGAGTTTTCTCACTTCTATTGCACTGTTGGTCACAGGTCATGTCCAAGAGTGAGTTTAGAGTTATGTCACATAGAGTATAACACATGCCGCTAAGACCTTTTAATGTTCTCAGTCATCCTTAACTATTTTGGTGGGCTTTTGTGTATGTGCCTCGTGACTGACATGAAATTGGTCGACCATGACGATCACCCAGAGACCTCAAGCAAATGTTCTATTTCTGCTTTAGCTGATGGCTACAAAACAAGGCTTTCTGTTTGTCAGTCTCTGTCAGCCCCCCACTGTCAATTTAGAGCCCATAAGCCATGCTACATTACACATGCTATGTTACACATATTTTAAGCTCAACATGTATAGAAAGCTGTTTGTATAACACAGGCCAATCATTTTGAGTTTTGTGGTCGTCGTCAGTGTTGTTGTACAAACATTTCCCTTGCCACTTAACTGGCCCAGTTATTTTTCATCTTGTCTTTGGTGTTGCCTTCAACAAAAAATTTTGGCCAAGTAGAGTAAATGCTAAACGGAATTTGTGCTCGTAATATCTATGTCAAAATTCTGTTGTGCGGAGACACACACACACACACACATTCACACCTAGGGACAATTTAGTGTGGCCGATTCACTTGACCTACATGTCTTCGGACTGTGGGAGGAAACCGGAGCACCTGGAGGAAACCTACGCAGACACGTGGAGAACATGCAAACTCCACACAGAGGACGACCCGGGACAACCCCCAAGGTTGGGCTACCTCGGGGCTCGAATCTAGGACCTTCTTGCTGTGAGGCGACTGCACTAACCATTGTGTGTCGGCCCTGTGATGGTCTGGCGGTCTGTCCAGGGTGTCTCCCCGCCTGCCGCCCAATGACTGCTGGGATAGGCTCCAGCATCCCCGTGACCCTGAGAGCAGGATTAAGCAGTTTGGATAACGGATGGATGGAATTCTCTTGTGCATTTATTTATTTATTTATTTTTATTCTATCTGTTGGGGCATGGACTATCTTACATTATTCCCAGTAACTTCTGCTTGAGAATTAGATGGCTCCTACAGTGTGTTACTTGGAAGGCCTCAACCTGTAAGAATAATGTCTGCACCACATCATAACATAGTCAGAAAGCTGACAGTACTTCCCTAATGAATCTGATTGTAGGTTTCTGTGTGTCATCCCAGCACACTGTTTAGTTTAGTTTGCTGGTGGTTTGTCACCCAGGGGTCAACAAGTATTACAGTGGAAACAACATAGTGAAGTTTTTGGGTTTTTTTCACCGACCATTCAGATGATGTGCGTACTTATTACATAAATATAATGTCATGAAACAGACAGCTTTTCTCTTTTACTGAATTTAATTGACTGAAAGACAGTAGCCCACTGTTGGCTATTGCACTGTAACAAAAAATCAGCTGCTTCAGTCTTACGAAAACGATTTTTAAAGTAGACTAGGCAGGCCTGCCCACAGAAATGACTGGGCCCCCGAACAGGCCCAGAGAATGGGACCCCCCCCCCCCCCAAGAGTCTGCTTTACTCATATCAACACATGCATGTATTCGCTCTCTCTCTCTCTCTCTCTCTCTCTCTCTCTCTCTCTCTCTCTCTCTCTCTCTCTCTCTCTCTCTCTCTCTCTCTCTCTCTCTCTCACTCTCTCTCTCTCCTACTAAACACATACTTATAAATTGAGAGAGACTTATTTAGTAACGGGGGCTACATAAGCGTGCGCGCGCACACACACACACCTTAATAGAACTATTTGACACACTTTTTTTTGTTTTTTGGATTTTCTTTTCTCCCTAATTGTATCCGGCCAATTACACCACTCTTCCGAGCTGTCCCGGTCGCTGCTCCACCCCCTCTGTCGATCTGGGGAGGGCTGCAGACTACCACATGTCTCCTCTGATACGTGTTGAGTCGCCAGCCGCTTCTTTTCACCTGACAGTGAGGAGTTTCACCAGGGGGATGTAGCGTGTGGGAGGATCATGCTATTCCCCCCCAGTTGTCCCTCCCCCCCGAACAGGCGCCCCGACCGACCAGAGGAGGCACTAGTGCAGTGACACATACCCACATCCGGCTTCCCACCCGCAGACACGGCCACTTGTGTCTGTAGGGACGCCCGACCAAGCCGGAGGTAACACGGAGATTTGAACCAGCGATCCCCATGTTGGTAGGCAATGGAATAGACCCCTACGCTACCCAGGCACCCCCTCTTTGACACACTTTAACACTAAGGTCAACAAAGATCTACACTTACCACTTACATCACCCATTTCCCAGTAGAAAATGCAATTTCTTACCCTATGGCTTCATCTTTGCCTCTTATACAGCCATCTTGCTTGTGTTACTACAGGCAAAGTCCTTTATAATGTCTTTAAAGCCCATCTGTTTAGCTAGTTCCCACTCAGTGGCAAGTATTGCCATTATCATTGCTTGTATTGAGGATGAACATCATTATTGCTGGTGTCCATGGGCCCCCCTAGTGGCTGGGCCCCAGTAAGCCCCCCCCCCCCCTTATGGGCAGCCCTGACTAGGTTACAGTAACACTGCTAAAGGCTTTTGCACACAGAGTCCAAATTTGTCCTGTTTAAATTTCACACCTTGGCTACAAATGCGAACAAGAGAGCCGAACATGTAAGTCTCTCCCTGCCAGTACATAGCCTCTCCAACAGCAAGCCCTATGTAGTGCCTCCTCGTGGCAACACACGGTAACTGGGTATACCTTGGACGCTGGCTGAACTACAAGGGACTCTGAGGAGGTCTGGCCCCTAGATGTGTGGTACACAGGCCCACCGGTGTGTGGATATTCCCTGATGCCCACGAACCAGCCCCCAGCTATGGCTTAAATAGTACCACTGCCTAGTGGATACCTCGGGAGAGGAATAGGCTACGGGAGTAAACCCCTACAGAAAATCAACATCCACAGTACTGTTGTTTTTCTTGCCCTTTTGTATGTGTTTAATTCAGAGAGTACTGCTGGCGTCGTGTGTGGCTGCCACTTCTCCCTCTCGTAGCCCCCCCCCTCCCCTTCCACCCCTGTATGTTTGTGTTTATCTGTTGTCTTGTTTCACCCTGTTTATTGTAAAGTGACTGTGAGTGTTAGAAAAGCGCTATATAAGATTGATTTATTATTATTATTATTTACAAAGGGGGCAGACTTCTAATGTGTTAGAGTTTTGACCATTGTTATCTAGTTCAAGGCAAAGTTTTGCTGGCATGGGACAAATTGAATTTTTCGTTTGCAGGACAGTACACGGATGACCACCAGTATCAGGTCTCCCCCCCCCCCCCCCCAGTTCTCCCCAGGTTAATTTTATTGGGTTGAAGCATGACATGAAGCTCTACAGACTTCTGTGACTTTGACAAAATGAATGTGTGAGATTAGGGAGAGACAAATCTCATAAAATGCTGACAAATTTTCCTTAGACAATACATGGCAGGATTTGGCACCTCCATTTAAAGCAGGCTTAGCTGACACTGGCAGACAATCTTAGCAGGTAAATACACACCCTCCTTAATCCCGACCACATATACCATCCAGTGTAGGAATACATACGTGTATGTCTGTTGAGCTCAGGTTGGGAGTCTTGCTTAAAGTTTTTGATGCATTTTTTTTTTAATATATATATTCCAGTTGTAGCAGGAGAGCTGAAAGTACAATATTACTGTAGAAGACAGCTCATTTAGGCATAAAAAGCAGAAACATTCTGAGACTACAAAATCGGCTTCCCATCCGTTGCACACACAGCAGCTACAGATTTCATACTTAATGACATTAGAAAATTTAATCCTAGCACTCTGGTTTCGGGCTTTGGGGGTTTTCTTCAGAATCAGAAACACTTTATTTGTCATTTCATTTCATGCACTTGCGTACACATAAAATGAAATGAAACATAGTTTTCCCCAGCCCACAGCAGTGCAACACAGAGACAAAAACACATCCAAAAACTACAAGAACGCATATATCAAAACTAACATATATATCTAAACCAAAAGTAAAAAAAAAAAATCACTATCCAGGAGAACGAACACCAGCCAGGATGACTGTCGGTACTGCCAGTCTGCGTGGGCTAGCGGTTAGCTTAGCCTGCCCTGCTTCTGCGTCCTGTCAGTCTGCCCTCGGTGTTTCCTCTTCGGGCGCAGCTCCGGTCAGGGCTGTGGTCCTTGGGCCTACAGGACGAAGCAGACCAAGTTCCCTCAGCCGATTCAACGTTAGCCCCCCCAGCCAGACAACTTTGACAAACCTCCCCGCACTCCACATGACGACACTAAAAACACAGTTAAGGCTAGGCAAGGCCACCGCCAGACCGCCCTCAGTGTTATCGGAACTGCCGGTCTGCATGGGCTAGCAGTTAGCTTAGCCTGCCCCGCTTCTGTGTCCTGTCAGACCGCCCTAGATGTTACCTCTTCAGGCACAGCTCCAGGCCCGGCCGTAGTCCCTGGGCCCACAAGACACAGCAGACCAAGCTCTCCCAGCCGATCCAGTGCCAGCTCTCCCAGCCATCAAACAAAGACAGGCTTAGACGCAGACGTGGACAAAGACACTGCATGGATGGCACTGGGTGAGGTCACCGCCAACGTGAATTCGTGCCGCCATCTTCCCACACCAGTACTGGGGGATGCCTCTGCAAACATAATTTTGCACCACCATCTTCATTTTGACATAATTGATTCTGTGTAGTCTTTCAGTGTATTTGCAAAGATTGCCTATAGAACTGATTAATTTGGAGTCACTTGAGTGAAATCACAGATCCCAAATTGATCAGCAGCAAAAATGTAAACGTTAAGCTACTTGGTTAGCAAGCTGTAACATGGGACACACACATATGATTATATACAGTGCTATGGCAAAAATTGGTTACATTAGAAAATGCCTTGTGTTATGATCATAAAAACTTCACTATACAGTGGCTTCGAAAATTTTTACCTTCTATTGATTTTTTTCATTGTTTTGACATGTTGCAAAGTGAAATTAAAATGTACTTAAATTAGATTTTCCCCCCTTTAGAATTAATATTCTATAATGAAAAATAAGAAATAAAATAAAAAATGTAAAATTAAAAAACTGTTCTGAATGAAAACTAAAAGCCCTGAAAATTACTTAAGTATTCACCCTTTTTGTATTAAGTTAAATTACGTCAGGTATATTCAATTTTCTCGAGATCACCCTGAACGCCTTAATAAAAACCACCTGCAATTGTATGATTGCACAATGGATATAATCTTTGTGAGGTCGCACAACTAAATAGCAAATCAAATTAGTCTTACTGTCATCAGGACCAGGGAACTGCCCATGGAACATCACAATGAAGTTTTTAGGAAGCAAAAAGCTGGAGGTTATAAAAGCTTGGCAAAGTTTTGAACATTTCTAGAAGAACCGTAAATGGACGTAACATGACACATTCTAGACATTATCAAGATCAGGCCATTCTACCAAACTGAGCAACTGTTAAAAAAAAAGTTTTCAGATAGGTGACCAAGACACTAGCTACAAAGTTTTACCTTTCTATCCATAAGTACCATATCACAGCATTACATGCAAAATTAAGAAGAAGAAAGAAAGCCACTTTATTTTTGTCATTGTACAGTTACAATGAAATTAATTTTCTTACCAAGTTAAACTGCAACCGTTGGGTCGTCGGCGAGTAAACCGGCACCCCCACTTCAACCCTTGGGTTGTTGTGAGGAGGGTGTGTGGACACCCAGCAGGACTAAAAACAAAACCTGTCAAAGGGCGGATGAGTTCCTCTCTGAACCGGCCATCCATACCTGGAGAGGAGATAGGGACCCCAGATACTCCCCCTACTGAAACACAATGATGACTCAACCTGTTGAGTCATCAGCTGTGCTCCTAGGACCTTCATAGGTTACGGAACTGATGACGATGATGATTGTATAGGAGCAGTGGGCAGCTGCAGCACCCGGGGACCACCTGCAGTTCTTCTTTCCATTGCCTTGCTTGGGGGTACAGGCAGAAGTATTAACCCTAACATGCATGTCTTTTTGATGGTGGGGGGAAACTGGAGCACCTGTAGGAAACCCACGCAGACACTGGTAGAACATGGAAACTCCACACAGAAAGGACCTGGGACAGCGTGGGGTTTGAACCCAGGACCTTCTTGCTGTGAGGCAACAGTGCTAACCACTGGGCCACTGTGCTGCCCAGCATGCAATGCCTGCATGTAATTAGCATCTTCTTGTATTACATGACAACACTGTGGTAGCTGAGAGACTATCACCTCTAAGGTGTGCAAAATTAACTAAATCCCTCAAACATAACACCTTTGCTTCCCTTAACCAGATGATTGTCAGTAAAAAAATATTCATAAAAACAAGTAGATGAGTCACTAATGTACTATAAATAATGATGAAGTTTGCTAGCATATAGAGAAAGTGAAGTGTCTCTTCCTAGCCTGACTATTATTTTACCTCTTAATGATTGTGATGCCAAATAGTGACGGCACCAGTGGTAAACAGAAATGGGGTCGAACACATAATTAGAAAATACTTCAATTGCAGTAGTTAGCAGATTCACCTCAGCAATACCTACAGTTGTAGCCTTTGTATCATAACCCTACACAAACTGGTAAGTGTGCATGTAAATATTAAGGCAAAAGTCGACCGACTTGATTATCTCTAGGGAAGTTGCACCTTACACAGCTGCTTACTGATTTTCTCACCACATCCTAATTGCCTTCATCGCAAAACAAATTAAGCCTCTGAGTCTTAAAGCTTTTAACAACATTTCCAGCATTCTTATTTTTGGAGGTTTTTGTTGTTGCTTCTCTGTTTTCGACTCTTTTGACCTTTTTACCCTTGTGCTGAGGAAGACTTAATTCCTGCCCCTGCTGCTTTCTGCTGTTTGAACATTTTATGCTTGTAGATTCATTCTGCACTCAGTTAGACTTCCCATAACAGCTGTTATATAATTCATTGAATTCCAGCTTGATGGATTTGACACGTTCTTTTTATAGCTGTTTTTCCGCATTCAACCATCCGGTTCCACTAACTCAATCTGTTTATCATACGTTTGCCTCAAGGTTTTGTTGTGTTCTTCATTTACATGTGATGGTACATCCAGACCCTTCTTAATGCTTCAGAGCATTCACCTGATCTATCAGGTGGTATTAATGTCTCTCAAGCTTACGCTTCTTTGAACACTTGGACTGAATGTGGGCCACCTGACATTAACTCTATATTTAATTTTAACTGGCAGGTTGGATAACATTGGGTTTTTTGTTTTTTTTTACCTTTTGAAATAAGAATTACTTTTACTTTTCAATGTATTGTGAATGTACGAATGAGTCAAACTGCTCTCTGACCTGTCTGAATGGACTGAGGCGAGGTGGCAACAATAATAAAGATGATGATAGTAATAATAGTTCAAAAATCTTTCGACCGGGGCATCTTGGCAGCGTGGCGGTCTATTCTGTTGCCTACCAACACGGGCATTGCTGGTTCAAATCCTCGTGTTACTCCAGCTTGGTCGGGCATCCCTACAGACACAATTGGCCGTGTCTGCAGGTGGGAAGCTGCATGTGGGTATGTGTCCTGGTCGCTGCACTAGTGCCTGGTCGGTTGGGTGCCCGTTCAGGGAGAACTGGGAGGAATAGCGTGACCCTCCCATGCGCTACGTCCCCCTAGTGAAACTCCTCACCATCAGGTGAGGAGTTTCACTGGCGACTCCACATGTATCAGAGGAGGCATGTGGCAGTCTACAGCCCTCCCCGGATCGGCAGAGGAGATGGAGCAGCGACCGGGACGGTTCGGAAGAGTGCGGTAATTGGACGGGTACAATTGGGGAGAAAATGGGGGAGGAAAGCCAAAAAAAAAAGTCTTTCGACCATCTTATTGCTCTCTGTTCATTCAGTACTTGTAAATAACAGCAACAACTCTTAACACCACTTTGACAGAAGAAGAAAATAAATTACATCCATTTTGTTTTGGATGGCCCCCTGAAAAAAACCTAATGGGCAAAATAAATTGCCAACTCAAAAAATATTTGGACAGTGTTTAGAAAGAGTGGTCATGTCTCAACCTCATATCTAAACAGATTATGTTACAGCACTACAACCACCAATAGAGCCAAAACTGGTCCAGAACAGGGGTGGGTGTAAAACCCGCTCAAACCCCCAACCTCTGCTCCAGAGATAATAAGGCGAGCAGTGATTTGTGTAATCCAAACGTTTCATTGGATCTTCACTTCAGCGAGCGCCAGGTTAACAAGATTATGGCGTGCTTTACTTGGATGATCAACAGGAATTGAAAACACACACTATGAATCATCCGCAGTTACGTCTTGTTCTGTCCTGATGACATGGGTGACAGATGGTGCAGTGTGTGGGACATGAGACCACTGGTTCTTCCAGGAACATGTTGTCTGCTACTCACCATACAGTCATTAGAAATGCCAAAGCAAATGGCTGAATTTGATTTTATGTTTGATTGCTTAGTTGAACAGTGCTAATGATATTTTATTGCTCAGTAGGGTGAACGCCCTATATAAAAAGGGTACACAGTATGAAAACATGCTCACTGTATTGTAATACAAGGGCAGCATTGTTTTCTCCCACTCCCACCACTATTGCGAAATATGGAGCTAATGGCGAGCCGGCTGCAGCTGGCCGGAGCGACAATTTAATTTTGCCCGCACAGTTGTGAGGGCCTCTTGTCCATGCACTGTCTTTGAGAAAACCTGGCTCAGCATGGATGGACAGACTTGGTCCCCAATCCAGCTTCGTTCTACTTCTTTTGTTGTTTTGTTACAAGTGAATAATTTCGATAATCTGAGAAAGTTTATTATCCTGTTAAAGAAATTAAGTCAAGTCAAACTTTATTTATATAGCACATTTCATACACAGGGCGACACAATGTGCTTTACATAAAATGACTATGATTGCAACTCAATCATAAAGGTGCAAATACCGAAAATAAATATACATGTCAGCAGATGTTAGTGCAAACTATACAAATATCAAAATATACAAAACAAACACACACACACCCCAAAAATTTAGCCGTAGGCTGTTTTAAAAAGTAGGGTTTTAAACCTGTTTCTAAATTTGTCCAGTGTGGGGGCCTCTCTCAGGTCCTCGGGCAGGGCGCTCCATCTACTAGGGGTGTAAATACAAATGTAGCTTCCCCTGCTCGAGACCTAGCACGAGGGATGGTTAAAAAACCACTGCTGTTGGACCGGAGGGTTCTTGCTGGTTTGTTAATTAGCATGTCTTATATAGTGTGGTGCAAGGCCATTTAGAGCTTTGTATACAGTTTACAGAATTACACATTTTAATATCATTTTTCATTGTCCGTTCCAAAAGCTTTAATCCCAATCTATTTTTACTGCACTGGTTTAACCACTTTAATTCAAAATAGTGAAAATTCTCAGATGCAGAACACTTATTCTAGCCTTCATAATCCCCATGCAGCATCTATTAGGCATAGTGAGAATTGCGTTAGCCCTCACAAAGCCAAGTGGTATATGTTTTGCAGCTGTACTTAAAGGTTACTATTTGGAGATGAGTCGTGTCACTTCACAGGCGTTACACTGGAGTTGCTTCAATGAAACGGTGCATTTACAAGTCAGGTCACACAGAGCACATGAGCACATTACTCCGGCCGTCTCACACCCATGATAAGAACATCTGCACACATACACGAAGACTCTGCCACTCGGTTGGTCAGCTATTGTTCTGAAGTCAGCACTGCTCAGTAGATGCTGGAGCACCATGAAGTTCATCTAACCAATCCAGTGACCACCCACCTCCTAAAACGAAACATTTCACCCTTTGAGGGCGGCATGGTGGCGCAGTGGTTAACACGGTCACCTCACAGCAAGAAGGTCCTGGGTTCGAGCCCCGGGGTAGTCCAGCCTTGGGGGTCATCTCAGGTCGTCCTCTGTGGAGTTTGCACATTCTCCCCATGTCTACGTGGGTTTCCTCTGGGTGCTCCGGTTTTCTCCCACAGTCCAAAGACATGTAGGTCAGGTGACTCGGCCGTACTAAATTGCCCCTAGGTGTGAATGTGTGGGTGTGTGTGTGTGTGTGTGTGTGTGTGTGTCTGCCTGCCCTGTGATGGCCTGGCAGCTTGTCCAGGGTGTCTCCCCGCCTGTCGTCTAATGACTGCTGGGATAGGCTCCAGCATCCCTGCGACCCTGAGAGTGGGGTAAGCGGTTTGGTTAATGGATGAATGGATGGATTTCACTCTGATTCCATGGAAAGATCTCAAGAGGTCTGTCCTTTGCCACTAACAGTGCAGAATACAAATGCCAGAATACAAAGTCCCAGCTTTATGCTGACTGTGTGCTCTTCGCTTTCAATTAGGGAATATTGATTAGCCCCAAGGTGTGGATGTAATTCTTTCACAATATGGTTCATGCACTCTCCCTTTCTCTCCTTTTTTTCTAGCATCGCTCTGCTATGACACTTAATGGCTGGTGAATGTGAACACTTTCTTTTTTTTTCTCGATAAGCTGTAACAAGTAAATGTCAAACAGTGTATTTAAATGTATAAGCTTCGTCAGCATCTAAACTTTAATCTGGCTGGTGCTTGAAAATTCAATTGCATTTTACTTTTTTTGCTTCATGGGTTTGAAATGGGTTTTTTTTTTCTAGCCCTGTGAATGATGCAATCCCATTTATGCAGGTCAAGTCTCAGACAAGTGATACTGAATCTCATTTGATCAGGCTTACAGTTTTATACATGAAACAGCCTGGACCTTGTAAAACTAAATTATTATGCCAGAGTAATTTCCTCCAGCTCCTGTGCCTCCACGTACACTTTAAAGCCCTTAGACAGACAGTCATGTCTTCTGATTTGGCTGTGTTATTGTCCCCAGTCAGTGTCAGTCCTGTTCTCTTTCCCACCAAGCTACTTAAACTTTATTATCTATCCTATAGACACAGTGGACCACCAGACGGGCTTGGTGGTACCTGGTCTTGGCCTCAATGGCCCTGCCTGTTTTGGATGAAGTGACAGCTCAGGCCAGCTGGTGCTCTGTTTTGAAAGAATTATATGTGGAACAAAAGGAATGGAAGGGATAAGATACCTGCTGGCTCAGTGACATTAAACCAGAAGTGGTGTTGGGGGGCCAGTAGGGGGCAGTCTTCCATCTGGTCCTAATTTTTAAAAAAATAAAATCTCAATGCCCCACTGCAGTGATGGGGACACTGTTGTAGGAGATGCCGTCCTTCAGATGAGACGTTAGACTGAGGTCTTGACTCACTGTGGTCATTATGCCTATGGCGGGCGTCCGGGTATTCCGTTGCCTATCAACATGGAGTTCGCCGGTTCGAATCCCTGTGTTACCTTTGGCTTGGTCGTGCGTCCCTACAGACACAATTGGCCGTGTCTGCAGGTGGGAAGCTGCATGTGGGTATGTGTCCTGGTCGCTGCACTAGCGCCTCCTCTGGTCAGTCGGGGCACCTTTTCAGGAGGAGGGGGAACTGGGGGGAATAGCGTGATCCTCCCATGCGCTAGGTCCCCCTGGTGAAACTCCTCACTGTCAGTGAAAAGAAGCAGCTGGCGACTCCACATGTATCAGGGGAGGCATGTGGTAGTCTGCAGCCCTCCCCGGATTGGCAGAGGGGATGGAGCAGCGACCGGGACGGCTCGGAAGAGTGGGGTAATTGGGCGGATAAGATTGGGGGAAAAATCCACACAAAAAAAGATCCCATGGTACTTATCACAAAGTGTAGGGGGTTCCTCGGTGTCCTGGCAAAATTCCCAACCTGGCTCTCTCCATCTGGCCACCTAATCATCCCCCTATGTACTTGGCTAAATGATTCCTCCCTCTCCACCTCAAGCTGATGTGTGGTGAGTGTTCTGGCGCAAAATGGCTGCCGTGTATCACCCATGTGGGTGCTGCACATTGGTGGTGCACATTGGTGGTGGTTGAAGTGAGTTGTCCCCTTCAATGTGAAGCGCTTTGGGTGTCTAGAAAAGTGCTGTATAAATGGAATAATTATTATCATGATTATAATGCTGACTGCACTGTGCACACTTGCAGCCTTAAGCACTCATAACCATTATAGCAGCCATATTATATCCCTGTTCAGTCCCGCAAGGTCGCTTGTTCTCCATTTTGTGACTATTTAGATTTTAACAGTGTTAATATGGCAGTGGATTGACAGGTTATAAGTCCTAGTCATAGCAGTACAATTTATCTTCAGACAGGATGAGTATTAAATTGTTGTTTTACAATGTGGGGGAAAGCACAATCTTTAACAGCACAGAAGAATCTAGGTAGAAAGTGTGACTGGAGCACTATCTGGATTGTAAAATGAAAAAAAAAAGCATTTTATACAGTTTACATATCACGTAACAGTTAAAATGAATGCCCCAAAGGTGCATGTGTTTTAGTATTTTGTTTGTTTGTTTGTTCTCCAGGGACAGCCAGTCGGCCAGTGTGATTTTAGTATCCGGCTGTTGTGCATAGAAAAGGAGATCATTTCTCCACGAATGGAGAAGATGAAGACGGGACAGATTGACAAAACCAAGGAGCCCTTCAGTGTCCGAAATAAGCCCTTCTTTGACATCAATGCATCTCGCAAGGTAAGTTGAGCAAGAATACACCGTCTACCTTTTCCTTTGCAATCCCTTCTTGTTGCACTTTCATACATAACACATATTCATTTATGTACCTGATTTCAGATTGATATTTATCATTATTCTTTTAGAGCACATTTAAAACACTGTCCATGCATTTCAGAACAAACATTCATTCAACAGATATATATTATACCTATCTATCTATACCTACCTACATTGTATTGTCACAACCACTGAATTTAATGTCACTTCATCCATTTCTAAACCCAACTTCATCTTCATCCAGTGATTCGAACACATCCTATTCAAATCCCAATCAAGTGGAGAAACGATAAAATGAAATTTTTAGCTACTACTACACATATCCCATGGCGAAACAATAGATATTCTTTTATATTGCCAGTGTTTTTGTTAGTAATCATACAAGTGCTTTGATCAGGCTAACCCAAAGCAAATGCAATTTCCATTATTGGCAATATGGAGAAAATTCCATGAAGACTTACTGTTGCCAATAATGGAAATTGCGTTTGCCTTAATGCCAGAGGGCTTTGTAGATGTATCGTTAGCCTGATCAAAGCATTTGTATGATTACTTCCAAAAACTCCGCTCCTTAATATGATAATGAATTTTTCTTTTAAAAACATAGCCCTTCCCAACCCACAAGTGGACAATTGCGAAAAGATGGTGCAAAATTTCCTGTGGACAAAAAAAAAAATTAAGTAATTTAACATGTAAAATACATAACACTGTACATGATTGCAGTCTGTCGTTAAATTAAGTTTGAGAAAGGACACATTTGCATGGTATAATAAAATTGCTAAAACCATTTGCTCAAATGATTTGGTTTTGGAGTAGCTCTTATGCAGTAAAAGTTACATTTTTGTTTTTGTTTAAGGTGTAGGAACATGCATATTTATCTTTTCAAGGCTTATGAGCCCGTGTGATTTCTGGAGAAAATAGAGGTTACATGCTCCTAAAAAGCTGTAAAGCTATGACCATGGCATGCACTTCTTGCCTCATCAAAGATACGCTGAAGGTCAGTGCACAATTGCACCCAGCTTTTGTTCAAGCGGAGATCAGTAGGACATTGTGGCCCTTCGCATTCACACATGACAGAAGCGTGTGGAGGGACTGGAGTGGCATACAGTCTTTGTGCTGTCAAGTCAACAGCCAGCTTCATCACTGATATCTTTGTGGTCTGCTTTGTACTGAGTGAAATACTTAGGATGAATGACTGTGTTACCCCTAGCCTAACCCTGTGTGGTGGGCCCCTCTAAGCCCCTTTATACAAAATTGTCCACCATCCTTTGGGGGCATGCTGATGAAGATATTCTAGAAGTGAAGTCATTGGACCGTCTGGTTTTTCACTGCCTCATTGTTCAATGCAGTGACCATCTGCTCCCTGTACAACTGCATCGCTGTTGTGCCGGACGTGAAAAAGGGGAGCCGGAATCTGTTTTATTAATTCATGGTAGCACATCCGACTTTTGGCCTTCATGGATCTGTTGGAGGCTGGAGTTGTAAAGCAGCTTTTGTCTTTTGTTCGGCTTATGTTTTGTGTCTGCTGCACTGGTAACCTGGTAACTGGTGTCCGCTGCATGGTAACCTTTCCCCTCTAAATGAGGCGATTTTTTTGTTTTGTGAAATCGTCTTACAAAAGCCTCTTCATAGTGCGTAATTAGTACATTAACTCATCTAGGTTATGTATTTTTTGGAATTTCCCTCATCTATATGTTAATTATTAAGTGAACTTATCCTGCTGAAGATTTTGGCAGAACTGGACTACCCTGAATTAACATCTTGCAGCACAGTTTTTTTTTTCCTGGAGCTTGGTTTACCAGGTTACTAGCTAACAATCATGAAAATTTCTTCTGTGCATTTGCACTGGAAATGATTCCTTGAGGGGCGCAGTGGTTAGCGCGGTCGCCTCACAGTAAGAAGGTCCTGGGTTCGATCCCCGAGGTAGTCCAACTTTGGGGGTCATCCTGGGTCGTCCTGTGTGGAGTTTGCATGTTCTCCCTGTGTCTGCGTGGGTTTCCCCCAGGAGCTCCGGTTTCCTCCCACAGTCCAAAGACATGTAGGTCAGGTGAATTGGCGGTACTAAATTGTCCCTAGGTATGTGTGTGTGTGTGTGTGTGTGTGTGTGTGTGTGTGTGTGTGTGTGTGTGTGTGTGTGTGTGTGTGTGTGTGTGTGTGTGTGTGTGTGTGTGTGTGTGTGTGTGTGTGTGTGTGTGTGTGTGTGTGTGTGTGTGATAGTCTGGCAGCCTGTCCAGGGTGTCTCCCCACCTGCCGCCCAATGACTGCTGGGATAGGCTCCAGCATCCCCGCGACCCTGAGAGCAGGATAAGCAGTTCGGAAAATAGATGGATGGATGATTCCTTGAGAGTATAAATCTATCAGAAATTGTTTTGGATTTTTTTTTAATTTTATTAATTTTAAAGAATATTACTGTTTTGTAAATAAAAGTAGTGTCATAGTGTACACAGAACAGGAAAATGGTTAAAAAAAACCAGTGGAAAATGGCATGGAAATACTGATGGAAATATGACATTTCTGTTATTTTCATCCAGCTGTTTTTATACAAATGAATGGAAACAATTCTAACGATTATGCAAAATGATCGCAGTCAGATCAAATGTGCCATTAAATCATCGCAGAAGGGGCGCAACAAGATGACGTCATTAAAAGAGTGCCAGTCAAACAAAAAATGGTGGAAAATTACATGGAACTAGTGATGGAAAAATGACATTTCTGTTAGTTTCATCCAGCTGTTTTTATACAAATGAACGGAAACGATTCTAACGGTTATGCAAAATGATCGCCATCAGGTCAAATAATCGTGATCAGGCGATTATGTAGTAATTGTGACAGCCCTACTGCTGGGTGGAGATATCTCCAAAATAAGAAGAAGACGGCAGGGCCAGGTGTTGTCTGCTCCTTATACTACCCATGCTAGAGGGGTTATGATACTGATTCATAAATCTCTCCCACTACAGATCCAAAATATAGTTAAGGACCCTGCTGGTAGATATGTCATGGTCCAGGGTACTTTATTATTTGAAAATATAAATCTGATAAATGTGTATGGCCCAAATGAAGATGATCCTAAATTTTATAATAATCTGATTCAAAATCTCCCTGGGCAATGTATAATAGCTGGTGACTTAAATTGCACATTAGACCCGTTGAGAGACAAATCATCCAGTTTAGATAATACTCACACCAGATCAAGGAAGACAATATGCCATTTTATGAAAGAATTGAATTTGTTGGATATTTGGAGACATGGTAAACTAAATGCAGTAGAATATTCATGTTATTCCAGCACTTATAAAACTTACTCGCGTATAGGCTGCTTTTTAGTCTCAGCACTGCTTGTTTCCAAATTGATGAATGTCATTATAGCAGTATGGTTCTGTCCAACCATGCAGCCATATGTTGATTTACAGATACTAAACTTGTGAGTCATCCCCCGAAATGGCGCTTTCAACCAAGGTGGCTTGTGGACCCCACGTTCATAGATTTTTTTTTCCAGATAAACAAATTGATTTGTATTTTGAATGCAACACTTCCCAAACATTTGCTAACACAGGATGGGAGGCATTCAATGCATTTATTAGAGGTCAGATAATTGGTTTTACCAGCTCAGAAAAAAAGAGTGCCCAACTTGAAATGAAGACATTAGATGAGAAAATAAGAGCTAGAAACAGATCTCTACCAAAACAGGCCTAACTCTATAGATGCACATGCAAAACTAAAGTAAAAAACTGAGTATAATGAACTGTCAGCAAACAAAGCAGCTGACAATTTAATGACTCAAGCAGTCCTGCTATGACCAGGGAGAAAAGCCTGGGAAACTTTTAGCTTGGAGCATTAAACAACATTGCATTGAAACTTTACACGGTAGAACTATAGTGGACCCAACAGAAATTAATGAGGTCTTAAGGGTCTTCTATGAGAAATTGTATAACTCTGAGTGTTCTTCCAGCCTGGATATGTAGACACAATTCCTAAACAACCTTAATATTCCTAGAATTTCTGAAGAGGAAAGTAGAGCATTAGATGGAGAATTAAGGAAACTGGAAATTACAGAAGCGATTGGCTGTGTGCAGGCTCGAAAAGCAGCAGGTCCAGATGGCATCCCTATAGATATTTATAAAAAATTTCAGTCCAAATTACCTTCACCCCTTTTGGAGATGTTTCAGGAGTCCGTCGGGAACATTCTTTTCCCCACATCCATGAGGGGTGCCCTAATCACATTACTTCCAAAACCAGGAAAGCCAAACGCAAAATGTGAAAATATGTACCCAATTAGCCTTTTCTCCCTTTTTCTCCCCAATTGTATCCGGCCAATTACCCCACTCTTCTGAGCCATCCCTGTCACTGCTCCATCCCTCTGCCGATCTGGGGAGGGCTACAGACTACCACATGCTTCCTTCGATACATGTGGAGTCGCCAGCCACTTCTTTCCACCTGACATTGAGGAGTTTTGCCAGGGGGATGTAGTGCGTGGGAGGGTCACGCTATTCCCCCCCAGTCCCCCCCCCCGAACAGGCTCCCTGACTGACCAGAGGAGGCGCTAGTGCAGCGACCAGGACACATACCCACATCTGGCTTCCCCCTGCAGACACGGCCAATTGTGTCTGTAGGGACGCCCGACCAAGCCGGAGGTAGCACAGGGATTCAATCTGGCGATCCCCATGTTGGTCGGCAATGGATTAGACTGCCATGCTACCTGGACGCCTCCAATTAGCCTTTTAAATTCAGATACAAAAAGACTTTGCAAAGTTCTTAGGAGAAGATTGGAGGGCCTCCATCATCGGGTGGTGGGAGAGGACT
The DNA here is from genome assembly GCF_029633865.1 of Lampris incognitus. Taxonomy (NCBI): domain Eukaryota; kingdom Metazoa; phylum Chordata; class Actinopteri; order Lampriformes; family Lampridae; genus Lampris; species Lampris incognitus. The sequence goes on along the minus strand of NC_079225.1, from coordinate 14,014,034 downwards.
AAAATTAATTTATTCAAGGTAGACAGGGCTTTCACAATGTCAGACAAGTGCTCAATATTTTACACAGCCAGAGAGGGGCAACAGACATGGCCTTACTCTCACTTGATGCAGAGAAGGCCTTTGACCATGTTGAATGGCCTTATCTATTTGAGGTGCTTATCCACTTCGGCTTTGGGGATACATTTTGTAAATGGGTTAGATTGCTTTCTACTGGGCTCACTGCAGAGGTGTTGACCAATAATATGGTCTCTAAACCTTTTAAGATCTCTAGAGGTTGCCCGCAAGGAAGTCCTTTATCACCATGGCTATTTATTCTTGCAATAGAGTCATTTCATATAGCGGTGAGGATGCATAGTGACATTTATGGAATTCGAGGTCATTTAGAACATAGATTTGCGCTCTTTGCTGATGATGTAACCTTGCTCCTAAAAAATCTAATCAGTTCTAATCCCCGCACTCCGAGATCTTACTAGAATATTGGGGAAAATATCTGGATGCAAAGGTAATCATTCAAAATTATCTATAATGTTACCTAAAGATTTAGAGAGGAAAAATAGCCACGCTTATGCTTCTATTTTCAACCCAATGGATAATTTCACATATCTGAGTGTAAAAATTGTCCTTGAGGTGAATATAATTGCTCAGATAAATTATGGCCCAATTCTGGAAGCTACTACCTCATCAGTAGAACGCTGGACAGCTTTACCTGTCTCAGTGATAAAGTTGTTTGAATCTAAATCTGAATCTGATTGGCAGGATAAATATTCTAAGAATGAACATACTCCCTAAATTTCTCTTTGTTCCAGAATCCCCACCCCACCCCACCCCACCCCACCCACCGCCGCCGCCATATGACCGAGGACGCCTTAAATACTCAAACATCCAGTGGTATTACTGGGCAACTCAACTGTGGTCCATCATGTTTTATTTTTCATCTGCAAACCCTCCTGCTTGGATGAATATAGAATCTTGTTCTGTTACGCAAGCTTACCATTGCACTTGTATTTGTATTCAATGAATTGCAAATACCCGAGAAAAAATACAGACAACCTTATTGTATTGAATATGATTAACGTTTGGTTTGACACTTTAAAATATTTGAATATAAACTCCTCCTGGTCACGCTTCTGTCCTATTTGGGGTAATGTCAACTTTAAACCAGGGAAATGAGACTCAGGATTTTGGTTATGTGCTGAAAAGGGGTTAAGGAAAGTGCAAGATCAGAATCAGAGTACTTTATATATACAGTGAAGATAAAGTACTTATGTCCTTTGCAGAAATTCATCCATCCATCCATTATCCAAACCGCTTATCCTGCTCTCAGAGTCACAGGGATGCTGGAGCCTATCCCAGCAGTCATTGGGCGGCAGGCAGGGAGACACCCTGGACAGACCGCCACCATCACAGGGCCTATATATTATTATTATTATTATTGTTATAATTATTATTATCAATATCACCAATTGCTGAATCAAAATACAGGATAATTATCTCAGTGGTATTGTAGTTTACAACAGTTACAATCAATTTTCTCTGGGCCCTTCAACATGTGTAGTTTTTTAATTCTTGTAGTTTTTTACCGTTGTGGCCAAGGCAGTAATAAAAGTGTATCCAAAAAACAAAAAAAAACTCACTGGCTCCTTTTACCTCGCTCTCCTACCTGGCTTATTTTTCACTGGGTTGACGGAATATTTTGTTTTCAACAAACGCAATTCTCAACCCACACACGACATCGGTAACCCTGTCATCTGTCGTCTATAATGGCAGCAGCAGTATTTACTTTTTCTGCTTTTCCTCATACCACACCTCATGCCTTTGCAGAAATACCAACCAAGTATGACATTCCAAAGAATCGCTTTTTCAAATATCTTTAGATTAGGAACTTTAAATTCTCATCTCAAAACCATTCATCAGATATACCCGTCATGTCCTCATTAGATATCGCCATCATGTCCTCATTAGAGGCAGCAATTTTAGGACATAGCTATGATAAAGGTTTAATTTCATCTTTGTGTGGCTTGTTTGAATCTGGGCCTGATGAATCCTCAGAATCAAAACTGAGATCATGGAAGGAAGATATAGATGATGAAATACCTTTAGAAGACTGGAGTAAGACATGTAGGAGGGCTCAGAGGCAGACACTCAACAGTAGCTTGAAACTTATACAGTATACATGTCTGATGCATACATACATAACTCCTGTTAAGCTGCACAAGTTCAGTTGTAATAAACCCTTATCAAGTGTAATGAGGCAAGAGGGACACTATACCACTGTATATGGGGATGTGTGAAAGTGAAATCCTTTTGACTAGATATTATTAATATGATTGATTAGTTTTTATCAAAGAAATTACCATTGGATCCTAAACTCTTTATTCTGGATATATATCCTATCAGCCATTACTTACAAATCAGAGAGCTGAAATCCATAGACTTGTGTATATTACAAGCTAAACGTATAATTGCTCTTAATTGGAAAAATGTTAATAGGCAAAGAATCGGAATGTGGATTACCCAATTTCCCCTCGGGGATGAATAAAGTATTCTGATTCTTATTAAAGAAATGGCTTCAAACATGTCAATGGAAAAGATCACGTATTTTGTTAGATGTAAATAAAATATATTTCATGGGGCCTTTCATGTACTTCTTAAGGCATAATGTTAATGACCTACTTCAGCAGGAATGAGGGAGTAGGGTACCATCAAGATGTTGTACATTGAGCTAACAAACACCCTTTATTTAGTTATCTATTTACTTATTTAAATTTTGAAAAAAAACTCCCCCCCTTTTTTTGTCTTTTACATCTACTCAGTTGATAGGGATGATTTATGGGAGGGAGAACAGGGTGGGAAATGTTTGCTGTGTTTTATATAATTGTTATTCATTGTATAATCTGAAATTATTTGCAAACTCAAAACCAATAAATGTTAAAAAACTTGGATTGAAACTAATTTCTAATACTTTTTAGATGTCTGTGAATGTTCTCTCTCAATACTTTTTAGATGCTTACTATTATGTACACGAGAGCTTAAATTACATAGTTAGAAGGCTATTGTGGATTTGGGTTTCCAGTGACTTTAAAATGGAGACGGAATATGAAAATCCTCACCATAGCGCCCTCCAGTCAAGAACCGTCTCCAGAAATTATTTTCTCAAAGTGGCCAAACGTTTGGGTTGCTGAATACATTTTTTTCCTGGTGGGAAAAAAATTAAATTAGACTTAATATGAGTTAGGTGTGTCTCCGAAGAGCTAACACTGGCATGATTGCTTTGTAAAATTCAAGTATTCCTCCATTTACCTAAACTTTACTCAAGGCGTTTTTCTGATTCAGATTTAATGGGATAGTTTTTTTTTTAGTAGTAGTAATTGGATAGTGCATAATATTGGATTGGTACTTTTCCCACACCCTTTATTAAAATGTGCAATATTCCCAACCCATTCATCAATTATGTAAAGTAATTAGGCCTCGGTTAAATAAACTCACCCAGTATCACAATTCAAAACCTGGACATCAACCTTTCACTGCCAACTTCAGTCACCTAGTAGTGGTTGTTTTTCGTCCATGAATGTCAGATTTATGGGGATATACTTCAAATGAAACCTTGGGGGAGGAAAATGACAGATTTCCCATCAGACAACAGTTGTCATCTTGAAATATCATTTCATTTGAAACCAAATTCGCTTAGCGACCTGAAACATAATTAATCTAGCTCCCTGTGAGATTGCAGTCCTTTCACCCAGCTGAGACTGATTGTCTAATCAAAGTGGCGAAGATTATATAAAAAATAGACTCTAGCTAGGAGAATCTGGAGTTCCTTGAGGTAGAAATGCTTTAGTGATGTACAATTTCAGGGTTCTGAACCATGCAGTTATTATTGATGTGTGCTCAAAAAACTCATTTTGTTTTCGGCGTGCTGTTTATCAGTCACTCAGAAGAGCCGTTTTACTAGAAGGTACTGATCTGTGTTGTCAGCTGTCATATTTGAACTAGACTCTGATCTCTAGTCATGCGACAACTTATATTTTGTAGTAACGGACAGCATTGTTTTATATAGCTCTTTATCCAGCTGCAACAGCCACTCAAAGCGCTTTACAATTAATCAATGCCTCACATTCATGGCGGCACTGTGGCGCAAGGGTTAGCGCGGTCACTTCACAGCAAGAAGGTCCTGGGTTTGGGCCCCGGGGTGGTCCAGTCTTGGAGGTCGTCCCAGGTTGTCCTCTGTTCCCCCAGTGTCTGCGTGGGGTTCCTCGGGGTGCTCCCGTTTCTTCCCACCGTCCAAAGATGTGCAGGTCAGGGGAATCAGCCACACTAAATTGTCCCTGGTGTGTATGTGTATGTGTGTGTGTGTGTGTGTGTGTGTGTGTGTGTGTGTGTGTGTGTGTGTGTGTGTGTGTGTGTGTGTGTGTGTGTGTGTGTGTGTCCGTCGTCCGTCCATCCTGTAATGGCGTGTCCAGGGTGTCTCCCTGCCTGCCGCCCAATGACTGCTGGGATAGGCTCCAGCATCCCTACGACCCTGAGAGCAGGATAAGCGGTTTGGATAATGGAGTGATAGTGGATTCACTTGCACACACTCATACACCAGTGATGGTGTCAGTCTTGCCAGGTAACAACCAGCTCATCGGGAGTAGTTGGGGGTTAGGTGTCTTGCTTAGGGACACCTGGACATTTTTGCGGGGAGGAACTGAGGATCGAACCGGCAACCCTCCACTTTACTGGGCGACGTGCTCTACCTCCTGATCCACTGCGGCCTCTAACACAAATCATGTTGAAGATTTCATCACAGTCCGAGTTTCTTGAATTGCCAGGTGCATTTTATGATAGAAAAAAGTGTCCCTGTCGTGGCTCTTCCCCAGAACCACACAAACTTTGGGTTACAGCTTGTCATTATCAGACCTCTTCTTGATCGAAGTCATGTCAGGCTTACCTCAAATGCTTTCGGGGGGGGGAGGCTTGTTTTTGTTTTTTGTGCTTGATGTTGGCCTCAGGTTGCAGATCCTAGACTGTGTGTTGAGTTAAACATGGCTGTCACAAGGCACATGATAATTATGGTGACAGGGAGGGATTTTGTGCACACACCTCCCTTGCAAGTGGGCTTAGACCTCATTACAAGGCCTGATTGTATTGAAATGTCATGCTGTTATTGCCCTCATATTGCTATTAACCCCGGACAAACATGTCTGAGTGCTGTTTCCTCTGTCGGAGAGAAATCGAAGTGGCAGGATGAAAGAAAGTAAATCCCTCTTAACAGTGTGCCTCATTAGCCGAGCACTGTCAGTCTGCTGGCTCCTCGCTGCCTTGCTGACCTCACACGCCCGTCAGCTGTCTCGTCTCCAGCAGCTCCCTTCACACGTTCTCGAGCCGCTGAAGACGAGGGAAGAGAAACGAGCCAGGTGCCCCTCTCTCCCGTCTCTCACCGAGGTTGCTGAACAAAGTTAAAATTAAACTGTGATATCCATCTCTGATATTGAACACCTTTCGGCGCCTAGCAACTCAAATTACAAACATAAGGAAGCAGATTACACACTTAATTTCCCCCGTCTGTGTTTTTGTCGCTCCAGAACATTGGAGCATGTGATTGTGTGCTTGCATGCATTGCTGTGTATATTTAATGGAGTTTTCAAGAGAGGTTTGATGGCTTAAAGTAGGCAAATCTGAGGCATATCGTTGTTTAAGCCATAGCCATGTTTCGAAGGCAGATTTAGCTCTAACAAGTATGCCAGTTTACAAATAGTGAGGTCACTGAGAAATTCAGTGTTGTATCTGTGTAACGCTTATATAACATTATGTTTCAACAGATGCTCAAAAGCAAAGGTGTAAAACTCTTTATCTCCCAGGATGTACTTTTTTTTCCTTGCAACACACCTCATAATTTGCAGGCTATTGGCTACACTTATGACCTGCTTTGTTTCCAGACCAGTGATTTTAAAGGCCCACGTTATTTTATTCTGTGTTTTATCAGAATAATTTGAACACGGGCATCCGGGTGGCGTGGCGGTCTATTCCGTTGCCTACCAACACGGGGATCGCCGGTTCGAATCCTCGTGTTACCTCCGGCTTGGTCGGGCGTCCCTACAGACACAATTGGCCGTGTCTGCGGGTGGGAAGCCGGATGTGGGTATGTGTCCTGGTCGCTGCACTAGCGCCTCCTCTGGTCAGTCAGGGCGCCTGTTCGGGGGGAGGGGGAACTGGGGGGAATAGTGTGATCCTTCCACAGGCTGTGTCCCCCTGGCTAAACTCCTCACTGTCAGGTGAAAAGAAGCGGCCGGCGACTCCACATGTATCGGAGGAGACGTGGTAGTCTGCAGCCCTCCCCGGATCGGCAGAGGGACGGCTCAGAAAATAGCGTAATTGGCCAAGTATAATTGGTGAGAAAAGCAAAAAACAAAACAAAAAAAAAACAGAATAATTTTAACACTGGTTTATGAAACACTTCTATTTCCCATTCATCAGCCTTCACTGCTTGCCCTGGTAACACACCCATCTCCCTAATGCCGGGTCAGGAATTACGTGCACCCGATCCCCTGCATCCTCTTTCTTGTTAAACCCGGTTGCAAAGGGAAACGCATTGCCTGTTGTATAAGGAGTTATCCTGCTTGAAAAAAACATAGACTGGATGACTAATAAGGTTAGTTTATGTTCATATATATACTATATATATATGATTTTTTTTTTCTCCTTCAAAGCCCCCAAGACATTACGCAATGCCTGATGATGCACAGGATTTCGGTACAGTAAAGGTCCTCTCGTCTTGAGAGTTGCTGTACATGTAGCAGCAGTGAGTGCATCAGATTATTTTTAGTTTTTTCTTCCCTCATGATGCTTCCCAAGTTCACAGAGCCTCAAAACTGATAGAAGGGATCTTCCTGTGATGTCAGCAGCTGTCAATTTTCACCTACACCATCTCATCTGTTTCTGGTCTGGTCTGGTCTTTGCTCCACTGCCTCCCCTCACTTGATGACTCATGGCGATGACACTACTTCCTTGCCTTCTTTCCCTCTCTCCCCATACTTTGCCTTTCCCAGGAAACCTGCACCACTCTTAACTACAACCGAGCAAATCCTCCCCATACATAAACTACGACTCATGGTGAAGCAGCATTCTACGGTTTCATTTTTATTTTTATTTATTCTCCGTATTCTATTTTTTATTACCTTATTTTCATATGTGCACTTTCACTTAATGTAAAGCATATTGCATTGCATTTTAATGTAAAAAATGTGCTAAATCAAATTTGGTTTACATCCACATCATCAATGCACAATCAGTGTAGTCACATATACTGTGACTGAGTCAGACTGACGTCGAACAAGCTTGCTGATTTCCCATTACAAGACAAATCAGAACCATTACACTACTCATCTTTGTTAGATAAAAATGAGCATCAAATTTGTGGTGCTTGTATTTTGCTTCTTTTTTTTTTTTTATTTGCTATCTTTTTCATTGTGATCAGCCACATTGGGATTATTTATTTATTTATTTGTTTATATTAGCTAGTTACATTTTTACCATTATTTAACCAGGTAACGTGCCGTTGAGATTCAAAATCTTTTTCAAGAGAGACCCGGCCAAGACAGTAGCAGAAGAGTTCAGCTGGGACACCTCACAACAGAAACTATAAGATAGTAAAACATTTAAAAGATGAGAGATGAAAGGACGGCAAACAGGGAGGGGGGAGTAAGTGAGTGAGTGAGAGGAGAAGAGCAAAGAGGGAGCGAGAGAAAGGGTGGATGGAGTAAGATTTACTGCAGCATTACAAACTCCACTGAAAACATTGACAAGTTCCGATGGAGTCCTTTCTATAAGCCTTACAGTCTCTAAGTTCATCAAGAGTCAGTAAGTCCTCTTATAGCTTTCAGGCATTTTGTGAGGCTTTTGATGCCGAGGGGGCAGCAGCCTTAAAACAACTGGGACTTCACTCCCACCTAAAACGACCATGGGTTTTTAAACTCTATATTCTGTCAAGATAAATACCCGATTGAGATATTAATGCATTGCATATGTTAGTATGTCTGTTAGGAAATGACTGACACCAAAATTAACATTTTAACAACTTCAATACTATTTTTCAAACAATTTAAAATGGCCGCTGTCCAACGCCTATAAATACTGCAATGCATCGATGGTAGTCATGGTGCGTCTGTAACGGTGTCTGTACCCAGACATGTTGGCAATAATGAAAAATCAAGTTTAGACTATTACTCTGCACTGGAGAACGCTAGTGTGTTTCTAGGACAGAGCGATTAACTTCGCGAAGGAAATGATGCGACCAACACACGTCATAAACAGTGACACGACGCACACGATGACGCGCAAATTACGAGCGGCCATTTTGACCGCTCATGGTCATTTTAGGTAGATCTTATAACTTCTTTTTTTTGTGTGCAATTGATCTAAAACTCATTTTAATGCAAATACATGCAATTTTAGGACCATTCAGTGAGCAGCAGGTCTGTATCTCCCCCCACAAACTTATTAAACTTTGTGACCGTTTTGGTCGTTCTAGTGTTACATGCTGTTTTCCTAGCTCAGTTCAAGCTTTGAGATCCATAAGCAAAGATCAGCCTTTGGACTTCGAACCTTAGTGATCTGAGTCATATAAACACATGGATATGAGGGAAGCATCCTTAAAACTGCCTTTTATATACGTATATATATATAGAGAGAGAGAGAGAGAGAGAGAGAGAGAGAGAGAGAGATTAGATAGACAGAGACAGACAGACAGACACACAGAGAGAGAGAGAGAGAGAGAGAGAGAGAGAGAGAGAGAGAGAGAGAGAGAGAGAGAGAGAGAGAGAGAGAGAGAGAGAGAGAGAGAGAGAGAGAGAGAGATCAGCCAGTGACAGAATCTGTCCATGCGAGGAGAAGTGCATCCGGCCATAGCATATAAGGTACAATATTGAGTCAAATCTTACTGCACCATCATCCACCATGTCTAAAGACCACAGACATTGAGCTGATGCATTCATTTACAAGTTAAATGAACACCATAATCCAGTAAAGGTCAGAATGTGACAGTAATCAATGTCTGTTTCTGAAATAAAATGCCAATCACAATCTTAGCTTTTTAGCAAGATTGGCATTGTGTGGCTTAAAAGACAGATGATCGTCAATGAAAATGCCCAAAATATTTTAAATGGCACACAACCCCAGTATGTATACGTTGGAAGTAAGATTTGATTGGTTGTTTCAATCCCTTGGTAACATCCCTGTTGTCTTGTCTGCATTTAAACCAACTGGGAACATGCCTAACTGAGACCAAACCATAATAAATACTGAATTCAAATGTTCAGGAGTCTCATTGTGTGTGGTGTGAGAAATATACAATTGTATCACACACAGAAAATAATAATATTTTTTAAAAAAAAGCATTTGGTACATTTTGACTGACAGACGCACTACAGAGCCCTGATACTTTGAGGTAACCTCATTGATTTAGACACACTGAGATTTTCCCAGAGAATAGTTTTCCAACCAGCCAACCTCTCATTCTGAGAAACCAATATGAAGAAGCCTTTCCCTCACTATAGACTGATCGACAGCATCAAATCCTTGGATATATTGATGAACAGAGCTGTATAAGACTGTCAGTTGTCCAGAGACTTAATAAAATAAAGATATGGTTAAGACAAGTAGAGTCACATTGATTTTTGTATTCCTATACCACAGTTGTATCTCAGGGGACATTACAATCACATTGCATTCTGCGAATCAGGTACATTGTAAGGGACAATGTACGGTGCGCCAAACTTTTTTTTTTTTAATGTAAAAACCTGTTCACCATAAAATGCATGATAGCTTGAGGCGACAGGATGGGTGTGCCACAATTCTCTTGAATGAGAGAGCCTTACCAATAGACCAGCCATTTTTCCAAAAATGTGGTGTTTACTTTTCAGCGTTGAGTGACAATAGTGCCTTCATTCCTTTTAATACATTGTCCTGTATATTCAGGAAAATTGAGCAGAAGTAGTTTATGGTGCACTGAATCAGGCTTTGGCAGAGTTGTGCATGCAAATAATCAGAAATGTTAATTAGCCACCGAGTTAGGCTGGCAAAGTTGTGCTTTTAGTGCCTCAGACTGCTTTATTTATTCATTTTTGGACCCCCCCCCCCCATTTTTCTCCCCTATGGTACTTGGCCAGTTACCCCATTTTCCAAGCCGTCCCGGTTGCTGCTTCACCCCCTCTGCCAATCCAGGGAGGGCTGAAGACTACCACATGCCTCCTCCTATAAATGTGGAGTTTCCAGCCACTTCTCTTAACCTGACAGTGAGGAGTTTCTCCAGGGGGACATAGCGTGTGGGAGGATCACACTATTCCCCTCAGTTCCCCCTCCCCGAACAGGCGCCCCGACGAACAGACCAGAGGAGGCGCTAGTGCAGCGATCAGGACACGTACCCACATCCGGCTTCCCACCCACAGACATGGCCAATTGTGTCTGTAGGGACGCCCGGCCAAGCCGGAGGTAACACAGGGATTCGAACCGGCAATCCCCGTGTTGGTTGGCAATGGAATAGACCGCTTTGCTACCCGGACGCCCCGTGCCTTGGACTGCTTTTGAGTTGCAGATTACAGCTTGGCTGTTGAAAGCTGTTGCGGTGATTCATCAGTGTTTTCCCTGTCTCTTCCTAATAGAGGTTAAGTGCTTCGAGTTCAGCAGACGGTGTAGCAGATTCAGACAATTCAAGAACAATTGACTGAAATGGCCAACAGCTCTGATAGACGGACAGTCTGTCTCCTGTGCTTATAATGGTAGCAGATATTTCACCATACGCATTTAAATTTCCCCTTTGTAGAGTAGCTTAAGTCGTTTTTATTGATTAATTTTTAATTAGTTCAAACCTTTCTTTGCAAACCTGGAAAGATGGGACAGTCTCGTGGACGTATGAAAGATGGAACATGCTCTAATGCTCTGAGAGATCTTAGAAATGTTGTTGTATCCCTGAGGATAGTTTACCTTTGGTGTTTCCCTGCCCACTAATGTACTCAGATGTGCTTTTGATCACAGTTGCTATTATTGAGAACAGCATGCATCCATCAAAATACAATTCAATTCAAAACACTTTATTCATTCCTCTATAGACAATTTGAGGCAAGCAAGTTTGCAAAGTTTGGGAGCGGCATGGTGGCGCAGTGGTTAGCACGGTCGCCTCACAGCAAGAAGATCCTGGGTTCAAGCCCCGGGGTAGTCCAACTTTGGAGGTCGTCCTCTGTGTGGAGTTTGCATGTTCTCCCCGTGTCTGTGTGGGTTTTCTCTGGGTGCTCCGGTTTCCTCCCACAGTCCAAAGACATGTAGGTCAGGTGAATCAGCCGTACTAAATTGTCCCTAGGTGTGTGTGTGTGTGTGTGTGTGTGTGTGTGTGTGTGTGTGTGTGTGTGTGTGTGTGTGTGTGTGTGTGTGTGTGTGTTGGCGCTGTGATGGCCTGGCGGCCTGCAAAGGGTGTCTCCCCACCTGCTGCCCAATGACTGCTGGGATAGGCTCCAGCATCCCCGCGACCCTGAGAGCAGGGTAAGCGGTTTGGAAAATGAATGGATGGAAGTTTGCAAGCAAGTACACATATACAAGTCATTCATACATGTCAGAGAGTTTAAATACACCAGGACTAATGGCAGTGGCCAGTCTATAGCTGGCCAACAACAACAAAGGCGTAAAAGAGTCAAGTTGCGACTGTTTAAATTAACTCACCCCCCCCTCCACCCACCCCCATAACCCTGTCCATAGGGTTAGTGGTTGTGTCAGGAAGGGCATCCATTTGCCAAATCATTATGCAGATTGACAAGACCATACCGGACCGGTCAAGGCCCTGGTTAACCACGACCGCCGTCGGTGCTGTGCCCTCACAGGGTACCGATGGAAACTATCAAATCCGCTGTGGCGACCCCCTGGGAAACGGAACAAGCCAAACAAAGAAGAAGAAGACAAAAAGTAAACTCACCATTCCTTGTACTGTGGCTTTTCACAAGTCTGATGGCTTCTGGAATAAAACCAAACTTCCTTCTGTTTGTTTTACATACAGGCAACCTAAAATGCATTCCCGATGGCATTCGATTGAAGGAATCGTAGAGGACATGTATGGGGTCGTTGATAATCTTGTATGCTTTCTCGAGGACTTTTGCAGTATTAAGCTATACTAGGGATCTTCGTGTTTAGAGCTGAGGGTAACAACAATTTGCAGTCGGTTCTTGTCCTTTTGACAAAGGGATGTAAACCAACAGATAAATGAAAATATTAAAATACTTAGACTAAAAGAGGAATAAACTGTTGTCATTACTCTCAGATTGACTCCGAAAGAGTTTAGTTTACAAAGATGCTGCTTTGACTTTTTCACAATGACATCTGTATTGTCACCTCAAGCTGTCATCGAACACAGTTCCGAAGTATTTGTAGGTATGGACAATTTCAACACGTACGCCGTGACTGACTGTTGGGACATTGTCTGTTTTGGTGAGATAACCATGTCCTTAGTTTTGGCTGCGGTTAAATCAAGATGAGATCTGTCACACCTTCACAGGTGTGACAGAGGCGTTAGGAATTTTCATTTATTACTTGTGTATTTGTTTCTCTATATTATGTGGTTCAATTAAAGAAAGGTCGTGTGAACTCTCGAGTGGGGGGGTAAGGAATGTTTTTAATGGGGGATGGGTGACATCTTCTCTCCCATCATCCCTGCTTGGCTCACAGTCCCTTGTAATTCTATATGACCCCCTTAGCTTGCGATGGCCAGATGTTTGAACAACCCTATGTGTGATTTGAGGTATAGGGAAAATGTCATCTTATCTCATCTCATCTCATCTCATCATCAGCCGCTTCTCCGGGGTCGGGTCGCGGTGGCAGCAAGCTAAGTTGTGCACTCTAGACATCCCTCTCCCCAGCAACGCCCTTCAGCTCCTCCTGGGGGATCCCAAGCGTTCCCAGGCCAGATTGGACATGTAGTCCCTCCAGCGGGTTCTGGGTCTACCCCGGGGTCTCCTCCCAGTTGACCGTGCCCAGTAAACCTCCAAAGGAAGGCGCCCAGGAGGCATCCTAATCAGATGCCTCCTGGGCAAATCCTAATCAGATAGGGAAAATGTGTGGGTTTAAATTGATCAATGGTGAAATCTTTCTTTGTCTTGGGAGGCTATATAACGAAGACACCTGCTTTGTTCAGTGAGAATACATGGGGTCTGGTGTGTGTTTCTCTGTACGGTACAGTGGGAGAATATAGGGAGGTGTTCTCCTATAGTATTATACTATTTGTTTTGTCTTGGCTTGTCCCATATTGGACAATACTAAGTGTCTTTTATCATCAACCATCATTGTTTCATGTAATTATTTCTGAGTCCAGAGTATTTGCAGGTAAATTTCCACAACACACCAGTCCACAATCTCTTGCGTTATGGGACCATGTGATTGATCTGACTGACGAAGAGACATGGTTACACTGTCGTCAGCGAATTTTACAACATTGTGATTTTTTTATATGTGCTACAACAGTCACCCGTATACAAAATAAAAAGTAAGGGAGAAAGTACACAACCCTACCATGAGCCAGTGGAAGTTAAAATTGATTCAGATATTATGTTCGGGTAGCGTAGCGGTCTGTTCCATTGTCTACCAATACGGGGACCACTGGTTCGAATCCCCATGTTACCTAATCCATCTGATGAGTTGATGATCTAAATGGAAATAAGATATAAGCTTTTTTACTAGTATGTGAGGTTACATTGTATTAAAAGCTGTAAAAAAAAATCAACAAAAAGTAATCTTGTGTATGTGCTTGTTTGTTCTGGATGTTCATTTACAGAGTTTTGTATCAACAACACCTCTCCCAGACACACAAACTGCATGTGGTCGAGAGCTGATCCAGTTACATCTACAATTTCTTGATTTAACAAATTTTCTCCAGAGTTTTCATTACTAGTGATGTTAATGCTATAGGCCGCAAGTCATAAAGGATTCCAGGTTTTACTGATCTTCGGAACTGGAATGATGTTAGAATTCTTCCAGAGATCAGGAACAACTCCAGAGACCAAAGAGAGCATTCTAATATCACCATCACTCCAGACTTTGTAACCTTGTTTGGCCCAAAACCAGACAGTAGTTAAGCAGTCCTGCCCTCATACCCTGATGTAGGCTTGGTGTTTAATGGGAACTGCAAGCTAGGTTCAGAGAGCCACTCACATTAGGCATGAAAGCAGCCTCAGGCAACAGCCCCGTGGTCTGACTGGAATATCAATCTATCCTCTCCCCTTGTGATTACACTGGCACACCCAAAGTGCTCATTGCTATAAGAGGAGAATGGACAAGAAAAAATAAAACGGCTTCATGGACGGAAAAGCGCATAATTTCTGTCCAGGTGTACTAAGCAAACTGATGTGGAAATGGGTGATATGTAAAAAAAAGAAAGAAATAAATTCCCTAGAGTAAAGTGAGAAAATTTGAGCACACAGCAGCTGGATGTTATCAGTGCTCGGTGTACTGCAACATTTTGCATATGTACATAACAAGAAATGGAACATCCAAACGCTTGTATCCATACAGAATTTTAATTCATTTGCAACATCCAAATGCTTGTATCCATGCAGAATTTTAATTCATTTGCAACATCCAAATGCTTGTGTCCATGCAGAATTTTAATTAATTTGCAACATCCAAGCACTTGTATCCATGCAGAATTTTAATTCATTTGCGAGATTTAAGTCTCACACAACCTTGTTCAGGGCTCTTTGTCTGCCATGTATACCTTGAAGGTCATCTGAGACTGAAAGCTGGCAAATAAAGGAAATTCTCCATGAATGCAAGTGTTCAAATATACCATTTCATATCCTGCAGCATTTTACCTAAACTTTAGCCAGGTGAGTGGTGGTTGTTCTACATCCTGACATCATATGCATATGTCAGAGGAGTGTAATGGTCATATAGTTTACTATGCCTTATCAAAATTAAGTAAATGCAATTATCAAAGCATATGTGCTGTGCAGTTGTTTAAGGCCACACAAAGTCCACTTAGTTCAGACGTCTTTTTTCTACAAGGTATCTTTTCCATTTACCTTGATTGAGTAAGAATACAGGCTGTATGCTTGATGTATATATTGTATTGAGAAGCCTTTTTTCTTTATTCTGCTCACCCTTTACTAGATTAAAATGTCAAATTACTTGTAAGAAAATGAGAGCTTCATTTGTGAGCGTTCGTGGTTTTGGTATGATTAGGTTTTTTTGAATCCCTGGCTGTTGACAGGGCGTGAGTAGTCAGCCTGGGTGAGAGCTCAGCCAGCTGTAATAGTCCCCCAAACTCCTAGCAGGGTTTATTTGCACATTGCTGCATTTTCATCAGTCACACCAGCTGTAGTGGTAAAATTAATTCAAAAGCTTTTGTTAATAGTGCACAGTTTGATTAAAGGATTGAATGTCAACATCCTCAAAGAACCGTCTCGCCATTGCTTCCTGTCTCTGTGGTGTGGGCTAGGTGTCGGCCTCAGTGGGAGAAGACTGTCCAGGGCATGATCTTCAAAATGGAAGCTCAGTTGACTGCCTCCGATAATGTTCAGAATTGACCATGCCTTCTAGCCCTCTACTACAACATAAAAACAATGGATTAAAAATCAAGAGGTTTATTCAAGCTTAAGAGTAAAAGGTGTGCTAGTATGTCAGATATTGTGCCAGAAACACCAAACGCACACAACAGACAAAATATGCTAACATATGGGAAACACTAAAAGACAGTTATGTTATAGTTTCATAATGATGAAACTATATGGACATGGACACTTGAATGCAGAAAATCAAGAAAAAGGGGCGTCTGGGTGGTGTGGTGGTCTATTCCGTTGCCTACCAATGCGGGGATCGCCGGTTCGAGTCCCCGTGTTGCCGCCGGCTTGGTTGAGCGTCCCTACAGACACAATTGGCCGTGTCTGCATGTGGGAAGCTGGATGTAGGTATGTCTCCTGGTTGCTGCACTAACACCTCCTCTGGTTGGTTGGGTCGCCTGTTTGGGGGGGGGGGGGGATAGCGTGATCCTCCCATGCGCTACGTCCCCCTGGTGAAACTCCTCACTGTCAGGTGAAAAGAAGCAGCTGGTGACATCACATGTATCGGAGGAGGCATGTGGTAGTCTGCAGCCTTCCCCGGATCAGCAGAGGGGGTAGAGCAGCAACTTGGACGGCTCAGATGATGGGGTGGTTAGCCAGGTACAGTTGGAGAGGGGGGAAAAAAGAAGGGGGGGGGGGGTCCAAAAAAAAAAGAAAATCAAGAAAAAGTAGAGTTTTAACTTATTTACAACAATTGGACGGCACAAGAATTAAGTTAGTTTGATTTAGGTCACCCGAATCACTGCCGCCTTAAGACTTATGTAGTGATGGCGGTCTGCTTAACAGTATTGATTTTTCATAGTGAAGTTTCATTCCATTGTGTATGCAAGAACAGAGATTTGAGATACTTTATTGATCCCTGTAGGAAAATTCTTTCTCTGCGTTTAACCCATCCTAGCTGTGTAGCTAGGAGCAGTGGGCAGCCACCGTGCAGCACCCGGGGACCAACTCCACTTTGTCTTGCTTTGCCTCGGTCAGGGGCACAGACAGGAGTACTAACCCAAACATGCATGTCTTTTTGATGGTGGGGGAAACCGTGGCACCCGGAGAAAACCCACCGCAGACATGGGGAGAACATGCAAACTCCACACAGAGGACGACCTGGGACGACCCCTAAGGTTGGACAACCCTGGGGTTCGAACCCAGGACCTTCTTGCTGTGAGGCGAGATGGTTGTTCTAACTTTGAAAATACCAGAACCCACTACAAACAACTGTGTTCATGGCCCAGCTGTACAGATCTGTTCTTCATGCCTAGGAGCTATTTAAGAAATCTTGTGGCATTAACCAGTTTTCTCTTGTTGTGGCTTATTTCGTTGGTAGGATCAATGTCTTAAGTGTATTAGAGTTCATCACATGTAAATATGCCCATTAGCTCACACTTCATCAGCTCACAGCGAACTCGTGTCTTTTGAACAGCTTAAGTCCATTAACTGTTTGCCTAATGCAAAGAAAGACTAATTTTGATATTAAACATAAATAACATTTATTTAGCCCTAAATGCATATAAATGTAATCACCTTATGCACAAATACAACATACCCAAAGGAGTTGAATCAAGTGCAACTGGACTTGGTATATTGCACTTGATTCAACTCCTTTGGATAACCATGACCTGGATGAATGAGAACATTCACAGACAAATACAACATAGTTATATTTTGATTATATTTTACTTTAGGTTGTGTTGCATTTCAATGTAAAAATATGTTGACCGGTGTAATTGAATCAGCGCAAGCATGCAACAGAGGTTTTGGAAAATGATTCCTTTATTTGTGTCGGGTCCTAGTAAATCCTTTGTGCAGGCACGAATAGGAGGAATAAAGGATGTAGCAGACCTAACCTCCACACACTGCACTCTTGCGTAACTGCTGAGACATAAATGTTTTAGTGTAAGATTTTATAGCTTTACGTCGATTCTGCCAGCAGCACTTAGATATCTGAACTTACACAATGCAGCATTATTGTCCGCCGTGGCTGAATTTGTCTGTAAAGTTATTTTTTCAACAGCGTGTCTCAACGTAAAAGTTCCCACCTGATCAGCTGCTGAGATTCCTTCGTATTATTAATAGTTATTTTTAAATTTACACATCACTCGAAATTCATCCGTCATTCTTTTGAGGCGTTAAATATGTAAATTGAAGGTTACCTTGCACACTCGATTTGGGAACAGGTGGCATTCAATATTCAGTACATGAGTAAGAACAATCTGGGTGGTTAAGGGCGTTTAGTTTTTTTGTTTTTTTGTACAATGTTAATTTCTCTTACAGAGTTCTTGCAAGAAATGTGAGAGAACATTCTATTTTTTTTTCTTTCTGGGTATTTTCTTCATTACAGGAACAAGGGGAAAAAAACAAACAACAAACAGAAAAAAAACCAAAGCAAAAAACGGGAGGTCATGGGACGATCAAGAGAACGTTTTTGAGAGAACGTTCTTGTATGAGGCCCATTATTTTCCCGGCCCTTGTAAGTTGGTCCCTAATTGACCGTTATAGGATCTGTGGATCATATGATGTCATTTTCACAAGGTTTGGAGGTTATATACTTTATATTATTTGGTTTTTTTAAAGGAGTTAACACTGAGAGGTGTATTGAATTTCATCAATCACAGAAGGTATCAATCACATCCATGGATGTGGGGGTCTTGTCATTAGTCCTCAGGGACTGTGTTGTGGTTTATCAATTTTTACCTCCTACGTGGCTCCCCGTTAATTTTGTTATCTCGTCCGTGTGTCTCATCTTGTGTGGCCTTAAGAAAAAAACTAAACCACAGTGGTTGAAGGTAAGTTGTTTTGAGATTTGGTTTGCGGGTGAAACATCAACCGTTGTCTCTCTGGAAGGCAGAATTTGTGGAGTGTGAAGGTCAAAAACGTTGTTATTTTGATGTTAATTCACTACCACTGAGCCAGGTATGATTCATCACTGTCAAAATGTGAAATGAGGCCAAACGTAAAAAAGTAGAGGAGAATAGCTGACTTAAATCACTGCGACACTTGCTCTCCCATCAGAGAGGTGTACTGCTCACCCTGTTAGCGTTTTCTCTCGTCTCCCTGCATGCAGAGCGGCCCCCCTCCCTTGTCCGTTTGCCCCCGAGTCTCCGGCGAAAGCCTCATCTCTTAATGGGGCTGTGTTGTTCGCCTCCGCTTTCCTCCACCCAGCAATACCAGGCGCGGCATTGTGTTTTCTTCCTAAAGAGGTTTACCATCAAAGCGGGGTCACAAACCCCTCTCTGTGAGAATGCTCCGAGGAACGTCCCCGCTGGGGGAGGATTTCTGAGTCTTCCTTCTGTTCTCCGCTCCATCCAAGGATCGTTGTGTTCACGCTGGAAGTGGTGGGTGGGTGTACTAATGTGGCAGGAGAGCTGAAGTGGAACTCCCAGATCTTACCGCCCACACGCTGTTGCCTCATGAAGGCAGTAGGTCTATTTAGTTTGTCTATCTGCCTCCTCGATCTCTGCTGTGATGGTCGAGATTTCATGTGTGATCCACTTGGACTCATTCATCATTCTCGCGATCCCTGTCACTCTTCTATCTTAGATGTGGTTTGCCTAATAGTCTGTAGTTTCTGTCAGTTTTTTACCTTGAATCCTGTCAAGGCTGAGCACTTCATTTATTTTTCCAGAATATGTCCTTAAAGTGAGTACATGTTTGGCATTTAAGTATTGATCCAGACCTTTTCTCTATTTTTTTTAGTTACTTTCAGTCAGGCTATTTTTGTTTAATGGAATTATTATAGTAAAGACAGGGTTGCCTTCTGGGCTCATGTTCTGTGTTTGCAAAAAAAGAAAGAAGCTATTTCAAAGTTATACCAAACACGGCAGTCATCAGTGTTACCACTATGTATTTCAGTTGTACTTGACGTTATATTCTTGTAATTATTCAGTGTGTGTGTGTGTGTGTACATGTATAGATTTCACAGTTTAAAATATTATCATGTTATAGTTTCCAGTGAGGAGTTTCGCCAGGGAGATGTAGCGCGTGGGACGATCACGCTTATTCCCCGCAGTCCCCCCCCAAACAGGCGCCCCGACCAACCAGAGGAGGCGCTAGTGCAGCGACCAGGACACATACCCACATCCGGCTTCCCACCCGCAGACACGGCCAATTGTATCTGTAGTGACAGCCGACCAAGCCAGAGGTAACACAGGGATTCGAACCGGCAGTCCCCGTGTTGGTAGGCAACGGAATAGACCGCCACGCTACCTGGACGCCCCCTATTGTAATGCACTTCATTCTGGTATCGGTAAGGATTCCCTCCACCATATGCAGCTGGTACAAAACCCTGCTGCTCGGCTCATTGCCGGGACAAAAAGGCATGACCATGTCACTCCTGTGCTTGCCTCCCTACACTGGCTCCGTTATATCTCGATTTGATTTTAAAATCCTTGTGATGGACTGGTGGCCTGCCCAGGGTGTCTCCCCACCTGCCGCCCAATGACTGCTGGGATAAGCTCCAGCATCCCCGTGACCCTGAGCAGGATAAGTGGTTTGGATAATGGATGGATGAATTGATTATAGCTTAGGTTTCTCTGGGTTATAACTTCTGCATTTGGCAACTTTTAAGCTGCACCTATCAAGCTGCAAATCAAGTTGGTAAGATGCCCCAATGCAAAGATTTAGGTGGTTAAAGAGAAAGTCAAACAAATTGGCCACCTCGCAGCACTGCCAACATTGGCCACATTTTCCAACCAAGAGAAGATGAAGAGTACTGTCCTGTGAATGAGAGATAAGGGGGCGCTGGCCCGAGCCCTTTGCTGCATGTCATCCCCTCTCTCTCCCCTGCCCTTCCCGTTTCTCTCTCTAATAAAGGCGAAATATGCCAAAAAAATAAATCTTAAAAAAATAAATGAAAATAAGAGATGAGGAGAATGAAGACTTTTGCTGCAAACTGATAAGGAGCATTGGCTCTTGTATAGCTCCATGGCCTGCATTGACCTCAGTCCTCCATTTTATTGCAGGAAGCTTGGGTTAATATATTAGCATTATTATTATTATTGCATATTATTTGGCAGACATTATCACTACAAATATGGAGCTATATTCTCTTCAGATGTGCTTTCTGATTTGTGAAAAACTTCAGATGTGTGAAGTGATGAGAGATAGAACTTGCCCTGTGTTGTCATAGGTGGTAGGCTACTTAACAACACAATTATGCAGGCTTATAGAGGCTTGTTAGGCTAGCGCTAGACAAATGTATGGGTGAGAGGCTTTCTTTCATGGAAGCAGGGATGGCTCTGGTTCTGATGAGCTTATTGAGGGCCACCATCCACCGAGGGCGTCTGACAGGACGTGGAAGCGGGGCAGGCTAAGCTAACTGCTAGCTCATGCAGACCGGCAGCTCTGATAACACTGAGGGTGGTCTGGCGGCGGCCTCGCCTGGCATTGACTGTGGTGGTTTTGGTGTCATTGTGTGGTATGCAGGGAGGTGTGTCAAGGGTGTCTGGCTGGGAGAGCTGGCATTGGGTTGGCTGAGGGAGCCTGGTCTGCTGCGTCCGGTGGGCCCAAGGACCATGGCCCCTGCCTGGAGCTGCGCCCAAAGAGGAAACACCTAGGGCATTCTGACAGGGCGCGGAAGCTGGGAAGCTCAGCTAACTGCTGGCCCATGCAGACCAGTAGTCCCGACAGTCAACCTGGTTGGCGTGTTCCCTTGAACAGTGATTTTAAAAAAAAAAAAAATTTAAGCTTGGATATATGTGTTAGTTTGGGATATATGTGTTAGTTTGGATATGTCTGTTCTTGTAGTTCTTGGATATGTGTTTTTGTCTTTGTGTTGCATGCACTGCTGTGGGCTGGGGGAAACGACATTTCATTTCATGTACGGTTACATTAGGCTTCGTGCTCTTTTCTGTGTGGTTGAATTTTTTATTTTGTTTGTCTCTATGTAGCAGCGGGGTAGGAGGTGATGATTTGTCATCTGTTGCATAGCGAATGTGTCTGAGCTCATCTACACTCCCAGCGGCTGCTGACAGCCCCTTTATCAGACGATCCTCTATCCTCTGCTCACACACACACGGAGTATGTCCAAACCTCCAAGTGGAAGTTCAGATTTGGATGATAAGTGAAGACTCTTCAGATGCCTTGATTGCCGTTGTTGATATAGAATGGAATTATTTCCATCACTCCCTTGACAAGAAATGGAATAAGCTACGACAGCCCCCATGGCTAGTTTGGCGTTTGTACCACCTTTCTAAATTATTATCTTCGTCAGGCGGTACCCTGGAGGGGAGTGTGTGTGTGTGTGTGTGTGTGTGTGCGTGCGTGCGCGACTGTATGATGAAGAGCCTGTTGTGGTTGCAGTGATTAAAAACCTTTGAAAAACAATTGTTCCCACTGTTGCCACTCCCTCTCCCCATTCACTCTCTAGCTCGCTCGACCAATCATGCTCTCTGTCGCTGCCCGATCTAAGTCAACCGTGCGCATATGCGACTCAATCTACGGTTGAGTCAGCGTGGGCAGTGATAGTGTCAAAACCAAAACATTGTGTATTTGATTTTTTTCCATTTGATTTGATTTGGAGATACTTTAGTGATCCCCGTGGGGAAATTACGCTCTGCATTTAGCCCATCCTAGCTGTGTAGCTAGGAGGAGTGGGCAGCCGCCATGCAGCGCCCGGGGACTGACTCCAGTTGGTCTTGCCATGCCTCAGTCAGGGGCACAGACAGGAGTATTAACCCTAATATGCATGTCTATTTTTGATGGTGGGGGGAAACCGGAGCACCCGGAGAAAACCCACCACAGACACGGGGAGAACATGCAAACTCCGCACAGAGGACGACCTGGGGTGATCCCAAGGTTGGACGACCCTGGGGTTCGAACCCAGGACCTTGCTGTGAGGCGACAGCACTAACCACTGTGCCGCCGTACCACCACAGTTATGAGTGGGTATGAGTTTTGAAAGTAAACGAGAAGTCGATCACATTTCGCAAGCCAGCAAATCAGTCACTGCTGATCTCAGCACAGGATAACTGGATGAACACTGGATGAACCAAAGCTAATCTGCCTTATTCACCTCTCCACCACGCTGAAGTGCCATAGTCTCCAATGTTAAAACGTTGCTATAAAAATACAGTTTAAAGAGTAGGATTAATTATGTCACAGCTGGAAATCATCTCAGTAGCTACAATAAAACATTTCCCATGGCTGAGCTGTTTTCTTACCATTGTTTCATGAATGAAAGTCAGTCAGCACAGCAGCCGTTCACCTTCATTCATTTTATATCATGAAAACCAGGGTGGTTAAACACATTTGACATATTTTAGTCAGGGCTTTGAAAGTATGATAGTCTGTACGCTGTCATTTAACATTACACTTGGTGGCTTTTGTGCGAGAGTCTGCCGAGGAGGCTGCATATTTACAGACTGACAATCAAAGCGTTTTTTTCTAGCTTGAGTGCTGCATTTTTTTTTAATAATGTTTATTTTCAATTTTCAAACACAAACCAATCAAACAATAGACCCATAACTACCCCCCCCCCCCACAAAAACAGACCCATACAAAATCCCCCACCCCACCTGGCATGCCACCTGAAACAACATGAATTAAACCATAACAAAAACTAATGAAGTAAACAAGTAACAAGCATAAATGAACAAAAGAGAAAGGGAAATTAATTAAAGAAATTGGTAAATAAATTCGCAAAAGATAAAAGGAGAATAGAAGAGAGAAGGATGAAATTTAGATTGTAAGCCCAACAACCCCAGCCACCAACTGAGTAATTCCTCCACAAAGTCTATGAAGGGCTTCCATGTGGAGTGCAGTTTGGATATAGGTCCTCTCATGGTATATCTGATCTTTTCTCATTTCAGTGACTGCATAACCTCTGCAACCCAATGTGCCAAAGTTGGAAGGGAAGCCTCCTTCCATTTGAACAGTATCAGTCTCCTAGCTAATGGAGTGGTGTAGGCCGACAGGTTTGCCTGAGTAGCATTTAAATGTGAATCAGGTGGCGCGTCCCCAAAGATGACACTTAGAGGAGAAGGTTCAAGTGGGAAACGTGAAACAGCAGCCAAGGCCTCAAAGATGGAGCGCCAGAACTGAGTTCGTTTCGGGCAGGACCAGAACATAAGCAATAGACCAGCAGTGGCTTGTTTGTACCTTTTACATGCTGGGTCTAAATCTGGGTTAATTTTAGCCAGTTTTTCTTTGCACCAATGAAGGTGCTGCACTACTTTGAACTGGATTACTGCATTTCTCGTGCATATAGAGGAGGCGCGTATCTTCTTAATTACTAGATCCCAAGTTTCCTCTGGATGGACATTTCCATATCACTCTCCCATCGATTTTTTTTTATTGATTCAAGTGGTATTTAGCCAAAAGTATTAATTGCATAATGAAGTTTACTGATATACACTTTTTCAGTAGGATTAATTTCAAGAATGTGGTCCAATTGGGTCTTTGGAGGCAGAACTGGGAAACAGTTAAATTTAGATCAAGTAAAATTACGAATCTGCAGTTGAGTGCTGCATATTAACAACTTTTTTTCCCCTATAATCAATCGACTTGGGTGCAGGAAAAACACCGTTCTTTTGTTTTGTCCGTGTGTGTGTGCATGGAGAACGGGAGATGGCGGAGATCCGCATTCTACTGAGTGCGCTCCTCTAGTCTTTAGCTTCGCTTTTCTGACTTAGTTCATCTTGATGGGTCCAGTCTGAAACCTGATCTTTCCTGCAGCAGACAAATGCATTAGCTTATTATTGACTGAAGCCATTTCCTGCCTGCTAATCTATATGTTCCCTCAGCATAAATATACGGCAAGGATTGGTTATCAAGTTATCTCTCTAGAGATATCTCCGAGGTTGCTTCTAAAACATTTCAACAAGGCCAAAATTTGTTTTTGTTCTGACTTTCTTTGACAGGCTGATGCATTTCTTAGAACATTGATTATCTCAGCCATGAGTCATCCGGTGATGTTGTTGCAACGACTCTGGACTGTTGCATATAATGTAAATATATTCTGACAGCTTCTTCCCACTGCTACATAGTTGAACACAACAACGGTGTTCCACTACCCCATTTTGCTGAAGATACCGTCAGACTCCAGCCTGCGTGTTGCTCAAAGCCGGCGAGTTTGTAAAAAAGACTGTTTGAGCCTTTGAAGAAGGCTGACAGACTTTGGAAAAGCTTCCAAGTTAAACCCACTGTTGAAGATTATCATTTGTGTGTAAGTGTAAAGGAAATGGAAGGATTTAAGAGGTTTCAGATGCAGAAATTGCTAGAATATATGGGCTGGATATTTTTGTTTTATATCCCAGAGAAAAAAAAGATACTTGTGATATCTAATATTAAGTTTTTGGGGGGGTTTTTTTATACATGTTTGAACACGTATTGCTCCCTTTCACCCAGTCACTTTTTTACTCACTGACATGTCTTTGGTCTTGATGTTTGAGCAACTCTGGCAACCCTGCTATTTGTTGTCTCTCAGTTTCACAGCAAGTATCGTTTGAAATGGGCCGATTCAGCTAACTTTGGTTGGCGCCTCCATTTTGTCTCTGCTCGACTATTAGCACTGATTCTGAATACACTGCCACAGACAGAGATCAACAAACATTTTTGCCACTGTTGTAAGATTTTCTAGAATAATTCTTGAATTTGTTTGTTTACATTGTCATTGCTCTCTCATAATACAGATTTAGCTGTTGTGAATTTACACTTACAACAAACCACAAACCTCGGTGATCAATTAACTGATCTTTAACATGCTTAACTTTGCAGCAGTTCACATTTTGCAGTCAAATGCAGATCATGTAACTTTGGTTGTTGATGGTAAGTTCCTGTAAACATGATTCTGCTGTACTGTTTTACCGCAGCGCGGCACTGTCCCCTGAACACCTCTCATCCAATATTGTGCTGCAAGTTTCTTTTTCCCAGCAGCAACTGTTTTTGGGGTCAGTGTTAATGGGTGAGACAAAATCTACTGTTTTCCAGCCATCAGTAGCCCATTGACTCATAAGCTGCTGTTCTGGTCTTTAACATTGCTGGTCATGTAAAAGACACTGATGTTTCATCCATATATAATCAATGAAGACATGGAATGCCCGGTTACTGGGCTCAGTCTCTGCCATGTCAAACCCTGATGCTTGACTGTCTTTTTGAATGTCATGTTTTGCTGGTGGCCAGTGATTTCATAAATTAATGTCTTTTTTGTTTATAGCTAAATTCTTCACGTTTTCTTTTTGTCATTTATCTGTTTTTAGCCTGGCTGAAACCATTTTCTATTGTATTTTTCAGCTATTGGAAGGCAGCTTCACATCCCAAGTCAGCCATGAAGTGGATGGGCTTATCTTCCAGCCATGTGGGGTAAGCCTCTATGACAATCTGTTATTCTTCACAGCTATACCCCCAGACCATCACCAGACAGTGATTGTTAGCGCCCCCCCCCCCAATCTCTCGCTTGACATCTTCATTGAGACTAGGACAGATTAGCACTGCCTCCTACCATTGTTGGTTATGATTGGCAATGTCATCTCTGTTTGTCCTCTGTTGTTGTAAGGGAGAGGGCCACACTCCTACGTGAACACATAGGCACAAGTACAGATCCTCTGCCAAGGACACTCTATATATATATATATATATATACGTATATATACGTGTGTGTGTGTGTGTGTGTGTGTGTGTATATATATATATATAATTCTAAAACTGGGTGGTACGGTGGCGCAGTGGTTACTGCGATTGCTTGCCTCACAGCAAGAAGGGCCCCGGGGTAGTCTGACCTTGGGGGTCGTCCCGGGTCGTCCTCTGTGTGGAGTTCGCATGTTCTCCCTGTGTCTGCGCGGGTTTCCTCCGGGTGCTAAGGTGTCCTCCCACAGTCCAAAGACATGTAGGTCAGGTGAATCGGCTGTACTAAATTGTCCCTAGGTGTGTGTGTGTGTGTGTGTGTGTGTGTGTGTGTGTGTGTGTGTGTGTGTGTGTGTGTGTGTGTGTGTCGGCCCTGTGATGGACTGGAGACTTAACTGGGTTGTCTCCCCGCCTGCCACCTGGTGGCTGCTGGGATGGGCTCTGGCGTCCCCGCAGCCCTGAGAGCAGGATAAGCGGTTTGGGCAATGAATGAATATATAATTATGTATATAATTATAATAATAATAATATATATAATAATATAATGTAATTATATTAATGATATAATTATAATAATTTAATTGTATATAATAAATATGATGATTATGATTATATATATACAGTGCATCCGGAAAGTATTCACACCCCTTCACTTTCCCCACATTTTGTTATGTTACAGCCTTATTCCAAAATGGATTAAATTCCTTTTTTTGCTCATCAATCTACATACAATACCCAAGTCAAAATGAGAGACACCGCCAAATGTGGTTGAGAATGGCAGAGCTAAGATCCTGTGGGACTTCCAAGTTCCAGACTGACAAGCAGGTGCTGGCTAACCAACCAGAAATTGTGGTGGTGACAAGAAACAGAAGACAGTCTGTATTCAGTACAGATTTTCCTGTACACTATCCCAGCGACTTAGTTATGCTTTTCAGTGTATGCTTTTTCAGCTAGCATTTTACACCCTACTACTAATTGGTGGACTATCTCAGGGGCATCTTTGCACAGCCTGCATATTGGGTCTTGTCTAATGTGCTAGATCCCTGCCTCAATCAGTCTAACAGCTGGATAGCTCAGTTGGTAAGAACGTTGGCTTTCCATGCTGGGGGTTAGGGGTTCAAACTCCGGTTAGGACAAGTATCCAGAAAGAGACCGTAGCTTAGACTCCTAATGCTATACAAGCCAGCTACCTCGCATATGAGTCAGAGTAACATGAATAGAGTCATACCGGCTCGGTTTTCGCCCAGGTCAACAAGGTCTGCGTCAGGTGTTGGGGAACCAGGGCAACGGGAACCTACTGGAGCAAGACATTCAGTGTAATGGCTGCAGCCCCTTCTGGTAGGTTTCGGGAAAGCTGGCTGTAAAAATAGGCAGATGCTAATTTATGCAGCTGCAGTTTCACTCCACCATAAAATTAGAAAAAGTCCATTTTACTTTCCAAGCAGATGTCTCTCCCTAAGATGGTTAATGACTCACTAAATTAATCATTATCACAGTATAGATTTTTTTTTTATATCTGCAAAACTGGTCTGTTTTCTTCCCAGCTGCTGATACACTTCCATGAAAACAATTCTTGCTTACATGCCTTTTCTTACTTTTTAATTGATTGATGGATGCCAAAAATGTTTTTCAGCAATAAAACCAGCCTTGTGGTCATTGCATGGATCTTTGTAATTTATGCCTTCACCAAAACCAATTAAGCACACCCAACTTTTCTAGTATCTTCTAGGGAATCTTTGTCTCTATTTGTTGACTGATATTTCCAGCAGCTTTGTTTTTTAAAACATAAATGGGAACGTAAGAATTTATACCAGGAATATTTTGAGTTGGTCGATAAAGAAAAGTGTTCTAGTAGAATATGAATTAATTTCCAAACACAGTTGCTGCTAGGAAAGCAGAGGAATAAGATGCCATGAAATAAGATTTTTGGAACTCACCACAGACGCTCACATGCGACACTGACCAGAAAAAAGTGTCTCAGTTTGAAAACAGAGTTGCTGCTATCGATGCGGCCAAGGGTCAGGTTGTCATCTGTGATTTGAGTTGGTTTGATGGGTCAAATGTCTCATGATTAATTTGGCAAGAAGGGTGATGAATACGCTGCGGCCTCTTGAATGTTAGGATGTGTGTGTCAGGAGGACTGTGCACCTGTTGAGCCCACAGAGGGAAGCTGCAGCAGCATCATCAGACTGGGACAACTCACCCCCCTTATGCATTAGATATGGATTGTGAAAGCAGCGTTGTAAACGTTTGAACTACAAACGTTGGCAGTTCAACAACGACCACAGTTTATCTGCAATTTTCACAATGTCCGCGGAGGTTCCACAGCTGAAGGCAAGCCGTAGAGGTCTGCGAGGTTTGCTAACCAAGAGGATAAAGGAAATGAATGAATCAGAGGATGATGTCCAGTGGTTACAGAATAGCCTGGATGCCGTGTTAGAAGCTTATGCGAAATTGCAAAGTATTCAAGACCAAGTATGTGAACTTTTAAATGAAGAAGATGAGATTGAAGAGCAGCTTATGTTAGCTCTTGTACAGTTTGGAAACAGCTAATGTTAGCTCGTGTACAGGAGGAAATACATTGTCAACAAACATTTGTGTCATCTCTTCATTTATGGGCTGCGTTCAGTACGCCACTAAATCTCAACAATTGCGACAGATAGTAAATCTGTGTCAGTCCAAACGTTTGTAGTTCAAATGTTTACAAGCGTGCTTATTAGGTCTTTTTAACAATTTTGCATTGAATGCCTTTTGTCAAATTTGAAGCAAAGCCTGCCAGCACATTATACAAATGTTCAAAGTAATGAGAAAACTGATTGATCGGACATGCTAATTTTGCTGACAGTTATTTTGACAACTCCATATGCATTTGTCACCTCTTAATTGAATTTCAGTCCATGCACTGCACATCTACCTTATCACGTCCTCATTTCAGTTTATTTTAGAAAAACAACCATTTGCAAGTATGTTCTGTTTAAGAGGATTTTGCTTTTTTTGGGGGGGGGGGTCAATTTACATTATAATCCTCATTCGTAAGAAAATTAGCAATATATTTTTTGTGAACTTCCACTATTATTCCACTACTATCTCTTATCATCTTCCATATTTTTTTGGGTGGGGGGGGGATTTTCCTCCCTTTTTCTCCCCAATTGTATTTGGCTAAGTACCCTATTTTCCGAGCTGTCCCGGTTGCTGCTCCACCCCCTCTGTCGATCCAGGGAGGGCTGCAGACTACCACATGCCTCCTCCGATACATGTGGAGTTGCCAGCCTCTTCTTTTCACCTGACAGTGAGGAGTTTCACCAGGGGGGACGTAGCGTGTGGAAGGATGATGCTATTCCCCCCCTCCTCCCTTCCCGAACAGGCGCCCCGACCGACCAGAGGAGGTGCCAGTGAAGCAATCAGGACACATACATACATCCGGCTTCCCACCCGCAGACACGGACAATTGTGTCTGTAGGGATGCCCGACCAAGCCAGAGGTAACACGGGGATTCGAACCGCCGATCCCTGTGTTGGTAGGCAACGGAATAGGCCGCCACGCCACCCTGACGGTTCCATATGTTTTACCAATGAGGTGTCGTTAAAGGATTTCACAGAAATGTCGTCCACAGATACACAAGTATGACGTAATCTTTCACCTTTAAGAAAGTCAAACAAAGCAGTCTTACGATAAAAGTTTAAGTGTTTCTGATTTGTTGGTTCTTTTTCCAGGTTGTTGATGAGCTAAAAACATGATTCAGATGAGCTAACTTTAAATTTGTTGATCCTGTCCAAAAGCATCTATTTCATCATTTCAATATTAAGCACCCAAACTGGATATTATGTAAATAATACCTAACATTCAGTTGAAAATGTACTGTCATTACTAGGGTTACTTCCAGTTGCAAACTTAAAACAGTGGTCCAGTATTGTTCTGTTCACAACAAAGTCACACAACAGTTGCGCTTTGCCTTTTTGACAGTGTCCTTGTTTTTATTATCATTTAGAATTTTTTTAATGATTGTAAGTTATATTAATTACAGGGAAGGACAGACAGATGGGAAGCTATCCTCCTCCTCCTCTTTCATAATTCCCCTCTGTCTGCTAAAGAGGGTGAGAGACCTCAGAGAGAGAGGGCTGGGAGAGAGAGAAAGCGGCTGACATTAATCTAACCGTTTCCAACCTGAATCGCTTGAGACCTGTGTCTGGTTTGGTCTTAAGCCGCTTTCACACACATTCCCATATAGTCTTGTTCAGGCTGGGTTGTATTGACAAAATCAGATTTCACTATATTCTTGACTGAATACCTCAATATTGATGACATGATGAAATTTTGGGGATGACTATTGGTGATTTCATAAGATATTTACACACAGCAAAATGTTGAACAATGACCATTGGTAATATGGATATTGAGATGGAACTTTGCAACGTAGATTACAAAACATTTCAATATGTAATTTCCGAATCGGGCGGCACGGTGGTGCAGTGGTTAGCGTGGTCACCTCACAACATGAAGGTCCTGGGTTCGAGCCCCAGGGTAATCCGACCTTGGGGGTCATCCCAGGTTGTCCTCTGTGTGGAGTTTGCATGTTCTCCCCGTGTCTGCGTGGGTTTCCTCTGGGTGCTCCGGTTTCCACCCACAGTCCAAAGACATATAGGTCAGGTGAATATGTGTGTGTGTGTGTGTCGGCCCTGTGATGGTCTGATGGCCTGTCCAGGGTGTCTCCCCGCCTGCTGCCAAATGACTGCTGGGATAGGCTCCAGCATCCCCGCGACCCTGAGAGCAGGATAAGTGGTTTGGATAATGGATGGATGGATGTAAGTTATATATGTTATTTAGAAATCTTACCGATTCTTTGGAAATTAAATTAAACTGTGCACATCTACTAGCTTATATTCCCCAGGAAATTTGAAATGACTACTCAGGGAATTTGAAATGACAAGCAACAAATAGCCGCTTATATTTTAGTCATGACTGAAACATGGCCTCGAGTGGAAAGCCAACAGTCCAGGGCAGCCTTTTGCTGTCAGCAGCAGCCAGGCTCATACCAGCATTTGCAGTGTCTGCATCCAACTCTCTTCCTTGACTCACCCCATGTCAGTGTCACAAGGCTTAAGTTGACCACACATTTCCAGTAAGACCGAAATCCCTATACAGTCCTCTGGCATCTGATGCCGGGTGAAAATTACAAATAACAGTATTTTTAGACCTCAGAGTTTGTCCTTGCTTATAATAAAATCATAAAAAACAGGAAGCATACTACAGCACTGTCTGCTCTTTATATTGCATTATTATCCACCCTAGAGGTAGAATCTGTAGTAGTGTGGGGAGAGGAGTGGGGTTTCAAGGTTGTGGGAGGACCTCCCCTGTTTCTGGTACTGTCATACTCTCAAGGCCCCTTCCTGTTTCCTCTCAATTCAACCCCCCCCCCCCCAGGGTTTTGTGATGTAAAAAAAGAAAGAAAGCAAGATAAATCAGGTCAGAACTTTTTCCACCCTTAATGTGAAATTGCAACCTATAAAAATAAAGTCAAAAACAATCGGGAACATTCTAGGGAGAAAAAAGAAAAATACGAAACGTACAATAACCTGGTTGCACAGGTTATTGCACACCTTTTTATAATTGGGGATGTGGTTGCCCAGATAGCAAAATTGCTGTGGCCTGGACCCGTCCCACACCCAACACTTCATCTGGCCCACATACCGCGTGGAATGGTGGCACTTGGGCGGTCCGCTCCTGTTTGCCAGATCTGGGCTGGAACCAAGCCATAGCAATGCCGCATGTGCCACATATTTGCCAAAGGTGGCCCATATTTGTTTTGTGATATTTGGGCCATATTCACCATTTACCACACGGGCCACTTCAGGTTCACATCCAGATTACATGTTGCCGAGAGCACCGCATCGTTGCAAAAAAAGGCCCACGTTTGATTTGGCATATTTGGGCCATATTTGCTATTATACATGTGGGCCACTTCAGGCTCACATCCATTTTGTCAGGGCCAGAAGAAGGCCATCAGTGCCGTATCATTGCCTGAAGTGGCTATTTGGATGCTATTTGGGTGTGTTCAGAATTAACTGGTCACATTCAAACTCAGGTTAAATAGCAGTTAGTATACACCTGCCATCAATTACAATGACTCTGATTAACCCCTGATAAAGTTCAGCTGTTCCTGTTGGATTTTCCTGACACATTCCTGGTTGCATCCAACTGCAAAAGCCATAGTCCGCAAAGAGCTTACAGAGCATGAGCAGGTTCTCATTGTTGAAAGGTATCGATCAGGAGAGGGGTACAAAACAATTTCCAAGGCATTGGGTTTACCATGTAACACAGTGAAGACAGACATCAACAAGACAATATGGCCACAACAATGACATTACCAAGAACATAACAACCCTCCTAAATTGATTAGAAGACGATGAGAAAACTGGTTAAGGGGGGGCTGCCAAGAGGCGTACGGCAACATTAAAGGAGCTGCAGGAATCTGGCAAGTACTGGTTGCTCCCTACATGTGACAACAATCTCCCGTATTTGTCATCTATCTGGGCTATGGGGTAGGTTGGCAAGACGGAACCCTTGTCACATGGGGGGGGGGGGGAATTACCTAAGCCTGGCTACAGTTTGCGAAAAGATACATCCAGTCTCCCAAAACCATTGTGGAAAAATGTGTTGTGGTCTGATGAGTCCAAGGTCGAACCTTTTGGCCATAATTCCAAAACGTATGTTTGGCACAAAAACAACACAGGACATAACCAAAAGAACACCATATCCACGGTAGCACTTGCACGAGTGCATAATTTTACAACTCGAGTACTTCTGTCCTTCTTCCTGGGCAGTGGCCTCTTTCAGTAGGATAATGCGCCCTGCCACATGGCAAAAATCATTCAGGAATGGTTTGAGGAACATGACAAAGAGTTCAAGGTTTCCTTGGCCTTCAAGTTCCCCAGATCTCAATCCGATCGAGCATCTTTGGGATGTTCTGGAAAAACAAGTCTGATCCATGGAGGTCCCACCTGACAACTTACAGGACTTAAAGGATCTGCTGCTAACATCTTGGTGCCAGATACTAGAGGACACCTTCAGAGGTCTTGTGGAGTCCATGCCTCGATGGGTCAGAGCTGTTTTGGCGGCACAAGGGGGACCTACACAATATTAGGAAGTTGGTTTTAAAGTTTTGGCTCATCGTTGTGTGTGTGTGTGTGTGTGTGTGTGTGTGTGTGTGTGTGTGTGTGTGTGTGTGTGTGTGTGTGTGTGTGTGTGTGTTGTGGGGTTAACACTCTATTAGCAGCCATAATACTGAGCAGTCTGTGTGTCTGTAAAGATGACCTAAATTGTGCAGAAAAGTATCCACCAGTCACATCACTGATGGACAATCCATGAATCAGCTTCTACAATAAGTACAAGTAGCGCTGTGATTCACTTTTTCTTTTACGGTGTACCCTTTTGGGTGTAGCCCACCAAAGGTTGCAGCAAACCAGGAAGTAAGGGTTGTAGGTTTCGCTTTCACAGATTATCTGCCAATGATGTCACCGACAGGCACTTTTCAGCACAATTTCTGTGGCATTTCATAGACATGCGTAAGACTGCTCAGTACTATGGCTGCTAATATAGTCTTACCTCTACAACGTGCCGTATATATAATGCTGAAAATCGTGATCATTTCCCCTTTAAGCTACTGGAATGGCAACGTGGTGTGCATACTAACAATAAGCTTTGTTTTTGTATAGTTTTCTAAATCATTGATCAAAGCACATTTAACTTGGTTTGTGGAAATAGTGAAGCGCAAACAAAATAAAATCATCTTGGCAGGTAAATCATTTGAAACCCACCAAGATTTATGAATATGCAGAGCAGTGGGAGGTATATTTGTTGTGTTGTGTGTGTGTGTGTGTTTGTGTGTGAGCTCTAAATGCTGCCCCTTGTGCAAAAAGAAAGGCTTGAAATAATGTGATGGCACGTTTTCCTTTGCTGCACTGCAAAAGTGTTGAAACTTGGCTTTACTTACTTTCCTCTGAAAGAAATGGTAACGTGTTGTTTTTTACGGGGTTGATTGCATTACTGTGCCTCAAGGCAGAAGGTGCTCCATCGAGTATCTTTTTCTTCGCTTTTTTTCCATTTTCTTCTGCATGTAGAGGGTTTGCGGAATGAGAATAAGTCTGAATACTTTTGGCAAGGGAGAAGAACTGCCTGTAAACAAAAACATCAGGTTATTTTGCCTCTTGACGTAATAGCGCATCTGATCTAATCTGATCTCATAAAATATGGAGGTCTTTTGGCAATTTGAATCTTAGCAGGGATTAATTTTTCTTCTCTGCACTCAGCCTGAATCTGAAATAAATACTTGAAATAGATACTTGACCATAGCAACAAGCTGCAGTTTGCTGAGCACCTGATGACCAGTGAAGCATAGATAGGCGTGATGTGGACCTAGTATGTAAGAATATGATCCCTGTTGCAGTTTTGGTCTCTGAGATCCCGAGACTTTTAACAGAGAATAAGTATAGTGTAACTATAATAGGGCGGCACGGTGGCACAGTGTCGCCTCACAGCAAGAAGGTCCTGGGTTCGAGCCCCAGGGTAGTCCAACCTTGGGGGTTGTCCCGGGTCGTCCTCTGTGTGGTGTTTGCCTGTTCTCCCCGTGTCTGCGTGGGTTTCCTCCAGGTGCTCTGGTTTCCTCCCACAGTCCAAAGACATGTAGGTCAGGTGAATCGGCCGTACTAAATTGCCCCTAGGTGTGAATGTGTGTGTGTGTGTGTGTGTGTGTGTGTGTGTGTGTGTGTGTGTGTGTGTGTTGGCCCTGTGTGATGGCCTGGCGGCCTGTCCAGGGTGTCTCCCCGCCTGCCACCCAATGACTGCTGGGATAGGCTCCAGCATCCCCGCGACCCTGAGAGCAGGATAAGTGGTTCGGATAATGGAATGGAATAACTATAATATAACTAGAAGATAGATGCTAAGTATCAAGAGGACTGGGCATACTCAAAAGCTGCTTAAATTCCATAGGCATGGCCGCCATTAGGCCATGTTTTTCCAGCAATCAAAGCTCACCTTGTAGATTCTGTTGTGAAACTTGTCCAAGACAAAACGTACCGAATTTGACAAGGATACGTCAAACCGTTATCTTTATGCATGCTCAATTATCCAGGTAAGGAAATCACAGAAAGTCGAATCAGTTCATGTGGACACAACATTTATTGAGAGAAACGTTTCATCACTCATCTAAGTGACCTCTTCAGTCTCAACTGACTGCAGGTATCCCCACCCTTATAAACAATACAGTGGCATAACAGCTGAAAACAACGATTGGT
This sequence comes from Lampris incognitus, assembly GCF_029633865.1. Lineage (NCBI taxonomy): Eukaryota > Metazoa > Chordata > Actinopteri > Lampriformes > Lampridae > Lampris > Lampris incognitus. Next base: position 13,978,621 of record NC_079225.1, on the reverse strand, counting down.
TTCATATGCAAATTGCCGTGACCATTAACTGGAGTTACAATGGCAGTGTGTACTGTTCACAGAGGATTAGGGAATAGTTGCAATCAGCATTGTAAAATAGCGACAGATGTACTCTTGTCCCCCCCCCCCGCCCCTCGGTTCAGGGATGGTCGTTCTCTCTTCCCTCGTTTCCATACAGACAGCAGAGATCTCTGTATCTTTCTAAAGCAAGAGTCACTGTAAAACAGTGCAGGCCCAGTCTTTTGAGAAAGTATATGGAGATCTAATCTGGTATAATTTAACAGTCTTGGTTGTTAAGCTGAATACTGATTATACTGTGCTAGATGTGATCAGTAACGAATCTGGTTACAATACTCAAAAAGAGTAACTTATTGAGATTACATTTAGAATACATCTTCAAAAGGCACAAGAAAAAGCTGTGCTGTATCTTGAATATCCTTTATGTCAGAATGTTACTGACTCCGTGCTGGTACCTCCATGTCATTACTTCAAATGGTGTTTACCATCTGCCAGTTACTGCTGCACTGTGCGGATGTGTGCTGTGACAGAAGGAAATGTGCACTTGCTGATTTGAAAATAGTTGTTAGTTTCTTTCAAAAAATTGTATCATCACTTATAAGTAGGGGCAGAGTCGGGGCCAGGACATACAAGTCTCACCATGGGGGGATTTTCAGTTGACCTCCCCTCTCTATTACCGCTATCTTTGCACGAATGAGAAATAGGAGAGGCTGACAGTGAAATGCAATTGTAAATATTGAAACACAGACACGTGCACAAACACACTACATGAAGTGTTTTATTGTTCTGAAGTTGCAGGCTGTAACCTAATCCTTCCCTTTAAAACACAATTTTCCTCCATTTGGTTTACAATTTTTTGTTTGAGCTTGTGCTGTCTCAGCAACAAAACTTGAATACATAGAGGGAGTCCGGGTAGCGTGGCGGTCTATTTCATTGCCTGCCAACATGGGGATTGCCGGTTCGAATCCCCATGTTACCTCCAGCTTGGTAGGGCTGCCATACAGACACAATTGGCTGTGTCTGCGGGTGGAAAGCCGGATGTCAGTAAGAGTCCTGGTCGCTGCACTAGCGCCTCCTCTGGTCGGTCGGGGTGTGTTCAGGGGGGAGGAAGAACTGGGGGTAGTAGTGTGATCCTCCCACGCGCGCTGTCCCCCTGGCGAAACTCTTCATTGTCCGGTGAAAAGAAGCAGCTGGCGACGCCACATGTATCGGAGGATGTAACAACACAGGCTGAATAAAGATTCATTTGTGTATTCTGAATACGTAATACCAATGTATTCAGTTACAACTCGTCGCTCTTAACAATAGATAATTTGTTAAAAACAATTAAAAGCGTCTATTTTTAGTTGAGTCCAATCAGAAGTTGTATTTTTGTGATTTTATACAAATGCCACCATTTAGGGTTCCTCCCCCCCAGCAGTTTAAAGAGTCATTTAAAAACAAACAATTAGTAGGAAATCATTTCACAAAAAGTTTTATTTTAAAAAAATTGCCAGGCATTTAAGGTAGGACTAGAAACTGTTTTACATTATCGTTTGGTGCAACTGTGATTGTTACAGCTTTTAATGCAATTTGCATTGACCAAATAAACACTTACTCAACAAAAAATTTAGCACACCATAACAACAAAGTGCCTTTTGATTCTATTATCTACACAAAAAAAAATACAAAAAATAAACAGACATTAATCATAACTTTATGGTAAAAGCCTAGCTAAAGCTTTGAGAACACTTCGCTGACATGCGTTGTTCTTCAAGAAGCCTCGGATGACATTTATCTGATGAAATTCTGGAAAGCACTTGGAAAAGCCATTGGGTTCTTCAAAGATTCTCGTAGTTTGTTGGGTTCCTTAAGCACCATTCAAAATGTCATTTAAAGTCGAGCATGCTTTGTAAATTCACTTTTCATCATAGCGTGACACAGTTGGTAATTTACATCCACTGGAATATCATTACATGAAAATGAGTTTGAAAGATGAGATATGTGGGCCTGAAAACAAGTTTTCAGTTGAAGGTCTGTATTGCACTGTCGCCCTGAAGACTTTATTTTGTATATGTCCTCACTTAATGAGAAGTATAGCAGCAGAGATGAATGAGAGAAAAGCTTACCACACTTTACCATTTAAGAAAAAGCTCAAGGTTACTTACTGAATGTGGAGTTTGACTGAGAACTCAAACAGTTTGTTGCTATGGTTGAGTTGTTTTAGGGCCCAGACACACCAAACCGACTAGCGACGATGAAGGCCAACTGTTGCGTCGCCTGCCGCCTGGGCCAAAAAGTAGCACTTGAGCACACCACAAAGACTACAGCCGACGACCCTGATTCGCTAGCTTAGCACTGAGTCGCTAAGCTGAACAGCCAATCAGAGTGATCTCTCTCACTGACAGTCTCTGCCGATTCAACATGCTGAATCGGCCTAAAAGCTGCCGACAGGGGTCCGACTAATGCTGACGGTGCGGCACACACCACAAAAACTAGGGTCACAGATGCTCACTGACGGCCCGATATTGGCTGACAGCCAACCGTCGGCCTGGTGTGTCAGGGCCCTTAGATGAATTTAAAGTAATTTATTCCTTCTGCTAGTACATGTAGCCCACCTATTTTAGAATGTAGATGCTAAAAGGTGTTGGCTACTGACAAATCCTGAAAATGTGGGGTTGTGAATATAACCCCTGTTTCCTGAGAGAGAGGAACAACGTATAACACATTGTATGGGATATAACGCTCTCTTGGGTCTGGCTTAAGACACCTTTATTCATGCCTGAAAGGCAAATGATGCATGGTGACGCATGGCGTCCTAGTTTCACCCTCTAGGCTATAGTTCGTATCGTCATCAGCAGCGTTCCTCAGTTCATCACACTGCCGTTCACTGAGCTCTCCCGGCGAAGCGGGGTGAATGAGTATTGTACCTCATTCCTCTCCCACCTGAGCTGGCTACAGAGCGCACTTGCATCAGGCTAAGTCGGTGCTTGTCTAGCTTGGACCTTTCCCAAACAGACCAGGCAAGCATGAAGGTCCTTCTCATGCAGAGAAAACATTGAGGACAAGGACAAGTGGTAGTTTTCGTCTTGGGGGGGGGAAAATTGGTTTGTGTTCACTCACTCAAGTTTGCTAGCTGCAGCCGTTGCAAACCTAAACTAGCGGTGCTCAACCACCCAAGATGAACAAACAAATAAAACCAATATGCAAAAATAGCACTCCGTGGAAAGCTGACTCACCAATATGAGGCTGTTGTCAGACTAACCTGGTAGAACCCAATAAGCTAAGCCAAAAGTTTTTCTATATTTTTAAGGTGTTTTTCGCATGGTTAAGAGTAACAGAACTGAGAGATGCTGCTGGTGACAATGCTATATAGTCTAGGGTGGGACCAGGCTACCATGCATCACCACTTATCATTTGCCTTTCAGGCGTGAATAAAGGGTGTCTTCAGTCAGACTCGAGGGCATTAGATCCCATACAATGTGTTGTACAGAATGAATTGACTGAAAAGGAAACCAATGAGCACTGATACCCCTGGCATTTCATGTCCAGTCATTCACTGCTGATGAACTTGTGGGGATATTCACAAAAATTGACTACCAGAAGGAACACACGCTTATTTTACACCACAGACATGAGCATTCATCCCTAATACACTTGGGATTTTCAGAATAAGGAGTTTTTTTATTATTATTCTTGTTATGACTTGGGGAGTTAGATGAACAATATGCAGGTGTGGCCAGCTGTTCTCATTTCATCCCCCTTTGGATGTAAATGTCATAAGCAGATGAAGTCATTTCACTAGAGATGCTGATGTTATACATTTTCATCGTTTATCCAACACAAAGCATTGCTGCTTGTTTTGAAGAATGTTCCTTTCTACACCCACATTTTCTTAAGAGAAGCTGTACTCTGAATAGAGGTTCTTGAAAAGAAATTTTCTCTTCTTTCTCAAACGGACTGTGGTGAATAGCCATTGTGGAGAACACTGGTTTCAAAGACTCACGAATGTTTCCTCCTACACGGAGAGCTCCATCAAGGATAAAAAAGAGAAGGACGCCCTGCTCTTATTTTCCATTGTACACTGAGGAGAACAAAAAGTCAGCTTATCCGGGAACTGAAACAATTCATGAAGTCAAGGTAGCCTCTTGCTACACAGGCCCGCTTAAGGGCCTCTTTGTTAATAGCGATGCCTCACAGCACTGCTGGGAAAAAGTAGAGAAGGAGGTAATTCAGTATCACAGTGGTCAGTGTTTCGTTTTAAATTAATTGGCCTCAGAAACAAAAATTAAAAGCAAATGGCGATTTGATTTTCATTTGAAAATCCCAAAATGAAAAATGGAAAACAAGTCATATTTTGTTTTTCTGCTCAGAAGTTTGAAAAATTACATCATTTTCTTTTCCTTCTTCATAAAACAGAAAATAAATCACAAGAAAATGGGAACGGAACATAGCCCTTTATTCCATTTTCTGAAACTGGAAGCTGTGAATGGCCCACTTGCATGAGCATCCATGTTGCTATAATTCAAACATCTGACTGACAAGGCTGGCAGCTGAAAGTTGCTGCTGACGATGTTGTGGCTCAAAAACAAGCACAAATGTCAAAAAAGCCTTACTTGCTTAGCTGCAGTCTATGAGCCTACATATGCTAGTGAGTGAGGGAAAATCTAGTGGTCTAACTTAATTTGTTGTCTATTAATGCTCAGAGAAATTTAATTTCAGATACATGTTCAATTTCTACGTCATTTATCATGAGTTTCTTGTCTGAGTTGGTTGATCAATTCCCAAAGATTATACATTTTGTTTTGCTTAAATTCAGTGTTAGATTATTTGCATCAAACCAACTATTCATCCTGCTCAATTCCTCTTCCACCATATCCAAGACTTGTTCAAAGTTGTCTCCACAGCAGAGTAAGTTTGTATCATCTGCAAAATAGAATGGTTTTCAGGGTTTTTATCACTTCACATTATTGTTTATGTACAATATGAAAAACAGTGGTCTCAACACTGAGCCCTGGGGCACCCCACACCTAACCTTCATTAATTGTGGTTTGAAGTTTTGCATTTTGACATATTGGGACCTATTCTGTAGGTAACTGGATAACAAGGATAATGCTATCCCTCTATTACCATATAGTTGTACTTTTTTAAAATTAATAACTCGTGATCTACAGTGTCTTAAGTCCACAAATACCCCTATTACATATTCTTTGTTTTCTATTGCCTTTGTAATTTCTTCTACAAATTCTATCATTAAAAATGAAGTTCTGTTACCTCTAAAACCATATTGTTGTTCATACAGTACATTGTTTTGCAATAAAATCCTCTAGTCTTGTATAAAATATTTTTACAGTATTTTAGAGGACTTTGGAAGCAGGGAAACAGGTCTGTACAAACCCCAATTCCAATGAAGTTGGGACATTGTGTAAAACGTGAATAAAAACAGAATATAATGATTTGCAAATCCTTTTCTACCTATATTTAGTTGAATACACTACAAAGACAAGATAATTTAATGTTCAAACTGATAAACTTTATTGCTTTTTGCAAATATTCACTCGTTTTGAATTTGATGTCTGCAACACGTTCCAAAGAGCTGGGACAGGGGCAACAAAAGAATGGGAAAGTTGAGGAATGCTCAAAAAACACCTGTTTGGAACATTCCCCAGGTGAACAGATTAATTGGAAACAGGTGAGTGTCATGATTGGGTATAAAAGGAGCATCCCCGAAAGGCTCAGTCATTCACAAGCAAGGATGGGGCGAGGTTCACCACTTTGTGAACAACTGCGTGAGCAAATAGTCCACGAACAACGTTTCTCAACGTACAATTGCAAGGAATTTAGGGATTTCATCATCTACAGTCCATAATATCATCAAAAGGTTCAGAGAATCCGGAGAAATCTCTGCACGTAAGCGGCAAGGCCGAAAACCAACATTGAATGCCTGTGACCTTCGATCCCTCAGGTGGCACTGCATTAAAAACCGACATCATTCTGAAAAGGATATTACCACGTGGGCTCAGGAACACTTTGGAAAACCATCGTCAATTAACACAGTTGGTCGCTACATCTACAAGTGCAAGTTAAAACTCTACCATGCAAAGTGAAAGCCATATATCAACAACACCCAGAAACGCCGCCGGCTTCTCTGGGCCCGAGCTCATCTGAGATGGACTGACGCAAAGTGGAAAAGTGTGCTGTGGTCTGACGAGTCCACATTTCAAATTGTTTTTGGAAATCATGGACATCGTGTCCTCCGGGCTAAAGAGGAAGAGGACCATCCAGATTGTTATCAGCACAGAGTTCAAAAGCCAGCATCTGTGATGGTATGGGGGTGTGTTAGTGCCCATGGCATCATGGGTAACTTGCACATCTGTGAAGGCACCATTGATGCTGAAAGGTACATACAGGTTTTGGAGCAACATACGCTGCCATCCAAGCGACGTCTTTTTCAGGGACGTCCCTGCTAATTTCAGCAAGACAATGCCAAGCCACATTCTGCACGTGTTACACCAGCGGGGCTTCGTAGTAAAATGGTGCGTGTACTAGACTGGCCTGCGTGCAGTCCAGACCTGTCTCCCATTGAGAATGTGCGGCGCATTATGAAGTGCAAAATACGACAACGGAGACCCCGGACTGTTGAGCAACTGAAGTCGTACATCAAGCCAGAATGGGAAAGAATTCCACCTACAAAGCTTCAGCAATTAGTGTCCTCAGTTCCCAAACGCTTATTGAGTGTTGTTAAAAGGAAAGGTAATGCAACACAGTGGTGAACATGCCCTTGCCCCCGCTTTTTTTGGAATGTGTTGCAGGCATCCAATTCAAAATGACTGAATATTTGCAAAAAAAAAACAATAAAGTTGATCAGTTTGAACATTAAATATCTTGTCTTTGTAGTGTATTCAACTGAATATAGGTCGAAAAGGATTTGCAAATCATTGTATTCTGTTTTTATTTACGTTTTACACAACATCCCAACTTCATTGGAATTGGGGTTTGTAGTTTGAGAGTGCTTGTTTGTCTCCAGCTTCATATACTGGTATGGTTTTAGAGACTGGTTACAGATATGTGTCAGGGGTTTTGCTATACATTCGATAATATTTTTAACTTTAGACATGTCAGCACCATTCCAGTCTGTGGATTTCTTATTCCAGTCTGTGGACTTGAGTTTTTTTATACAGTGGATCAATAATTTCTTTTTCGCCAGTCCTTCTTATAAATATTGTTTCTTTAACACACACACACACATCTTTACTTTCTACACCATCACTACTGGCAGTCTTTGCAATCTCCCTGGCCAAACCAGGACCGACTCCAGCAAAAACTTTATTAAACTCATCTGCAGCTGAAGCCATATCAGTAGTAGTTGAGTTGTTTTTATCAGGAAATGGTTGGGGTATCCTACCTGCCCAGTTCCATTTTTAATAATACCATTCAATATTTTCCATGTATTTTTGCTGGGTTTTGTGTTTTCCCCCAGTGATTTACTGAAGTGCTCTTTTTTGCTGCTTCTCATAATTCATGTAAGTTTGCTTTTATATATCTTATATGTGTGTGTTCGGCTTCTGCTGTTCTTTCCTTTAAGAATTCTCTATAAAATAGATTTGTTTTTTCTCTTGCATGTATTCAATATTCCCATAGCCATGGTTTCTCTTCCACTGCTTTCTTTACTAGCGGACAATTTGTTTCATAGAGAGCAGTTGTTATGGAGAGAAATGTGTCATAGGCTACATCTACATCTTCCACATAAACGTTATTCTATTATTGTTTCATTAGGTCTTGTTTAAAGGAGTTGATAGCATCTTTTGATTTGTATCTGATGGTTTTGACCGGTTTAGTGTCATTCTTGGGCCTAGTACAGCTAACTTTGAGTGTTAGAAAAGCGCTATATAAATTTAATTTATTATTATTATTACAGCTGTGTATGATTGCAGAGACTGGCAGATGATCACTTGTGTTGTTTATTAATAACCACTTGTTACATCCTAGTCAATAACATTAGTAAATATATTATCATTTAGTGTAGCACTGTGTTGCTATTGTGATTGAGGGTTGGTACTGTACATTGAATTAATGAATTCTCTGGTTGTATTGTGTTCTTGTGGATTTAGCATCAATATTGAAATCCCCACAGACAAACACCATTTTCTTTTTATTTATAATGTTATACAATCCCGGTAGCTTTTCCTTAAATGTGTCAATACAGGATCCAGGTTTTCTGTGTACGCAGCTTATTAGGATATTTTTTGATTTCTCCACCTCCATTTCTACTGGAATGCATTCCATAATATTGTCCAAGACAAGTGACATATTCCTGATTGATATACATCTATAATTTTCATCGTTGTATAGTGCAACTCCCCCCACCTTTTGTTTGTATGCTGTCAGTGAAAAACATTTCGTGTCCCTCAGTCTCGACCATGCCTGTGTCAAGTCTCAGATGCTGCAATTACTGTGAATTTCTTGTCCAGTTTCCTTAAGCATGGATTGATCTTTGGAAAGTTTGAACTAAGGCTCCTGCTATTGAAGTGAGTTATTGATACTGCTCCATCAATTTTTACATTTCTTTTGAGCTCGTCTTCTGTGTGGTATTCACAGAGTGTGTATGTGTTCTTGTAGAAATTAATCTCAGGGTGTTATTTCAGTGTCTTGTGATTTATACTCAGTATATTTTAAAGTTTTCAAGTCCAGTCTTTCATATTCTGTGGACGAGTGATTTCTGTCCAGACTTGACGTGGTTGTTTTTAGTGAGTCCAGTTATCTTGTTGTGTTAATCTTTATGTTTTCATACTCTGACCTTGTTGTGATTGCTCTCCCAGCTTTCGTACATCAGACTTGTCCAGTTCGTTTATGTCCCATGCGATAAGCACTTCAGCTGCCTCTGGTGTTGATCCAGCTTTTAAAATTGCGTTGAACTCGGTGGTATTTTAAAAGCATCTCCATCGATCCATCAGTTTTCTATACCCGCTAATCCTTGTCAGGGTTGCAGTGGGCGCTGGGGCCTTCTGCAAAATGTTCTGCTTATCTGTCTTATCCATAACCTGTTCATCTATATTGCAAAATGTCTGATTCATTAAAGTTCAGAATCAGAAGGATTTTTACTGCCATGTGCACTACATGCACTAGGAATATTACTTAGTGTTGCTGGTGCAATGAAGAATACAAGAAACATATGGTCTTGAATGAAATAAAATAGTGTGTGATATATACATATATATACACACACACACACACACACACACACACACACACACACACACACACACACACACACACATATACATAAAACATCTAAAAAATATAACTGTCTGAAGTAATGCGGAGTGCAGAAGAGAGGTAAAGAAAAGAGTGCAGGCAGGGTGGAGTGGGTGGAGAAGAGTGTCAGGATTTGCAACAGAAGGGTACCAGCAAAAGTTAAAGGGAAGGTTTACAAGATGGTTGGGAGACCAGCTATGTTGTATGGTTTGAGACTATCACTGATGAAAAGACAGGAGGAGGAGCTGGAGGTGGCAGAGTTGAAGTTGTGAAGATTTTCACTGGGAGTGACGAAGAAGGACAGGATTAGGAATGATTATATTAGAGGGACCGCTCAAGTTGGATGGTTTGGAGACAATGTAAGAGAGACAAAATTGAGATGGCTTGGACATGTGTGGAGGAGAGATGCTGGGTATATTGGGAGAAGGATGCTGAATATGGAGGTGCCAGGGAAGAGGAAAAGAGGAAGGCCAAAGAGGAGGTTTATGGATGTGGTGAGGGGGAACATGCAGGTGGCTGGTGTGCAGAGGAAGATGCAGAAGACAGGAAGAGATGAAAACGGATGATCCGCTGTGGCGAACCTTAATGGTAGCAGCCGAAATTAGTAGTAGTAGTAGTAGTAGTAGTAGTAGTAGTAGTAATAGAGCTAAAAAGATATACAGTAAGAAGTGAAGTAAAAATACAATTTTATATACAAATCGCAATATATATACTTTTGTGTGTGGGAGAGTGGCTGGCAGTTGGGGGCAGGGGGCCTGTTGATTAGTCCAGCTGCAACAGAGAAGAAACAGTTCTTGTGGCGTGAGCTTTTGGCCCTGATGGACCTCAGCCTCTTTCCAGAGGACAGTGTCTCAAAAAAGTGGTATCCGGAGTGGGAGGGACACGGTCAATCTTTCTCTGATTTTTTTTCGACCCACCCCCCCTTTTTTTTCCCCTCCCTAAGTGTACTTGACCAAATACCCCACTCTTCCAAGCCGTCCTGGTCGCTGCTCCACCCCCTCTGCCGATCCGGCGAGAGCTGCAGACTACCACATGCCTCCTCCGATACTTGTGGAGTCGCCAGCCGCTTCTTTTCACCTGACAGTGAGGAGTTTCACCAGGGGGACGTAGCACGTGGGGGGATCATGCTATTCCCCCAGTTTCCCCTCCCCTCTGAACAGGCACCCCGACCGACCAGAGGAGGCGCTAGTGCAGTTACCAGGACACATACCCACATCTGGCTTCCCACCCTCAGACACGGTCAGTTGTGTCTGTAGGGACGCCCAACCAAGCCAGAGATGACATGGGGATTCGAACCGGCAATCCCTGTGCTGGTAGGCAACGTAATAGACCACTACGCTACCCGGACCTTTCTCTGATTTTTTTTCAATGCATAATCAAAGTGTTTTTATGGGAAAATTAATGGTGAAGCTGTCTACTTCCAATTAATATTTCACCTATTGGTAGCTCTAAAGTTCTGCCTACCACTGATCACTTCCATAAGATGGTTAAATTTGATTTCATAAATATCAGATCAAATAAATATCAGATCCTGTGATGGCCTGGCAGCCTGTCCAGGGTGTCTCCCCACCTGCCGCCCAATGACTGCTGAGATTGGCTCCAGCATCTCCATGACCCTGAGAGCAGGATAAGTGGTTTGGGTGATGGATAAGTGGTTACTAGATGGCGATGGTTGCCACTTCTCTTCTATACTAGCTTATGCAAGCTAGGCTGTAGCTAGGAATGTTAGGCTTATTTGGCATTGTTGCTTGTTTTAGAGTCACAGCTTTGTCAGGAGCAACTTTCCTCTACCAGCCCTGTCAGCCAGGTGGTTGAATTATGGGAACAGCTGTGCTTGTGCACATGGGCCATAGGCAGCTTTTAGTTTCAGAAAATGGAAAAAAGGCAATTTTCTGTTTTCATTTTATTGGGATTTTATATTCATTTTCAGAAACGAGTAAAAGAAAATTAAGGGCTTACATTTTGAACCAGTCGTTTTTGAGCAAAAAAAAAACAGTTTTTCATTTTTGGATTTTGAAATGAAAATCAATTTTCTTGTTTGTTTATTTTTTTTCTGTGCCTGAAAAGAAAAATAGCATGTCCACTGGTCTTCTCCACAGGCCAGTGTCACTCACTTGTCTGTCTACAACAGAAGGTATCAAAAAGAAACCATTGCACCCTCACTTTGTCACGTTCTGTGGACAATAAAGATTCTCTTGAGGAATTCTGCCCATTTACACGAAGTTCATTGGATTCGATTTCTGTTGCTGGGCAACCTGACAGAAACAGCAGTTGCTTGTCTATTCCCGCCTCCACCCTTCGTGTCTTTACATGGCTCATGTTCCAGTTCACTTGCTTCATGCTCTCCTAAATGTAACACATACATAAATAATCACAGTGATGGAGGAACACATGCTGTTTTGTACATGATATACTCTGGAAGTGTGAAAAAAATCTATTAAAGGGAAACACAACTGAATTAGACATTGGTCATGTGGAATCCATGTACATCGTTTTTCATCTTATAATTAGATCTCCAGACCTATTGTCCTTTTAATGATGCAATTTATTCTTGCAATCAGTAGCGCTTATCAGAGAACTTATTTGTATTTTTTTATATTGTTGATAGAGTCAATCTTCGTTCCAACCCTCCCCTATGGTCATGAGCGTTGGGTAGTGACCAAAAGGGTGAGATCACGGATACAAGCGGCTGAAATTAGTTTCCTCTGTAGGGTGTCTGGACTCAGCCTTAGAGATAGGGTGAGGAGCTCAGACATCCGGAGGGAGCTCGGAGTAGAGCCGCTGCTCCTTTGCGTCAAAAGGAGCCAGTTGAGGTGGTTCGGGCATCTGATTAGGATGTCTCCTGGACGCCTTCCTTTGGAGGTTTTCCGGGCACGTCCAACTGGGAGGAGACCCAGGGGTAGACCCAGAACTCGCTGGAGGGACTACATGTCCAATCTGGCCTGGGAATGTCTTCGGATCCCCCAGGAGGAGCTGGAGGGTGTTGCTGGGAGAGGGACGTCTGGAGTGCCCTACTTAGTTTGCTGCCACTGCGACCTGACCCTGGAGAATTGACCGATGATGATGATGATGATATATTGTTGATATAGTAGGTCTTGCGCTAATGATGAGCTCTGTTTTCTATTACTCCCTCTTTCCAGTCAGTTACCAACGGTGTCCTTTAAATTTAGGGACTGACATTCAGATCAGTTTACTCCTGGCCAGTTGGACCAGTGGGTTTTCAATTCTACTGGCTTGAACTCTGAAACCACTGCCCCTGTAATATACACCCATTTGTTTTGAAATTTGAATTTTGTTATCCACTGAAATCTCTTTTTAATACAGAAGGAAGTAATAGAATCACTGATGGAGACAGACTGGTAATCCCTTTTCATTTCATCTTCACTTTCAAATGAAAAATGCAACGCTCTTTAGAGTCTAGTTTCTCATCTACACCTGATGGACAATGTAAACAAACTAGCAGTTTGCAGTAGCATGGAGGACTAAATTTAAGTCCTTTATGTGTAGCTGATAAGGAATCATCAGACAGAAATTTGTATGGTTCCACTCAAATGTTATTATAGAACAAGATTGGTTTGTCATTCATTTTATTCTTCAAGAAGATCTCTCATTGGATGCTGGATGACGCTTCAAACCTTGTACATCACTGAGCTGCAGTTTCTGCTCATGCCAAGTTCATAAGGCTTTGGGATTGTTTTCGATCTTTGCATTTATAGGCTGGTGAATCTGTACATGTATCCTATATGACATTTGACGTGCAGGAAACTGCATATTTCTCAAAAGACCTCAATCTTTTCCTCATCATGACATTACCACATCCATCTCTGGCCAGTAAGGCTTAAACTTCCTGTCTCTTGTCTTTCTCATACTCATCATCAGAAAAGCGCTATATAAATGCAGTCCATCCATCCATCATCCCCTTCTTTTACCTCTTTCTCAGAAAATTTTCCTTTTGGGATTTTTTTTTCCTCCTGGCCCCTAAATGGGTTTGAGAAACATGACAGCTGAATAACTTAATTTAACTCATCTACTAGCTAACTCTTTTGTCTTTGTACTGCTGTTTTCTTCAAGGACACTAGAGGATTCTGAGGTACACAGCAGATTGAGGAGCAGTGATTGCTGTGTTTGATGAGTGTGAAATATATTTGTCACTCTGAGCACATTCACAGATTAAAGCAAGAAAGTACTGGTGATGTTGCACAAAGATAGCATTCTTAATCATCTCATCTCATCGCATCATCAGCCACTTCTCCAGGGTCGGGTCGCAGTGGCAGCAAGCTAAGTAGGGCACTCTAGACATCCTTCTCCCCAGCAACACCCTCCAACTCCTCCTGAGGGATCCCAAGGTGTTGCCAGGCCAGATTGGACATGTAGTCCCTCCAGAAAGTTCTGGGTCTACCCTGGGGTCTCCTCCCTGTTGGACGTGCCCAGAAAACCTCCAAAGGAAGGCGCCCAGGAGGCATCCTAATCAGATGTCCGAACCACCTCAACTGGCTCCTTTTGACTCGAAGGAGCAGCGGCTTTACTCTGAGCTCACTCTGGATGTCTGAGCTTCTGACCCTATCTCTAAGGCTGAGCCCAGACACCCTACAGAGGAAACTCATTTCAGCCAGTTGTATCCATGATCTCACCCTTTCGGTCACTACCCAAAGCTCATGACCATAGGTGAGGGTTGAAACAAAGATTGACTGATAAATTGAGAGCTTTGCCTTCCGGCTCAGCTCCCTCTTCACCACAACAATCCGGTAAGATGTCCGCATTACTGCTGATGCTGCTCCTATCCGCCTGTCAATCTCCCGCTCCATCCTACCCTCACTTATGAACAAGACCCTGAGATACTTGAATTCCTTCACTTGAGGGAACAACTCATCCCCAACCTAGAGGGAGAAATCCACCATTTTCCAGCAGAGAACAATGGTCTCAGACTTGGAGGCCATTCTTAATCAGAAGTAATAAAATGATGAGTGTGTCTCTACAATGCAGTTTGTTTGCTTTATGGCCAAAGGCAACCAAAATGTTAACCATTTTCATCACTGGCCAAGCGAGCCACTGAAAATGTACATTTGTTAGCCCAGACGTCTTGGAAAACACTAATTTGCATGATATCTTATTATTGTATAGTTTCTACATTCTGTTTGATGCAGTAAATCAAGGCTACACACTCTCGCCTTTGCTTCCACTGAACAATTACATTTCATACAACAACAGTCTCACCACATCTAGATGCTTGTCAAAAGTGTCAATTTTCAAAGGTTTGTCAGATGTATCAATTTTTTTTCCACAACAGATCAAAAAGTTGATTAAGAAGTTGCTGGCAAGTCAAACACATGTATATTATATCACAGTGTGTCTTACATACACAGTACAGCATAGGTAAATTTGTTAAAATGTGGCTCTTAATAAACAGTGCTATCATGGGTGACAAACACCAACTTGACTATGCACATTCTTATGGTGGGGTCCCACAATGGCAACTTAAGAAAGCAAATAATGTCAAATGCGTTGCTGATATAAGCTGGCATGTCTTGTCATTTAGCAACAGAGCAGCTTACATGGAAGGGACTCCACCCTACTGCTTGAATGTAGCACAGACTCCATCACAGTTGTAGCTCATTATCATTGGAGTTGATTGAAGAAGTGGCATTGCATATTACCTGGACATTCTACGTAATGGAGAAAAATTGACAATTATTCCTTCTGGAAATGAGTACCACATAGGGATGCAGCATCGGGTACAAACACAGTGGTCAGGTGTTTTTCACTGAAAGATGCACCAAGCACTGAGTAGATTTTCTTCTCTGTGAATTTTGTGTAAACTACCTGGCAGATCCAGGTATTGCACCAAAACTGACATCAGCCAGGTCTAAGGAAGGAGCTAACATTCACTAAATACATCCTAAATATAACTTTTTACTTCCACACCGGAGACTAGCTAGCTAATGGTAAACAACGTGAGACTGAGAGCATGTTAGATACATGCTAGGCAGAGCTATGAAAACTGCAAAAGGTGGCACAGAGAGATTTATCAAAATTGATAGCATAAAAACGTCACTGATTTTAGCAATTTCAGAGACAACATTGATCTGCTTATATTTGGTAGTGAGTTTTATTGTACAGTACCGTAAAAAAATTTTTAAAAAATCCTAAAACCCCAAGCTTTGAAATTTCAATCAAACTAATTCCCCTTCACTACCTAGATAATGGCAAATTGTGTCTTTCACAGGCTCTTAACTCAGTAATGTAATGGGTCTACAAAATGAAAGATGAGTCACAGACTCGGCATATTAAACTTGTACTGTGGTATTTATTGTTAATTCCAGACCCTCTCCTCTGTGCTTGCAGAAATACAAACCCGGGAGGTGTGATGACATCCTTAAGTGGAAGCCCCCCTGTCATAACTCTGTCGACTTTCGCCTCAAGATCACCAAAGTTGGAGGAGAAGGGTGAGTCAACATTGCTAGAGAAATGTTATGCCTGATGACTCTACTAATGCCCGTCAGTGTGTGGCCTGCTGGAGTTCTTTTAGATATCAACCCATCCACATGAATACGGAGGGCATGTGGGCCATTTATTTTGAAGCGTGTTTTTATGCTGATAAGAGAACCCAGGGAATTGCTGTGGATTTGTCCTTGTTTAATACCGTCGTCTTCAGTCATTGATTAATTCTGCCTAGGGCTTCAATTTAGTTTTACATAGCTTTTTATTGCTGCAGCAGATGAGATTTAATTTCTTTTAGCAATATTTCCATAATGCACCATGCCCTCTGCATCTGAAGAATTACTTGACTAAATGACCCCTGATTTTTTTTTTCATATGGACTTCTACATCCAAATAGAATTCCTGTCATGTGTTTTTTTAATTTATGGTAATGGTTGTGATCCTTAGTAGACAGATTGCTCATTTCCACTGTCATCCTAAATCTCATTTTAGCAGAGATTACACACATTATGTTTTAGAGATGCATTTATCTTAAAGGATAAGGTCATGTATTTTTATTTTTTTTGTATTGTCAACATCAGTTTAGGGTGGCACGGTGGCGCAGTGGTTAGCGCGGTCGCCTCGAAGGCAAGAAGGTCCTGGGTTTGAGCCCTGCGGTAGTCCAACCTTGGTGCTCGTCTCGGGTCATCCTCTGTGTGGAGTTTACATGTTCTCCCCGTGTCTGTGTGGGCTTCCTCCGGGTGCTCCGGTTTCCTCCCACAGTCCAAAGACTTGCAGGTCAGGCGAATCGGCCATACTGAAATTGTGTGTGTGTGTCGGTCCTGTGATGGACTGGCCACGTGTCCATGGTGTCTCCCCACCTGCCGCCCAATGACTGCTGGGATAGGCTCCAGCATCCCTGCGGCCCTGAGTTGGATAAGCGGTTTGGATAATGGATGGATGGATGGGACATCAGTTGACAAAACATCGAAACCAGCAATGATTTTCTCCTACTCACCAGCAGCCACGTTGTAACCAACATCCAGGATGGCGACATTTTGCATTGACAGGTGGCATTGCTAAGCAACAACCACAGATGCACTACAAATCTCCGGTAGTTCAATCTTGTGCCTGCACATCAATTGCTGTTGTAGTGTCCGTATTCCTTGCCTTTAATCGTTCCCTGTCAGTCCTTAGTTGTTGCATTTCCTCTTCGAAATACTCTGGCTCATATAAATATGGTTGAACGGGTCCACCAGGTCTACTCAGTCGTCACATTTTTTTTTTTACTCAAAATCAGCACACTGATCAGACTCTGACCCAAACATTATTTGTGCAGTATGTTTACATGGAAAGGAAACTTGTTGCTGGGGCCATCAGAACACATTCAGAGAAAACCACAATGCCCTTGTAGCTCGTAATGATGAGTTGTGTTGGAGAAAACAAAGACACAGCTCTGCACAGTGAAATTCAGTGGCTTGCAAAATGTTGCCGTCTTGGATGTTGGCTACAACGCGGCTGCTGGTGAGTAAGAAAAGAAATCATTGTTGGTTTCAATCTTCTCATTAACCATGTCAAATATACAAAGAATAAATAAATAAATAAATAAAAATACATCAACCTTATCCTTTAAGCTTTTTGCTGTCACGATAAGCTGGCTTTGAAACTCATATTTGATCTGAATTTGGTGGGGGGGGCATGGTTTATCATAGGCAGATCACATTTGTGTGTTAATGATTTGAAAGAAAACCAATATGGTGACATCACTGGATGGATTGAAGAGCGAAGCACAATATGTATTCCAGAAACGGCACTAAAGACTGAGCGTTGTTCCGATATGAGATGCAGATCAGACAGAACTGCCTCTGCCTTCTGACAGCCAGGTGACCTTGGTGTCTGTCTGAGCACTGTTGCCCTTAGGTCCCACACAACCATCTCCATTGACCAGGGCATGGTAAAGCGGAGCTCAGCCAGCCTCTTGAATTCTCATTTTGTCTAGGAGAGCCCAAGAAAACATTATTATCTCCGCTAGGCAGTAGCCTGGAGGGGATTATGCATTCAGTCGTGTGTGTGTGGGTGGATTTGTGTGTGTGTGTATCCACGGCTAATCTCGCAAACTACAGGACCCATCAGCCTAATTTTTTTTTATGCAGTTATGACTGTATGATGAAGAACCTCTCGTGGTTGTGGTGATAAAAACCTTTAAAAAACGTTTGTTCGCGCTACCGCCACTCCCTCTCTTCATTCACTCTCTAGCTCTCTCGACCAATGCTGCTCTCTGTCACTGCTCATTCTGAATCAACCGTGCATGTGTGCGACTCACATCTATGGTTGAGTCAGATTGGGCAGCTACTACTACTACTACTACTACTACTACTACTTTTGGCTGCTCCAGCGTCAGGGGTCGCCACAGCTGATCATCCATTTCCATCTTTTCCGGTCCTCTGCATCTTCCTCTGACACACCAGCCAGCTGCATGTCCTCTCTCACCACATCCATAAACCTCCTCTTTGGCCTTCTTCTTTTCCTCTCCCCTGGCAGCTCCATATTCAGCATCCTTCTCCCAATATACCCAGCATCTCTCCTCCATACATGTCCAAGCCATCTCAATCTTGCCTCTCCAACCTGGGGTCTCGTTTATAAAACAGTAATTCAGATCCTTACTAAAAGTGTACGTGCGCACAAAAGCTGACAATGGTGCCAAAAAAAAGGGAGGGGGGCTTAAATGTGTGAGAGGCGTCATCATACAATCTGGCTTCAATTCACCACCTCACCATCTGTGTTTATGTACAGGTGTGCACATTCTCCCATCAAGTTTGTTTTTATAGATCACAAATTTTGCATGGGAAGTGGTGTACGCCTCTTCCCTTTTGTGCGCATGCAACGGTTATAAATGAGACCCCTGAGCTGTTCCTCTAACATACCCGTTCCTAATCCTGTCGTTCTTCGTCACTCCCAGTGAAAATCTTATCATCTTCAACTCTGCCACCTCCAGCTCCACCTCCTGTCTTTTCATCAGCGCCACTGTCTCCAAGCCATACAACATAGCTGGTCTCACTACCATCTTCTAAACCTTCCCTTTAACTCTTAAAGCAGCAATAGTGCAGCCACAGTGTCAAAACCAAAACATGGTATATTTGGGTTTGAGTCTTGAAAGTAAACGAGAAGTCGATCGCATTTCGCAAGCCAGCAAATCAGTCACTGCTGATCTCGGCACAGGAGAACTGGAGGAACGCTGGATGAACCAAAAATAATTCACCTTTTTCACCTCCCCGCCACACTGAGGGGCCATAGTCTCCGGTGTTAAAACTCAGCTATAAAAATACAATTTCAAGAGTAGGATTAATTGCGTCACAGCTGGAAATCACTTCAGTAGCTACAATAAAACATGTCCCATGGCTGAGCGGTTTTCTTACCGTTGTTTAATGAATGAAAGTCAAATCAGCAGAGCAGCCTGTCGCCTTCATTCATTTTATATCATGAAAACCGTGACGGTTAAACACATTTAAAGTCTTTTAATAAGGGTTTTGAAATTAATGATAGCCTGATTGCTGTCATTTCATATTACGCTTGGTCACATTCATACGAGGGTCCACCTAGGAGGCTGCACAGCCACAGACTGACAGGCAAAACATTTTATTATGTAGATTTTTTACCTTGAGCGCTGCAAAATAACAACTTTTTTTTTTCTTCCATATTTCCCATTCGATCGACTTGGCCGCTGCCCAAAAGTGTTATAATGGCAGGAAAAACACTGGTTTTTCTGTCCGTGCATGCGTGTATTTCTCTTCTTCCGGGAGGTGAAAAAAGGGGCGGTTTGTCACCAAGTCTGAGCGCCGGAGGAGAGGAGATATGTACGCCTGGCGGAGATCTGCACTCTACTGAGTGCACCTAGTTTTATATTTCCCAGAAAGAGAAATTGGAAGGCGATGTAGCACTTAACAGACCTCAGTTAGGGTATAGATTTTTAAATCCGTCTTGGTTTCTGTCACGGGGGGAGACTGGGAAAGAGAGATCCCTTTCATCAGTACAAAATCCATCCTACAGCCTGGGAATTGTGTTACCACTGAGAGGCATACACTGCAGCCTCGCAAGTTTGATCACAAATGATGCATGTAAATGTCCCAACCTGTGTGTGGAACAAAAGGGGAGGTCTCCACATTTGTATGGGCCACTTGAATCATGGCTCAAGCAAGGATGCATTGTGTCTGAGGAGGGTACAGTAAAGGACACATCATCACTTTCTCGCGTCGAAATTTATTGCAACCGTTGAATGAAGGCTTGTAGTTGAATGAAGCCTTGTAGTTACGCGCACTTTTTTCCGATGTGTGCTCCAGTGTCATCGCAATGAACAGATGTCGATTTATTTATTTTATTGAATGCCTGATTCAATTTTTAATAAAAAAAAAATTTTTTTTTGATACCTGATGGCGGCACGGTGGCGCAGTGGTTAGCACGGTCACCTCACAGCAAGAAGGTCCTGGGTTCGAGCTCTGGGGTAGTCCAACCTTGGAGGTCGTCCCAGGTCGTCCTCTGTGTGGAGTTTTTATATCTGCGTGGGTTTCCTCCGGGTGCTCCGGTCTCCTCCCACAGTCCAAAGACATGCAGGTCAGGTGATTCGGCCGTACTAAATTGTCCCTAGGTATGAGTGTGCGTGTGTGTGTGTGTGTGTGTCGGCCCTGTGTGATGGCCTGGCGGCCTGTCCAGGGTGTCTCCCCGCCTGCCACCCAATGACTGCTAGGATAGGCTCCAGCATCCCTGAGAGCAGGATAAGCGGTTCGGATAATGGATGGATGAATAGCTGATAATATTATAGCAGTCAGTCTCAGTAAAACTAGTTAAAAAACCGTGATGCCCGAACGATGTTGTCCTGTTACTCAGCGTGGTTCTCTGTCATTATGCATTCAGCAGCAAAGGGCATTCAGTTTGTCAACAAAGTGAACTGATTTAAAACACTTAAATGGATTCTGTGCAGTAGCAGGGGCTTGGCTCTTTTCAAAATTGCATATAACAAGTAAAGTATATCATTTCAAATATGGCATAAACAATTTTTGATTCGTTTCACTACTTCCTTTGCAATCTATTTAAACAATCGATGTTTTTTTAATTTATGTTTGTGTTTGTTTTGTTATTTATTCATTGAGATGTTATGAAATTTCGTTCCCTTGTATGTATGAGACACGCGTACAAGGCAATGACAAGTAAAAGCGGTCTGAGTCTAAGTAAAGGAAAACTGAGTAGGAAAAACAGGAGATCCTAGGGTCACAAAGATCCAGACATGGCAGATTTAACCACTCAGTTATCTCCATACACAAATCTTGCCCTTTTTATATGCAAAATCAAATAAAAACGGCAGTTGACATCATCTTACCTGCTTTGTTTTGATTTTATGCTGTCTGACACAGTGCTGCTTGTTTTTTTTACTGTGTTCTGTAAGGTGTCCTTGGATGCTCTGAAAGGCGCCACAAATAAAATGTATTATTGTTATTATTATTATTATCATTCAAAAATAGGGCCATGGCATTAGTTAGCCATGCCCTTCTTTTTTTTTCTTTTCCCCCCTTTTTCTCCCCAATTATATACGGCCAATTACCCCACTCTTCCGAGGCATCCCAGTCGCTGCTCCACCCCCCTCTGCCGATCCGGGGAGGGCTGTAGACTACCACGTCTCCTGCTATATATGTGGAGTCGCCAGCCGCTTCTTTCCACCTGACAGTGAAGAGTTTCACCAGGGGGACGTAGCGTGTGGGAGGATCACACTATATTCCCCCCCCGAACAGGTGCCCCGACCAACTAGAGGAGGCACTAGTGCAGCGACCAGGACACATACCCACATCCGGCTCCCCACTCGCAGACATGGCCAGTTGTGTCTGTAGGGACACCCGACCAAGCCGGAGGTAACGCAGAGATTCGAACCGGAGATCCCCATGTCGGTAGGCAACGGAATAGACCGCCACACCACCTGGATGCCCCCTGGCCTTGCCCTTCTTGTGAGCTGCAGTGTAAGGAGGCATATTGTCCCTAATGTGCAAACATGAAGGATTGTGCAGTGCAAACATGCAGCCCATCTTTGGGAATCACCTCTGCTGTGAATGGACTGCTCCATATGGAAAGCAAGCTGTCTGTAACGGTAGCCCTAATGCCCTGGCTGTTGTGTTTGCCTTTTTCCACTTGGCACCTTATGATAGGCCAGTAGAGCAAGATCGCAGAAAAAGTCTGTAGTCCCAACTGCTGTGCACATTGATAAGTGGATTCTGAACTGTGTGCTTGTCCATTGTTTGATGTGTTTTAGTGGTTCATTATTGGTCATTTTTCACAACTGACAATTTAGAATCCATTTGCAGTGTACCTGTGTGGCCACACTTGATCGTCATTGTTTAACTCAGCGTTACATTAGCAGACATACAAGTTTTCCCAAATGGTCCGGCTGTTGATCCAGGGGATGTTTGTCTGGTAGCATGTTAGTCTAGAAATGTTTGGACATTTAATAGTATCAGAATAGGTGTCCTAACGACAAAGAACATCCGTCCATCCATTATCCGAACCACTTATCCTGCTCTCAGGGTCGTGGGGATGCTGGAGCCTAACCCAGCAGTCATTGGGCGGCAGGCGGGGAGACACCCTGGACAGGCCACCAGGTCATCACACAGGGCGGACATACACACACATTCATACCTAGGGGCAATTTCGTACGGCCGATTCACCTGACCTACATGTCTTTGGACTGTGGGAGGAAACCGGAGCACCCAGAGGAAACCGACGCAGACACGAGGAGAACATGCAAACGCCACTCAGAGGACGACCCGGGACAACCCCCAAGGTTGGACTACCTCGGGGCTCGAACCCGGAACCTTCTTGCTGTGAGGTGACCCCACGAACCACTGCACCACTGTGCCGCCCACAACAAGGAGCAGTTGTTCTTCTATTTTTTATATTATTTACCATTGTTGATGGCTCCCTTTTAGCTCATGTGAGCCTGACTTGAAGCAGTAATTGAAGATCTAGAGCAAATGAAGGCACTGGCAAGCCCTCAGTTACACTTGAACCCCAAATAATGTAATCAGATTGCAATGTATTCACTTAACATCTCAAATATACCTTTGGAAATTGCAGCGATTGTTAAACAACAAACTAGTGGCTGCTTTCTGTGCATTCCAATACACTTGCAGGGAGTGAGCTCATCTCACCACTTCATTCCCCATCTACTTCATCGCCCCTGGTCAAATCTCATTGACATTTCCCGGTTATTTTTGGCAGACAACGCCACCGTCAATACAGACATCTTGTTTGTGAGCCCCTGTGGTTTTGGAGTAGGATTAATGTGTTATGAACACGCTGGGAACATAACTTGTTAGTCAGAAGTATTAATAGATACCTGGGTTAGGATGGTAGATGATAAATGTGGTGCTGCAGAATCTCCGCGCATCGCAGCCTAGTTGCGTTGATTGGTGCGTGGATCGATAGGTTCCTTTAATGCTGACTGTTGCTGAGGGCTCTAACAATCATTTCAAGGCAAGGGAGGATGAGAGGACCAGCTCTGAACTCAGACATGACCAAAAGGCTAAAAATTATCTCTGCTGTCGTTAAGCTGGCAGTTAGCCTCAAAGGCCTCCATTATTTCCGATCTAAGAATTGCCCTTGGAACTAAAATAATGTGAAGACAGTTCCGATGCTAATGCCCTTAGTCCTAACAGTCTGGTGATGCCACAGTAAACAGCAAAGTATCTGGAAATAACAGAGATGTGGGGGTGTTCTCTTGGAAGGGGCTGTGACGCAGCATGTGATTAAGGCCATCTGTGGGGCGTGCTCCCCGGGGTGAGACACTAGTTTGCATGAACGTGAAGGGTAGGCTACTGACACACACATGCAAGCAAGCAGGCACATACAGACACCAGGCTGTGTGTTTAACAGGCTGGTGGAGAACTTACATCGATGACTAGAAATGATGAGTGATAACTAGACATGTTGGATGCTGAGGTACAGAATGACTTAGAGAGGTGTGCTCTCTGCTCTTTAGACATCTGTTGCCACACCTACCAAGTGCAGATGCTGTGATTGTGATTTTGCTGCGCTGTTACAACTCAAGCATGCAAAACTCGAGTTGAGATCCAGCCCCTGGGTATCTCGCAAGTGCTAACGGAAGATCTTTTGTTTCTGCAGGTTGCTCCCTCAGACTGTCGGCTTGCTGTACGTCGGCAGTTACGACAGGCCCTTTGCGCAGATGAAGGTGAGACAAAAAAGCAAGATGTGCTACTAAATTCGGCAGCACTCCCACACACCTACGCTCAGGGGGTTTGTTACAGCTCTTTATTTTTATGCTTATACTTTATAACCAAGGCTTCACTTCTAGGATGAAAGGAGCGCATTGGAGTTTTGGTGGGTTAATCTCCATCAAGTTCCTTTGTGCGAAGGAAAGATTTTCAACAAATGCACTGCAGTATTAAGTGAATTTGAGTGCTTTTGAAATCATACAAAGCTCTCTTATTTATACCTTGCACTAAAACAAACCGGTGGGTAAGAATAAAGACAAGTGTGTCTGAATCCAGATGCCATCTTCCGAAACAAGCAGATATTGGTTTTGTAACAAATGGTGAGTCTGCCCAAGTCATCGCCGATGGTAAGATGTTTCTAGATCGGAGTACAGATTGATCGGATAGATCATCTGAAATATCAGAACTGTTGCTGCTTTGCATTGCATCTTGTTACCAAGGAGACAACGGCCTCTTTTAAAAAAGCATCAGTACCGGATGTTACTCAACACTTGGGTTACTGTTGAACGAGGGTTGATGGAAGTGTTCAGTGACTCATGACGAATTAACCACGACATAACTTTTGCGGCTTTATGTGTAAATGTCATATTTCACCTGGGTTTCAGTTTTCTGGTTTAGCCTCTGCTCATGTAGGAGAGATACATGTGTTTTTTTTAAGTTCTTAAATGAGCGCTGAATCGTTGGACACCGAAACTTCACCTGGAAATAGATGTGAAGCAGCCGATTCTGAAAGCAGCAAGCTGCAATACCGATTTTGTTAACTATTTTAAGTCGATAAATAGAAAGGTCTAGTGACAGTTCTTATAAAGGTGTGCATTAGCATGCTTAGAATGTGTCCCCTTGCCTACCCATCGAATTCACATTGATGATGTCCGCGAGGCTCTTATGCAAATCAGCTGTGGCAGGTCAAGCAGTTGTCTATATTCTGTCTTGCATGTTGAATGAGTGTGAGACTGTGATCTGAAAGTGGGAGACTCGAGCCTTTTGTGCATCTCATATTGGTATAATCCATATGATTGAACTGTTCTACGGAAATGATTTGAGCAGCTACAATTTTTGATCCCCACCATCCAGTGGAAACACCGAGATAATCACCCTGCATCTTGCCATTTTCTAAACCAGTGGTTCTCAAGTGGTCTGGCCTGGGGACCCACAGTTTCACATGGTCATTAAGCCGCGACCCACTTTTATAGAATTTAAAGCAAGCAAATTCATTTCTCAAAAATGGGCTTGTAAACGCACATATTGTAAAAAAAATTAACAAATATTTTCATCCCTGCATTCAGAGCACATTACTGTCGCAATAAGAAACTGATCCCAATTAATAAACTGAGTATGAACATCACATCTGCATGCTGAATATGAATAAAATGAACATCGTAACTGCACAACTGTGTTTACACACATAATATGATAATCTCCCCAAGTAGGCCTACTAAACAGGCTTTTTCACTTAAGCTAATAAGGTGGTTGGGGGTGTGCTTTACTCCTGATAAGCGTTTCAAAGTCCAGGGTGATCATGCTCAGCATCCAACCTGTTCCTCTGCTCGGACTTGCACCAAAGCATATATTCATGTACACAGGCCCTTACACAATATATATTTCTGCAAAACTAAAAATGCAAGAGACTCAATCTTCATGATTCTCCCCCAAATATTTATGTAAATGCGTGTGTTCTTAAAATTAGGATAGATTGACTTTGACCCCAGTGTGAATGCATCTGCTCTCCTACTTCAGCGCGCCATTGAAAAGCTGAATGGCCTCCTCATTCTAACTGTAAGTGCCAACGTTCTAAATCACCAGCTATCGATACTAACGTCATACAAGTTATAATTGATATGCCCTTAGAACAACAGTGTGCTGACGATGATAAAGACTGTGTGGGGAAAATGCATAATTGTGGGCAGAACATGAAGAGGTAAAGCTTCATGCACTCACCTAAGATAAACAGGGGACACATTTGGGAATAAACAATTTGTTGAATAACACTTCATCATGGCTACAACAAAACGAACATATCCACAAGAAGTCCTCGCTCTGCCTAAAGGGGCTTCCAGGTAGCGTAGCGGTCTATTCCGTTGCCTACCAACACGGGGATCGCCGGTTCAAATCCCATGTTACCTCCACTTTGATTGGGTGACCCTACAGGCACAATTGGCCGTGCCTGCGGGTGAGAAGCTGGATGTGGGTATGTATCCTGGTCGCTGGACTAGCGCCTCTGGTCGGTCGGGGCAGCTGTTCAGGGGGATGGGGAAACTGGGGGGAATAGCGTGATCCTTCCACGCACTGTGTCCCCCTGGCGAAAGTCCTCACTGTCAGGTGAAAAGAAGCGGCTGGTGACTCCACATGTATCGAAGGAGATGTGGTAGTCTGCAGCCCTCCCCAGATCAGCAGAGGGGGTGGAGCAGCAACCGGGACAGCTCAGAAGAGTGGGGTAATTGGCCAGGTACAATTGGGGAGAAAAAGCCCCCAAAAAAAAAAAAGTCCTCGTGTTGCTACTAGATTCTGATTGGCATGATTTGGGTTGAACAGACAGTCAGTGCGGGACCAGGTAGGCTGCATTTGCTTACTACTCTAACAGAGACAGCTCCAACTGATTATGCTGAAACAAAAATATCCAGTAAGCTCGACAGCTTTCTTTCTTTATTTGACATGGACATGCTGACACACATTAGGGACTGTCCCTGACCTGTGTCAGCATGTCAGGGACCAAGGCACACAGCATCTGATTGTGAATGAACTGAAAGCCTTCGTTGGGATTGTGTTTGCTCGTGGAATATATGGTGGCAGAAACCTGAATATTGAGAGCTTCTGGTGGGAGGCTTTTTTCAGAGACACAATGGCAAGGAACCGCTTCAAAGAAATAATGAGATTTCTCCATTTCAACTACAGAGAAGAAACGCTTGAGTGTCTATGGGCTGATAAATTATCATATAAACCCATTTTCTACAGCATAAAAGTGTTGAAACTGATTTGGTTGTGTGTTTTTTTTGTGTGTGTGTTTGCAAAGGAACAAGGATTTATAGGTTACAGCTTAAAAGTGTGGTTTTTAATATTTCCATCCATCCATTATCCAAGCCGCTTATCCTGCTCTACTTGTGCATTAAAAATAGAAGATATTAGGGTCCTAAGTCACTAGCCAGACTCTTATGTAGTCCCCCGGTGGTGGAACGAGTTACCAAACTCCATTCGATCCGCTGAGTCCCCTTTCATCTTTGAGAAGTAGTTAAAGACCCAGCTCTTTCTTGAACACCTCCACTCCTGATGGTATTAAAAAAAAAATCACTTCTATGCACCTTGCCTTTGTGCACTGCCTGTTGACACCTGTGTCCTATCGGACTTGAACCTAGTTTTTTGACACTTTCTTGCATTGTCGCCTCCTGACTAGATCCTTTCTTGTGTTGTTTTAACTCTCATATGTACATCACTTTGGATAAAAGCATCTGCTGAATGATATTTTAAATTGTAATTGTAAATTTTGACTGCAAACATTTGCTGTAACAGGGCCCCCTGCTGGTAGGTGCATATTCACGTTTGCCTGTGCGTAGCTGATGGAATTACGACCTACTTTGGGTCATGACCCATCAGTTGAGAAACACGGTTCTAAACCACACACTCCATTAAAAGTATGCATGAACATAATAAGTAAAGGAGAAAAATGAACAAACTTTTATAAATTCAAAGCGTTCCTGTCACTGAATCCAGGCAAGTCTGGATTTGGTGAATTTGCATTCAGTGGATTGAGGCTGTGTCCACCGGAGTCCTAAAATAGTGCTCCCTGCATCACTATGTTGTTTTCAATGGAAAGGTGCTCTTTAAGTGCTCTTGACCCAGTGCAGGAACCGTGACCTCCTTTTAAAGCCTGGTGCCTTGAACGCTCCACCTCTTTCAAAATGTGACAAAACTTCAACCTTTTCTGAAGCTCACAGCTTAGAAATGTCACTTCTAGGTTCACCAAACAATAAGAGGGGCGGGACAAGCAGGTCCAGGGGAAACTGAAGCCCGATCCACTTTGTTAAAGCGGAGAGGAAAATTTAAAGGGAACTTTGGTCATTAACAATCTGCATTTCCATTAAGAGTTGACGGTCTAGCTAGTCTTTTGAAAATACAGCCACTGCAGTGCAGTTTATTTTGACAGAGAAATCGACATCCTCTGCTGAGGGAGCCTACTCTACCTACATTGCCTACATGTATCAGTATGCGTTACACAAGAATTTTTCATCAGCATTCACTCCGGGCTTGTGTCTGCAACAGAATCTTAACAAAAACTGTCCACTGTACAACTCACTGCAGCACAGTCATTCTTGTTCTGTTGCCATTGATGGACAATTTGAACACAAACATCACCGGTTACTGTCGGCAGCACTCAGCTTGTCCTTGCTAACTATAGCCGGCTGCAGTAGCCTCTGTGTCTTTGTGTAAGAATTCTTCTGCACTGTGCTCTGTTTAACACAGGTAAGGCTGAACGTCATGCTTGACCAAAACGTTATAAAACACAAAATCATCCATAATGTCCTCTGTGTTGACGCTGGCGTTCTGAAATGCTTCAGGTATGAAAGCCATGTAACGTTACTAAGGTAACTGGGAAGTTGCCGCTCCGCTCCCGGGGGGTGGAGAATAGAATACGAACATCTCAGCCAATCTGCCATATTGTTAACCTGTCATCCACTGATATCAAAGGATGGCAGAAGTAAGCCAGTTTGTTACACAGGGTACGACAATACAGACCCTTATAAGTATTGTGTAAGTTATAAAGATACAATCCCAACAATTGATATATGGAAATAAGATTAAAAATAGGTGAACTTTCCCCTTAAATAAACAAAATAAGGGCATCCAGGTAGTCTGTTCCATTGTCTACCAACACAGGGATCGCCAGTTCGAATCCTCGTGTTACCTCCGGCTTGGTCGGGCGTCCCTACAGACACAATTGGCCGTGTCTGCGGTTGGGAAGCCGGATGTGGGTATGTGTCCTGGTCGCTGCACTAGCGCCTCCTCTGGTCGGTCGGGGCGCCTGTCCAGGGGGGAGGGGGGACTGGGGGGAGTAGCGTGATCCTCCCACGCGCTACGTCCCCTTGGTGAAACTCCTCATTGTCAGGTGAAAAGCGGCTGGCGAATCCACATGTATCAGAGGAGGCATGTGGTAGTCTGCAGCCCTCCCCGGATCGACAGAGGGGGTGGAGCAGCGACCGGGACGGCTTGGGAGAGGAGTAATTGGCCAGATACAGTTGGGGAGAAAAGGGGGGGGGGGGATCCCAAAAAAAGGATAAATAAAATAAACAAAATAGGCAAGACACCAACTTGCTCATCAGGAGCAGTTAAGGGTTCAGTGTCATATTCACTTCGACACGCTCTCTGGAGGAGCTAGGGCTCGAACCAGGAACCTTCCGATTATAGACAACCCGCTCAACCTCCTGAGCCGTGCCGCCCTGTGTTAGGATAAAGAGAAAGCAGGTATTTATCTTGTTATGAACCGTCTAATTGTGTAGCAACGACTACCAAGCGTCTCCTCCCAGCATGCTGCTTTTGCTTTTCACACAGCGCTGTCCAAGCACCCACCATCTGCACTAGTGATGTTTCTTTGAAAGCGGTCTCTGGTGGTGGTTGTACTATATTATAATAAGACACCACTCATTGGCATGTTATCCCTCTGAACCACTTAACTCTGGAAGTTTGAAAGGGATTATAATGTGCAGCCCAGTTGTAACTAGCTTTACGAAATATCAAGCTGAGTGTAAATCCCATGGACTGATAGTCACTCATCATCAACTGTCATCATCATTCCCTGTAGGTTACATAGTGCCGGTCTTGTTGAGTTTGCCAATACGATTGCAGCTGCCTCACCCAGTGCCAGTGTCAGAAGATGGTGGCGCGAATTCACATTTGCGGCAGCCTCACCCAGTACCGTCCATGCAGTGACTTTGTCCACGTCTGCATCTAAGTTTTGTCTTCGTTTGATGGCTGGGAGAGCTGGCGCTGGATCGGCTGGGAGAGCAGGACAGGCTAAGCTAACTGCTAGCCCATGCAGACCGGCAGTTCCGATAACACCGAGGGCGGTGTGGCGGCGGCCTCACCTGGCGTTGACTGTAGTGTTTTGATGTCATCGTGAGGAGGTGTGTCGAGGGTGTCTGGCTGGGAGAGCTGGCGCTGGATCAGCTGGGAGGGCTGGGTCTGCTTCATTCGGTGGGCCCGGGGACCACGGCCCCTACCTGGTGCTGCGCCCGAGGAGGAAACGCCGAGGGCGGCCTGACAGGACGTGGAAGCGGGGCGGGCTAAGCTAACTGCTAGCCCATGCAGACCGGCGGTTCCGACAGTCATCCTAGCTGGCGTTCGTTCCCTTGGACAGTGATTATTTTATTTTTTTTGTATGCGTTAGTTTGGGTATGTGTGTTCTTGTAGTTTTTGGATGTGTCTTTGTGTTGTACTGCTGTGGGCTGGGGGAAACAGCGTTTCGTTTCATTTTGTGTACACAAGTGCATGAAGTGAAATAACAAAGTGTTCCCGACTCCTGGTTTGTTCATATGAACACAGGAGGGGCTAGTTGGTGTTCTCAAACCACCCGTCACCCTCGAAATTTCACTTCATGAAAAATTGATTCATTGGCTCGATTTACCACATTTAGCATGCTCCTTACTACAGTTTCTTACGGGTTCCCACAGGGACTTGCTCGTGTGAAAGCTATAACACAAACCAAAGAAAAATGCTGAGTGTCTAAAGAAAAGGCGGGTGTTTCTTTTTTTAGATGGAGTAGAAACAAGTAAACAAGCTGTGCTTTTCCCCAAATGTTCCTCTTCCCTCAGCGTGAATACATCTGCTGAGCGCTGTTGAGGAGGTTAAGTGTGAAAAAGCCAAACTTGCGGCAGCAGTTCTCGCCCTCCTTCATCAGCATGTCGTGTCAGATTTCAGAGCGATCTCTCTTGGTGGAGGCATATCATACAGCCTCTTCAGTGACATTCGTTTACGTTGAGGATCCATACCGTGAAGAACCCAGTGATCGCTTACTCTCCGAAACTGGCAAAGCTGTTGTTCCCAAGTCTGTGAAAGGGAGAAGGGATTTCTGATGCATTTGTCCAGTGATATCAGCCCTTGGAGGACCTCTGGGGTTATTCTGTCTAACAAGCACACGTCTCGCTTCCAGCCATGGTAAACTTAGACAAAGCTTGTTAAAGATAATGGCTATTGATTTCAGGTTTAGCTGCGTGCAGGCCGCTTCGGTAGGAGATTCCCTGCGCCGAGCTGTACGCGGCCTGTGAGTGCAGCTCATTAATCATAAATAATCCGACTGGTGGCTGACATATAGAGTCACTAGAGACGAAGATAAGAGCAGCAGCCGGAGCGAAGACTGCAAGCTTTGATGATCCTGCCGGAGTGTGGCGGTGTGCACTCCACCTGCCGAGCGGCGAGATGTGTGCCGCTGTTCTCTTCAACAACGGCTCTCAAAAGCAGCCAATGTGCGCGGTTGTGTTCGAGTTAAAACTCAAGTGTGACGTAAATGATCATGAAACTCTCACTTTTTTCCCCCCTATTCATTCATGGAGAATAACGTTGGGTTGTGCTGCAGTTATTTTAGTTAGCTGTAATTGTTTTATTTTGAAGACTTCACACTTGCTGTTAGTCTACAGGATGAGATGTGGGTGTTGCGTTTGGGGCCATGGAAGGACTCTCGATAATTAAATGCGCTGGGTTAGCAAAAGTAAAGAAGAGCTCAGGCATTATACAAAGCAAATTAAATCAAACGGGGTTCATTAAAAGTTTGCAAAAGGAGGGGCTCGCCGGATCGAATCCCCGTGTTACCTCCGGCTTGGTCGGGTGTCCCTACAGACACAATTGGCCGTGCCTGCGGGCGGGAAGCCGGATGTGGGTACGTGTACTGGTCGCTGCACAGGCGCCTCCTCTGGTCAGTCAGGGCGCCTGTTCAGGTGGGACGGGGAATCATGTGATCCTCCCGTGCGCTACATCCCCCTGGTGAAACTCCTCACTGTCAGGTGAAAAGAAGCGGCTGGCGACTCCACGTGTATCGGAGGAGAGATATGGTAGTCTGCAGCCCTCCCGGATCGGCTGAGGGGGCGGAGCAGCGGCCGGGACGGCTCAGAAGAGTGGGGTGATTAGCCGGATACAACTGGGGAGAAAAGGGTGGGGGAGGTCATCCATCCATTAACCAAACCGCACCACACACGTTGTATTCCCTGCCCTCTGTACGGCGGTAATGTCAACCATCACCAGATCCGTTGCTCAGTATGTGGTGATACCCCAAAACTCTCCCGATGAGGATGCAGTTTATCCAGATCCCCATCCGATCCCTGACTGGGTTCCTCCCTACCCACATGACGAGGAAGAAGGTGATGACGAAGAAGAAGATAAACTAATATGAAACGCTTCTCATGATGTCTGACAAAGTCCCCAAAAAAAGTCCAAAAAGGAAAAGTGAAGAAGAGCTCAGGCATTCTACAAAGCAAATTGAATCAAACAGAGTTAATTAAAAGTTAACAAAAGGATAAAAAGATGTTTCTCTAGGCTGGGGTGGCGGTCTCTCCTGCTTTGTTTTTTTTTCTGTTTTGGGATTTGTTTGAGTAATTTAGCCTTGACACCTTACCTCCAACTATAATTGTAAGCCAGCTTTCCTTTCAGTCGTCCACTCATTGTGCCACACTTGCACATTATTACCCCGTTCCTCTTCACATATCTTTTCAGGCCAGATGCAGCAGTCAATCTCTCGATTGTGTGGGATAATGATCAGTATTAGGCCTTATTCACCAGGGACGGGGCATTGACGTCATATAATGGTACCATGAGGGCTCACAGTGAGCTGTCCAGCTCCCATCTGCCTGTTCTCTGACACAGCTATTAAGAGATCACCCATAGAAGTACCCGGACTTAATTACAATACCGATCCTACAGGAGATAATGGGAGAGGGGCTACTCGGTAGATTGGAGGACACATTTTGATTTGTTGTGTGCAACTAGTGTGTACTTATCAGCCGAGTCGACCTGATGACATTTTTGGTTTCCAAGTTTGCTCGGAACGGGGCAGATACCAAGCAGAAGCATACCAGTGCCGTCTGGTACAGACAGCTTTGTGAGACACGGCATGTATTTTCTTATGCGACAGATTTGTGTTTGATATCGAGATCATCCATCAAATATGAAGTCGTTGCCTCTGAGGCATGTCTGTCTAGTTCACGTCTAGAGTAATGTGTCGCCTATAGCCTCTCCAACCATTATGTATTCTCATTTCTAGTCACTTGTTATTAAAGTGTACCCAAGCGCCACAGGGCTGCAGACCGCCAGCCCACTACTGGTTAAGTCCAGAAAGAAACGGAGGGCTTTTCAGTCAGAGAGTAATGAGAAAAATAAAAGCAATAACACGAAGTACAATCTTGGAATATTTGCTGTTGCAGTGCTGTGTCAAAAGAAGGTCATGTATTATGCTATAACACGTTGTCTAGCCAGCGGTATAGCCAGTAGATTAACACAACATTGTAGGCATGGCTGAAGCACCTTACAGACAGCAGAAAGGTTGTTGCTAGGTCGAAGGAACGGAAGGTACAAAGGGGCAGTACTTGTTGCCTAATTGGCGGATGAGATCCAGCGGGTGAGCCACTACCTAACCTTTTTTGGGGGGGAGGGTTTTTTTTTTCACCCTTTATTGGGCCAATTACCCCACTCTTCCGAGCCATCTCAGTCGCTCTTCCACCCCCTCTGCCGATCCGGGGAGGGCTGCAGACTACCACATGCCTCCTCCCATACATGTGGAGTCGCCAGCCGCTTCTTTTCACCTGACAGTGAGGAGTTTCGCTAGGGGGACATAGCGCATGGGAGGATCACGCTATTCCCCCCCCCCAATTCCCCCTTCCCCCGGACAGGTGCCCCGACTGAGCAGAGGAGGCGCTAGTGCAGTGACCAGGACACATACCCACATCCGGCTCCCCACCCGCAGACGCGTAGAGATGCCCAACCAAGCCGGAGGTAACACGGGGGATTTGAACCGGCGATCCCCGTGTTGGTAGGCAACGGATAGACCGCGATTTACCTGGACGCCCCCACTACCTAACCTTAACCCTAGCCTTCACCACAACCTAAACTTAATTCTAACCCTAACCAGTCAAGCGACAGGCTCCGCCCCTTTGTACCTTCACTTTTTGGGATCTGGTACCAACCCAGAAGAAAGGTCAGATGTCAGTCATTGTGATCTTCTGGGGGCAAGTTTGTCTGTTTTCTTCTAACGTCTGTTTGAATGCGCAGCGTTGCTTTGAAACTGTTGTCTTTTCGATGGTGTATCACAATCAAACCGTTTAGTTTTAATTAAACCTGCAAGAGGTTGTGTTTTGTGTGTGAGATTTGGGCTAAATTCTGTATGCATTACATTAAAACTACTGCTGAGATTTCTGAAAGAAAACCAGATGGCAGTGTAGCATATTTTATTGGGCACAGGCCCATAGCTTGAGAGGAAATTGGTCCGTGTTGTGGAGTTGGTGCAATCTATCAGTAGTAGTACAAAAGCAAACACCATTTTCTGCCTCGATAGTAGTGTTGGTAGTTTCTGAGTCTGAGCTGAAGGAAAAGGACTTGGCTAGCTTGAGCTCTTAGGCTGTGCAGAAGTGCAGCACGGCTGGGTTGAATGGCAGGTGGACAGTTTGATTCGCACTCGTGAGTATGCAACCATAATGACGCAGATTTGGATGGATTAACCACCAAGTGGTGGTGAAACATGGCGGCCAACATGTCACGTTCCACAAGCAGGAAGGGATCCCTACCCACACATACCCACCAACAGCAGCATTCGTTCCAGCCTGCCAGTACCACTGTACACAACTTTCTGGCAGCTTGTCGTGTTTGGCTCGGAGCTAGCCAGTCTGTCGCCCCTTCACTTTGTCTGATTACTATTCTTCACAAACTCACAATGTAGTTGAATTTTTCTCAGTTTCCTTTCTTAATTTGTGGCTAAACATCAACTTTTTCTAATCGAATGTTGAAATACAAACTGTGAGTAATAATTAATAATTTGCCCCAGTTGTGATTGTTTAGTAGGCATGTTTATGAGTTACCATTTGTCAAGGTCATTACCTGGAGTGTGATATTGCCTCCTCTGCATGCTTTCTCACACAATCGCACACACAAACACCCTCGCATCCTCCGAGACTCCCACCCCCACTGAGCGTTCAGATGCCCCGCTCTCCATGATCAGACAAGCTCTTACTTAGCGCTTTAGTAGCCTGCCAAATGCCAGCTTCTTCCTGGCGCCGGGGCTCAGGACTCTGGCACTGGCCCGGACTCATCTGCTCCTGTGTTGACTTGGCCACTTGCCCATGCTGACCCCTGCAGGTCTTCCTGCCCCTCGCCAAAGTCCGAAAGCACTTCCCTCCAGTGCACTGAATAATTGAACAACAGCCCTGCGTGTAACCAAAGTGAAAGTGAGGGCGAGATCCTCGCCGCTGGGCTGTGTCTCGTTGTATTACCCTTTTGTGTTACGACCACTATAGCACGCAACAATCGTGCTTGTGCTAATTGGCTTTCTGGCAGCTCAAATATTTATATTCTCCAAGTCTTTTCAGAATCCTCTCAGTGAGACAGTCTTCTGACAAATAAACAACAGATGCACAAAATGTCTTCTTTGACTCATTCAGTTTTCAGCATCACACGACGTGTTTTTATATCAGACTGTATTACACTGTGTTGGCACGGGGAGATGACTTTGTGTCTAAAGCAATGGATGTATTGTGCATCTGTTGGGCGGCACGGTGGCCCAGTGGTTAGCGCTGTGGCCTCACAGCAAGAAGGGCCTGGGTTCGAACCCCGGGCCGTCCCGGGTCCTCTCTTGTGTGGAGTTGGCATGTTCTCCCCGTGTCTGCCTCTGGGTGCTCCGGTTTCCTCCCACCATCAAAAAAGACATGCATGCTAGGGTTAATACTCCTGTCCGTGCCCCTGAGCAAGGCTTTGGAAAGAAGAACTGGAGTTGGTCCCCGGGCACTGCAGCTGCCCACTGCTCCTATACAATAGGATGGGCTAAATGCAGAGAACACATTCGTTGTAAGAATACAATGTCCTGATAAGCTGAAGAGACAGCGGAGCCCTAACACTGCTCAATTAGGGAGTCCTGTTTGCACCACCCAAATCAGAAGTATAAGCACTTGAGGTGTTGCTTTCACGTAGTATGTGTAGGTGTATACACCAAAACTCTTATCGTCTGTGTTGTTTTCGATACAAACCGGTGGTGTTCTCTCCTGCTTTCCTCCATAGGCCACCAAGGAGCTGAAGCAGTACGACAACAAGATCATCGAGTGCACCTTTGTCAACAACACCTGGGTGTTTATGAGGCAGAGAGTGGACAAGAGCTTCCCCAACTCCTACGACACAGCGATGGGTGAGACCGACCGCCCCCCCCCTACCCCTGCACCCATATCTAGTCTTTATTAATACTTATACGCCTTCTCTTATCTGTGCAGGGAGAAAAGGAAATCGGTTGGCCATTTTGATTTATGTGTCGTATCATTTTAGATAAGTTACTGAACTGACTTTCATCTCGGCATTATCACACCGCGTGTGCTTAGAATACTGAGGACACGACTGCCTCCCTGCCCCGTGTTCAACGCCTGCAAGGCGTGGTGTGCTTTAAAAGGAAAGGCTTATCTTATTCATTAAATCATGAGATAGGATTCAGTATAGCATTAAAATGGGGCATCTGGGTAGCATAGCGGTCTATTCCGTTGCCTACCAACACAGGGATCGCCGGTTCGAATCCCCGTGTTGCTGCCGGCTTGGTCGGACATCCTTACAGACACAATTGGCCGTGTCTGCGGGTGGGAAGCCGGATGTGGGTATGTGTCCTGGTGGCTGCACTAGCGCCTCCTCTGGTCAGTCGGGGTGTCTGTTCAGGGGTGGCGGGGGAACCAGGAGGAGTAGCGTGATCCTCCCGTATGCCGCGTCCCCCCGGCGAAGCTCCTCGCTGTCAGGTGAAAAGAAGCGGCTGGCGACTCCGCACGTATCGGAAGAGGCATGTGGTAGTCTGCAGCCCTCCCCGGACTGGCGGTGGGGTGGGGTGGTGGAGCAGCGACTGGGACAGCTCAGAAGAGTAGGGTAATTAGCCAGATACAATTGGGGGAGAAAGGGGAGGAATCCCCCCCCCCCCCCCAAAAAAAGTATAGCATTCACATGGAAGTTATCGACACAATGGGATATTTGTTTTCAAACTCTTTTGGCCAAATGTATTGGATTGATTTGAACTGAGCCAAAGCAGCTAGAGCCTGGCTCAGTATGAGCGTTGACTGTCACCAGAAGCTAATTTCTTGGTTAGTATGCATTGTGTCGAGTTGGCAGTTGGATGTGTGTGGTTTTGCAGA
The DNA here is from genome assembly GCF_029633865.1 of Lampris incognitus. Lineage (NCBI taxonomy): Eukaryota > Metazoa > Chordata > Actinopteri > Lampriformes > Lampridae > Lampris > Lampris incognitus. The sequence goes on along the minus strand of NC_079225.1, from coordinate 13,941,345 downwards.
TTTCAGTTATTGTTTTGCAGTAAGTTTTAAGTCACAGTTTGGATTTCCCCGTCTCTCTTTATTGTAATTGCTCGTAATTCTTTTCTCCATCAGACTCTAATGTGACCTGCAGAACCTATCTGGCTATGAACTATGCACTCTGAAATGTCCAACAATGAAAAAAAAAAAAAACAATGATGGCAAACAGTGAAAAAAAAATCAGTCTGTGTAGCTTTTCCCCCCCTCTTATTTTGTTTTTTCAGAGATGATATTTTTCCGCAGAACTTAGCTGGCTAGGCCATGGAAAAGTCTGTCACTATGTCTGCTGTAACCTCCTTCCTGTGTGTGTGTGTGTGTGTGTGTGTGTTCTCCCCAGCTGTTTGCAACAGCATCAAGCATCCCGTCACTAAGGAAATCCTCTTGGAGTTTTTGGACCGCTGTGCCCAGGGAGTTCACGCACAGAACCGGAAACATCCGCCGGACCCAGACAGCGAACTGATGCCCCCACCCCCTCCGAAGAGACCCAACCGCACCATCCCGTAGCGCCTGTTCTGGACTTTTCCACGGTCGAAGTGTCTCTCCAGTCCACAGCACCAGCCGCATCACACACACACCCCCCCCCTCCGCAGAAAACTTCCACCACAAGGCATTCTCATCTCCAGAACATCTACAGGCCCAGATATCTAAAAACCTAAGAAATCTTTGATTGACAGCCTAACTTGTCAGATATACCTTCTAGAATTGCTTGTAGTTTTAATTGCTAATGTTCTTATTAAAGTGGAATACTTGATGCTCTGTTTATTTTTTTCTATTTATCTTTTTTAAAGTCTGAGCTAATTAGTATTTATCAACAGTGGAATTGTTATGACTGCAAGTGCACCTGACTATGCAGCCCTTGTTTACGTTTTGTCGAGCAGTTGCTTGTTTGTCTTTGAGATTAAGCATATATCCTCAAGGCTTTATCTGCAGTCTTACATTTACATTACTATACAGAATCTCAGTTTATGGGTGACAAATTAAAGGAAAAACCAAGATAAAGTGTCTTTAGTGAGATGTTGGGCCACCACGCACCTCCAGAACAGCTTCAGTGCTGCATGTCATAGATTCTACAAGTCTCTGAACTCTACTGGAGGGATGAACACCATTCTTCCAAAAGATATTCCCTCATTGGTGTTTCGATAATGGTGGTGGAGAATACTGTCTAACACATCAGTCCAAAATCTCCCATAGGTTGAGAGCTCATGACTGAATTTCCTCCTCATCAAACCATTCAGTGAGTCCTCGTGCCCTGTGGATGAGGACATTGTCATCCTGGAAGAGACCGCTTCCATCAGGACAGAATGTCTCATCATATGATAAAGGTGATCACTCAGAATAACGTTGTATTGATTTGCAGTGACACTTCCCTCTAAGGGGACAAGTGGACCCAAACCATGCCAGGAAAATGTTACCCTAAAGCATAACAGAGCCCCCGGACCCCCTCATTTAAGGGGTCAAGCATTCAGGTTTTTCCTTTCATTTATCACCGGTCTGTATACACACACAGACCCACACTAGAAAGTGCTATTGCCGCAAATAAAATGTATACCGATCAGCCAAAACATTAAAACCACCTGCCCAATATTTTATAGGTTCCCCTCGTGCCGCCAAAACAGCTCTGAGCCGTCACAGCATGGACTCCACAAGACCTCTGAAGGCGTCCTGTGGTATCTGGCACCAAGTCGTTAGCAGCAGACCCTTTAAGTCCTGTAAGTTGCGAGGTGGAGCCTCCAGGGATCAGACTTGTTTTTCCAGCACATTCCACAGATGCTCGATCAGATTGAGATCTGGGGAGTTTGGAGGCCAAGGCAACACCTTGAACTCTTTGTCATGTTGCTCAAACCATTCCTGAACAATGTGTGTAGTGTGGCAGGGAGCATTATCCTGCTGGAAGAGGCCACTGCCATCAGGGAATACCGTTGTCATGAAGGGGTGTATCTGATCTGCAACAATGTTTAGGTACTAGGTGGTACATGTCAAAGTAACATCCACATGAATGCCAGGACCCAAGGTTTCCCAGCAGAACATTGCCCAGAGCATCACACTGCCTCTGCCGGCTTGCCTTCTACCCACAGTGCATCCCGGTGCCATGTCTTCCCCAGGTAAATGACGCACATGCTCCCGGCCGTCCACATGATGTAAAAGAAAACATGATTCATCAGACCAGGCCACCTTCTTCCACTCCTCTATGGTCCAGTTCTGATGCTCACGTGCCCACTGTAGGCGCTTTCGGAGGTGGACAGGGGTCATCACGGGCACTCTGACCGGTCTGCGCCTACGCAGCCCCATACCCAGCAAGCTGTGATGCACTGTGTGGTGACACCTGTCTATCATAGCCAGCATTCACTTTTTCAGCAGTTTGAGCCACAGTAGCTCTTCTGTGGGATTGGACCAGACAGGCTCGCCTTCTCTCCCCATGTGCATCAATGAGCCTTGGGTGCCCATGACCCCGTCGCCGGTTCACAGGTTGTCCTTTGTTGGACCACTTTTGGCAGGTACTGACCACTGCATACCTGGAACACCCCACAAGACCTGCTGTATTGGAGATGCTGTGACCCAGTTGTCTAGCCATCACAATTTGGCCCCTTGTCAAAGTTGTTCAGGCTTGCCCATTTTTCCTGCTTCCAACACATCAATTTCAAGAACTGACTGTTCCACTTGCTGCCTCAAATATCCCACCCCTTGACAGGAGCCTCTGTAACAAGATAATGTTATTCGCTTCCCTGTCGGTGGTTTTAATGTTTTGGCTGATCGGTGCGTCTATCTCGTTTGCAAGAGAGCTCATATCCAGCCCACAGACCAGTCTCGTTATGCCTTTAATGAGGTCACCTATATAAGGCTGTATATTAGTCTGTACATATGGAACACCAACAACTGCTTTGCAAAAATGTAAGTACATTTGTGTATCGGATCGCCATCATCCTACAGATAGACCGTTTAGATGGGACTTGACAAACGGAATGAACTCGAACCCTCCGGATGGTTTTGGTTCCCCTCCTCCCCGGAAGGCCATCAGATTTGAAAAGACTCATTTTAGACTCCCTTTTGTTGTTGCTTTTATTAAATCTTTCTATCCGGGCAATGGGTGGACAGTGCGTCTCTCAGCAGTGGTGACTAGGGACCGTCCTTAAACAAAGCGAGCTTCAGGGGAGGTGCTCTTGCAGCTGACCCCTGCACCCTGACCTCCCAGCAGGAGACGAAGCAAGGGCACAGAGAATTTTCCTACTGCGGATCAATAAAATATTGTTACACCTCGTCACTGCTGCTGATTCGAGGAATGTCTCGTTGCCGGGTAACGCCTGATCAAATGTTTCTGATCCTGTTGTGTGCTTATTGCCTGTTGGAGTGTTGCCCACCTTACTAACGTTTTATAATCTCCGTTTCGTGTAGTCGATCACGATCTCTTGGAGCAGGCGCTTCGTGCTGCTCCCCAGAAGGGTCTACGAATCGTGCCTGGCGGTTGTTCCCACGCGTCCTGGGAAACCTGGAGAGTTCTAGATCAGATGTGCTGCCATTAGAGACAAAATGATCCAACGTAGTGTATTAATAAGCTCGCGGAAAATCACGGTTATTTTCTTGCCCGGTGCGGGATTCGATACGAGGCGCGCTTCCGGGAGGCGCGCCCTCCCGCTTTGTCATTCCCGCGCTCCGAAGAGACTTCTGAGGATCTGCGCACTTCCGGGTTCCACCGCTGCCACCAATGTAACCGCTTATGTTCTTGCCCGGTGCGGGATCTGATACGGTGTGTACTGCACCACAAGGCGACATCGCTAACCGCTCGGCTAAAGGGTCAGACCCGTTAGCTAGGGGGCTAACGTGTCTTATTAGTAGTTTACGGTAGTTTGGGCGTGGCGTTCATCGACCAGCTCCAATCTACACAGTCCATTTGGAGACTGGTGGTCTTTCGGGGTGCCGCGGTGTCAAAGGTCACAACGTTGCGCCGGCATGAACTCTGGTTCAACATCAGTGTTGACAAATGGATTCGTTTCAGTAACACTGAGCTGAGTGGTGCGTGTGTCCGCGCGCGTGCGCGTGCGTGTGTGGAAGATGTAGTGAGACAAATCATGTCTTCGAAGAGGGATATTTTAACAGTGAGGCGTGCGGTGAGATTTGGGGTCTGAGTCGGGGAGTTGAACATACGTCGCTGGAGAATAGCACACGGGTGCGTGCATGTGTGTTTTCTGTTTCCTGAGGCAACTGTGCTCAGCGTGGATAGACGGGCTGTAGTGCCGGTGCCCTCTCCCCTCTGGCAGCACATGAAAGCTCGGCTGATCCTTGTCAAAGCCGCCCTCACTTTTTTTTTTCTTTCTTTTTTCTTTTCTTTTTTTTTGTCACAAGGAGGCTGCTGAGACATCAACAGTCTCAAAGCCGGTGCAGGAAAAGCAACACACATACACACACACACACATCAGTGTTCTGAGTTCTTACTCTATCGGCTACACTAATCATGTAATTGCCAGACCTAATTAACCAAATCTCGGTTGTAACCACACAGCAAAATGTCTTGTTTTCTTTTTCCTGGAGGATTTTCTGCATCGACTTGTTTCTTGCAGGAATGCATGTTTAAGAGTTACGCGCGCGCACGCACACTTCCAAGAGCATCAGTATTCCTTGTTATGTTGTGCAGATGTGTCTGTACCCTGGTGTAGAGATGGGTAGAAAAAGGAGTTGAGTGACTGTTTGGAGCTGGCGGTGCAAACGCGTGCGGCGTCTCTACGTGAGCACAGTTGGTGCCACAGAGATTTTTCAAAACTGCTCAGGTGTGTGTGTGTGTGTGCCTGAGAGCGCCACAGCCATACTGAATCGCCTGTTAGAATTTCAGAGAAGATTAGAATACAACGTATATTAACATGTATAGGATATAACGGTAACACTTTAGTATGGGGAACATATTCTAAGTAACAAAAACTTAATTTAGAGTAATTTAACACTATGAGCACTTGCAGTTTAGTGTTGTGTTACGTAAGAACAGACCATATTCATTAAGTGTTAGCAAGGGAGAATAACTCTTCTTGTGGTACTACCACCTTATAAAGGCCATACTAAGCAAAGCATATTGAGATGGTGCTACTAATAAGCAATAATTCTGAGGTTATAGAGGGAAAACTCATAGTTAATGGCTTACTGGTTGTATAATAAGGCCATGCAGAATAAGGCATTAATGAGTACGTAATAATTACCAAGTAAGAGCCAATATGTTGCTAATTTGCATGCTAATAAGCACCTAATTAATGGTGACTATGTTCCCCATACTAAAGTGTTACCAATATAACATAAATAGAATATAAGATATAAAAGCCAGTTAGAATATAACAGAATAGTTAGAATGCCATGTTTGGTCCCCTCTGGGAAAACATCTCCCATCTTGAATAATGCATTTGTGTACATTTCTTCTTCTGTGACCACGGGGGGGGGGGTCTGCAGAGTTCAGATGTCCTGGGCACTGACACTGACACTTTGTGTGGGCGCGCACCCACATTAGTGTATCCAAAGTAGGTCAGCTCACAGCTGTGGAGGCTTTAGAACAGCTCGTAAGGAGGCACAAGAGGCTAAACGGTGTCAAATCTGCAAAGCGACCATCCTAAAACGATGCACCACTAAATCTTACGAACCTCCAAAACTCGTGATCTTGAATTCAGTTCACTTTTTTTTTAGCATCATTGGTTCTAGTAACGTAACCGGTTATTTTCTTGCCCGGTGCGGGATTCGATACGATGTGTCCTGCACCACAAGGCGACGTCACTAACCGCTCGGCTAAAGGTTCAGATCCGTTAGCTAGGGGCTAACGTGTCTTATTAGTAGTTTACAGTAATAACGACTTCTGATGAATTTGGATAATAAGGTGGGACAAGTCTGGCTCAGATGTGCCCTACTGGTATTAGACATTTAATTGCATGAATCTCTCAGCGCCTGACTCTGAGAGGCATAGTGCCACAAAATGTATTAGCATCATTTTGCTCATCTAAGCTTCCGCCATGGGGGAGCAAATGACCGCCATTTGGGTAAAGAGTTAAGTGGCCTATGCGTCGGCCTCCCGTCAGAAGCGACGGTCGGAGGGGTTGTTTTTTGTGGCTTGTGACGGCAGCCCGCTGTCGAGCTGGCACGTTTTGTCAAGCCGATAATGTGGCTTTCTCACATCTGCCCTTCCATAATTGCTCCACTTATCAATGCATCTGCTGCCACGCGGGGGGAGGGGAGAGGAGAGGAGAGGAGAGGGGGGGTGGGGTTGTTTGCGTTTCATTGATCGATCAGACCCAAAGATAGATCCACCGCAGCGGGAAAGACGTCCCCTGGGGGTTTCTGAACACGGTTATGTCACGTAAGCTTTACATTGAGACCAAATTGTGCATTGGTTGTGTAACAGGGGGCAGGTTAAAGGTGCAATAGCTGAGGTTTCGAACATTAATATAGCAGCAAAACAAAAAAGGTAAAGAGGTAGTGCAGCGCGGCGCCTGGCGCGGAGAATTACGTCACATCCGAGTTTCTCTTGTTCTTCGTTTTGGGAGCGAGCGCGTCGCGCGTGCTCGGCAGATCGAAGAAATGGCTTCCTACCAAGCTGACTACGTTACTAATGCTGATGAAATAACTATACTGTACACATGAATACTCCAACCAACGAAGCAATGGCCAAGATGTACGTCATCTTGCGTACTTACCTCGTCTCTTGACGTTGTTCGATTTCCTCCGTTTATCGCGTTGTGCTGGCGCTCTCGTGCGACATCTAGCGGGCTGGATGTTGTATGGGTAAGTAGCGCAGGCGCCACACAAGTTCCGTTACAATAGAAACAAAAGCGAAGTGTTTGTTTTGCCTCCCCAAAAAAAACAGAAAAAGCCATCTCAGGCGTGAAGCGGGGATCTTTAACTGTCCCGTGAACTTCACCAACCAGTTATGGACTGCTTTCTTGGTCTAGTGGTGGAGATGTGGCAGAGTTGTTTGGGTCAAATCGGAAACTGGGGCAGTGAAAGTTACTTCAGATTACGGCGGAAAACTGAGATTATATTTTGCCTATTTACCTGCTTTATTCGGAATTTCCTTTCCTTGTATTAGTCCTGGTTGCTTATGGTAGTTTCCAGAGGTGAGGGTCCATGGTAGTATAACCGGTTATTTTCTTGCCCGGTGCGGGATTCGATAAGGGGTGTCCTGCACCACAAGGCGACATCACTAACCGCTCGACTAAAGGGTCAGACTCGTTAGTTGACGTGTCTTATTAGTAGTTTACAGTAGGTATCTGTATGACGCCTCCGCTCCGTTCAGCTCCTTCTCGGGTGGCTGACCCGGAGCCCTTAGGCTTCGGGTGTAGAACATGTTCCAGTTACCAGATCACAGCTGAAAGAAACCCTCCGCCAGTCAGGAGCATCAAAGCAGCAACGGATCTCCTCCTCCCCGGGGCCCAAATGCAGGCTTCCAAGTGAATACCAAGTAAGAGAGAAAATGTCAAAGTCAGGACCTGTAAACCATAGAAGAAGAAAAACAACAACAACAAGAAGAATAAATGTAAACCACCACCACCCCTCGTTGAACTTGCACAGTTTCTTCGTCCCACCTCTGGCACCACCGAGACAGAACAATGCTGTTTTGTTTCCCAGGTCTGCATACTTAACAGAAAGCAATCACTCTTAACTCTCCCAAATAATGGACTGGATGAAATCAATTGCATACCGGGGGTGGGGGTGGAGAAGCCAATCACTTCTGCAGAATACTTTTTTCCCCTCTACTTTATTTACTACTTTCGGCCATTGAAAAAGATATTGGGCGTCCGGCGTCCGTTCCGTTGCCTACCAAGACGGGGATCGCCAGTTCGAATCCCCGTATTACCTCCGGCTTGGCGGGGCGTCCCTACAGACACAATTGGCCGTGTCTGCGGGTGGGAAGCCGGATGTGGGTGTGTGTCCTGGCCGCTGCACTAGCGCCTCCTCTGGTTGGTCGGGGCGCCTGTTCGGTGTGGGGGGGATAGCGTGAGACTCCCACGCGCTACGTCCCCCTGGCGAAACTCCTCACTGTCAGGTGAAAAGAAGCGGCTGGCGACTCCACACGTATCGGAGGAGGCATGTGGTAGTCTGCAGCCCTCCCCGGGTCGGCAGGAGGTGGTGGAGAGCGACCGGAACGGCTCGGAAGGGGGGGGGGATTGGAGGGGAGAAAAGGGGGGGTCCCCAGACAACAATAGACCGGGTGTGTGTTGCGTGTGTGTTGCGTGTGTGTACGTGCAGTAGAGTAAACAGCAAATGTCAAAATAAAGCCCGGTACAACATCACAGCTGCTCAAGCAGATGTATGTGATGGAAGGTGGCCAACACGCTGCCGAAAGTGTCCCCAACTCCTCCTGGAGATAATCTCATCTTTCCTAGCTTCAGAAGTTGTGGTGGAGCTATCTCTGGCCCGGTGTTTAGGGGAGGGAGGGGTGAGTGGGTGGGGGGGGGCAGCCTGCGTCCACTTAAGTCTTTTGGCTGAAAGAGTGGCCCTCTGCAGGACACTTACTGATGCTTTAAATTGATGAAACCCGTAATTGCAGCGACCGCTTTAGTGACTACGTAATAGCACACACCACGCCGCTTCTCCGGGTTGGAAACCCGTTTGAACGCAGGGGCGGATCTACGGGGTGGCAGCTGGGACACGGTCTTGCCACCCCGTTTATAAATCAGATAACATGTTTTTAAAGTATATTTTATGTACATGCGTGGTGAAGGTCGATGAGACCCGCACCAAACTCCTCTCAAACAGAAGTCGCCGATTTAGAATCCCCCCTCCCCCCTCACAGGGGCGGATCTACAGGGTGGCAAAGGGGTGGCACCTCTGGGACACAGTCTTGCCACCCCAGGGAAAAAATCTCTAGATCCGCCACTGTTTGAACGAGGCGGTAAAAAAGGGAGAAAACCGTCTCTCTGCCTTGCTTGTGAAAGTTAATCCGTGCCAATCTGCCTCCCCCCCCCCCCATCTCCCCCCGCGCGCGCGCTCCGGCAGGTGTCTGATATAACCAAACGGGGTTGGAGGGGGGGCGCAGCATCTACAGCGACACATGCTGAATAATGAATCACGGGCGCGGTGCAGGGAGGCGACCCGCTCGGGTTTAAAGGAGGAACCGGGGGCCGTGTCGCACCGTCTTGTCTGTGTCACGCGTGGATGTGCGGGGTGGGGTGGGGGGTCACGCCACTCAATAATTTACATATTCTCACACCGCGTGACAGCAGCATGAAATGCCACGTTTTAATGTTGAACATTAAATGTGCAAGGTGGCAGGTTACAGTCGGGTTGCCGGCGGGTTCACACTTAAAATGCGTGTTTCCCTCCGTCCTAACGGTGAAGGTGGTCCTGCTCATGGTAATGATGGTGATGGTCTGGGGACTGCGGACCCCTGGGAAGAGCTGAGGGTGCACCAGAAGAGACCTCCGAGCCTCTCCTCCTCGGTGTTCACCTGATCGGTTCAGATACAGCAGCTACCGATGACAGCAGCTGAGCTCTTCCTGCACGCTGTCAGAAGACCAACTGTTCAAATCCTACTCAGGAACACAAACCTATACCTCTTCTCTTTTTTATTTTATTTTATTTTTATTTATTTTATTGTGACATTTCCAGACAAAACTGAGAAAGGAAATATGGCAACATGTGAAAATCATAAGAAGGCGCAGGATGTCTGTGTGATTGAGGATGGTGATTAATAAACCTGCACAGCTCCGAGGGGGAGAGATGCTGTGTGTCTGTGGAAGACTCGGGAAAAGGGAAAGGGGGGGGGGTTGCCAGGGGCGGCCACGGGGACTGTTCATGCTGAGATGGCTGCAGAAGGGTTTGCTTTATGGTAATAGGTAGAAAAGCATCGATTACTTTGGCGAGGGAGTTTTTTTTTTCCGTCAGCGTCGCTCCTGTTTCTTGGGAAATGGCAGAGGGGAGTAGGAAGGAGTTCATTATGTCTCTCTCTTGTGTGGAGGTGTCCCTGAGTCTACGATGAGCTGTGGCAGAGAGAAGAGCTGTGGCAACAGAAGATCCAGCAACATGACAGGTGCCACATCGCCCAGGTCTGTGTGGGAGCCCGGCTGTGGGCTGTTAGTCGAACATCAACACTCCTCGGAAACAGCTGCAACATCCACAAGCAAGCCTTCCCCAAACTAGGATGAGTCACTTCGCTTTTCACATCTGATGCAGCTCTACTTTTTCCACACATCAAAAAAAAAAACCTAAAATCAGTCCAGCCTTTGGGTCTACTGTTGTAGAGTGCTCTTGTGAGCAAAGGATGCATGGGAGAACAGCCCTCATCCAAAGCCACAATGGACTGATCCCTCAGCAGTTGCCGGATGGAGATGGGTGTGTATGTCAGATGGGCAGTAAAGAGGGGCAGTAAAGAGGGGCAGTAAAGAGGGAATAGGACGGCTTAGTCCCGCCCTGCTAGGACGAGCTGTCATGCACTCATCCCTACCATGTTTAGGTAACGCTGCTTACCCCCCCCAGTCATGCTTTTGGGCCTAGCCTGTTGTTGTCAGACACCTTTAGACCACATCTCCAGGCCTGTTGCCCAAGTCCCGGTCCCGCAGTGAGCCTGGCCGCAGCCGAGTCGCCGCGAGCCAGAGGAATGAGCAGCGTTTCCACTCAGACCAATTACTGCTGCCATGTGTGGCCTTCTGTGGTTATGAGGGAAAGGAATGCGCCAATGCTAATATCATTAGCCTCGGACTGTAGCTAATGTACAATGTAGCCCAGGATTAAAGCTGCGCGGCTGGTCTGAGTGACGGTACCTGATAACTACCTGGAAACTAAACAACAGTCAAGTTGCCCCCAAAATCTGCCCTCATTATTATCCAGTCACATAGTGCTGTTTAAAGTAAAGCATTCGGCATGGCGTGCTATTCCGTTGCCTTCCAACACGGGGATTACAGGTTCGAATCCCCGTGTTACCTCCGGCTTGGGCCCGTGTGTGTGGGTGGGAAGCCGGATGTGGGTATGTGTCTTGATCGCTGCACTAGCGCCTCCTCTGGTCACTCGGGGACTGTTCGGGGGGGGGTGGATAGCGTGGTCCTCCCACGCGCTACGTCCCCCTGGCGAAACTCCTCACGGTCAGGTGAAAAGAAGCGGCTGGCGACTCCACGTGTATCGGAGGAGGCACGTGGTGGTCTGCAGCCCTCGGCAGAGGAGGTGGAGCAGCGACCGGGACGGCTCGGAAGAGTGGGGTGAGGGGTACAATTGGGGGGGAACAAGTGTAAAAAAAAGAAGAAGAAGAAGAAGAAGAAGAAAGTAAAGCATTCAGTAGATACAGTATGTAATCCAACTGACCATGCAAAGATATGCGTGCAACACTTCTCCTTTGACGGCACACTCGGTGTTTAATGTAAAAATGGCGCACATTCAGCCGCCGGGGTTCAGCCACAGCCTCTCCGCTCCCGCCACAGACGATCCCGCCGCCCACGGCCCGGCTGCCAGACGTCTCTTTGCCAACCGACTGCGGGAACGCCTGCCTCTGATTGGTTAGGGTTAGGGCGGGGTTAGGGTTAGCCAACCGGAGCCGGCGTCACACGGAAGTTTGTTCTTAAGTTGGTTGGAAGCCGCCCCGTCCTCCCTCGCGCCTCTCCAGACTCCTCTGCCAGCAGCTCGAGCGAGCAGACGCGCGCCAAGTTTGGACAACAACGCCGTCGTAAAGCCTGGGGCTCACGCCTGACTTTGGGTCCCCCTTTCCACAGGAGTCAAAGATGGCGGACGTGACGTCACCAGGTCAGCCGCCCAACAAGCTCCTCCGCCGCTCCCTGCAGAACCGGCACCGTGGTCCCCCCTGGAGACCGGTCAAGGTGAAGGTTAAAAGAGACGATCTGAATAAAAGCTTCACGCCTACATAGACTCCCCCTCCCCATCGGCAGGGGGTGGAATTGCAAATCGGCGTTTGTGTCATTCCCAGCCTCACGGGGGGGGGGGGGGGTCTCATGTGTCATCCGGCTCAATGCTATCTAATGAAAGATTTATGGAGGGGTTTGCCTTTTGGGAGGGTGTTCAAGTGCTTGAGACCCCCCCCTCCCCCAACACAGTTCTCAGTAGTCAACATCATGAGATCATGGCCCAGCCCTTGGATGTGTGACCAGTCTTTCCGAGTCTTGTTTCTTCCAATAAATGTGGGCCGAGACCAAAGAAATTTTTATGTTTTGATGCAAATACAGATGCTATCTGTAAAAAGGTCAGTCAGCCATTGCTCTTCTTTAAGGACGTTGTGCCGTTTTAATGCGGTCGTGACACTGATGAACGTGTTTTCTCCTTTGATCGAGTCTGTCCTTTCTTTTTCTATGATTGGCTGGTTTGGCAGGCTTGGTCTTAACTACAGGAGTGCAGATCCCCGCCAGGTGTATCTCCCCTTCCCCAGTGCTCGGATTTGCAAAGCCGTGTGCCCTTGGTTTTTGTTTTTTATGACTTATTGATCTCAAAGCAAAGGAAAAAAAATCTATCTTTTCGTTTTTGTTTTTTTTTGGTCTCATATATAACCAGACGAGTGCACTCAGCAGTGTGCAGATCCCTGCAGGCGTAGCTCCCCTGCTCGGGTGTTTGGACTTGGAGACGAACCATCCCTTTACCGCTCACTGGGAGAAGGGAAAATACTGAGACACTACGTGCGTATGTCCCCTTCCCCGGCGCTCGGACTGAGGTGAAAACTAGCTGAGGAGTTGGCACTCAAATCGTGGTCTTGTGGAAATTGCAGGAAAGTCATTTACTCTTCCGTACAAAATCACCGCCATCAACAACATGGCGCTGCTCCAACCAACCTAGTCCTCGCTCCGCCCTCTCAACCCGGAAACCCTTTCTTAAAGGGCCCGTGCGGTGAATTGTGCCCACATAGCCCCCCCCCCCAGAATTCACCATTAAAAGGTCAACGTGGAGGGGGGCGATAGCCCAGCCGCAATGGCTTTGCTGATCAGGTGCGTAGGCCGTGGTGCCTACAGGAGGGGCCTTAAGGACCCCGCGGCGGCGTGAGGGGTAGGGCGGGTGGTGGAGGAACCTTAGGGGCCTTGTTGGGGGGTAGGGGCAGGGTAGGCGGGCGCCCCCACCGTGGGGGCTGGGCAAGTCCAACAGGTTGGTCCAAGTCCAGGTGAGCCGGTTTGAGGCGGTCTACTGAAATGCCCTCTGGCTTGTTGCCGACTTCCACAACACAGTGCTTGTTTCCGGTCTCCAGGACACGGAGGGGGAGGTTGCAGGGGTCCACGGTGGGCGTGGTGGTGGATGAAAGCATATTCTGCCATCTGCAGACTTGCGGGGATGTGAGACTGTGAAGTGGGGACAGGTGCGAAAGCTCTGGCGTTATCCAGGAGCGTGGTCCGTTGATGGGCTGCAGACCAGGGAGTTGTGGTGTTGGGGACAAAATCCCCTGGGGCTGTCCGTAAACCAGTTCAGCGGACAAGGACTGGAGATTCTCCTTTGGGGAAGTCCTGAGATCCAGCCTGACCCACGGGAGCCTGTCGACCCAGCTGCTATCCGCCCGAAGAGTGGCCTTCATAGAGCGATGAAACCGCTCCCACAACCAATTGGCCTGCGGGTGGTATGCGGTGGTGCACTGGAGCTATGCGTTCTGCAACTGCGTTCCAGAGCTCAGACGCCAACTGGGAGCCCCGGTCCGAGGAGAGGTCAAATGGGGTGCCGAACCAGTTGAGCCAGGTCCCGATGAATGCCCGGGCTAAGTCGGTGGACGTTGTCGATGACAGTGAGACGGCTTCAGGCCATCGAGTGGTCCTGTCCACCATGGTGAGGAGGTAAGTAAAACCGTGGGAGGAGGACAGGGGATCCACTAGGTCCACGTTTACGTGGTCGAACCTCCTTTCAGGCACCGGGAACTGTGCCACTGTGTTGGCCAAGTGAGATGAATACGTCCACCGCGTTGGGGCAACTCTGGGTAGTCGGTGCTTACATATGTCATCCAATAAGTTTGTGCGTTTAGGTGATCTTGAGAAAAACGCTGCCAGGCCACTGAGACTTTTAATAACTTTTGGTAATGTTCCTGCCCGATCTGAGTCAACCGTAGATGGGAGTTGCACGTGCGCCTGTGTGTAGCCGCTGTAAGATGCTGATGTGCTCCCACGCGCTACGTCCCCCTGGCGAAACTCCTCAATGTCAGGTGAAAAGAAGCGGCTGGCGACTCCACATGTATCGGAGGAGGCATGTGGTAGTCTGCAGCCCTCCCCGGATCGGCAGAGGGGGTGGAGCAGCGACTGGGACGGCTCGGAGAGTGGGGTAATTGGCCGGGTGCAATTTGGGGGGGAAAGGGGTAACCCCCCCCAAAAATACAATAAACCGTTGATGACACTTTGTATCTCAACCGGCACATTTGATTCTCTAAACAAGAGAAACGTCAAGAAGAGGCGCACACAACATATAGCCAACTGTCTTACTCTGTAGTCGCCCGGTGTGATTTTCAGAGCCCTGCCTAGCCTATCAGCAGGCCCGAGTCAAAGCCCTGCCTAGCCTGTCAGCAGGCCTGACTCAAAGCACTGCCTAGCCTGTCAGCAGGCCCGAGTCAAAGCACTGCCTAGCCTGTCAGCAGGCCCGAGTCAAAGCCCTGCCTAGCCTGTCAGCAGGCCTGAGTCAAAGCACTGCCTAGCCTGTCAGCAGGCCTGAGTCAAAGCCCTGCCTAGCCTGTCAGTAGGCCTGAGTCAAAGCACTGCCTAGCCTGTCAGCAGGCCTGAGTCAAAGCCCTGCCTTGCCTGTCAGCAGGCCTGAGTCAAAGCACTGCCTAGCCTGTCAGTAGGCCTGAGTCAAAGCCCTGCCTAGCCTGTCAGTAGGCCTGAGTCAAAGCCCTGCCTAGCCTGTCAGCAGGCCTGAGTCAAAGCACTGCCTAGCCTGTCAGCAGGCCTGAGTCAAAGCCCTGCCTTGCCTGTCAGCAGACCTGAGTCAAAGCACTGCCTAGCCTGTCAGCAGGCCTGAGTCAAAGCCCTGCCTAGCCTGTCAGCAGGCCTGAGTCAAAGCCCCGCCTAGCCCGTCAGCAGACCTGAGTGAAAGCACCGCCTAGCCTGTCAGTAGGCCTGAGTCAAAGCCCTGCCTAGCCTGTCAGTAGGCCTGAGTAAAAGCCCTGCCTAGCCTGTCAGCAGGCCTGAGTCAAAGCACTGCCTAGCCTGTCAGCAGGCCTGAGTCAAAGCCCTGCCTTGCCTGTCAGCAGACCTGAGTCAAAGCACTGCCTAGCCTGTCAGCAGGCCTGAGTCAAAGCCCTGCCTAGCCTGTCAGCAGGTCTGAGTCAAAGCACTGCCCAGCCTGTCAGCAGGCCTGAGTCAAAGCACTGGCTGACTTTGAGATGAAGACAGTGATTCACATTGAAAGAACAAGTGCAACAATATCTCATTTCATTGTTTTGTGGTCTGAGGCAGAAACCTCAAATTAACAGTATTTTTCTAAGCTTGTTTTTTTTAATGACCTATAAACGACTTAAACACATAATAGCGTTATCAAACATAGTTCTATTGATTGCTATGAAGGAGAATATAGGTCTTTTATCATAGAGTTCAGAAAACCGGACATCCTCTGCGGACGGGGGCGGGTAAGATGTCGGAAATAGCGTCCCAACAGCCACTTGCAACTGGGTATATTTGAAAGCGGAGTCGAGCCAGGAAAGGGGGTGTTTTGTAATGGATATAATGGAAGGGGGGGAAGCTTTGAAATGAGAGCTTTAGCGAGAGGTAAAGAAAGGCCTTTGTGCGACCACTACACGGGCTCTTTTGTCCGTCTCTGCTGATCTGAGAAATAGCTTTAATCTGCTGTAAGGATTTACAGTAGGCCGCTGGATTCCCCCCCCCCCTCCACACCCGTTGCCCTCAGCCACATGAAAGAGAGCCCCGCCAACTCAACACCCAAAAAAACACGGTCTACGGTGGCTTAATAACAGGCGGCATTAAGAAGATTCAAGATCACTTCGTTTGTCCCTGGGGAAATTGGTCTTGGACGTAAAGGCTGCCGTATGGAAATACATGCAACACGGTGCAGTGACGGACAGGAAGTGCATGGCACAGACAAGTGCAGCCATAGAGTGCGTTCACATACGTGCAACATATCCCCTCATTTCACCGCCTCCTTTAGTCCCGGGTCTAGCAGATTCACTGATAGAGGGATGAAAGAGTTTTGATGCCTGTTCAGATATCTTCTTCTTTTTTTTTAAAAAATTGGAAGCCTGTAGCGTCTACCTGATGGGAGCAGTTCGTATTCTGAACACAGGACACGAGAGGGGTCAGTGATCATGTTCCTAGCCTGTTTAACTATAGCCTCCTCAAAGAGCATTTGGAGGGAGGGATGCTCCCTCACCCCCATCACTTTCATCGCTGTGTGGACCGGTCCGTGTATTTGTGACAAAGCACCGACATAATGAAGGCCTCCTTTGAATATGAATGCCCCGGCACGGGTATATCTCCCTAAAACAGCAATAAAACCCTTCAGATACAGAAGCACACGTCGTGTATTTAACCAGGCCGTAGCATTCATCCAGAGTTGTCTCATTTTCATCGTGTTCTTCGTTCCCCATGCGAGTGACGTAGTCAGACCTCTGTGTGTTGTTGTTGTTGTGTCCACGCCGTCCTAGAGATGCGTCAGCGTTGTTGAGTCATATCTTTCGGACGTGTCCTTCAGCAGCTTGCTGCAGGGGCTGTTTTAAGGGAATATGAAAACAGACCCATGGTTTTTCGTCTGAAAGGCCTGTTGCCTGATATAGTACGGTAAACACTTCACCCCCCGCCCCACACCCCGGACTCCGTTGGTATTTCAATTTATTTATGCTGGAGACGTTTCTCATTCCTTCGTTGATTGTCTGAGCTGTGACTATAAGAAATATGTGAGATTGGGGGGGAGGGGGGGGCTGCAGAAAATCGTCTTCAGCTATTGCCCACGTTACACCCGAGGTGCTGAACACACCAGAGGAGCCAACAGATGGTTCAGAGACTACATACACACCTAACAACCGCTATTCACCGAGTTTAACGTACTGTCTGTCACACAACGGTGCGCATACGTGATGATCGGTTAAATTTGGAGGTCATACACCTGACGACAAGGCAAGGAGATGCAGCTCCCCGGCAAACTGAATCCTGAGGCCGAACTGCAACTTCACCAACCGTGAACGCTCAAGGGCTGGCACGCCAGAACCAAGAGAGCTTGTTTTTGTGTTTATCAAAGGGAGAGCAAATAAACAATCAAAGTCAACATACGGTTTAGTATTAATACAGAGCACTGTATAAAGACCAGGATGTGGAATTGTACATGAAGAGAAGGTTTCCTCTCCGTCCCAACGTCACTATTTCCTGATTCCTGCACTTGAGCTCTCCCTGGCGTAGCTGGCTTCCCATCAGGCCTGTTGTGTTGTCGGCCAGGCCTCATTACACGGGCCGTGTCAAGACTTTGTGACTCTAAATTCGACACACAAGAAACAAAGAGCCAACACATGCACGTTTGAATTAGACCTCTTGCGGATCATTTCGAGGCTTGGATAGGGAATCCTGAATCCACAAGCATTCCCACTCCATGGGGCCAAAATGCAAGGGGGTGTACAGAGACTGCCTCTGACTACTGCCTCCAACACTACTGTCTGACTGTTTCACTCTCAGCTTTTCCACAGTTGTGCATCTCGTTATCTGTTAAGATGGACTCGGTTGACGTAATCTCTCTCAATCAGCACTTATGACCCACTAGACGCGGCAGACCCCGTCCTCTGCCTGTTTTCCCATTTGTCTTATTTTGCTGTGTACGGGACGTTTCTGGGCGTTAACCTTTGGGCAGCGGTACTCTGTAAAAACGTACTGGCCAGGGGCGTCCGGGTGGCGTGGCGGTCTATTCCGTTGCCTACCAACACGGGGATCGCCGGTTCGAATCCCCGTGTTACCTCCGGCTTGGTCGGGCATCCTTACAGGCACAGTGTCTGCAGATGGGAAGCCGGATGTGGGTATGTGTCCTGGTCGCTGCACTATAGCGCCTCCTCTGATCGGTCGGGGCGCCTGTTCAGAGGGGGGGGGGGCTGGGGGGAATAGCGTGATCCTCCCACGTGCTGCGTCCCCCTGGCGAAACTCCTCACTGTCAGGTGAAAGAAGCGGCTGGCGACTCCACATGTATGGGGGGAGGCATGTGGGAGTCTGCAGCCCTCCCAATTTCGGCTGAGGGGGTGGAGCAGAGACCAGGACGGCTGGGAAGAATGGGGTAATTGGCCGGATACAACTGAAAATTGGGGAGAAAAAAAAAAAGGGGGGGGCCTTGTGATCAGGTGTCAGATTGAGATCATAAGCACCTATCCAACAGGAAGCTACGACAATGGCGGACACTGCGGAAGAGAGCAAGTATAGCGAGGCAAAGCGCCAAGCGGACGCAGCTCGTTCCGAAACGAGAGTGAATGTGGGGCTGGCTTTCAGCCTCTTGGGGGGGGAATGGAGGAGAGGGTGGGGACGAAGCGCGACGCGGAGCTGGCCTGTACACTACGGGGATGTGTTCTGGAAACGGAGGTCAGGGGGCGTGTCCTTCTGGTGACGTTGAGCCGGGGAGGAGGGGCCAGCTTTGAACGTTGTGTTTGCAAACCGCAACCCACAGATCCCACTCGTCCTATCTTTGACCTCAGTTTCTTTTCTTTAGTTCACTTTACCAAAGTTTCTGTTGTCTTTGTTTTCACATTTATTTGGTTTCACCTTTAAATCACTTCCAGGTCTGGTAGCCGCCAGTATGAAACTCATCTCATGCATCTGAGGGTTCTCTAGCTTCCACTTTGAGGCGCTGTAAAAACTAATGGACCAGTGTAAATGAGATGCAGTACTGATGTGTACATCGGGGTTGGCAGATGACTAGGACAGCTTGCATTGCAACGACAACTCAGAATAAAGAAGAAACAATCTCACAGCTACTCACAAAGGCTGTATCATGTCCACCTACAATATCCAACTTAATCTAGCGAGTTCGGGGGGCAGCTAGGAACCACAGCCGGGACGCGAACCCGCGTCTCCCACACCACGGGGGACTGACTACATTAACCGGTCAACTAAAGGGTCCGGCCCGGCAGCCAAGGGCTAGCAAGTCTAGTCATCCGTGGTCATTACAATATTTTTAAGAACAGATTAATGAGATCAACAGGATCCAAAATCCGCATTCATCTTGCCATATGACGAAAGAATTGTATGGATCTGGGTGCACCAGGACTCAGGGCAGGGGTGTCAAACTCCAGGCCTCGAGGGCCGCAGTGTCTGCAGGTATTTGTTGCAACCGTGCACTACACCACCTGATTTAACTAATCAGCTCACCTCCTGGATCAAGGAGGGAAAGGAACTAGTTTAATCAGGCGGTGTAGTGCACAGGTTGCAAGAAATACCTGCAGACACCCTCGAGGCCCTCGAGGCCTGGAGTTTGACACCCCTGACTCAAGAGTGACATCATGGCTTTGGTTACAAGTGGCTACGATGTTGAACCATCACACAGTAAAAGATCATCTGTTCATTGCAATCACCTCTAGCTAGCACCGGCTAGCACCAGCACTGAGACACAGGCCAGGCCCGTGGAAATGCAAGGTGTCAAATGGGCCTATTTCTCTCTCAAGCCACCGTCATGTGGTGATGAGGCTCTTACCACATCAAGTGTGTTCTGGCTGTGATAGTCTCTGTTTTGCATATTTCTCTTAAACCTTCACTTCAAACGCCTCCGACAAGGTGGCTTCTTCCCCGCGGGATGCTGAGGCTTTTGCAGAGACTTTGGTTTGAACATTAATCGCCCATTCATCAGCGTGGCATAGTTTGATATGTGGTTTTCATTTTGTAATCACTCAAACCGGGACATTTTAATGACCAGTTTTGTTTTGTTTTTTTTGTTTTTTTTCCACAATCATTCATCCACGTTATTGGAGAGGGAGCAGAGGGGCCCTTGTGTCAACTTAGCTGCCATTAAGTTGTTCATATATGGTCCGGCAACCCCTATGTGGGGCTTTTGCTCTCACTTTGTTTGGGAAAATGGGACCGGGAGGGAGGGAGGGGGGGTAATGTACTTATTGTTCTTTTGTTGTTTTACTTTTATTCTTGTCAGTGTTTTACAAGGGCGTTATGTGTGAACACTACTACTATTCAGACTCGACATGCATCCTAGTTTACCTTGGCACTACTTTCACTAGCTGGGATGTGCATGGATTGGGACATGGGCTCAAACGAGCTGAAGTGTTTTCTCGTTTACAATCTCTGTCCACTGACGTCATAGTTTCACAAGAAACACATATTAGACCCACAAAAAGAAAAGTTGGGTAGATGTAGCTGAGGCCAACCAGATTTTTCAGTCCCCTTCCTCCAGTAAAGCCC
Organism: Lampris incognitus; assembly: GCF_029633865.1. Lineage (NCBI taxonomy): Eukaryota > Metazoa > Chordata > Actinopteri > Lampriformes > Lampridae > Lampris > Lampris incognitus. The sequence continues at coordinate 13,921,087 of NC_079225.1, read as the reverse complement.
GGGGGAGGGGCAACTTTGATTTCATAAGACTTCCATTTGGACATGTCGGTACTGTGAGTGATCCAAACCGCCGGTGTATTTTGGTAGCTGGCTATATCTACTCATTTCATGTCACACTCCTTAATGAATATGGCCTGAATTCTGATGACCCAGCCTTCTTCCGTAGGATATTTAATTTACTGTCCAATCTCTCTGATACACATGTGATTATAGGTGGCAATTTCCACTGCCTGCTTGATAATTGCTTGGACAGGTCGGTTTGAATTAACCAACCAGTTAACCATTTATTAACGCTAGAATGCCGGTTTAGAAAGGAAACTTTTATATATATTTTTTTTGTTTACTGCAGAAATCTTCACTATATGTTAAGTTGAAAGTACCCGGTGGCTCCAGTTGCTCGTTGTGTCTGTAATTTTGTCATTCCACCCCTTAGATACTGATCCTGAATATATTTGAGTACTCTGTGTACCCTGGGTGGGTTACATTGGGTTGCCATTGAAAAGAGTGATGTCAAAAAAAGCTCTATTCCAGCACTCCCTTTCTCAGTACCCAGATCCCCTGCAAATACTGAGGCGGAAAACTTAATCATTTTGAGTTGCTTGAAAATTTGGCAGCAAATTAAGAAGGGCAGCGGATTACCAGACACTTTTTATTCATACCCCAGTATATCGCTGTCATGCACCCCCCCCCCATCCCTCTCAGATGCATCTTTTGACAGGTGGAGACTAAAAGGTGTAGTTACTTTGAAAGATTGGTACATTAACAAGCAATTTGCCTCATTTACTCAGTTAAAAAACAAGTTTTCTCCCCCCACAGCACATTTCGTCCGATACTTATAGATTAGGAATTAAGTTTGCCAGCGTGTGCCTAGCTTTGAGTCTCTCCCTGAAGGAAGAATGATTTATAAACTTTGGCTGGGCCCACCAGAATCCCAAAAAAAATTGGTCTCAGACTTTGTAGATATATTTTCTGAACAAGTGAATTTATGCCACACACTCTGAAAAATGCCCGAGAGGAGGAACTGGGTATACAGACTGGGGATGATGTTTGGGAGGAGGGCCTGAACACAACCCGATCTTGTTCCATTAATGCTCGGCATCAGTTAATCCAGTTCAAGTTGATGCACAGGCGTCACTGTTATAAAAGTGCCCAGAATCTGTCCTACCATTTCCTCTCCGTGATCGATGTAGATCTGCAGAAGGCTCCCTAACCCACCTTTTCTGCACATGCCCCCAACTGAATCATTTTTGGTGCGACATATTCAAGTGGTTCTCTGACCTGTACGGCTGTGTGTTTGAGCCTGATCCAGAGATTGCAGGATTTGGGTTTCCTCTTTCTCTACTAAACCAGTGTCTCCGTGCAAAGCACCACCATGTATGGAATGGTACTCACAAAGAAAGTCATTTTAAGGCTCTGGGAGTCAGATGCTGTGCCTCAGTTTAAGCCCTGGTTAAACCGAGCTCACCGGTATATTACATATGGAGAAGGTTCAGGATGGCATGATGGCCAGTCTTAATACATTTTCTGATACATGGCAGCCATTTCTGGATCACCTCGTTCGGTACAACGCTGAACCTGACCAGCCACTAAATACACAGCGTGCCGTCCACCTCTCTCACTGAGTGCTAAGATGTGCTGTGCTGGCGACGCAGCAGTGTAATCCATTATTTTCCTTAAATACACCCTGTTTCTTTGTTGTCCTTTGTTTCTTTTCTTTTTTTATTGATATGGGTTTCTGTTTTCTGTACTGTACAGTGGAAAATCCCAATAAAAATATTGTCCAAAAAAAAAAACAACCCAAAAACACCAATTTTATAAAAGTTGGGAACCCTAACTGACCTCCGTAGAGCCTGGTGTCCGCCGCCATGCTGCTTGTCCTTACTGCGCATGACCACGCTACCAGAGGGGGTTGTGTGCGTGAGACTGAGCTGGTGTTCCGTGTTTTTGAGCCGTTTGTTTTTATTGTGTGGAGTTAGAAAACAACGAGACAGGAGACGTGAGAGTAGACGTAGTCGAGGTAGTTTACTAGCTCCAACTTAGCATGTCATACGTTCGACAGCGACGCTGAACTCCTGTCAACCGGAAGCGGAAGTGCATTATCTGACCCCTCGCCTCTTCCCTTAAAGGTACGCCGTCCTCTTAGGTGAATGCCTCTTGTTATATAGATGTGGGTCACCACAATTGGTTAGTTAGCCTTCTGTCATTTGTCTTCCCCCCCCCTCTGATTTGATAATGTATCCATCTTCTACTCGTTGAAAAAATGAAAACCAATAAATATATTATTTTAAAAAAACCTTCACGTAGAAACAACCTCGGTGTGGCCCGAGCAGAGCTTTCTCCTCCGGGCACCTGCATATCCATAGCCTGGACGTGTTCTTCACAAGGGGCCTATGGCATTTTTACACGCAATCTTTTTAAGTGTGACCTATGAGGGGGAGGGTAAGAAACTTGGGAGTGATCTATGGGGGGGGGCAACAAGTTGACCTTTAAACCCTTCATTCGCTCCCACTTTGCCAGTCTGGATTTGCACGGCACGCGACAGCGTGTCCCTTCGAGAACGCTCGCTCGATATGAAGAGTGAGAGCGTGAAACCGCTGACCCCCTGCACGCGCAGCTCCGTGATGGCTCTGGGCCTCGTGAAGATGTCTCGCGTCTTGAAAAAGCACCGGGGGGCCCGTGCTCATCATAGCGGCACGCTGCCATCACGGCGGAGCGAGAGCCGGGGCAGCGCGCGGCGAGCGAGCGTGCTCCGTGCTGGACTGCGTGCGAGGCTGCCACGCGACGTGAGGAGCCATTTCACCGGAATGGGTTCTGTTGCCATGATAACAGAGCTTGGCCTTGCTGGCGAGGCAGATGTTTGTGATTTTCTCTCTCCATTTTTTTTTTTTGCTCACCTTTTGTCGAGGATGTGTAAGGCATCGTTTTGTGCGTAACTACCGTGTAACACTTGTCAGACCTCCGCATGCCATGCTGGAATTACACGCACCCGCCCCCGCCCCCGCCTCCGCCTCAGCGAGCGTCCCTGACACCTGCCCGGGGTGTCCCGGGACGACTGGTGTAGCACATCTGGTTACCGGCTCCTTCGGGGGCACATCTCTCATTGGTGAGGACTTCCCCATTGCAGAAGGAGAGAAAAAAAAATATATATATATAATATCATGTTCCCCCAGCTTTGTCTGTGTTCCACCTTTTGGTCGTGTCATCTGACTAGCGATCTCAATCCTCAGTGGTTGTCATGCCAACGGTGTCTCTGAGGCAGTGGCGGCCCGCTCGCCGGAGGCTCGAGATGCTCGTGCTTCACACGCAGAGGCAGATATGCAGGCTGGGCACAGGGAAGGGTGGTCTGCCTTGTTCCTCAAGGACACGACACTGGAAAACCCCCTTCCCCTTTTTTATACATTTACACAAGCTTCATTATTCCCTCTCCTCTTCTATCCTATCTATTCCCTCTCCTCTTCTATCCCATCTATTCCCTCTCCTCTTCTATCCTATCTATTTCCCTCTCCCCTTCTATCCTATCTATTCCCTCTCCTCTTCTGTCCTATCTATTCCCTCTCCTCTTCTATCCCATCTATTCCCTCTCCTCTTCTATCCTATCTATTTCCCTCTCCCCTTCTATCCTATCTATCCCCTCTCCTCTTCTATCCCATCTATTCCCTCTCCTCTTCTATCCTATCTATTCCCTCTCCTCTTCTATCCCATCTATTCCCTCTCCTCTTCTATCCTATCTATTTCCCTCTCCTCTTCTATCCTATCTATTCCCTCTCCTCTTCTATCCCATCTATTCCCTCTCCTCTTCTATCCCATCTATTCCCTCTCCTCTTCTATCCTATCTATTCCCTCTCCTCTTCTATCCTATCTATTTCCCTCTCCTCTTCTATCCTATCTATTCCCTCTCCTCCTCTATCCCCTTGTGAAGTGGTTGGTTTCATTGTCCCCTTCCTCTTGTATCGCAGTCCGTTTTTTTTGTGTGTGTGCGGTTAGTGACGCCGCTTCTTTTGGCTTTGTAACGCCACTGATATAACAAAAAAAAAAGACATTTTCACAGGTGATACTATTGTACTTACTAGCTATGTCTCTATCATCAACCCCCTCTTGCCTGGGAAGATGTTGGAAATGGAGTGAGGTCCAGTGCCCATAGATGATTATTTTCCCCATCTACGGGTGTGCCTGCTGTGTGTGGGATTGTAAAGGTTTTGTCGGATGGCTGTTTAGCTGTGCTAACATGTTTTCTGTGATCTCTCCTGGTCTGGCTCGCTGGTTAGTGTTCAGGTATCTCACATGCCAAGCTGGTTATGTTGTGAATCTCATGTCATTTTTATTATGATGATCTTTATCGTTGTCTGTCTACGTATTGTTTTATATTCTCTCGTCAGTACTGGTAGGGGAGGTTGGCTGAATGGTGGTCACATGATTCATGCCTTCACTGAGAAAAAAATATCTTCGGATGGGTGTTGCTGGTATCGGACCATTAGCCAGGTATGGTTGGCATTAACCCCACTCATAATCCATATCGCTGCCTTCTCCGTATGATGATTCCCGCGGGCATAATACTGGAAGACATGGCTTCATTAACATTTCATGAACCAGGAATCGGGAACATTTATTTTTCATTTCATTCCACGCGCCTGCGCACATGAACTGAAACGGAATATCGTCCCACCCCCTCACCCCACCCAGCCCACAGCAGTGCAACACAAAGACAAAAACACATCCAAACTACAAAAACGCAAATATCCAAACTACAAAACAAAATTACAAAAACACATATATCCAACATATTAAAAATAATAATAATAATAATAATAATACATTCACTGTCCAAGAGGGCGAGCGCTAGGATGACTGTCGGAACTGCCGGTCTGCATAGGCTAGCAGTTAGCTTAGCCTGCCCCGCGTCCGCGTCCTGTCAGACCGCCCTCGGTGTCTCCTCGTCGGGGCGCAGCTCCAGGCGGGGCCGTGGTCCCTGGGCCCACCGGATCCAGCGCCAGCTCTCCCAGCCATCCAACCAAGACAACGTAGACGCAGACGTGGACAAAGACACGGCACGGACGGTACTGGGAGAATTCGCGCCGCCATCTTCCCTCACCGGAAGCGGAAAGCTTCAGTTGGTTTGGGAGGCATTTGAATGCCGTTAACCTCCGTTTCTTTTCTTTAGATTACTGTCAGCAACTGTTCTTTTCGTCTTCTTTGTTTTTAGATTGATTTAGTTTGACCTTTAAATCCCTTCCAGGTCAGGTAGCAGCCAGTAGGAAGCTCCGCAGAGGGCTTTCAGCCCGCCGGAGTGCATGTCACGGTTCTCTATCTTCCACTTTGAGGGCTGTAAAACCTAATGGACCGGTAAGGCAGAGACAACCTCACGGCTCGTCACCAAGGGAAGCAGGATTTCCGGTAAATTGGTAGCCTGCTTACGACAGTGAGCAAGATATTGTCATGGTGTGAATCACTTATTCTATTTTCTATTGTAACGGGTTATTTTCTTGCCCGGTGCGGGATTCGATCCGGGGTGTACCGCACCGCAAGGCGACGTCACTAACCGCTCGGCTAAAGGGTCAGATCCGTTAGCTAGGGGGCTAACGTGTCTTCTTAGTAGTTTACACTATACTACTAGATTAGATTCGTATGTGCAGCCGTTTCTACACACTGACCACATTAGTCATTTTGACTTGAGATTCATAACTCGTGTATGAGAATGTTTGCAAAAGAAGCGTCGTCGTCCATCCACAAGCACCCCGAGCACGAGTGTCGGCGTCTTGAGGAAATCCCACATTATTTCCTTCCACAGAATATGAATTTACAAGCAGCTGTGAGACAAATGGATACCGGTTTGCACATTTTTTTATTTCAAAGAAAAAAAAATGTTTCTCGGAACTTAGACTTACAGTAAACGTCGAGTCTGCACCCTGAGAGGCCAGACTTTTCCGCGTTCATTTCAGTGGAGAACCCCTGCAGACTCCAAAGAGACACGGCTGGGAATTCTAATACTTATCTATCGATACCAATATTAACGACACAAATGATCATCAGGCTCATCATTATCATAACTGAAGTAGTAAAGCCTTTTTTTTCCTCCCAGCTATAAATACAGACGATAGGGCGTCCGGGTGGCGTGGCCGTCTATTCCGTTGCCTACCAACATGGGGATCGCCGGTTCGAATCCCCGTATTACCTCCGGCTTGGTCGGGCGTCCCTACAGTCACAATCGGCCGTGTCTGCGGGTGGGAAGCCGGATGTGGGCGTGTGTCCTGGTCGCTGCACTAGCGCCTCCTCTGGTCGATCTGGGCGCCTGTTCGGGGGGGGGGGCTGGTGGAATAGCGTGAGACTCCCACGCGCTACATCCCCCTGGTGAAACTCCTCACTGTCAGGTGAAAAGAAGCGGCTGGTGACTCCACGTGTATCGGAGGAGGCATGTGGTAGTCTGCAGCCCTCCCCGGATCGACAGAAGGGGTGGAGCAGTGACCGGAACGGCTCGGAAGAGTGGAGTAATTGGTCGGATGGGATTGGGGAGAAATAAGGGGATAGACAGACAGACAGACAGACAGACAGACAGACAGACAGACAAACATCTAGATAGATAGATAGATAGATAGACAGATAGACAGACAGACAAACAGACAGATAGGTAGATAGATAGACAGACGGACGGACGGACAGACAGACAGGTAGATAGATAGACAGACAAACAGGTAGATAGATAGACAGACAAACAGGTAGATAGATAGACAGACAGACAGACAGATAGATGGATGGATGGATGGATGGATGGCTGGACGGACGGACGGACGGACGGACGGACGGACGGACGGACAGACAGACAGACAGACAGACAGATAGATAGATAGATAGATAGATAGATAGATAGATAGATAGATAGATAGATAGATAGATAGATAGATAGATAGATACAGATGATATACAGCTTTAGAGGGAAAAGATTCAACCTTTCATTTGAACTCCTGACAACTCTTCATATACTATGCCATGTATCAATCACAGCCACACGTGATGATTCATTATTGGGTCGAACCTTTGGCAAAGGTTTGGTAGATATTTGTTAGGGCTATCTGGAAACTTTGTTTTTTCTTGTTTGGTTGAGCTGCAGGATCTGTAGGATGCTATCCCAGTCTTTCGCTTCCACAGCTTTTCTCTCCGTGGCTTCTCAGCATTTTCCAACTCATTATGCCTGAGTGAGTTCAGAGGATGAAAAATAGGCACTGAAATTGCTTTGTGCCTGCTCCTACAAAACCCAGATAGATGCTCCCCTGTTTGGCCCATTTTCAGATTTGGAAAGAAATTAACCTGTCCCCACATCACGACCCCATTCCCCGATTTAAGCTGTTTTATCGAGGCCGTGATTAATTTGCTGGAAGAATGAAGCAGATCCAGAGCCAGATCAGAAGACTGTAGAAACGAGGCTTGGGTTTATACTTGAACCCAAAACCCGTTTTTATCTGAGCCGAGCTGGCTGGATAGATGGGGTGAGAAGCTAAGACAATCTCACAGCAATCTGTAAAGCCCTGACTCCGCTTCTGGCAACCTGCTCCGGAAAGCGACGAGACTGCACTAGCCAGAGAAAATGAAGAATAGGATGACGAGCTGATTTAAAGTTCATTACAACTCTTATGACGCGCCATCTTTCTCTCATCCCGCGCAAAGGGAACCCTGGTGATCGACTATGGCCACTTTATAAGCTCGTCTGTTTTACCGCTGCAATCAATATGATGTCCTGCTGTTGCATGGCTTGTACTGGGCTACATGCGGTGTTCATTAAAGTGTGTTGAAAACTTCCATCCACCCACCCACCCATCCATCCATCCATCCATCCATCCATCCACCCCGTTTATCCCGCTGTAAGGTCACGGGGATGCTGGAGCCTATCCCAGCAGTCACTGGGCGGCTGGCGGGGAGACACCCTGGACAGACCATCACAGAGCCAACGGCCGAGTCACCTAACCTACATGTCTTTGGACTGTGGGAGGAAACCGGAGCACCCGCAGGAAACCCACGCAGACACGGGGAGAACATGCAAACTCCACATAGAGGAAGACCCCCCCCCCCCCCCAAGGTTTGGACTACCCCGGGGCTCGAACCCAGGACCTCCTTGCTGCGAGGCGACCGCGCCACGGTGCCGCCCCGCGTGCTGCAAACGTGTGGAGACAATATCAAATGTTTTACAGGCGCCATGTTTACCACGCAATGCGCACCAAGAGACTCGGCTTGCACCCGCAGTCCTCTGCAGACTGGGCCGTGATTGCAGCAAATTATATATAATGACTGTGTCTGAAAACGGCAGCTGTCGGCAAACGTGCTGGGTGTCGGCTTGCCTGTCTATTTGAGTCCCTTTGTTCTGCTTTGCTTTGCGGCCGAAGGACGCAGTTCAGGACTGACGCGAAATCGCGCGTCTTTAACGTGCACTATCCAGAGCGAACTCGGCAGGAGTGCACCGGGTGCCCCCGGAGTTGTTGAAATACACCAGGTGCTCCTTCCCCTGGCTTCAAGTTCTGGAGAACCGAAGTCCACGTCTTTGCACCCTGAATGCATAATGAGTCATCGCGGGACGAAATGTTGTGTACCACGAGTGAAACAGATGGCCACCAGCCTCGCTCGAGCCATCACGCATGAAACACTCGCTGGCTGGAATGCCGAGCAAGTCAGAAAACTGTCACAGTAAACCGGTCAGTTTGGCATGTCACACGGCTGCAGATGCCCAGCTGTCCCATGTCCACCCCGGAGTCCGAGAAACTGGAATAAGCACAACTACATACACTCCAACTTGGGAAGTTGGACGGACCATTCCTATCACGACATGCCTGTTTATGGAATTTAAAGTGCACCCCCTGAAAAAATGTTTGGGTTTTTTGTGCCCTTTACCCCCCCCTTTTTCTCTCCAATTGCACCCGGCCAATTACCCCACTCTCCGAGCCATCCCGGTCGTTGCTCCACCCCCCCCCTCTCTGCCGATCCGGGGAGGGCTGCAGACCACCACGTGCCTCCTCGCCAGCCGCTTCTTTTCACCTGACAGTGAGGAGTTTCGCCAGGGGGACGTAGCGCGTGGGGGGGGGATCACGCTATTCCCCCCAGTTCCCCCTCCCCCTGAACAAGAGGAGGCGCTAGTGCAGCGACCAGGACACATACCCACATCCGGTTTCCCCACCCGCACACGCTGAGATGCCCGACCAAGCCGGAGGTAACACGGGGATTCGAACCGGTGATCTCCGTGTTGGTAGGCAAAGAAATAGACCGCTACGCCACCCGGACGCCCTCTGTTTTTTTTTTTACATTTTGACAGAAAATAAGGCTGCAGGTTTTCTATGTACAAAAGGCGCCACCTCAGACCTGCACTGTTGGTATCCACACGTTGCAGAGAGGACAGCATTAGACCACATGGAGCCAGCCACCCTGGCTCCATGTGGTCTACCAAAGTAGTGCCAAGTACAAGAAACCCCACCCTGGTGAAGGCCACTCGAAGTGAAAGGTCCAGGACTGCCAGTACCAGTAATCACATGGCCATTTGCAGCTGTTCATGAGTTAAAGCCTTTCATAATGATAACAAAGGCAGAATTAATTTATAAATCTGACTTTGACCTTTTAAGGTCACTCAAGATCGCCGTCATGGTGCCATATGAAAGCCGACATGGAACTTCCTGTCTGTCTAATGGAAACTGCGTGACTATCTGCAACCGTATGAGCTATATTGTGTCGACTAACTGTGTTGTAATACTATTATGCTAATTTCACTGAACAATGACAAATAAAAAAACAGCTGTTTTGCTGGCCTTGACCCAGTTCGGGCAAAATTCCATGGGGACATTCTGGTTTCCGGGATTATCTGTCATTGTTTTTGTCAGATTTGAGTCAATAATTATTTTTCATTAGTGTTGCTGTTTCATAATCACACGCAGAAAACAGAAACAAATGGGAGCAAATGTAACACCCTATCTGAGGCAGCTGTAATTAAAGGAGCTTGATAAGGGCACCCGGGTGGCATGGCGGGTAACTCCGGTTCGAATCCCCGCGTCACCTCCGGCTTGGTCGGGCTTCCCTACAGACGCGATTGGCCCGTGTCTGCGGGCGGGAAGCCGGATGTGGGTATGTGTCCTGGTCGCTGCACTCTGGTCGGTAGGGGCGCCTGTTCGGGGAGGAGGGGAAACGGGGGGGGGGGGGATAGCGTGATCCTCCCACGCGCTACGTCCCCCTGGTGAAACTCCTCACTGTCAGGTGAAAAGAAGCGACTGGCGACTCCGCGTGTATCGGAGGAGACACGTGTAGTCCGCAGCCCTCCCCGGATCAGCAGAGGGGGTGGAGCAGCGACCGGGACAGCTCAGAGGAGTGGGGTAATTGGCCGGGTACAACTGGGGAGAAAAAGGGCGGACACCCCCCACCCCCACAAAAAGAGCTTGATCTTATTGTTACTTAAGTGCGCTGAATGTCACTTCTTTCACAGCATAGGAGCTGCGCTACTCTTTCTTCAGCTAGCCACTTGGCTACGAGGCCACGTGTGACTACAGTCACAATGTTGCCACTATTTGTATCTTCTTTTACTATTTTCTCAAACAAAAAAAACTGGCAATAAGTAATGCTGCATACTTTAACGTAACACCTTTGGTCAAACTTTAAAACGTCCCACAAACGTAGGGGGATGTAAAATATTTAGCTTTTATTTTTTATTTTTCCGAGTCTAGCCTGGGGGTTGTCAGATGGTTACAGTTAGCTGAGGTTCCCATGAATCATTCCTCATCATGCAGGGGCACAGCTAGGCTCTCAGCACGGGGGGGCGGGGCGAAGCATTCTTGGGGGGGGCCCTCCTGAAAAAGTAATTTTAACATTTACCACTGGAGGATAGCTAATAAATCCTATACTGTCTTACCCTGTCCATAAACACAAATTGTCGCTTATTGAGCCAAGCAAGCCTATGTCTGAGAAAACATACAGTGAAGCCGCCATGGCAGGCAAGTCTGTTCTGGAGAACGAAACCGGGTTACCAGTCACGCGCAAATGTTTCTGCACCAAGGACAGCATGCAGCGCTCCATGTGGATCGACTGACGAATAGTTCAGTGCCACCGCTGGCAGGACCAAGTGCACTGTCTCAACGACAGGCCAAGTCCACTGTCTCCACGTACCATGTCTTTCTTACACGTGAATAACATAAACATAAAATAGACACGGCGGTCTGTAACACTGCAAGGCCAATTCAAATGCCAAATACCCACAGCAGGATACAGCACTACAAGACCCAGAAAGCTGAATCAGTTCATCTGGACACAACGTTTATTGGAAGAGACGTTTCATCACTCATCTAAATGGCCTCTTCAGTCTCAACTGACTTGCAGGTATCCCCGCCCGTATAGACAGCAGAGTTGCACAACAACCGAAACCAACGATCGGTTTCATATGCAAATTGCCATGTGTACTATTCACACAGGATTGGGGAATAGTTGCAATCACAGCATTGTAAAATGGTGACAGATGTACTCTTAGCCCCCCCCCCCCCGCCCCTCGGTTCAGGGATGGCCATTCCCTCTTCAGATAGATGGCCTCTTTGACTCCCTGTTCAAACCAGCGTTCCTCCCTATCAAGGATGTGCACATCCTCATCCTTGAGAGAGTGGGCACTGGCCTGTAGATGGTGTAGACTGTGGAGTCCTGGCCTGACATGTTAGCTCTCCTGTGTTGTGACATCCTCTTAGCCAGTGTCTGTTTGGTTTCCCCAATGTACAAGTCACGGCAATCCTCCTGGCACTTAACAGCTACACTACATTGCTCTGTTTGTGCCGGGGGACCTGACTCTTGGGGTGGACCAATTTCTGGCGCAGTGTGCATTGGGGTTTGAAAGCAACTGAGACACGATGTTTGGAAAATGCACATCTCAACTGTTCTGACACACCTGCCACATACAGAATCACCACTGGTTCACACTTCGACAGCTGTTGTCCTTCTCTCTTCGATTGGCTGGTGCACTGTTTGGGCGTCTTCCTGACTTTGACAAGCACCCAGTTAGGGTAACCACACTTAACCAGGGCCTGTTTAATGTGGGATTGCTCTCCTTCCCCGGCTGCTGTGTCGGTGGGGACATTGTCAGCTCGGTGGTACAGCGTCCTGATGACTCCTAGTTTGTGCTCCAGTGGATGATGACAGTCAAACCTTAAGTACTGATCAGTATGTGTTGGTTTACGGTAAACATCAACAATCAAATGTCCCCGTCACCAATTACAATTTCAGTGTAAGAAGGCTAACCTGTAATTGTTCACATCCTCCCTGGTGAACTTGATGTGGTTGTCCACAGAGTTCATGTGGTCGGTGAAATGTGGTACATCCGGAGATTTAATTTCAACCCAGGTGTCATCCACAAATCTGAACTAACACTTCTCCATATACAAGTTGGCCACTATAGGTGAGACTGGGGGACCCATAGCACACCTGTGCTACTACCCCCCCCCCCCGTATGTGAAAAGTATGTGGACTGAAGACACAAGTTCGGGAGCAGACTTTGACATTGTTACGGGTGTGCAAATCCTTGATAGGGAGGAACGCTGGTTTGAACGGGGAGTCAAAGGGGTGACAGGGAATGAACATCCCTGAACTGAGGGGGGGCTAAGAGTACATCCATCACTATCTTACGATGCTGCGAGTGCAACTATTCCCCAATCCTCTGTGAATAGTAGACATGGCCATTGTAAATGTAGTTAATGGTCACAGCAGTTTGCATATAAAACTGATCGTTAGTTTCAGTCGCTGTGCCACTGTATTGTTTATAAGGGTGGGGGATAGCTGCAGTCAGCTGAGGCTGAAGAAGTCATTTAGATGAGTGATGAAATATTTCTCCCAATAAACGTGTCCAGGTGAACTTGTTCAACTTTCTAGGACTTCCTTGCCTGGATTATTGAGCATGCATCAAGACGACACTACAAGGCTTTTTCAAACATAAAACAGACACAGTGGTCTGACACAGTGGTCTTTAACACTATACAAGGCCTATTCAAACATAAAATAGATACCGCAGTCTAAATCACTACAAGGCCAATCCAAATACAGAGTAGACGGTCTACAACACCACAGGCAGTGACAGATTTATCCAACGTTCTGACTGATTTCTTCATAACCAAAATTTAAATTAATAAAGACTAAATATGAGGGCACCCCAGTGGCTCACCTGGTAGAGTGCGTACCACATAAGGCTGAGTCCTTACCATAGCAGCCTAGGTTCAAATCCGGCCCGGGCCCTTTGCTGCATATCATCCCTGCCTTTCCTCTCTCTCTACTATTGTTATCAAATAAAGACAGAAAATGCCACACACAAAAAAATCTAAAAAAAGAAAATAAATGTGGATGTTTCACTCACCAATTGTTGTCCTTGTGCAGCCTGCTGTAGTTAAGTGTATATCCCACCATCCTCCATAGAAAAAAATAATCCAAACAGGATAACGAACTTTGTACGTATCACGATCCCTTTTTAAAACTTCATCCTCCTCTCCTTCATGGTGGCAAACCTGCCAACCACTTTGTCTTTGTCAATGTTTATGCCCTGCTCAACACAAAGTGGGGCCTGGTAGTCTGGCCTCATCCATGGATGAATGCTCATCTAATCTATCTACTATCACATTCCAAAGGCCAGACCTTGTACTCTCATGTGGTTTCTCTCTCGGGTGTCTTAATCTGGTACATATGCCTGTATCTGACCATAAAGCTGCCATTTTCAAAGTCCTACTACAGCTCGCTGTTCATGGTCAATATCCTAAAATACGCTCTCACCTTCTCAACACTGGCTCTGCAGATAAATTCTGTGATGCTTTTAATTCATCATCCTTTAATCCCTCTTTCTCCCCCCCTCAATCCAGATGCGCTGTTAAATTCCTTCAATGATCCACGCCTATCCACCCTCGACCAAATTGCACCGTTTAAAACCAGGAAGCAAAAATCAAATAACCTCCCCTGGCGGAACGATCACGCTCGTGCCCTTGGAGGACTAGAAAATCAGAACAACAAGGGAAGACCAACAAGTCCAAATTAGCACATAACACCCTTCAAAACCAAATGTTAATTTACCAGAAGGCAGTTAAGGATGCGAGGTCAGCGTACTTCTCTGCACTAATATCAAGAAATAACCACGATCCTAAAGTTGTCCTTAGGGTAATTGATTCTGTTATTAATGGTCCCCCCACTACTCTTTTTCAGCAGGTCAGGGATCAGGAACAGTTTATTTGTCATTTCATCTTATGTGCTATACACAAGAGAGACGGAATTTCCAGCCCACAGCAGTGCAACGCAAAACACAAAAACACATATCCAAAAACCTCCATAAACAACACCACCTAAAACGTACAAAAGCAGAGAGGACAAACCAAAAAAACAGCCAGCAACACAGTCCACCCAGGGCAACACATTCCAGAAACTCCACCGGCCAGAGAATTGACTGCCAGTCTGCATGGGCTAGCAGTTAGCTTAGCCTGCCCCGCTTCCGCCTCCTGTCAGACCGCCCTCGGTGTTTCCTCTTCGGGCCCACAGGACGCAGCAGACCAAGCTCCCAGCCCATCCAGCGCCAGCTCTCCCAGCCAAGCGAAATCGATGATCAGCATCAAAACCTCACACGATGACACGAATTTAGACGCAGACGTAGACGTGGACAAAGAAGCTGCATAATTGGTGCTGGGTGAGCGGATGTTGAGTAGTCTGGAAAATTTCTCACTCATTTTGTAAATAGGGTGGGGAATATCAGGTCCCAAACCCCGCCAGGCTCTTGCATTCGTTCCATTCCAAATACAATTTCAGTGTTAGAGAGTACAGTCTCCAATATGAACTCCCCCTCCTGCACCTTAGACATCATTCCCACTAAGCTGCTCAAGGAGGTATTTTCAACTATTAGCCCCGTTATTCTGCAAATTCTTAATAATTATCTGGCCTCTGGTTTTTTTCCCCCAGACAGTTTTAAGCATCCATTGTTCACCCATTGCTGAAGAAACCTAATTTAGATCCCTTGTCCATAAGTAAATTGTTTTTTTCTATCTAAGGTTCTGATGAGAGTCTCAATCGATTTCTTTTGTGAACACTAATAGTGTTTTAAACGGTTTCCAGTCTGGTTTTAGAGCACTTCATAGTACTGAGACAGCTCCAGTAAGGTCACTAATGACCTACTGCTGACTGCAGACAGAGGTGACTGCTCAATTTTAGTTTTTTTATACTCAAGTGCTGCCGTTGAGTTGACACAATCAATCCCAACATCACTTAGAGCCTTGAGTTGGCACCAAGGGCTCGACTCTTAGTTTATTACACTCTTACCTCACTAACGGAACTTTTCCTGTTGTTCTGGGTAACTCTTCTTCCTCGATGGCTGAGTTGAGTTGTGAAGTCCCTCAAGGCTCAGTTCTTGGGCCCCTTCTCTTTTCTTTATACATGCTGCCCCTAGGCCAGGTCATTCAAAATCACGATGTCCATCCATCCATCCATTATCTAAACCACGTATCCTGCTGTCAGGGTTGCGGGGATGCTGGAGCCTATCCCAGCAGTCATTGGGCGGCAGGTGGGGAGACACCCTGGACAGGCCGCCAGGCCGCTTTACCATTTTCTATGCTGACGACACTCATGACATGCCACTAAAACCCTCAGATCCTAGCGCCCTAGCAAATCTGACAACTTGCCTCTCCGACATTAAATCCTTGATGTCCGAAAACTTTCTCAAATTTAACGATAAGTCTGAGGTCATTCTGTTCGGTGCTGAAAATTCCATCAGCCCCTTTGTTACTAATCTTTGTCATGTCTAAAGCAGGCTGTTAGGAATCTTGGGGTCATATTCAATGCTAACCTCGGTTTTTGATAATCCAATCAAACATGTTGTTTGGTCATGCTTTCTCCAGGTCAAATTAATCTTCAAAATTAGGTCATTTCTATCAATTGCCGATCTGCAAAAGTTGTAAATACTTTTATTTATTCCCGGCTTGACTGTTGTGGCACACTTTATTTTGACATCAGCAATGCTCCCTCCACCATCTGCAGTTGGTCCAAAATGCCGCTGCTCAGCTCATTACCGGGAGAAAGTGGCATGACCATGTGCTTGCCTCCCTACACTGGCCCCCTGTTATATTTCGAATTGATTTTAAAATTTTATTGCTCACTTTTAAGAGTTTAAATGGTCTTGCGCCCATATATATTTCTGATTTATTGACCTGGTATAGGTCCTCTCGACCATTAAGATCCGCGGATGGAGCCCTGCTGGTTAAGTGTCGGTTTGCCGCAAAGGGTGGTCAGGCTTTTGCTGTTAGAGCCCCCACACTATGGGACTCACTTCCTGCCGAACTAAGACTAAACAAGTCTCTATAGCTTCTTTTAAATCTCGTCTTAAAACTTTTCTTTTTATGAAAGCTTTTGCAAATGTTTGATATTTGTTTTTATTTATTTATACTGTTTTTATTTGTACTCTTATTTGGTCTTATTCTTATTTTTATTTTTGCCTTGTCTGGTATTATTTCTTTGTAAAGCACTTTGTAACATTGTTTTTCCTTACAGCTACTCTGCAAGCTCCTAGCAAACTTGTTCTAAGACTAAATCAACTGCATAAAAACTGCTTGGCAACCACCCAGTAACCCCGCCCCCAAGCAACCCCTTAGCAACAGAGTTGCAACCATTTGTAAACGGCAACACCACATGATGTCTTTGCAAACACTCACGCAACCATAATCATCAAGCCATGCCCAAGAACCAATGAGATACAGCTAGAAGCCATTTGGCTATCACGGGTCGCCCATGCATTTCCCCCAGGGATCCCTAATAGTCCCCAGAGCAAGGCACTTAATCTCCCTCTGCTCTGGTAGCTGATAAACCAGTTAGCTAGTCGGTGGCAGCTCGCAGACACGAGAGGGAAGTTGTTGCGAGACAGCTTTGCAGGCGTCAATCAAAGTGTCCATGTCTTCGTCCTCCTTTAATTATTGCAAGAAGTCACAACCGGAACAATACGTCTGGAATAAGAAATGGGCGAATCAAATATGGCTCAGTGAGTTGCCACAATTGGGTGTTGTTTTACGTTTTCATCCTGCCAGCAGTTGAAGTAAACAGTTAATTTGCATGACCACAAAAAATGCCCAAAATGAATAAAGGTGTTTTATTTTATTTTATTTTATTAGAACTTTTTGATTTTACAAACCCACTGTGTTTTAGCCAGGATGGAACATTATGTTGACAGAGCCATCGGCAGGCAATATTAATAACCCTACCTGGGGTAGTGATGGGGTCCATTACGGAAACTGAGCACGAGGCTTTCGGGTGGTGCCTCTTCCGGTTGTCATCCTGACATACAAAGCCTGCAATAACTTTACCATGATAAGACACTAAAATGTTTGCATGGAGATTGCCTAATGAATAGAAATGGGCACATTCATAATCAGTAGACGGGGGTTTCACTTGTTGGGGCTGAACAGAGGCCAGAACATCGTAATTGTGATTCATAACAGTATATGACTTTTTAATTTTGCAGCGCGGTACCTGATAACATCTGGCGAGGAGGAAAGATTCAAGGCTGTGACGTTGCAAGCCAGCCACCTGAAACTCATAGCGGCCCTAAGCTGCAGCCCACCCCAACAAGCTGCTATGGACAATCCACCGGGGAAGGTAAATTCTTCATCGACTTTCCAAGTCCAAGACTAACAAATTTGTTTTTTTTCTTTTTGCAAAATTATAATCCAGACAGCTTAATGTGGTCATAATGGGGTTCATCTCCCCCCCTGTTTCTTTCTTTAATTGCATCTTTTCAATTACATATGACTGTAGACAGCTTCTGAGGGAAAGCGTGGGATCAGAGAACGCGGTAAAAATGACTGATTCCAACCTCATCTGCTCAGAGGATGCTTTGGAAACATAGAAACAGAAGGAAAAGATGGAGGGTCAAAGCTCTGCAGCATTGCAGGTAAACAGCTCTGCACGAGCGCGCAGCCTCCTTCCACTACCCCTTTGTGTTTGGTTACTTAACATAGCAAATGACCAAAGGCTGGCTTTGGGGGAAAAAAACCCAAGCCAAACAGAGAACATGGCATGGAGGAGAGAAAGAGGGACGCTGGCCTGCTGGAATTTTACCTCCGAGGTCCCTGGGCACGTGCAGGGCTCCTGTGTCTAAACCCTGCCTGCCTTGAATTTAGGCTGGGACTTTTCAGCATTTGGGAGATGAGAGAGATGAGATGACACGATATCAAGCCCCGAGCGGGGAATTCAGATGTCACAGCAGCCTACCACATAGACAGGTACGTTGTGAGTACACACAATACACACATTCTGCACCGGAATGCACACAATACACACATTCTGCACCGGAATGCACACAATACACACATTCTGCACCGGAATGCACACAATACACACATTCTGCACCGGAATACACACAATACCCGCATTCTGCACCGGAATACACACAATACACACATTCTGCACGGGAATACACAAAATACACACATTCTGCACCGAAATACACACATCTGCACCGGAATACACAAAATACACACATTCTGCACCGAAATACACACAGTACACACATTCTGCACCGGAATACACACAATATACACATTCTGCACCGGAGTACACAAATACACACATTCTGCACCGGAATACACACAATACACACATTCTGCACCGGAATACACTCTGCACCGGAATACACACTGCACCGGAATACACACAATACACACATTGTGCACCGGAATACACACAATATACACATTCTGCACCGGAATACACAAAATACACACATTCTGCACCGAAATACACACATTCTGCACCGGAATACACAAAATACACACATTCTGCACCGAAATACACACAATACACACATTCTGCACCGGAATACACACAATATACACATTCTGCACCGGAATACACAAAATACACACATTCTGCACCGAAATACACACATTCTGCACCGGAATACACAAAATACACACATTCTGCACCGAAATACACACAATACACACATTCTGCACCGGAATACACACAATATACACATTCTGCACCGGAGTACACAAAATACACACATTCTGCACCGGAATACACACAATACACACATTCTGCACCGGAATTCACACAATACACACATTCTGCACCGGAATACACACTGCACCGGAATTCACACAATACACACATTCTGCACCGGAATACACACAAAACACTCATTCTGCACCGGAATACACACAATATACACATTCTGCACCGGAATACACAAAATACACACATTCTGCACGGGAATACACAAAATACACACATTCTGCACCGAAATACACACATCTGCACCGGAATACACAAAATACACACATTCTGCACCGAAATACACACTGTACACACATTCTGCACCGGAATACACACAATATACACATTCTGCACCGGAGTACACAAATACACACATTCTGCACCGGAATACACACAATACACACATTCTGCACCGGAATACACTCTGCACCGGAATACACACTGCACCGGAATACACACAATACACACATTGTGCACCGGAATACACACGATATACACATTCTGCACCGGAATACACAAAATACACACATTCTGCACCGAAATACACACATTCTGCACCGGAATACACAAAATACACACATTCTGCACCGAAATACACACAATACACACATTCTGCACCGGAATACACACAATATACACATTCTGCACCGGAATACACAAAATACACACATTCTGCACCGAAATACACACATTCTGCACCGGAATACACAAAATACACACATTCTGCACCGAAATACACACAATACACACATTCTGCACCGGAATACACACAATATACACATTCTGCACCGGAGTACACAAAATACACACATTCTGCACCGGAATACACACAATACACACATTCTGCACCGGAATTCACACAATACACACATTCTGCACCGGAATACACACTGCACCGGAATTCACACAATACACACATTCTGCACCGGAATACACACAAAACACTCATTCTGCACCGGAATACACACAATATACACATTCTGCACCGGAATACACAAAATACACACATTCTGCACAGGAATACACACAATACACACATTCTGCACCGGAATAAACACAATACACACATTCTGCACCGGAATACACGTAATACACACGCACAATGTGCAGGGTGGGATATTGCAACGGGAGGCGGTCAGAGCGCAGATGGCACACTTTATCAATTGCCACACAAAACAAGGACTCGGATTCTGGGTTTCGTCGGTCGACTTCTCAGTTCAGACTCTGAGCTGTGTGCGGGCCTGCTGTTGCTCGGTCGGGTTAAGTTATTCCCTCTGGGGGTGGGGTGGGGGGGGGGAGAGCTTTGTGAATAGGTGCCAGATTCTCCAGCACGCGCTGAACCCCGACAGGTTGGGCTGGGCACGGCAATCTGGGAGTCACGTGACCGGGCTGGGGGAGCGCTGCGCTTCATAACGGACGGGTGGGCGGACGGACGGGCAGACGGGCGGGCGGACGGACGGACCACAGACATACCGGGCGGTCGGAAGACTCCCGTACCCATAAACGGGAAGCACGCGAAGGCTGCGGGAGTCGCACGGGTCTCTTGGTGCTGAAACTCCCCAACAATTATATTTCCCATCGAGGGGAGAGGAGAGGAGAGGAGAGGAGAGGAGGGGGGGAGATGATTTCGATCAAACGCTAACTCGTTTACAGTAGGAAGGCTTGTTGTGTCCCTTTAATGCGCCTTTCCCCCCGTTTGTCTTTGCCCGCCGGAGTTGGATTTACGCGCGGCGGACGGCGTGGAGCAGATTTTGCGCACCGGAGGAACTATGTAAAGGTAAAACTGCATGCCCACCCCCACCACCACCCCCACCACTTTGGAGCGTTTTAGTCGTGCTTCTGAAAGCTCTTCGTTAATATTTCCTCCATGTTATACTTCGCTCGCCTCGTCTTTTGGGGCCATACCTTCGCGCCCCAGCACGAAGCGTCTTTCTCTAAACCGAACTTGTTCCGAGCAGAACCGCTTCTGGACAGGGCTCAACTGTTGGATTCATTCAGTGATGCTACAGCCAAGTAGTATTTTACATTTTATATATATATATATATATATATATATATATATATATATATATATATATGCATTTTCCATATTTTTTTGGTTATGCTTTCTGGTTATTGCCGTGATTTAATTTCTTATTCTAATAAAAGCAACGCGGAAGGCACGTGTCAATTAAAAAATGCGTTTTAGTGTTGACAGAAGTTGCGTGTCTCTTATGTGACACAACTGATAGCCATAGAGCCCATCGTTTGTCCAACAGCAGCATTCCCTATTATAGAGTCTACTGTTTCCATTTTCTGCCGTATTCTTATTCTTATTCTTTTTTTTTTCAACCAGCGGTTTTTGTTCTTTAAAAAAGCACCCACTGCTGAGTCGTCTCTTCTGAAAAGTCGATCAAAACCCGAGTGCTGAAGAAGACCCTAAGAGGGGTTGATGCCCATCCCTTAAGGCAGTTCTTAGAAATGTCACATCTCCGCCCGGAGATCACTCAAAGATTGAAAATTATGGAACAATTTGATATAATTACAAAATGTGCAATTATTCGCCGTGGTGATTATGTAGTATGATGTAATGATCCATTGCAAATCCTTGTTAATTACCTTGAAATGTAAAAAAAAAAAGATGCGCACGTGCGATGATCTCAGTGTTGCATGTCATATTCAGTGTCATTGTAGTGATGTTAAAGAGCCCATTTGAAATATCTCTCATCAATTTTTAGGTTGACCAGGCACCATCTTAAACCACGGTGGTGTTACCCTCAGACACAGCCATGAAATCCATGCTGGATGGTGTGGCGGACACCACTTTCCGGACTATTACCTCTGGTTTACAGTATCTTGGCTCCAATGACGCCAAATATGACGACCCTGCCGTCAATGCAGACTTCACTAAGGGCAGCTTCTCTCTTCAGAAGCCCTTGTCCGCCTTCCGTGGCAACGCTTTCCTTGACAAAGTGCCTGCGGATGAGGAGCTGATCCTCAAGGGCATCCCATTCTTCCCCACCAATGCCACTGACCTGTTCGGCAACAGGAGTGCATTCGGGGATGGGGCCAGCGACCTCCAGTGCGGGGAGAACTTCATGGACATGGAGTGCTTCATGATCCTGACACCCAGCCAGCAGCTGGCCGTGGCCGTGATGTCACTGACTCTGGGCACCTTCACGGTGCTGGAGAACCTGCTGGTGCTCTGTGTCATCCTGCAGTCCCGCACTCTCCGCTGCCGCCCGTCCTACCACTTCATAGGCAGCCTGGCTGTGGCCGACCTGCTGGGCAGCGTCATCTTTGTCTACAGCTTCCTGGACTTCCATGTGTTCCACAGGAAGGACAGCCCCAACGTTTTCCTCTTCAAGCTGGGTGGGGTCACCGCCTCATTCACTGCGTCCGTGGGAAGCCTTTTCCTGACTGCCATCGACCGCTACATCTCCATACACCGACCCCTGGCCTACAGGCGTATTGTGACCCGGACCAAGGCCGTCATCGCCTTCTGCGTGATGTGGACCATCTCCATCATCATCGCGGTGCTGCCTCTGCTGGGCTGGAACTGCAAGCGGCTCAACTCCGTCTGCTCAGACATATTCCCCCTCATTGACAAAAACTACCTGATGTTCTGGATCGGGGTGACCAGCGTGCTGGTTATTTTCATTATCTACGCCTACATGTACATCCTGTGGAAGGCGCACCACCACGCCGTGCGCATGTTGAGCCGCACCTCCCAGAAGAGCCTGGTTATCTATTCGGCGGACGGGACTAAGGTGCAGACCACCCGCCCTGAACAGGCCCGCATGGATATCCGTCTGGCCAAGACCCTGGTTCTCATCCTGGTGGTGCTGGTCATCTGCTGGGGCCCATTGCTGGCCATCATGGTCTACGACCTGTTCTGGAGGATGGACGATGACATCAAGACAGTATTTGCCTTCTGCAGCATGCTCTGCCTGCTCAACTCCACGGTAAATCCCATCATCTACGCCCTGAGGAGCAAAGACCTGCGG
Source organism: Lampris incognitus (assembly GCF_029633865.1). Classification (NCBI taxonomy): domain Eukaryota; kingdom Metazoa; phylum Chordata; class Actinopteri; order Lampriformes; family Lampridae; genus Lampris; species Lampris incognitus. The sequence continues at coordinate 13,898,105 of NC_079225.1, read as the reverse complement.
CATGCCTTCCTCAGCTCCTGCCACGCCTGCAGGGGCAGCGCCCAGCAGTTCGACAACAGTCTGGAGTCCGACTGCCAGAACAGACACATCAACATCGCTGCCAACAGGGCCGCGGAGAGTTGCGTCAACACCACTGTGAAAATAGCCAAAGTGACAATGTCTGTTTCGACCGAGACCTCTGCAGAGGCTGTCTAATTGTTGGTGTCACGGCAGAAACTGTGTAATGGTCACCCTCTCCAAACAATGCCATTAATAAAAATTAAAAAACAACAACAACAACAACAACAAGTGCAGAGCAAAGGTTTACCAGGGAGGCGTTCCTCTCCTGAGACTATTGAATTAAAAACACATATATAGAGGCTTCAGTGGTTAACTACTGTGTTATTTTATGCTAGTGTGCCAGTATACATATCGTGTTTCGGTGCCAAAGTGCCAAATGGTAATGAAATGTAATAAGAACATCTCCCAGTGTGAACGGGTCATCAGAGGCCCTCATAAGTCTGTTGTTCACCATTGGCTTCGTGATATCTGAATGGGGGGGGGGGGGCGGGGGAGGCATATTATATATTTTTGTATTGTGAATTCAGGTTCTGGAACAATATATCTTCATTCATGGGATAAGGGGCTACTGACATAAGTCATTTAGACGTCAAGGTGTGTGTTACGCCTTATGGATAACAAATCTTTCCGCCTTGGCTTTCTACAGACCGTCATATCTCTCACACGTCATCGGATACGGAGTTGGGAGTTATACGCGATGTAAAGGACGTTGGTATTGTGAGGTGATGCATTCTATTTATTAAAAAAAAACAATCAAGAATACTGATTAATAAATCAACCATCACCAAAAAAAAAAGTTTATTTTCACCTCTGCAGAACGTTAAGAGGAAATAGAGGTTAAAAAAAAAACAAAAAAAAGAAGAAGAAACGTTCGAAAATATTGATCCGGCAACCCGAGATCTAAAATGGCGTCTCTGCGGCGTGGTGCGTAGCGAAAGTCCCCGTCTGTTTCTTTGCGCTCTAGCTGTTCGACATTTATAGCGACGTGTCTCTGTCCAAACGTATACCTAACAACTGTACAGTGCTCCTTGTTAAACGAAGTGCTCGGCTTGAACAGGTCAGCGGCGGCCTTGACCCACCCAGCTGGGCCAGGTGGGAGAAGCTGGGCGCAGTGTGCCGGTCACTACTGTAACCAAGCGCTCCACGAACCCCTGGCTTTACTGCAGCCGCTGTCACTTCAATGGCCTCGTGTGTGTCTGTGATACATTGTTGCGACCTGCTCAGATGTTTCCCAACTCAAGCCTTTGATCATTGCCCGCCCGCCGAGCTGTCTCGGCGCTACTGTAACAGGCGATCGTTTAGGAGCACGAGAAGCAGCCCCCTCCCCCCTCCTCGTGCAAGAGGCCTAGTGACGTACTCTTCGGCGTAACTCTAAATACAAGTGTGTGTGTGTGTGCGTGCTGTGAATTATAGTCGTCCGCGGAGAGAAACAATGGTGTTTTCGTTTGCCGGTGAGCCGAGTGGGACAAGAAGAAACGAGAGAACATGTGACGTGGTGTCGGATGGTGTAGTGCTTTTTATTCTAGGAAAAACCCTCACGGCGCAGTGGTTTTGCAGACCTGTATGTCGGTGTGAAGCTATCCAGACAGCTGTTTATCGGTACGCTTTGCTGCCTGTTGTGTTGTTGAATATTGAACATCAAAACGTCAGATGTCGAGTGGCTTCTGTAAAGTGGTTGCGTAACGAGGAGTGTAAGATAATAATCATAATAAAAATTTAAAAAAAAACAAGCAGAAAAATACAATCAAGTTGTGTTTTACATATTGCTGTTTCCAAACGTTTGAATAAAGACGCCGCTGGTTGTTACATGGCCTGCGATTCTTTCTCTTAAGCGTGGCCCAGCACATTTTAATCAAGCCAAACCCAACACGGCGGGGGGTGAACGAAGACCGCCGGAGAACCTGCGTGAAACGACCCTGAACGTCCTCAAGAGATGCTTTGTCGCCCCTCTGTGGCGGATCAGCGAACTGGCCCTCAACCTCATCAGCGGCGACCGCCGCCGCCGAACCCAAGCAATTCCGGTGTCTCTACTTCCCATCAGAGTGGAACAAATTAATCCCTCGATGGGCTTTGCTGCGGCTGCACAAAGCCGCCTGGTATCATGTTGCTGATCAGGGTCCACAGAGGTTAACTGGGCCTACGTTTCTATTCATCATTATACTGGGCACTTTGGGGGATGAAGGTTAGGGGGAGAGAGAGGAAGTCTTCCTCTGTAAAGTGTGCTCTGATTTTGCACCAACCTTGGCGGCAATCAGCTGTTTAAGTAATAAACAGAGTACACCACGCACACGCTGCGGTGGCTGAAATCAAGCGCCTGAAAAAGGTATGAAAACTTGCCAAGAGCAAGAGGAGTGGATGGACTGCTGGCATTTGACAGATGACGACGTCAAAGGCCATACAGCAAAGAGATGATGTGCATGGAGCAGAGAGGGTCAGATTTATTTCACCGTTCAGTGGACGGCGACGTCAAAAACAGAGAAAATACGGAGGTCTGCTTAAAAGGCGGGGGGATTGTGGGTAATATGCAAATGAACCCCCTGACTTCCAGCAGGAACAGTCCAGTAGAATTCGCCACGATATAGGGAATTGGTTGATCTTGGGTTAACAAATTACAGCTCGTTAAACACTACATTGTCGACATATACTCACTGTTGGGCGTGAATGACGGACAGACGACAAAGAGGGTCTGTTTTCCTTCACTGGCCCTGGCGTATTGCAGGGGTCCCCAATAGGCGGCCCGCGGCCCACGTCCGGCCCGCGACGGGTTGATTTATGGTCCGCGAGAATTTTTGGAGAAATGCCAGGTTTTTTTATTTCCCTACCAAAAAATAAAATAAAATAATTTCTTAGTAAAAGTAAGACTAGTAATATATCGAAAAATAGATGAAAAATCTCTGTTTAAATTATAATACCTGCAACGTATCGACACCAAAAACAAACTAACGAACAACATGCTGCTGGAGGTTGAGTGGCCCGTGGTTTTAAAAGTGGCCCTAAAAGTGGCCCGCTATGAAAAGTAATTGGGGACCCCTTGGCGTATTGAGTGAAGCCCAAAACTGTTTGTTTGCCCAGTAGAGGGCAGCAATACGCCGTGACGCTGCGCGATGTCAGAAGAAGAAGAAGAAGGGATTCTGCTGCGCAGCTGCAGAGCGGCGCGTGCAGCGTTTGCAACAGCGAAGCGTGGTTCGCGATTTTCGAGCGGGACAAAGACGAAGATTTACGTCTGACGTGAATTCTACGCGATCCGCAAAGGTGCAGCATCACGTGATCATGCGTAAAAAAAAGTTTCCACAATTAAATTCAGGCGAGCCACAAAAGTGAGCACATTAACTACCACGCAGTGTTAATTGAGCACCTGCAGAGTTGCATTTAACTCCATGTCAGATCACATTTGGCACCACTTGGAAGTAGTGTCAAATTTGCTCTATGGTCAGTGTCAAGCTTTCAGAGTAAACTCTACTAAAAACTGTGCTAGAATTAACACTACAATGTGTAAAAAAATATATTCAACACTGTGGTTTAATCACAATTTCCAGAGTAATATAATCACGTCACAGTTAATTCAACTCAAAACTTAAAATTTGACACTAATGTGTAACCGTGTTTAACCCTGATGCAGTTTTTATTTTTTGGTCTGTAGTGTTGTTTTGTAAATCTCGGTTGCGTGACGGTGTTATTGAACTATTGTAATGTAATCAATGTCACAAGCAAACAGACAATAACACAAGATAACAGTACCAGCATTTATTGTAAAGGTCATAACCACCTCGGTGTCGATAAACAACATCCCCTACAACCCCACTGCCCATGCTCACATTGCCTGTAATGATGACATTATCTATGTATCAATGTAGACGTCGCAAATCACGTGCTCGCCAGAGAAAGCGGTATGGCACAACTAATAGAGCTGTGTCGTTCATTCCACGTGACATTTGTATGTCAAAGGGCCTGTGATAATGCAGGTTGTCGACATGAAAGAAAACCATGTTTTGACCTGGTCACTACAGAAAGTAAAGGCACAGTGAGCAGCAAGAGTCTTCCATGCATTATCAGAACAGGGTCGATCTGATAAAACAGGCATTTCAGATTCAACTTTGCCACAGGTAACCAGGTGTGGGCAGAAAATAAACCCATGATACTTAGCCCAGTGCACTTTCATAACCTGAGTGCTACTGTACCGTACTGTACTGTAGGTCAGTGTTGTGTCATTGAGGATGGCAGCGCGAATTCACATTTGCAGCGGCCTCGCCCCGTACCGTCCATGCAGTGTCTTTGTCCACGTCTAAGTTTTGTCTTCGTGATGGCTGGGAGAGCTGGCACTGGAACAGCAGGGAGAGCTAGGTCTGCTGCATCCTGTGGGCCCAGGGACCACGGCCCTGCCTGGAGCTGTGCCCGAAGAGGACACACTGAGGGCGGTCTGACAGGATGCAGAAGTGGGGCAGGCTAAGCTAACTGTTAGCCCATGCAGACCGGCAGCTCCGACAGTCATCCTGGCTGGCGTTCGTTCCCTTGGACAGTGATTTTTTTGTATAGTTTGGATATGTGTGTTAGTTTGGATATGTGTGTTCTTGTAGTATTTGGATGTGTTTTGTCTTTGTGTTGCACTGCTGTGGGCTGGGGGGAAATGGCATTTCGTTTCATTTCATGTGCGCAATGTACTTGCGTACATGAAGTGAAATGAAATGACAATTAAAGTAATCCTGCTTCCTGAGTGGGCACCTGCATTGCCACAGCAATTCCAGGACCTCCTTTTACTGTGTTCAAAGACACCATTTTCAGACCAGTGTCTAAGCAACTAAAAGTTGTTAAAGATTGCCAACTGCCTTATGTTTCTGTTTTTTTGCCAGCGTTTTGGTAATATGTGTGTCTTAATACCGCATACACCAACTACGAAGTACAGGTCCAATTTTCTGGATGCAGCGGGGATAATGGGTAAGAAAATGGTGCTTTGGTAAAAGTTTTTTTTTCTGGGGAAACAACTACTTGTACAGTTTATGGTGTTCCACAATCAAATGTTTTAAATCAACACATAGACCTTGAGATAACATGGGAGAGAATATATGAGAATATAATGTTAACTAGTTGAAGTAATAAAAGAAGTAGGTCCCAGTGTTGGTCAGTAGAAGTCACCAAATCTCCAAAGAGAGGAGGAATATTCCCCAGTAGGCACCATGACTGAACTGCATTCAGCCCCGGATCATTAGATCCTTCACATAAATTCACAGCCACTGGTCTTTTGTTTCTCACCATGAATCCACAATCAAAACTTTATGTTCTTAAATGTAATTCTCCTGATGTTACACGTTTTTCCTTCAAATACACAAATAATAACTTCAGTTCATACTGGGCCACCCCTTCTAACACATCATGCATCACACCAACTGAGACGTTCTCAGTTATGTGAAAATACTTCAATGAGTTTAATTAACATGAACTCTTCACACCAAACATGTAAGGAAGAGATGGATTCCTAGTCATTTCTTGAGAGTGAGCAGTGTGGCTTTCTTTGGCGCGCAACACTGTCTCGGAACAATCTGCAGAGAATTCTGTCTGAAGGTCCCCCTTTTTCCGCTAAACAAAACCTACAGCAGTACCTTGTGCTGAAAGACTCCACCAGACCAAACAAACTATGTAGACCCAGATTATCGCCAGTAACCTGTACCACGCTGCCACGTACATGACCGCTGTATAAAGGAATCTCAATACCATCACTCTCCAACACGGGAATGTGTCGAACAACAGGAGCAAGAATTTCACTAAAACTACACCGTTTAAGATCTTGAACATGATATAAGGCACACAGGTGTATATTAGCCAAACAAGGATTCCATTGTGGGGAGAAGTTCCTTAAAGTAAAATACACAGCACCCAATTTATGAATACCTCGCCTGGAACCCAGCGGGTTTGCAACCTCAGAATCATCATAGAACATCTGGATCAGCACACTGTGCCTTTCTGTTGAGAACAGAGGGTGACTCTTAATACAAGAGCCATCATAAATATCTCTGAGTCTCGAGTCGCTGGTACTCGAACTGGATCAGTTGGGAGAGCTTGGTCTGCTGCATCCTGTGGGGCCCAGGGACCACGGCCCTGCCTGGAGCTGGGACCGAGGAGGTAACACCGAGGGCAGTCTGACAGGATGTTGAAGCGGGGCAGGCTGAGCTTACTGCTAGCCCATGCAGACCAGCAGTTCCAACAGTCATCCTGGCTGGCGTTCGTTCCCTTGGACAGTGATTTTTTTTATTATTTTTTTCAGTTTAAATATATGTGCTAGTATGGATATGTGTATTCTTGAAATTCTTGTAGTTTTTTTGGATATGTGTTTTTGTCTTTGTGTTGCACTGCTGTGGGCTGGGGGAAATTATATGTCGTTTCATTTCATTTCCTGTACGGAATTACATGAAATGAAATGACAAATAAAGTGCTCCTTCCTTCCTGATTCCTGAGAATAGTGTAGAGGCTAGGTTAAGTGAGAGGTTCCCTAAGGGTATCTTATTCAGTCATAACAGATTTTATTTTTCTCTTATTTCATATTTTTGAGCTAATCCCTCTATTAAGGGGCAATTTTAGTTTAATCATGTGTGATTAAATGTGTGATTAAAATGTGTGATTGTGAGGAAATGGACCAATGAGTCAAAACTGGAGCTCCAGGCCTGCCTTGAGCGCACTGACTAGAGTGTTTTTGAGGCTGCATCTGCAGACCTGGACGAACTTACTGACGCTGTGACATCTTACACCAGCTTTTGTGGGGATATGTGTGAGCCCACCAAAACCTTCTGTACCTTTAACAACAATAAGCCCTGGTTCTCAGCTAAACTCAGGCAGCTTCATCAGGCCAAAGAGGAAGCCTACAGTGAAAACCTACAGATTTCTGGGTTCCACAGTCTCCCATGACCTAAGGTGGGCATCCAACATAGACACAATCATTAAAAAGGCCCAGCAGAGGATGTGCTTTCTCTGCCAGCTCAAGAACTTTAACCTATCTCAGGAACTGTTGATTCAGTTCTACACTGCAAAAATCCAGTCTGACCCTCTTTGCTGTAATTCCTCATTCCACCACCAAGTCTCCTTGTCTTCCTTCCTCTGTCCTGATGACACACCAAGTACCTTCCTAGCTGTCTCCCTCACTATTTCTGCAGTGGTTTCCCAGCCATCCGGCAATCTTCACTACCACCCAGTGCCTGTCTTAACTCCTCTCTGAACTCCACACAACAGTCTTCCTTATCCAACTTCCACCATTTGATCCTTGGTTCTGCCTTATCTCTCTTCCTCTTCTTGGTCTCCAAAGTCACCCTACAGACCACCATCCGATGCTGCCTAGCTACGTCCTCCCCTGTCACCACCTTGCTGTCTCCAATCCCTTTCAGATTGCACCTTCTGCATAAGACATAGTCTACCTGTGTGCACTTTCCTCCACTCTTATACATCACCTTGTGTCCCTCCTTCTTCTTGAAATATGTATTCACTATAGCCATTTCCATCCTTTTGGCAAAATCTACCACCATCTGTCCTTCCACATTTCTCTCCTTGACACTCCCTCCACCTTGGGTACCCTCTCCACCACGTCATCTAACTCACTCCAGAATTCTTCTTTCTCTTCCATCTCACACCCAACTTGCGGGGCATATGCACTGACAACATTCATCAATACACCTTCGATTTCCAGCTTCATACTCATCACTCTGTCTGACACTCTCTTCACCTCCAGCACACTCTTGACATACTCTTCCTTCAGAATTACCCCTACCTCCTCCCATTCGCACCATGGTAGAAGAGTTTGAACCCATCTCCAATGCTCCTGGCCTTACTCCCCTTCCACCTTGTCTCTTGCACCCACACAGTATACCTACCTTTCTTCTTTCTATCATATCAGCCAGTTCTCTCCCTTTACCAGTCATAGTGCCAACATTCAAAGTTCCCACTCTCCCACACTCCAACCCTTCCTCCTCTCCCGCTGCCTCTGGACATGCCTTCCTCTTCTCTTTCTCATTTGTCCAACAGTGGCATAGTTTCCACCAGCACCCTGCTGACCAACAGTAACCCGAGCCTCGACCGATCCGGTATGGAAATCTGATGTATGAGCCGCATATTTGAGCTTCAAAACGTGAAGACATTAACTAGTACATAAAAACTCCACCTTGAATATGTGCACCCATTGTAGTTTTGCTAGTTAACAATACATATTATGAATGTATGTGTAACCCACTCTTGGATAACACACGTCTGCTAGGTTCGTAAGGAGCAAGGACTGGAGTGCAATAACCACGCGACACAAGGGTTTAAAGTTAACTGCTCTTGGCAACTTTAGTTTGCAGTTAGAAAAAGTGTGCAACACATAAAATATACATACAATTCACCGGTGTATGGAAAATAACAAATGGGCCCTTTAATAAAATAAAATGTCCTTTCGTGAATTTGCTCACAGTTCCAACTCTTCTATAGTTAGTCGGTCAAAGTGTTTGGTCAAAGTCAGTGTGTTCAGATCAGACTGGCTCTGATCTGTCCAAGTTCAAACACAAGAATCCGTGCGATCAACAAGTATCATTGGAGTGCATTCTGTCGTGTATCTACAGGATAACTGAATTACACAACGATCAAGGTGTATCTTGGTCTTCCTCTTTTATTTGGTAGACCATAGTAACATTACAAAACGACCGCGTTAAGCAGGCACGAAAACACATGAGTGACCCTCTGGCTCTGTCGACTTCCAAGGGGCGCGCACCAGAGTGGCACGTGTACATTTATACAACATTCACAACCAATAAGACATCGAGGGTCAGAGGTCAAACATAAAATACATATTACTGCAAATAAAAACATTTGCTTTCATGTGTATCTCCATACACTACACTCCTCCCCTGAAAGCTGAACACAGTACATTTACAGTACAACAACATTTCTTTCTTTTTTTTAACATCTTTTCAATATTACCTTGTTATAACAACAACTGGTTTCTCACAGATTCAATCTATCAGGCGGCTTCACATGCTGCTGCGGCCTCTGGACACCCTCTGCAACTAAGGAGGGAGCAGTAAAGGCATTGCTACACATCCATGTGATACATTTGGAACAACCCTCAGATCATCATCAGATTCATCTGACACATTACACTTCTCAATCTCAGTATTGATCATTTGATTGACATGTCTCTTGTACACCTTTCCATACACTTTCACAAGATATGTGACAGGACCAAGTGCCTTTACAATGCAGCCAGGCACCCGTTTAACACCTTCCCCTCCCCTGTGGTTTCGAACCAACACCTTCTGTTTTGGTACGACAGGAATGTATGAGTGGTTTCAACTCCTGCCTTACTGCTGTAAACACTAGCCAGTGTTTCCACATGGTGAGTGATCAAGGGGTTTGAACTGGCCCTGTTTAACGGCAAGACGGGCTCAAGAGCTTTTACTGCTTCACCTGATTCAAACTCAAAAATGGTCTGACTGTTGAATTCAGACTGAAGACTGTCAATATCGATCATGCGACTTATTTTCCCGTATTGCTTGAGATAATCGCAAATCTCCTCATCTACAGAGGTACCTGACAAGCCACTAACAATAAGTGAGTTAGGCACTTTGATATTTTCTCTCTCAACAATTTCCATCTTAATTGTCCTTTAATTTACTCAATATGACCGGTATTCAATGTCAAAATGAACATGAAGGACAGGATATGAGAATGTTGCATAAATCTGAAGTGGTATGGTAATTGCACTTCTGTTCCAAGCTCCTGGCTGGCTCGCCAAGATTTTTCCCATGTAACCCACTCTTGGATAATACACGTGTAAACTATTAAAAAGACACGTTAGCCCCTAGTTAACGGGTCTGACCCTTTAGCCGAGCGGTTAGTGATGTCGCCTTGTGGTGCAGCACACCTCGTATCGAATCCCGCACCGGGCAAGAAAATAGCCGGTTACACTACCATAAGGCAGATAGTCCATCTGCTGTTCAGTAGCAGTGCATTCTGGTTCTGGAATAAAGCTGGGTGGCTCGCCATCTACTGGGATCTCCTTCCCAGCTGATTCGCGAGTCTGACCCTTTAGTCTAGCGGTTAGCGATGCCTCCTGCGGTGCGGGTGACACGGGTTCGCGTCCCGGCCGCGGCAGTTCCTGTGGTTGCGTCGTCCCCCGAATTCGCTACAGTGTTATCAGTCCTGTTGAACTTATAGATTAGTTAAACAGGGTTTTACACCTGGGTTACATACGCGTTTCTCTTTTAACCTTTCAATCTGATTTTATCAGTAAGATATGACTAAATATCTCTGAAAACTTAAAAGGTTTTGGGAGGACAAAAAGCTTGTTTATTTTTTTAATTCGGGTCAGTCCTATTGCCGCCCTTCCTTTATCTTGTTTGTTGACGTCTCCGCCCTGCGTCCTTGCCTTTATCATTGCTGGCTGGCAACGTTTCGTTAACTCGCAAGTGAAACTTCTTTGTTTTCTTTTTTCTTTTTTTTTTTAAAACGCAACACATTTTTAAAAAACGACGGACGGATATCCGTCTTCATGGGAAATGTAGTTTATATTTACGGCGGAAACAGACCGCTGAAGGACACGGCGAGAGAGAAAAAACTACAAGTACCGACAGAGGCTCGGTGTTCCGCGCATGCGCACGGCTGACGGACTAAAAGAAACGCCGACTGGGCCGAAGGGAGCGACTCGGCTCGACCGCCGATGCGAAATCCAGCCCCATCTGATTCGTTACGAGTCTTCAACCGAATCACTCGGTCCGGTTCACGACACCCACGCTTTCGGGGGATCGAGCCGCCCGAGTTTGAGCGGGACGGCGGGTGAGAAAAGCCGCCGTTTGATCCGACGCCGGGACCTCGGCTGCTGGGACTAGCGGTTAGGCTAACGCTAGTGGACGCGTCAGAGGCAGACCTGGGCCCGGGTCCGCTTACGTCTCCAGACCCGGAAAAAAAGGAGGGGGGGGCGGATTGCATCCTTTTGAAACCCGTAGAGCAAACGACACTTTGGGCCGGCATGGCTTGCGGGGCGACTCTGAAAAGGACTTTGGACTTTGATCCTCTCCTGAGCCCCGGTTCTGCCAAGCGGAAGAGGTGCGCCCCGGTCGTGTCTTCGGCTGCCTCCTCTTCCTCCCCGCAGAAGTACCTCCGCCTGGAGCCCTCGCCCTTCGGACAGGTCTCCTCCAGACTCACCACCGGTACTGAACCGCCCTCGTGATGGGGCCGGCGTGTCCTGAACGCTCACTTTCAATTAGTCAGATCGTTGCACTTTTAATTAGTCAGATCGGCGGCGGGCAACGTTGAGAATCCGACCTGAAAAAACGCCAATTTAACGGGGCCCCCCCAAAATGTTTCCTTGTCTTTCAGAGCAAATTCTGCAGAACATCAAGCAAGAATACAAACGTTTCCAGAAACGGAGGCATCTGGACAGCGCTTTCCAGCAGGCGGAGGGCTGCTGTCCCCCGGAGCTTCAGCCAGGCCACAATGTGTCGGCTCCCCCAGGTAGCAACTCCTTTGTGACGCGCCGTTCACCTGTTACGTCATCGAACAGTGGAGTGTAATTGATGTATGTCATTGTGGTGCGTTTACTCCATTGTTAATGGTTGTAAGACAAGTTTATTGAAAACATTGTTTTTTGCTTCACCTTCTGTGGTCTTTAGAATTGGATAAGTGTACAAGTGACAAAAATGACTGCACTCCATGTCAACAGCACAGCTGTGCGTCCACACCATGGCCCAGCTCAGTTGATGGGTTGACATGGTGTCTGTCATTGTTTGAGGAGTTGTGGGCAGAGCCTACGTGCCCAGATTTGGTCCTGTGCAGCTGTAAACACCCATTGTTGTGTTGGGGTGGAACATTTTATTTATGGAGTGGTCTACACTGGTGGGAGGAAGAGTGGAGGAAGGAATCTGGCACGCCACGGTCAACAGCTGTCAAAAGTGATGCTTTGGTCATGCCTTTCTTTTTTTAAGATTTTTTTGTTTGTGTGTATTTTTACCTTTTATTAGCCAGTGAAATGCAGACATGAAATGTGAGACAGAGAGAGAGAGGTATGACATGGAATAAATGTCACCGGCTGCAATCGAACCGGTTGGAGTTGAACCAGCGACAGATGTGGCGATGTACTGTAACCATTAAGCTATGGAAGCACCCGGTCATCCCTTCTTTGCCATCAAGATGGTTGATGGCTCAAAAGTTGGCCAATTTTTTTTCCAGATCATTTGTCTCCAAGACTTCTACTGACTTACCTGACGGTGGCGAACAAAGGATTACTCGATGCATTTCAGCTGATGTAGAATTTGCTTCCCCCCCCCCCCCACACAATATTGAACTCGAATTTTGTTCCCACAGCAGGTTGGCATCGTGATTTAAAACCGTACTTCACACGGAGGCCCTGGCTTCGAGCTGCCAGTGCCTGTAAACACTGACCCTGCTTAAGTGTCCTTGAACATGACAAGCAAATTCCTGTGTCAGAGGGGCCGTTTAAGTAACTCCCCCTGTACTCCCAATGTCCCTTTGGAGTGTCAAAAGTAAAGAGAATGTTTTTCATATGTGCCAACGTTTTTTTCCGTCATTTCCATTCCCCTCCCAGAAGAAAGAGCTGTATGCACTTTGTCATAAATGGGTATAAGACTGTTGAGTGTGTGAGTCAGCGGAGAGTAAGTCCAGGGCTCCAAACCTCCTTTCAATTAAATAGACTTATCCATACCCATCTATTTACTCTTGTCCTCATTAACCACTCCCCTGACATCCTACTGAGTTAAATGATGTAAGTAAATCTTACAAAGTAATAGACTTATATCTGTTGTCATCAGCGGAGTTGCTGCTGTACCTCCCTGGCACAAGAACTGTATTTAGGTATGCAGCAAACATTGTGCTGTGATGGCTCACTTGAACAGCATAGTTTTGGTAGGATTTCTTCATGCTTCTCAAATATCGAGCCTTGTGGCAGTGACCTTGCTATGTCAGACTGATAGGTGACTTGTGTCAGCTGACTGTTGTGGTGCCAGTGCTGTGACATTCGTAGCTAGGGCACGAATGTTTTCTGATGAATGCCAGTGTTGTCGTAAAATCTAGTCTTGCACGTCTGTGCTGACAAACGAGGAAGTGCACAGCTTGTCTGTTGTCTTATGAAGATGACTGTATCTATTGTTTATTGAAAATTAAGCAACCAGTGTTGGCTAATTTTCTTGTATTTTGAATGCAAAAGTTGTTGTCATTAGTGTTTGTCATCTGAGGTGGTATAGTAAATGATCAAGGTCACTTTCAGAATATAAATATCGAGGTGATATGTACGTTTTGGAATTATCTTTGAGGTACTTTTGTCAAGGTTGGAAGAATTTACCATTGCTCACGAGTCTTACCCGTGTTTCCTTTGAAATGACACTTGTTTTTCCTTACCCTCTGAGGGTCTCATATGGCAAAAAAACGGAAGAGAGTGAGCTGGTGTTATATACACAAATGTTTGCTACGTTATGCCATCACTTGAAATAATCAGCAGTTAATTTCACACAGTCATTTTCATGTTATACGTGTATACATCAGGCTTGTTCAGGACTCGGATGTAGTCTTCCATCATGTCTGATCGCTGTGCGTAGTCCTGAGGGATTTTTCTATTACTCTGTTCAGACTGCACCTCACATTCGACCCTTTCCCTCTAATGTGACACAGATCAACTGTTTTTTCAAGGGGTTTGGACTCAAAAAAAGACACGGAAAACATTTTCTATTTTTATTTGGGCCACTTTAAAATGTAGTCCTCGATCAGATACATATCCAGGCTTTGCCCTTGCGACTCCAGTTTTGTATGGCTACTTCAGTATTTTAGGGCATTTTGTGTTGCAATCGGTGACGCAGAGCAGCAGGATGTATTGGTACAATCGCTCGTCTTTTACTGACCAATCGCTTTTGTCACTTTAGCAAAACTGTCATCCAATGAGAATGGATTATTACATGGAGTGATAGTATGTGTGTGTGGGGGGGTTTCCACAAGTTAGTTGGGGGGGGGAAAATAACTGATAGAAGTCAGTGGAAAGATGGCAAAGTCACCTATTTTAGATGTATTTGTAGAGATGCCCCTATTCAGCCCTAAACCCGGGGGCACTCATCCTGACTGACCAGTGTTTGACATTGCTGGTGAAAAGGCTGAGTGCCGTTACAAACAACATTTGTTGGTTTGCTCCTCTGAGGTTTTTCAGGATGAGGGTCCGTTTGCACCGATATCAGATGTAGGTCACCTTTAAATAGCACCTGCAGTCATCTTAATTTCACTGCCAAGGCATCTGGTCTCTTTAAAGTGTTTTTTTCTTTGAAAAAGCATAATATTTGTGACCATTATTTCCAGCTAGCTTCAGCTTCTCTGAAATGAAAAGTCTGTCACTGTTGGCTTGTTGCTGTTAATTTAATGACATTGAAATTGACATTTTAATTGTTAGTGTTGTTGCAGTAGAAAAAATTCCCCCCCCCGAAAAGGGTAGATGTTTAGTTAATGACTTTGCCTTGTTTTCCATGCAGGTACATCCTGCGGTGCCTCATCCCCGAACAGAAAAGAGCAGCCTCTGTTCTCCCTGAGGCAGGTGGGAATGATCTGTGAAAGACTACTGAAAGAGCGCGAGGAAAAAATTCGGGAAGAATATGATGAGATTTTGACCGCCAAACTTGCAGGTATGTTTTGATGTTGGTGTAGAAAGTGTGTTACGCAGCAGCATTTTTTTGGGCTGTGGTACACACTTTGCAGTTGCAAGTAAATGTTCCTTCTTCCCACAGAACAATATGATGCCTTCGTCAAGTTCACTCATGATCAACTTATGCGAAGATTTGGAGAGCAGCCTGCCAGCTGTGAGTGTGGAATCTTCACTTTTCCTTTTTTTTCCTCAAAATGTTATTATCGGTCATGTATAGAAAATGCCCCTCTCATCACTTTTCTATTGTAAACTGTGGGGTGGGGGGGGGCTGAGACTTTACTCACACCACCTCTAATGAAATAGAAAAACACGTTAGTAGTTCAGGAGTGATTGGACAATGGTCTCCAAACTGAGGTGGCTTTCACATCTAGATAATTTGGTCAGGACGTTTTGAGCTACCGAGTTTGAGTCTGGTACCAAGTCAGATGCTGACTGGGACCACTCCAAAAAGTTCACCAAAATTGGGATCATTTTAGTTTTGATGGCGTAATTGTTTGCCGCTAGCGCACTGAAGAGGGGCATTTGGCCAGAAACCCAATGAATAACAAGATAAAATGGGAATGCAGTCCATGACTTCCTGTTGTCCATCTTTGATGGGAAACTAATCTCAAAATGCAGATTACATTAAAAAAAAAAAGAAAGAAAGATCAAACGCACCATAGGTTCACGGGAAGATGTTGTGATTGCTATATGGAGATGTAATAGTTCAAGTTGGAACATTGCTGCCAATTTATTTCCACCCTGTCCATTTGAGCCCATGAATCATGACAAAGTAACTCTTGCTTTGTAACTCTAGACTTGTTTTTCTCTGTGGCCAGCTAGCAAGCAGTAGGAAGCCAAAACATCCCCCTGTGAACCCACAAAGTATTTCCACTCATGTCCTAATTTCATTAACCCACCAGTCGGGACTTGATGTGTTGTAACACTGTCCAGTGGACAGTGATGAATGGGAAAATGTTTACAATATAAGAAGCGGAGGCTTGTTAGGGGCCAAACCTCTAAAAATATGTTGGTGTTGAAATGTTCTTATTCTGTTATTCTCCCCCGTTCCTCCATAGATGTTTCCTGAGTGTGTCCGCATGATGCTGGGAATACCGGTTTTTGCTGCAAGCTACTCCAGGGACTCAGTGGGTGTAGTTGGACTTAATCTCCTACCTGTGCCATATTGCTTTTATGTGGACACTGCCTCAAGCCTCAGTCAGTGGCATCTACGTTTGCTGTTGCAGCTAGTGTTAGGAGGGTGTCCTGCTTTCAACATGTTGAGCGGACCTTGTGACTCTACCAGTGGCCGCTTTAACCGCCATGTTGATATTTATTTGGCTTAATTTTGTTGCCTTCTAATAAGGCAAACTGCCATCCAAAAATATCCACTTTTTTACTGTCAAATGTAATACTGTTGCAGAGTTGATGTGAATTGTATAGCTAGAATTGTATGGCAAATACACAATTTAAAAGGGATTGGTCAACCATGGATGGACAAACCAAGGCAGCCGTTAGATTGTACTCTAGGCATCTTTGCTTTTATTCAGCAACGTTTCAAACTCTTCTGGCTATTACTGGTATGACATTTTTACACACTGTATTTTTTTTTCTTTTTACCAGATTTTATTAAATTTATTTGCAGTTGTTACAAGGTTTTGGTTCAAAGAAACAAAATTTTAACAAATAAACTTTACACAAAAATGTCTCAGGTTGCTGCCTTTTTTTCGTACTCCGTTTTTGTTTTTGAATTGGAGTGAATTTTACCATTTGGTAACTATCTGAGCTCCCAGGTTGGCAAGCACCTGTCCAGGTGAACTGCTTTTAAGCGAAGACTTTTTTTTTTGTGTCTGGACCTTTTAACATTGATGTCTCCATTAAAATGAGGTAAAGAAATTTTGTAGAGGGCTCATTTTAATGTCACAAGTACATGGCCGAATTAACCCACCAGGGGGCCCTGGGGCACGCACATCCATTCCTCCGCCCCTCGCCCCGCCAGATAGGCTACGCAAACGATACTAAACATTGTTAAAAGTAATGCAAATACCCAACATGGTAGTCGACGCTATCTATGCATGGGATTCGGATAGTGACTACAAAGTACAACATAATTTTGAATCACAAAACAAACGAGATGAGAATAGCAGCTCACAGCATCAATAGAGACTTTGTAGCTTGGGGCCCCCGCATCATCAGAGGCTTTGTAGCTTGGGGCCCCCGCATGAACAGAGACTTTGTAGCTTGGGGCCCTGCATCAATAGAGACTTTGTAGCTTGGGTCCCCGCATCAATAGAGACTTTGTAGCTTGGGGCCCCCGCATCAACAGAGACTTTGTAGCTTGGGGCCCCCGCATGAACAGAGACTTTGTAGCTTGGGGCCCTGCATCAATAGAGACTTTGTAGCTTGGGTCCCCGCATCAATAGAGACTTTGTAGCTTGGGGCCCCCGCATCAACAGAGACTTTGTAGCTTGGGGCCCCCGCATGAACAGAGACTTTGTAGCTTGGGGCCCTGCATCAATAGAGACTGTAGCTTGGGGCCCCGCATCAATAGAGACTTTGTAGCTTGGGGCCCCCGCATCAACAGAGACTTTGTAGCTTGGGGCCCTGCATCAACAGAGACTTTGTAGCTTGGGGCCCCCGCATCATCAGAGGCTTTGTAGCTTGGGGCCCCCGCATCAATAGAGACTTTGTAGCTTGGGGCCCCCGCATCAACAGAGACTTTGTAGCTTGGGGCCCCGCATCAATAGAGACTTTGTAGCTTGGGGCCCCGCATCAATAGAGACTTTGTAGCTTGGGGCCCCCGCATGAACAGAGACTTTGTAGCTTGGGGCCCCCGCATGAACAGAGACTTTGTAGCTTGGGGCCCTGCATCAATAGAGACTTTGTAGCTTGGGGCCCCGCATCAATAGAGACTTTGTAGCTTGGGGCCCCCGCATCAACAGAGACTTTGTAGCTTGGGGCCCCCGCATCATCAGAGGCTTCGTAGCTTGGGGCTCCCGCATGAACAGAGACTTTGTAGCTTGGGGCCCTGCATCAATAGAGACTTTGTAGCTTGGGGCCCCCGCATCAATAGAGACTTTGTAGCTTGGGGCCCTGCATCAACAGAGACTTTGTAGCTTGGGGCCCTGCATCAACAGAGACTTTGTAGCTTGGGGCCCCTGCATCAACAGAGACTTTGTAGCTTGGGGCCCTGCATCAACAGAGACTTTGTAGCTTGGGGCCCCTGCATCAACAGAGACTTTGTAGCTTGGGGCCCTGCATCAGTAGAGACTAGTTTGGGGCCCCGCAGCAATAGAGACTATGTAGCTTGGGGCCCTGCATCAGCAGAGACTGTAGGTCGGGGCCCCCCGCATCAATAGAGACTATGTAGCTTGGGGCCCCCGCATCAATAGAGACTAGCTTGGGCCGTGCATCGCGACGCAGGGTTGGAACAACGTCCCTTGTAGGGTATGATTGGGGATCCCTACTATACGCCAACACAATACCCCTGACCTTTTGGGGCCCCTCGTGGTCCGGGGCCACGGGGCACCCACCCGGCATGCCCGGTCCATAATTCAGCCTTGCGCAAAATAGTATGAAAGAAGAAAATGGCACAGGTTGACCGAGACGCTTGCTTGCAAAATGCCATTTTGTCGTTCAGCAGATTCACTTCCTTTTATGTCATCAGGGGAGTAAATGTCTTTTTTTTAGTACAAATATGTGCAATATTTTATCATTCACACATACAAAAAAAAAATCCAAGGGCAACGGGACGCGTCCATACAAAAATACTCAACATATTCATTCACTGTTTTGTATTTAACGTGCGCATGGTGTTAATGCCCTGCGTGGAGCCATTCCTCACAAGAAAGGTTCGGGGAGTGTCAATTTAAGTTCAGTGTAAATATATGAACACGGGAACACTTGCCGTTATCGCGTTTATAATGTCGCAATTTGTTCTATACCCCTAAAACTCCGCTAACGTTTCCTTCTCCGAACGTAGGAGTGAATATCGAACGAACCCTGTCGGAACTCGATGTCGTCAGCAACGTAGCGCGCTGTGATTGGTCGGCTAAACAGGAAGCCGCAGGGAAAGCGGAAGTGCGACAAACGTCAACGTGAACGCGCCTGGCGAGCGCACGTCCCACGCAAGATTTGAAATGAACGTTTGCGTGGCGTGAATACGCGTTCGTCCACATGGCTTGTTTCTTAAGGAGAAGCGTGGCAGCGAAGGTAATTGGGCGGAAAGTGGGTTAGAGTGCGGCGAGAGAAGGCCGTCTGACGTTGCTAGCAAGTCGGGATGCCTGGCTCAGGCCAAGGTTGCGATGCTTTTTACGCGTGAGAAATCCCAAAACAAAAACAAGTGGGACACCTCGAGTCACGCAGACACAGTGTACTGTCAGCTGCTGTTGACGTCTCGAATACCCAGACCCTCAAGTATAAGCCAGCCCCCCCCCCCCCCGAAGTACCGTTCGCTTAGAGGTCACTTAGATGACTTATGATGAATAAATACACGTCGGCTTACACCTTCATACTCACGTCTTACTGTATTTCTGTCTGTAGCTAAGCAGGACGCTGCGACAGCCGGAGGATGCCTTCATATCAGCTCTCTCAGCAGTTCCAGTCTCCAAAAAACAGTTAAGTGTGTGTGTGTGTGCGTGCGTGTGTGAGCGCGCGCGCGTATTAATTGGCCGCAATCATGTCATTCAGTGAATAAGCCACGAGTCCTCGATTTGAGGCAGTTCGTATTGGGTACAAGAGTTTCTCAAAGGTTTACTCATCACCTGCTTCTCAGGCAGTCTTCTGACTTCAGACTATCCGTCAACACCCTGCGTTTGAATGGGATTATACCAGCCAGTGGAGATCTCCAGCTGGAGACGGAAGCGTTAGCAAATGAGGTAACAGTCATTATAATGTATCCATTGAAAAGGCATCGCCTATTATAAACGAAACGATACGTGTCTGCCCTTCCGCACTACCTTTAACGTGTTTATTCTGGCATGTAAACAATCTACTACTACTACCTTCGGCTGCTCCCCGTTAGGGGGCGCCACAGCGGATCATCCGCTTCCATCTCCTCCTGTCCTCTGCATCTTCCTCTGTCACACCAGCCACCTGCGTGTCCTCCCTCACCACATCCATAAACCTCCTCTTTGGCCTTCCTCTTTTCCTCTCCCCTGGCAGCTCCATATTCAGCATCCTTCTCCCAGTATACCCAGCATCTCTCCTCCACACATGTCCAAACCGTCTCAATCATGCCTCTCTTGCTTTGTCTCCAAACCGTCCAACCTGAGCTGTCCCTCTAATATACTCCTTCCTAATCCTGTCCTTCTTCGTCACTCCCAGTGAAACTCTCAGCATCTTCAACTCTGCCACCTCCAGCTCCGCCTCCTGTCTTTTCGTCAGTGCCGAAAAGACAGGAGGCATGTAAAAAATATTCTTTTCAATTATTCTGATTTTTGTAAACCACAATTTCAAAGGGTGTTAGGACATGTAACATCTGTCACCCGCCCTGTATTTGTATCTCCTCCAGTTGAAGCAGGACAGTGTAGTGGAGGAAATATCAGCTGGACACGGCGTGATCAACTTTAAAGTTCATCGTCAGCTTCTTGTTCAGGTAGGGAATTTCTCCCTGCTCAGCACTTAAAACAACGGTCTTGAACATGAACTATTAGCTTCATTTTAATTGTAAATACTGCTCTGTTTTCATGGTGATCACATCGTTTCCAGAAAATGTTGGAGCCTTTTGAAGAAGGTTATGACAAATTTGGGCTAAGAAGTGAGCTTTTGAAATCGCTGAAGAAAGGAACAACATTGGTTGAATTTAGGTAGGTTTTTCACTCATTTCACATAAAGAAATAATACACTCAGCTGGATTGCCAACACAGGTTTAAAGCTATTTCGCCACACATCTGATTGGCTTCTTAAACTCTGATGTTAGATGGAGGAACCCCGACTCCCTAGAGATAAATATTCATGTATCAAAATGAACATATTAACAGCTATTATTAGCTGTTAGCTATTATTATTACCTATTATTAACTATTAACAGCTGTTCTACTGCCTTGACTCATCTGACTCATACATGTTCACATTCTCATTTTTATGTTTCAGCTCTCCAAATATAGCAAAAAAATTCCATGCCGGCCATTTGCGGTCCACAATTATCGGTGAGTTTTGCTGAAGTTAGTTTGATAAACAACGGGGGCGCCCCTACTTGGTAGAGCGCGTACCACATAAGGCTGAGCCCTTACCGCTCAAAAGAAAGAAAGAAAAAGAAAAGATAAACAACAGAGGGCACAATATATCAATATTTGTGTCCTGCAGCTCCAATTTAGGGAGAAGAATTTCAAAACTCTTAATAGAGATTTTTATTTCATCTGTTGAGAGTTATATCCTGATTATGAGTTGAATTTTTTAATTGATATTTTGATAGTGCTCTCCCAACCGTGCTGCTCTCACTGGATTGACAGTATGAGCTCTCTCTTTCCAGGTAACTTCATAGCTAACCTTAAACAGTGCCTCGGAAACAGCGTTATCCGTATGAACTACCTTGGGGACTGGGGTATGCAGTTTGGTGAGTGAATAACAGACGCTTTTGTTGTCTTTGTATAAACCTTTTATTGTCCTCAGAGGGGAAACCTCTTTATGAACCGTGTCTGTGTTTTTGCTGTGGATGTAGGTTTGCTGGGGGCTGGCTTCAACCAGTTTGGCTGTCAGGAGAAACTGAAAGAGAATCCCTTACAACATCTATTTGATGTGAGTTTGCATACGTTAAAAAGAAGTAATTAAAGAAGTAATTTAGCACTGTTGCCTCACAGCAAGAAAGTCCTGGGTTCGAACCCCAGGCCACCCCAGGTGCTTTCTGTGTGGCGTTTGCATGTTCTCCCCCGTGTCTGTATGGGTTTCCTCTGGGTGTTCCAGTTTCCTGCCACCATCAAAAAGACACGCATGTTAGGGTTAATACTCCTGTCTGTGCCCCTGAGCAAGGCAATGGAAAGAAGAACTGGAGTTGGTCCCCGGGTGCTGCAGCTGCCCTCTGCTCCTACCCACATCTTGAATTGAGTGTGTGTTTCATTGATATTGATTTAAGGTTGTTTTTTTCAAAGGAGTTTTGGTGGCACGTCTGTGGTGACCCCTAACGGGAGTAGCCAAAAGTAGTCGTAGAAGTAGAAGGCTGATTCAATACCTTTTCCATCCGACACAGACAATTGTAGAGCAGACTTGGGTTAGAATGTGATATTTGTGTCTTGCAGGTCTATGTTCAAGTCAACAGAGAGGCGGAGAACAATGAAGAAATATGGACGGCTGCTAGAGCTTTCTTTCAGAAACTGGAGCAACATGAAGGGCCGGCGATGTCATTATGGAAACAATTCCGTGACATCACGGTCAATGAGTACAAGCAGGTTTATCAGGTACGACCTGCCACACAATCAATAGTTCGTAACATCTGCAAATCCGGTGCCGGGATTGTAACAATGGATTATCTGACTTGATTCTCCTCCTGTCCTTGTCTTTTCCTACCTTTCAGCGCCTAGGCATCCACTTTGACGTTTACTCTGGGGAGTCCTTTCACCAAGAACAAGCCCATGAGGTGGTGCAGCGGCTGCAGGACCAAGGCCTGCTGAAAATAACAGAGTATGCTCTTTAATGTGCTTCCATCAGTTCATGAAATGAGCAGCATGAAGGAAATATCTGTTAAAATGTCGGTCGGTCAGCTGCCCAGCACCTACTTTGTTCATATACTTGACTTCCTATGGAGAGCCAAAAAGGTACAAAGCTTTTCTGATAATTCCAGGTCTTTAAACTTCTTCTTTCGGCTTGTTCCCTGTTTCCCAGGGGTCGCCACAGCGGATTTGATAGTTTCCATGTCAGGTGTTTGACATGGACTGTTTACGGTGTTAGCTAATTTTATTTATTTTTTGGACCCCCCCTTTTCCCCCCCAATTATACCCAGCCAATTACCCCACTCTTCGGAGCCGTCCTGGTTGCTGCTCCACCCCCTCTGCCGATCCGGGGAGGGCTGCAGACTACCACATGCCTCCTCCGATATATGTGGAGTTGCCAGCCACTTCACTTCGACAGTGAGGAGTTTCGCCAGGGGGACGTAGCGCGTGGGAAGATCACGGTATTCCTCTCAGTTCCCCCTTCCCCCGAACAGGCGCCCCAACCGACCAGAGGAGGCGCTATTGCAGTGACCAGGACACATACCCAAATCCGGCTTTCCACCCACAGACACGGCCAATTGTGTCTGTAGGCACGTCTGACCAAGCCAGAGGGTTCACAGGGATTCGAACAGCCGGTCCCCGTGTTGGTAGGCAACGGGATAGACCGCCACGCCACCCAGACACCCCGGTGTTCGCTCATTTTCCCATTTACATCAAAACCTAATCACCTTCCTCTTAAATAGCCAAGTTTTTGTAATTGCATCGTCAAATCCGAGCGGGTCGGCGAGCAGCATTCCAACCAGTATCACGATCCAGTCAAATCCAATATCCCATCCAATCAAATCCCGAGGGATCAAATAAGTTTTGTCTCACCCTAATATTCTGTTTTACTTGTAAATATATCACGTACGAAAGCAAGACGTGCTCTGAATCCCGTGTTATGTTGTCTTTAAATGTGCTGGAAAAATTTAAAAGTTTGAGTTGGTTTTGAAAGCTGGAAACTCACTTCCAAGATGCAAAGTGTTTGCCCTGGACAAAGACTGTAGTCAAAGTCGGTGAATAATGAGAGAGAAATTAAAATGTTCTTTTAAATTGAGGACGAGGCGTGAATGGTTTTTGAAAATTAAAACGAGGACGTGAGTTGACAGACTCCCCTCTTCCATCAGACCTACAGGCTCACTTACGTACTTCAAGAAACTGAAGCTGTTCCTCTTCCAGGCCTACCTTAAGCCTTAGATGGACTCCAAGCTCTTAAAACTCTTAAACTGGTTTATGGCATCGTCCAGCTAATACAAATCACTTACTATTACCAACTTCTACTACCTGCAGTTAACATGCCATGCACTCATGGCTAGATATATCTGTGATACTGATATGTAGCATTGTCAAGCGTATTTCTAGTTTGAATCTCCTGGAACTCCCGGGTCGTCCTCTGTGTGGAGTTTGCATGTTCTCCCCGTGTCTGCGTGGGTTTCCTCCGGGTGCTCCGGTTTCCTCCCACCATCAAAAAGACATGCATGTGGGCGTCCGGGTAGCGCGGCGGTCTATTCCGTTGCCTACCAACACGGGGATCGCCTGTTCGAATCCCCGTGTTACCTCCGGCTTGGTCGGGCGTCCGTGCAGACACAATTGGCCGTTTCTGCGGGTGGGAAGCCGGATGTGGGTATGCGTCCTGGTCGCTGCACTAGCGCCTCCTCTGGCCGGACCGAGGCATGGCAAGATGAACTGGAGTTGGTCCCCGGGCGCTGCAGCTGCCCACTGCTCCTAGCTACACAGCTAGGCGGGGCTAAATGCAGATCAAGAATTTCCCCATGGAGATTAATATAGTAGATAAACAAAAACCCAACTATCTGCTTAGTTGCAACTCTCTTGCAAGTCGCTGTGGACAAAAGCGCCTGCTAACTGTAGAAATGTGAATGTAAGACAGGGCGGGACTAAAACACACCTATTGAAGTGGTAACACAACAGAAGGTTCCCAGGAGAATCAGGTCTCTCACTTCCTTGTGTTGTCAACACACACTGATGATACATTATTCTGTTGTCATTATCAAATGACGGTTTGGTCTCATGGAGATTTGATGCGTTGACAGGAAAGGAACCAGTGCGGTGGATCTCTCCCCGGCTGGAGACATGTCCAGCTGCTGCACAGTACTCCGCAGTGATGGCACCTCTCTCTATATTACCAGGTCAGAGGTCGTCTGCTCATATCAGTAGAAAACACTTTTAATCAGGTTATTTTTCACCGTTAGGCATGACTGTGGGGAGTATTGCAGGTGATTTAAACAAGACCCTGGGGCGGCACGGTGGCGCAGTGGTTAGCGCGGTCGCCTCACAGCAAGAAGGTCCTGGGTTCGAGCCCCAGGGTAGTCCAACCTTGGGGGTCGTCTTGGGTCGTCCTCTGTGTGGAGTTTACATGTTCTCCCCATGTCTGTGTGGGTTTCCTCCCACAGTCCAAAGACATGTAGGTCAGGTGAATTGACCGTACTAAATTGTCACTAGGTATGAATGTGTGTGTGTGTGTGTGTATGTGTGTGGGCCCTGTGATGGCCTGGCGGCCTGTCCAGGGTGTCTCCCCGCCTGCCACCCAATGACTGCTGGGATAGGCTCCAGCATACTCATGACCCCGAGAGCAGGATAAGTGGTTTGGATAATGAATGAATGAAAGAATGGATGAATTAAACAACACCTGGATCAGCCTTTAATTATTAATACTGACATACCTAAGTCATGGAAATGATGCTACGTGTGAGGAAAAAGTTACAGAAAACATTTTGCAAAAATGTGAACTAATCCTCACTTTGGCTTTTAAACACGGTCAGAGAAAAGTAAGACGAAAACTGAAAGCGCAGCAACAAACCATGAATTCCTGGTGGACATGAAGACATTTTCATTTCTATTTGCGTCATCAGAGGAGCCCTTGAATAAGTGGTAATAACTGCTTATGTAGTGTTTTGCTTTGTCTTTCGCAGGGACATTGCTGCAGCTATAGATCGGAAGGAACAGTACCATTTTGATGAGATGATTTATGTGGTAAGGGTACTGGTTCACCCAAACACGCAGTATTTTCTTATTAATTGTACTTTCAAGCAGACTCCAGGTATGGGTACACGTGTGTGAGTAAGGGAAGTTGTCAGAGAGCTGTGAAATGCACTTTAGTGCAGACGTATCAGCTGCTTTCGCTGAAAACCTCCACCCGCTCCGGTCGAATGTGTGCGTCTGAGTGCGGCGTGATGGTGTGGGTTTGTTTTAACGAAAACCTGCACTTTCTTGACTGTCGGGTGTTTTGACATTTCTGCCTAAATACGTCACCGATGAATAAACAGATAGAAAAGAATGGATTTCACTTCACACCATAAATTTTCTTCAGTGTTCAAGTTACAAATGCGGCACCTGCGGTTAGCGCGGTCGCCTCACAGCAAGATGGTCCTGGGTTCGAGCCCCGGGGTAGTCCAACCTTGGTGGGTCGTCCCGGGTCGTCCTCTGTGTGGAGTTTGGATGTTCTCCTCGTGTCTGTGTGGGTTTCCTCCCACAGTCCAAAGACATGTAGGTCAGGTGAATCGCCCATACTAAATTGTCACTAGGTATGAATGTGTGTGTGTGTGTGTTTGTGTGTGTCGGCCCTGTGATGGCCTGGCAGCCTGTCCAGGGTGTCTCCCCACCTGCTGCCCAATGACTGCTGGGATATGCTCCAGCAGCCCCGTGACCCTGAGAGCAGGATAGGCGGTTTGGATAATGGGTGGATGGACTTTGCTCTGTTTCGATTTGAAGCTCTGCTAAGAATGATACTCTTTTGGGCCTAATTATTACCTACCATTCATCCCCCTACACTCCTTCTAGTTTAGTTTCAACATTTATTTGGGAAGGGACGATGTACATTAATCACCATTCAAAACCAATGTAAATGTACCCGAGTTAGCTGATGGACTAGTTTCCATCGGCAGTCCTGGTGTTGTTCGGCATGTGTGTTAGTGTCAGTGTAAAACTACTCCCCTATGAAAATGGAAAAATTGCCATTTTAGTTTAACATCCATAGCTGTCATATTTGCCCCCACTGTAACTGTGCCAAAGTGAAATCCTATAATATTCCTGTCTTCTATAACTTTGTCTTATGTACTTTAAATTGTAAAAGCTCTGCAAGTGTACCTTCGAGCTTTACTGCACTTCCTGTTGAAGATCATCTATATTCGAACCACTGAATTTTGATGTGTGCTTGTTTCTTCTTGTTTTTTTTTAAGACAGACAAAAGTCAAGAGCATCATTTCCACCAGCTGTTCCAGGTTCTGCCGGCTATGGGATACTCGTGGGCTGGGAGGTAACTCTACAAATGCTTGCCCTTGTCTAAGGCGTGACTCGCCTTGCTGACAAAACGAGTTTCGCCGTGTTTGTTTAACTCATAGGAAGTAGACGTGGTAATGCATCGCCTGGTGCTTTACGGCGGGGGTGGTTATTGTAATTCAAGAACTCCCATGGTTCTTATTTCATTAGTACTGATGCAGCCACCCGACCTTAAAACATGTCTCGGGCGTTTGAGTAGCGATCCGATCCCTAACCATGTACAAGTCCTGGTGTGAATGCAACTGAGCGGCACGGTGGAGGGGTAGGGGGGTGGGGTGGAGGGGGGGGGGTTGTATCAGATTGCTCACCTCAGGAGATGGTTTGAGAAGCATTGTGGCTGCAGGTTGGGTAAGTGCGACTGGATCCGTTTCCCCAAAGCCAGATAACATCATCTCTACTACCCCCCCTAAAGCGTCATGTGACCCTGACTACACCAGACACGGATGCAGCACGTCACGTGGGCAGGGTGGAGCGGGTTTTGTGTGTTTTTTTATCTGCTACACCAGCTACGTAAGGTCTGTGTTGTGGGTGTGATTGCGGGCCAGCCCGTTTTTTCTGCTTCGCTGCGTTGCCTACTGAGTTTGGCTAAGTGATACTGCAGTTAGTAATGCAGGGTGTGGCAGCGTGTGCTATATTAACTGGTACTGAGTTAATTAATTACATCGTTTTAATTGTAGGATCATGGATACACGTGGATTTGATTGATTTATTTTAATGTGCAATGAACCCTCCCCCCCCCCGCAAGGCTGCATTGTTGGCATCACATTGCATCTGGCGCAATGAGGTGTTTGTTTTAATCTTTTTTTGTTTTTTGTTTTTCCCCCTTTTTTCTCCCCAATTGTATCTGACCAATTACCCCACTCTTCCGAGCCGCCCGGTCGCTGCTCTACCCCCTCCGCTGGTCCGGGGAGGGGTGCAGACTACCACATGCCTCCTCCGATACATGTGGAGTCGCCAGCTGCTTCTTTTCACCTGACAGTGAGGAGTTTCACCAGGGGGACGTAGCGCGTGGGAGGATCACGCTATTCCCCCCAGTTCCCCCTCCCCCCTGGAATAGGCACCCCGACCGACTAGAGGAGGCGCTAGTGCAGTGACCAGGACATGTACCCACATCCGGCTTCCCACCCGCAGATACGGCCAATTGTGTCTGTAGGGATGCCCAACCAAGCCGGAGGTAACGCGGGGATTCGAACCGGCGATCCCCGTGTTGGTAGGCAACGGAATAGACTGCTACGCCACCCAGACACCCTGTTTTAATCAGATTGTACTTGCTTTTTACACAGATCTATTTAGTTTTTGCCTGTCGGAGGGCCACGTAGCCATGCATAGACACGTCTGTAGCAGACGTGTCACGCCACATCCGTGCCTGGTGTATTTAGGGCGTAACTCTTTCATAAAGACAAACACTACACGCACAACTGCAGACCGCTCAGTTCCTCCTTCCAAACAGGTGTGGGACATGACGTTACACTCCACACCTGGTGCAGCATACCTGCTGCGGAGCCACTACCATGATTTTATGGCCATGCACAGGTGTGTGTGTTTCTTCTTATCAAAACGGGCCACATCCTGTCGCAGATTAAGTCAAACAAGACATTAGGATGATGACGCTACATCAGTAACAGGAGACGGTGATCCTCTACCACCAGTCCACACTCTGCTTTCGCTCCTAAGTTGTCAAAACTTGCATTCGTTAACCAGATGCGTACCTATGGCAACGTCATTAAAACACCCATATGTCCTCTGCAATCGTGTGTTAACCACCACAACCAGCTTCTTCTGTGTGTGTTTTAAACGACTTCTTCTGGAGCACCTAACATCTCTGGGGAAGTGAAACAATGGGCAAAATTGGTTTACATTTAAGGAGACTTCATATTGCCTGGGAAAGTGCTGGGATAGTGCAGTCAAGTTTCCATCTGGTGACTGGAGACACAGTTTTGATGATGAGAATTAACAGAATCTGGAAAGATCACGATTCGGGTACAATCTGGAAAGGTGTCACCTAAAATGTCGAGTGTAAATGGGGACGCAGTCAGAAACTCTCCACAGCACATGACCGGTGTTGTGCGAGATGCCTCCATGCTAATGTCCGTGTCTGCCCTGGCCGTCTGGCTGTTGTGTTACAGGTGCCAGCATGTGCCCTTTGGCCTGGTGCGGGGTATGAATACCAGAAGTGGCGAGGTGGTGTTCCTGGAGGACGTACTGGATGAAGCGCGGGCTCGGATGCTGCAAAACATGAGCCAGTCAAAGAGTAAAACTGTTGACACACTATGGGGCTATGGGGCAGCTCTGGGGCCACACAGATCAGACCCAGGGTCCAAAATGTTTCTGCTTGTTCTCCAAATTAAAGAGCCGTGTAATCGGTACAACAATACAGAGGCAACATATTGTGAGGGTGAAACCATACGGTTGCCATTGCAGATTAAGAAAAGCAAAAATAGAAAGAAGTGGAATACTTCAGTAAAATTGTCCATCTCCATTGCTTCAGAATAGCTTATTTGTGTGATAGTAGCAAGAGAAGTGCCTGACAGGGGGATAATAAGCTTGCATTTGGGGAAGACAACTGTACCAAGGTAGGCGCATTACGTCTGAATCATGTTCACAGCAACGAAGGAAATGGACTGCCCAGAGGACACGGCTGAGAAAGTGGGAATCAGTGCACTTATAGTACAAGTAAGTGAACAAACACAACACGGGAGACTCCTAAACCTTGCCCGTCTGACGCCTAGCTTCAGTTTTTCTTTGGTTGCTTTCCTCATTTGTGTGCCATGCAAATAATCTGGGAAACAAGTGTTGCCTTTGGGAAGAGCTCGTCGCCAGAAGTCAAATGACCTCTAACGCTCCAAACATACCAAATGAGTACTGCTTTGAGAGGAAAATCATTTGTGTCATCAAAACTTGAGCGTCTGTACCCATTACATGTGTTATTTTGCTAATGAGGACATTTATATTCTTTGTTTCAGGACTTCAGAGGTCCCCTGGAGTCAGATTATAAATTTGACTGGGACAGGATGCTCCAGGCCCGGGGAGACACGGGCGTATTCCTGCAGTACACACATGCCCGCCTGTGCAGGTGGGTCATTGAAACTGGGTCAAAATCATTTAAACATACTGAAAACATACCGAAAAACAAACGAAAGAAAGTGACTTGGAGAAGAACTTAGTTTAATGGCTCCAAAACTGTGATTTAAGAGCCGTTAAGATGTGAAGTATTAAGATGCTAGGTGTTGAAGTCAGTCATATGTGAAATCTTATTTTGTTGCCGCAGTTTGATGCGGAGAAACAATGGTGTCGCGGCAGGTGGATTTGATCCGTCTCTCCTGCTTGAAGAGAGAAGCATTGCCATTCTCCAGCACCTTCTCCGGTAATCTTAACACCCTCTCGATGTGACTTTTAGCTTTCACATATCATTTAACATTGGGAATCGTGACACGAAAGACATTTGAGTGTGATCTGCCCGAAGACGTCCATAGGCGGTGTTATACGGAATAACTGCTCCCACATCTCATCTTAAAAAATGTGCTGCTGTGTATTTGTAGTTATGACGAGGTGTTATATCAGTCTGCCAAGGATCTGCAGCCCAAACATCTCGTCCACTTTCTGCTGAGGCTTTGGTGAGTAACAGGATTAGATCAGGGCATTAGGCGCAAGGCACATTCCTGAGAAGAACTGAATTTCATGCGAGACAAAACCGTATAACTTTAAACACTGTGCTATTGCCATTTGCTGTTTCAGCCACCTGGTTGCCTCAGCACACAAGGAGCTCCCGGTGAAAGGGAGCCCCGATGAAGTTGCTCAGGTAGGTTGAACATTATGACTTCACATGTATTTTGTTTTCATCCGAGCCAAAAGATGTCTCCTTTCAACGTACCACAGCAAACTGAGTAAAACTGTAATGTTTTCCTTGGGATTATAACTGAGTTGCCAGTTTATTAGGTACACCCCCCCCCTCCCCAGGTTCACAGAAATGGTACATTCCAACATATGTCACATGACTGTGGTGAGTGGTATACATCAGACAGACCAGCGTTTCTAGCATCAGTTAGTGTTCAATTAAGCGTCGGAACGAGCACTTTGAACCTGACATGATAGTTGGCGTAAGGCGTGTGGGCTCAAGCATCTCCCTGGCTGTCTTCCTGGGCTTTTCACGCGCAACCCTTTCAAGGGTTTGCCAAGAATGGTCCCAAAAAAAAAAACAATGATCAACAATTCTGTGGACAACAACAGCTTGTGGAACAGAGGGGTCAAAGGTGAATGGCAAGAATTGTGCAAGTGAGCAGATGGGCCACAACCAGCCAAATAGCATCCGAATTCAACATTGGTGTGCGCAATGTAATCTCAGAACACAGCATTTATGGGACTTTATCTCAAATTGGTTACAACTGCTGAAGATGATGTCCGGTGCCGATGTTGTCTGCGGAGAACAAGAAAGCGCATCTCCAGGGGGCACAGGAGCATCAAAACTGGACTGTTGAGGAATGGAAAAAACGTTGCCTGGTCAGAAGAATCCAGGTTTCTTTAGTGTCATGCTGTGGGAAGATCAGAATTTGGCACAAACAACTTGAGTGCGTGGAGCCGTCCTGTGGTGTCAACAGTACCAGCTGGAGATGGCAGTGTAATGGTGTGGGGAATTTGTTCCAGGCTCATGTAAGGGCCCCTCCTACCCATTAAAGAGCTTCTGAACACAATTGCATATCTTAAGATTGTTGCTGAACAGGTTCATCCCTTCATGGCAACAGTTTATCCACACTCGGATGGACGCTTAAGGCATGATAATACACCATGTCACAAAGCGCGTATTGTCACCGAATGGTTCTGGGAGAGTGAGTTTTCGTTGCTTCAGTGGCCTGCCCAGTCCCTGAACCTCAGCCCTATTGAACATCTTTGAGGTAGAAAGGGCTGTTGCAGCAAGACTGTGCAGCTGTCCAATTTGCAGCCAAGTGTGCAATGTAATAATTTCCATGGCACAACATTCCTGCACAATGCATCCAGCATGTTGTAGAATCCTAGACTCACAAGTCAGTCTCTAAACTAGCAACACGAGCATTACAGGATGGCTCAGCTGCAGTCACCGAAGAAAACTCCTTCAAAGTTTGTTGTTTGTCGCATTTGTGGCAAAACATATTTATCAGTTAAAAACAAACACAATCTTTTAAGTCAAGTCAATTTTAGTTGTATAGCCTAATATCACAAATTACAAATTTGCCTCAGTGGGCTTTACAGCAACACAACATCCTGTCCTTTGACCCTTGCATCGGATAAGGAACACCTTCCTAAAAAACCTCTTTAACGGGGAGAAAAAATAGGAAGAAAACTCAGGGAGAGCAACAGAGGAGGGATCTCTCCCCCAAGATGAACAGACGTGCGATGGAAGTTGTGTTTGCAGAATACAACATTTAAAGAGAATAACAGAATTATAATGGAATTACAAGACATATGAACAATAAAGACAGAAGAAGAAGGACAGGATTAGGAACGAGTATATTAGAGGGACAGCTCAGGTTGGACAGTTTGGAGACAAAGCAAGAGAGGCAAGACTGAGGTGGTTTGGACATGTGTGGAGGAGAGATGCTGGGTATATTGGGAGAAGGATGCTGAATATGGAGCTGCCAGGGAAGAGAAGAGGAAGGCCAAAGAGGAGGTTTATGGATGTGGTGAGGGAGGACATGCAGGTGGCTGGTGTGACAGAGGAAGATGCAGAGGACAGGAAGAGATGGAAACAGATGATCCGCTGTGGCGACCCCTAACGGGAGCAGCCGAAAGCAGTAGTAGTAGATAAGATATATGAAGAATATGATGAGGAGGATGCCAAGCAGTGTCCAGGTTTATTAAGATGTGATTCATCTGTCTGGTCAGAAACTGTAATTGCAGTTTTAATGTGATTTAGAGGAGACATGATGTCACACAAAAAAACAACATATTCCATCTCCTTAATTTCACTTAAAAACCTCTTGGGGCTTTTTTGCTCCGCAGTCCGGATAAAAATGATGCAAGCTCATCGCAAAGGTCGCACACCTTCTCCAACACACGGCCTTTGCTCAACCAGCAAACATCATCACATCCAAGCCATTCCTCTCAAAGAACGGCGTTAAACCATTAAAGATGATTTTTCCAGTTGTGCGCCCAGGCAGAGGAAGCAAACAAAGTAGCTCTTCCCATCAAAAACAGATAGCTGTTCCATATCGGTTTGGTCACAGGACGAGTGTATGGCTAGTGATATGGCTTCTGTTTTCTTCAAACTGATGAGCAGATTGGAAAAACACTCCTCCGCTAAAAGTTCCACTCTACTTGTTGCCATGTTAGCCGACAACGGCACCTGCTTTAATAGCGCCACAACCGCGTTCTTGTTTTTTCTCAACATGACTTAAATCTTTGCCAGCCATATCAATTGCACACGTTTTAAATCAACGCAGCATCAGCGAATGGCTTCTCAGCTTCAGCAAGTCGATGAAACAGGCAACGATGCAGCTGTTGCACTCTCATGTGCCAATGTTGATTTACAGATAGCAGAAACTGAGTGCTTGTATGATGTTGTATGATCGTATTTGCTATTTCTAGTTTGCGGTGATCTGATTTTGTAGGGTAGTTGGCATTAAAATCGGCAGCATGCATAGTGTTGAAATGCCACGGGAGATTATCTGCTGTGCAGACAGCAACGGTCTGCATGCATATCAAATATGTTGGCTTGGCATTGGCGTGGTCCAGTAAAATAAAACAAAACTGATCAGGCCAGTCCGATGTGAACTGACGGTTTTCCTGGTCGACGTTGCGCTTTTTTCACGCAGGCCATGTTCTTGGTTTAGAACAGTTATTATCTGTGACTTAGCTGGTGAGTGGCTCTGTCTAGTCAAGGACCGTAGAGAGCACGGAGTACGTCTTTCATCTACGCACGCTCTACGGCATAGGTCAAGTGTATGGTGTGGAGTGAGGTCAAAATAAAGTAGAGCAGCACACACTTTTCACATGTGCACTTGATTTCACATGTTATGACAGGTGCGTTAGTGCCAATTGGTCCGTGCAGGCCAGACATCTGGCTCTTGTGGGCCGGACCTGGCCTGTCGGCCACTTACTGGGATTCGGGGATGTAGGGCCTTATATATGATAAGCAGTGTCTTGAAGTCTATTCTATAATTTACTGGAAGCCAATGAAGGGATGCGAGGATTGGTGTGATGTAAGATCTAAGATTGGTATTGGTTAGCAGCCTGGCTGCAGCGTTTTGCTGAAAAGGCGGCTAAAGCGCTCTGAGCCCTTACCTAGAGATGGAATGGGGCCAGGCAGGATACAGTTTTTGCCCAGGCTCTCTAAGGTTAGAGTGAGGACTCAAAGTCAGACTGTAGCTTTAATGATTGCCTTGACATGACGTCATTGGTTCCAATGTACACGAAAACAGTGTGGACAGTTGGATGGCAATCAGGTATGGCTGGAATGTGTATAGAGACATCAGGAACTTTACTACAGTAAGTTATGCTATCAGGGAGCTTAAAGAACCTGGAGATTGAATTGCCAGTCATAAGTATTTTAGGTTGCCTGTTGAGGCATCCTCCATCGTAGATCATCAGCTTTCGATAACGAAGGTCATCAGTGTCATCTACCACACCCACCATGGTAGGGACCTCGGTGGTAGTGGTGGAGGGAGAGGGTAGTTGGACAGCTCAAGGCCGAAGGGACGGTGGTGTGGAGTAAGTGAGCTCGACTCGTGAACACTTGGTCTTGGGGATGTAGAGTGGAGAGCAAGCGGGCTGGGTGTTGCAGGATGTTTCCTAGTCGGTGGTGTAGCTCTGTTGCCGACATCAGCCACCAGGGTAACTGGCTGGAGTATGTTGTCAGCAAGCTCTATCAACAGCAAGAATGAGTTTGCCAGGGGCAGATGAAAGTCAGGGTCAAACAGGGGGATAGAGAGCCATCTCTTTCCCTTAACCACTGAGGACCAGCTATGAGGGGGACCCAGACTGTCAACCAGACCTCCAGGCTCCTCTGGATCGGACTGGATGGCAGCTAACCGAGCATAGTTGAGCTTGGTGATATTGGAGATCTTTGATCAAAGTCTCTATGGATTGAAGCTCGGTTTTAATGCAGGTGAGTTCAGTGGCCGATGCCATTATAGTTAGTTTAGCTTAGCCGCCAGGCTAAAGATGAGCCTAGGCTAAAGGCAAGCCTAGCTAAGCTGGTGTAGCCCCGTTGCCGACATCAGCCACCGGGGTAACTGGCTGGAACAGGTAGTCCAAAGCAATCCTGCAAGTCATACAAGTAGGAATAGGTTTGTTCGAGGCCATTCTCACTGCTGCTATAGCAACTGTTTTGCATTGGTAGGCGGAGATCTCTGGTTGTCTGTTATCACAAGACTAGTAGAATCCATGCCCAGATGACTTCATGCTATTCGGAAGGCCAAAGGAAGCACAACACGCGACTAGGTAGGTGTACCTAATAAACTGGCAACTCAGTGTATATTACTGTGATAACTGAAGATTCATAATAGTTATTGAATATCGACAGGCAAGGCTGCGACTGTTCAGAGGGGCTTGCTCTGTCCTGGCCAGTGGAATGAGGATCCTGGGCATCATACCTGTTGATAAAATGTGAATCCTATCAGCGTCAGTTCTCACTTGATCACTGTCACTGTAACCATTATAATTTATATGTAAATAAAAGCCTTAATATTTTACAAACACTATCCTCTCTAGAATCATTCTTAAAAAAAATACAATGACTACCATCACCATGATGCTGCAGTGAGTGACGGAGGGTATTCCCATTTGGAGTGCAGTGGAAAGCTCTTACCATCAGAGTACATTAAAGTCTTATCCGCTGGCTATGGATGGTGTTCCTGAGTTTGTTACTTGTCTTAGTACTGTCAGCTGTTATTGCAGTAGTCGGCCTCTTCCATCAGCTGCTCAATTATATGTTCTTGTCAGAATATGGCTGGTGCAGTGGAAATAGTGACAATAATCTGAACAGTATGAAAATCTGTAAGTCTCCATTCAGCATACAGTTTAAATGGCATCACTGTTCAACTCGGTTTCCCCAAAGGCTGCTTTTATAATAGAACTGGGGTGGCAGATGTGTGCTGCTCACAATAAGGGCTCGTCGACCAGATGAGACATTAATAAAAAATGTCCATGCTCAGTGTGACAAAGAACTAATTTCAGAAGTACCACGTTACATCTTTTTAGTTATCCGGTCGGCAGTGTGACCCTCCAAATTATCTTGCTGCTACGACTCCTTGAAATACCTGGTTGGTCTGCAGTTTGACTGCAGAGAGAAATTGAAATTACATTTAAAGAAACGGGATATAAATAAGAAATGGGAGAAAACGGGAATGGGATTTGAAATGACATCTGTGAACATGCAACGCAAACTCGGCATTAGTTGACATCTCTTGAAATATGTTGGCGTTGAAGAGACTCTTAAGAACTGACATGCTACAGAGGCGGTCATCTGGGGAGCTGAAGCTCAGCACTCCCAGCTGGCCGAGGGCAATTCAGATACGCGGATCCAGATTTACTGGAGAACCTGATAATTAATAAATAATAATAATTTTTTTTACAGAAATGCCAGGGTACTGTACCATTTTCTTGGTTTAATTGAGTATACATTAAGAAAATGCTGGTGAATTTAAACATATCCAACGCTTATATCACAGTATAAAACAAAAAACACAGTTTGGCACTTGGTTGGAATGAAAATAACGTGTATTTTACATTGCACCTTTCCAGAAGCCAACGCAGCGTGATTTAGCCATGTCGCGTGCTGTCTGCTACATCATCGTCGCCATCATCATTTCAAGTCAAACACATAGTTTACAGTTTTACTATTACAGTTTTAATATGACCAAACAACTAGTAGCAGCTAGGAAGAAGCTAACAGAGTTAATGCTATTTGTAAGTCACAAAGGAAATGACACATGCAGAAAGCTTTCATTTGACTGTTGGTCGAGTAAAAGAAATACATACTTACATACTGACTCTCGCTCGCTGTCGCGGTCCCAGGATAAACAGTCGGCACAGCATCGCACTTCAAAAACCTAATTTCGTGTAAAACCCGGTGATTTTTGCGTTAGGTTATGAAAACACTCCTCACTGAAATGAGCGTTGCAGATCAGCAGTCCCTCCAGGTTTGCAGGCCTGTGAGTCTGTAAATAAATCCATAACCATTTCAGCAATATTGCGGGATTTTTTTTTTTTGGTAGATAGTGAAGGGAAGCTCAAGGGTCCGGTTTACGTCCAAAAACTGCACACTCTTACCACGTATTGCTGTTAAAACTTTCCCTATGCTAACGCAAACTCGCTGTCCAAGTCCGCTCCGCGCAGGAGGTGTGACGTTTCTTCGCCTGCCCCGAGTTTGCATATTGGACGGCGATTGGCGACGTACCAAATGTGAATCTCGGATTTTAGGGATGTGCACAGACAGCTCCTCCAGTAGGGGAACGTGAAAACACCGCTCTGGTGACAAACTCTGCACAGGATACACATTAGTAGAGTCAAGGCCGGCCATTTTAGGGGGCAAAAACATAAGAAAAACACATTTTTGAGCGGAGGGGTACTTTAAGACAGAACAACCGTGGAAGTCTATGTCATCATTCATTTTCAGTAAGGGCTTTGAAAATGATGGTTTGCCACAAAAAAAAAAGAATAGGACTCAGTCTCACACGATAAAAAGGGCACATTGATTTATCACAGAATTAAACTGGCACTACATTATAAAACGTAGCAAGACATGCAGTCCATTGTCCGCGCGTTTTCACAGGTCGTCCTGTGAGCCGCGCATATCAGTAAGGATAACTCGATGACAGAATAATACGAGACATTAACAATCCACAGTTCAAAAGCAGCCCTCAACAGAAAAACAAACAAACTGACAAGAGTCCGGGATGACATGTTGAACGTCGCCATGAGCAGCAGTCCAAGTGGTATTTCTGTGCCCCCCTACAAGAGACACACTGCGGGACCAACATTTGTGTCACAAAACCGTTACTGCATTTCAAAGCCGAATAGATGTCCTGGGACATCTTCTAAAAGTTTTAACTGGAAAGGGGTCGTGTTAGCTTGGACCGAAAATGTGTGTGTGTGTGTGGGGGGGGGGGGGGGGGGCAGGTGTTTGTGAGTGTGTGGTGGTAGTCGGCAGAGCAAAGACCTCTTACAGAGCTGAATTCAGAACCAACCAGAATCCAGTGAACCTTTGAGGAGAATAGCAGGAGGTGGGCGATGGGCGCAAGATCCCCGGCTCTGCAGGTGCTCTTCGAGACCTCCGGAGGCTGGTTCCGCACAGATCTCGCCCTGGACTGAGGGGGAAAAGCTGTTCTTGTCCAGGTCCGAGACTCAGATATTCATCAGCTTCTGTTTTGACTCTTTATCTGTATCTACTCTGAGCAGCTTAGACGTGTCCTGCTTTGGAAGTCCATATAGGTAGATGGACACACACACCAACATGGCGCCTAAGGTGAAGGTGGCCGCTGTAGGAAATGAAGAGAAAGGCAACATCAGATTTGATAAAAATACACACAATGTGCCACTTAAGTTATTAAGTAAAGATGTGAGGGAAATTTAGTCACTTACAGAAAGGGAAATTTTAGGATGCTGTCATTTTTTTAAATGTAGAACAAGTAACTTTGACCTTTTTTTCCTTTTAAAATGCAGAAGACAGCAATTCTAAATACATATTCTGCAAAATACTTGATTGGCTGATCAGAACTGAGCAATAATATCAATATATCTATAATCCTAATATGGCGATACAGCTTAAATGTTGTCATTTCCTGGTCTTAAAGTCTGCATTACAATAACGCGAGACAATTTTCTGAACTGTTTTATCTGAGTGAAATGAACAATGACCGTCTACCTGCTTGGTCGTCATATCCACATTACCAATGATCATTTCTCAACATTTTCCCTGAGTGTAAATATCTTATGAAAGCAGCAAAAGTCCTCCCCAAAATATCCTCACATTAGATGCATTTAGTCAACCCAGTCCTAAGATTATAGACCCTACAGTTAGCCGTCCTCCTCAAACCTCTGAAGGACACCAACAGCAGACCATATGAATTCACTGTAGGCTGGTTCTGTCACGAAAACCACTAAGACACTTCCAATTTTAGAAAAGCAGCAATGCGGTATAGATCATCACAAGTGATACCCCACAGACATCGCAAGTGTTCTCCGCAGGGAAACAACAGGAACAAGCTTTTCCCTGTCAAACAACTAAAGTTGTTACTCTGAACCCTAGATGACACAAGGCCACTTTGCCGAGCTACTAAGACTCCCCTTAGGATTTGAATAAGGAGATACAAATATCACTTTTTCACCGCCGATGCAGATTCCGAGTATGAATCTTTTAAGTTTCAGCTGATCCATTACTTTTGCCGAACAACGCACTTTGCCCATTAGTTTGGGGGGGTCAATGAGCAAGATAATTGAGATAGTCAGAAAAATATACTGGCCTCCATGTGCCAAAAATGCAGTAAATCAAGCCATTTTACTTTTATTTATGACTCGTTACTCATGATTTGGTATCAGATTTTAGTCTTGGGTGAAATCTCCAATACTCAATTTCAAGCTGGTACCAGCATCGGTGCATCCCTAGATGTCAAGAAGTAAAACTCAACTACTCAACTTACAGCATTTTATACTAGGTTTTCAAAACGCTTTGTGTCACCAACGTGGAGATGAAAAAGCCGACTTACTTATCTGGAGGCCAAACAAGAGGACAGAGGCCACAGTGGAGAGGATGATGGCTGCCGCCGCAGAGAAACCCTTCATGATGTTGTCTGTGTATTTCACCACCACTGACGTGTACAGACCACCCACACTGGCTAGGACTGGCGGGAGGGGACCAGATACACATCAACATCCACGCAAAACCAGGTGAAAAGAAACACTGTAAATGTGTGTGTGGGGGGGGGTCCGTTTCTTTGGAGGCTTACTCACATACAACGAAGCACACCCAGGGGGTGTAACCGAAGAAGAAACCTTTCTCCAGAACCTTGTCGCCGTCGGTCACGAAAACGCCGGCGAGGGTCACCACAATTCCCGAAAGGTACATCTGGATGTTTCTCACCCAGAGGGATGTGTCCGAGCTCTTCAGGACCTTCTCGAAGTACACACCTTGACCAGAACCACAAAAAAAACCACAATTTTACATACCGTAAAAATGCAAAAGTATTTCAAGTTGGATAGGAGGCCCATCTAACTGAAATAAATGAGAACACAAAAAAAAAACAACGTTTATACAAGTCATCAGGCTGCGGTGTGTGTTTTTTGGAACTAGAACAAAAAGGAGTGCGATGACAATCTTGGGAAATAAGCCAAATTCAACAAAGACCGAGTCACTCGTTCAGCGAGGAGGCTTTCATTTGGTATCAGCTGGAGGACCAATCTTTGTGTTGCCCCATATTTATTTTAGTTGGTTACACATAAAAACACTAGTGTTTTAATGGAAAAGTCAGGTCATTTTGGTATCATCCAAAAAAAAAAGTCTGCATAGGCATCATACCACACCTAAAAATGCACAGACACGCAACGGCTACCAGACTGCTCTTTGCACAATGGTTAACTATTCGCAGACATGACAAGAAAACATTCTGTAGTCTTTTCAGACATCGGTTGTGTATCAACGTATCTGAAATATGTTGCATTATGGAGGATTTTAACACTGCAAAACTACCTGCAAATCCAGAGCACAGGACTGCAACAGCAATCGCTACAAACCCGAGGAAAGGATTTTGCTCAATCTGAAAAAGACAGAAGAATGCAGTGGGGGTGATCATCTAAATAAGGGCGGGGAGCTGACTCAAGACTTCAGCAATGCTTTTGACGATGGTTTTTACGGCTGCTCCTGCCCTACCTGGACTTTAGTGGCCTCTACGGGCTTCCACTGGACGAGGGTGACCCCCCCGCACAGCATGAAGACAGAGAACCACTGCAGCCGACTGAGCGAGCGGCTCAGCATGAGGACTGTACACAGGGCTGTGCACGGGATCTTCAGCTGATAGGTCACCTAAACAGGGAAAAACATTTGGGATTTTTTTTTTTTAGCAGATTATTTTTCATATGACATTGTGGGTAGAAATTGTTCCTGATTTTATGAGTTTTTTTGTTTTTTTGCATCACCAGCATTCTACATTGAAACAGAGGGCAGCTCAGTGCAAACTTAATTTCTTCCTTCCAAGGAGACTACTACTGTATTTGGTGAAGAAAAATGACTGGTAGAAATGTCTAAAATGCTAAAGCGCATTTTTAACTTGTCAGAGTTTACAACTCTGGAGATATTCAGTATTGCATGCGGATGAAATAATGCGTTCATTTGAGAGACGGACAAAATGGGTTCGAGAGGTTACCTGATACACAGCGGCGTCGAGGTTGCTCAGGGCGAGAAAGGCCATGTTGTTCTGAACAGCGTACACTAAGGAAGGAACGCTCAGTTTCAGCACCTCTTTGGGACTCTGAAACACATGTTCCACAATGGCGTTCTTCATTCTGCTGGGGGTGCCCGTTTCTCTGGAATGAAAAAAACAAAAACAAATAATCTGTACATAGGTTGTGGAAGAGGTGCAAGTGCAAAACCCTGTTCAACTGATCTTGATCATGCATGAGGAAACAAGGGATTCATTCTTTATATCCTGGTAAAACCCATTTGCACCAAACACAAACACCCCAAATCCAAACCGACCAGTTCCCAAGGCTGTGACTATTTAAAAAAAAAAAAAAACCAGCTGCACAACATGATTCATGCTGACTGGACCGCCCCTCAGCCATGTTGAGTAACCCCACATTAGAATCCATTTATTGTTAACAAAGTTTGGAGAAACAGGGAAAACGTATCCAGGGATCATTTTAAATTTTCAGACAATCTGAATCCACATTAATATAATCACCGTTAGAAGCTTTGTAAACACTGGCTAATTGTTATAGTCATAACTTCATGTGTACGTAAGGTGTGACATTCCAAATCTAGACAATGTTTAAATCCAAAGCCTATGTTCTGAACACATACAAAACAAACAGACACACACACAGACTAAGAATACACGATGACTTTACTTGATGAAATAATTTCATCATGACTATGAAATTATTTCTGCATGCAAGGAAACCCACCCTAAAACATAAATGTTATTTGCCATCTTTGAGAGCTTATTCATTGTGGCATCTGCAACTCTTCCAAGAAACTAAAAGAGCCACTGATTTCTCTGTTTTGTTTTTTTTGGGGGGTGGGGATTTTTATCCCTTTTTCTCCCCAATTATACCCGTCCAATTACCCCACTCTTCCGAGCCGTCCTAGTCGCTGCTCCAGCCCCTCTGCCGATCCGGGGAGGGCTGCAGACTATGTCTCCACCGATACATGTGGAGTTGCCAGCTGCTTTCACTTGACAGTGAGGACAGTGAGGGGATGTAGCATGTGGGAGGATCACGCTATTCCCCCCGAACAGGCGCCCCGATCGACCAGAGGAGGCGCTAATGCGGCGACCAGGACACATACCCACATCTGGCTTCTCACCCGCAGACATGGCCAATTGTGTCTGTAGGGACGCCCGCCCAAGCCGGAGGTAACATGGGGATTCGAACCGGCGATCCCCATGTTGGTAGGCAACGGAATAGACCGCTACGCTACCCGGACGCCCACAAACCACTGACTTCTGATGCCAATTCGATTACCACTGTATCTCACATGACTTCAGCCCTTTTTCACATCGTGCTCTACTTGACACCTGTCAACAGTGTAATGGCATCAGTAATGTTGAAAAATACATACTTGGCCAACATTCCAAGACTCAGTATCAGTTTAATGACTTCGGTGATACACACTGCAGTTGTGGAGAAGTACAGGTCTGATGAAATTGTTCTAGTATATCGCAAGGCCACTGTGTATGTTGCTGCCACCAACGTCATCACCGACAGGCAGTAGATCTTGAAGATCAAGCTCACAGGCTCTGAAAAAAAGAGAAGAATACAGGACATTAGATACTGCACCGCCAGATGTACTAGATAGCGTCGCTCCAACTTGCAACGTGAGAGCCACGGCAAGCTTGAAGCACAGCGACCCAAAAAACAACAACAACAAAAAACAAGCAAGTGTGCGATTGTACATCTTCACATGGTCAGATCATTCCACGGGGTAGCGTTGTGGCTAAATTTGTGATTGGATCTGTGAAGAAGTGGAGGCGGTTTCTACTCGGGACATTTTTGTGACAGCACACTGTATTTAAAATTATATAAAAATATATGAAATTGTGACCACTGGGGCGGGCTCCAGCATGCTGTGACCTCAATTAGGACAAGCGGCTTGGATAAAGGATGGATGGATGGAAATTGTATTTTGATCTATTGACAGTAAGAATAAGATACGTTTTCTGTACTGTACTGAATTGGAAGTCGAGGAGGCCATCTATGTGAAGAGGGAACGACCACCCCTGAACCGTGTGTGTGTGTGTGTGTGTGTGTGTGGGTGTGTGTGTGTGGGGGGGGGGGGTCTAAGAGTACATCTGTCACCATCTTACAATGCTGTGATTGCAAACCCTCTGTGAGTAGCCCCACATGGCCATTGTAACTCGAGTTAATGGTCACGCCTCTCTGCATATGAAACTGATCATTGTTTGCGGTTGTTACGCAACTGTGTTTGTTTACAAGGGCGGGGGCACCCGCGGTCAGTTTCAGACCGAAGAGCTCACTTAGACGAGTGATGAAACGTGAACATTGTATCCAGATGAACCGGTTCAGTAGACATTGTATCCAGATGAACCGGTTCAGTAGACATTGTATCCAGATGAACCGATTCAGTAAACATTGTATCCAGATGAACCGATTCAGTACACATTGTATCCAGATGAACCGATTCAGTACACATTGTATCCAGATGAACCGATTCAGTAAACATTGTATCCGGATGAACCGATTCAGTACACATTGTATCCGGATGAACCGATTCAGTAGACATTGTATCCAGATGAACCGATTCAGTAAACATTGTATCCAGATGAACCGATTCAGTAAACATTGTATCCAGATGAACCGATTCAGTACACATTGTATCCGGATGAACCGATTCAGTACACATTGTATCCGGATGAACCGATTCAATACACATTGTATCCAGATGAACCGATTCAGTAAACATTGTATCCGGATGAACCGATTCAGTAAACATTGTATCCGGATGAACCGATTCAGTACACATTGTATCCGGATGAACCGATTCAGTACACATTGTATCCAGATGAACCGATTCAGTAAACATTGTATCCGGATGAACCGATTCAGTACACATTGTATCCAGATGAACAACTTCCTCTGATCACCTGACCTGGGTTACGGAGCACTCCTAAAGCCATTTTCTGTACTGTATTAACCGGTGACATTTGTGTGTGTGTGTCTGTACTTTCCCATTAGCATCAGTCCTTTTGCTGCTGATTAGTTATTTGGGGGTTGATCCGCACAGGCTTGAGGCTTTTACAGAGCCACTCGTATTGTCTCGACTTTCCAATCCAAATTCACGAAACCACTTCAGCAAAGCACAAAGCTCCGCACCTGATCTCCTCCGCCTCTCTCTTGGCGCTAAACATCAGCAGTGTGACGCCTTTAGACAAATCAACTGACTACCAAAGGACCGATTTGTGAACAAGCTGCTCACGACTAACTTTAGCCAACCATGCTAACTCCCGCCTGCCGCGGCGTTGACGCGGCGCTAGCTAAAACTTACCGTTAGCCATCTTCCTTTTCACTCCGGTATTCTTGCGAGCGGCGGAGGAGAGCGGCCACCCCGCTACATAGCTTACTTAGAGCCGAGCACGTACAACCACCCTGCCGGCAGACTGACAGACGCTAGCCTACCACCCTCGCATGATGACCGTCTTGAGTGGGACCGCCTCCCCGCTCTGTCCCGGAACGCAAATAATACGGCGAAACTCCGCGACGGGTGCGCTCGTTTCTGACCCCACCGGATGCCGGGCGGAGTTCCGGCCGCTTGTTAATGTGAGCGTCGGTATGCGCGCAACACGTTTTGCTTCGGCTGAGAGACGTATTTGTGGGCTTCCCCTTGCCCTTACAAAATATAAAAGTAGTTTAATCAAGTTAGGATACTGTAACGTGCGTGGATAAGAAGACGCGCTGGCCGCTGATAGGCGAATCTGACCCTTTAGTCTAGCCGCAGTGTTTCTCAACCCAGTCCTCAAGGAACCCCCTATCCTGCAGGTTTTCATTGTAACCTTGCATAGGTAGCCCTGCTTGTACCTTACTCGACCAATCACCTCGCAGCACTTAATTATGCAAGGTGTG
Source organism: Lampris incognitus (assembly GCF_029633865.1). Taxonomy (NCBI): domain Eukaryota; kingdom Metazoa; phylum Chordata; class Actinopteri; order Lampriformes; family Lampridae; genus Lampris; species Lampris incognitus. Next base: position 13,853,177 of record NC_079225.1, on the reverse strand, counting down.
CAACGTCGGACACAATTCATTGCTGATTGGTTGAATAACTACAACAGGTACCTATTCAGGGTTGCAAAGAAAACATGCAGGATAGGGGGTCCTTGAGGACTGGGTTGAGAAACACTAGTTAGCGATGTCCCCTGCGGCGCGGGTGATACGGGTTCGCGTCCCGGCCGCGGCAGTTCCTGTGGATGCGTTGTCCCCCGAATTCGCTACAATACTTATTTTAAACTAAGTATGAGGGAGTGTACTTTCAGTTTACTTTTTAAGCACTTATCAGAGATATACTAGACAAAATTATACTGGAGTATGCTTACAAGTATACTGCTAGTACATATACTTGGACTTGGACTGTACTTGGAAGTTTACTTAAGAAAGTAAACTTCCAAGTAGACTGCTTTTGTAAGGGTTCTCTAAACGTCTTCAAACGATGCCTTAAAAGGACTTTTATTAGCCTGGAATTTGAACAATACTTTCAGAAAGTACTCATTCCCTTAACTTTTGTTTTGTTTCTGTTAGACCTCCAAATCCTTATGAATCGTGATCATTTTTTTCCCTCTCTTCACTAACAATAAAGTCAAAATATAAAAAAAATGAATATATTGGTTTTTCAAAAAGGAAATACCCACAGAATGGCAATTAAAGCCGAGAATCCTCTCCGCTATGTTTGTATGCAGAATTTGGAAATCGTGCCCAGCCTTCCACACAAATTTGCCCCTGCTCGGTCACATTAGATGGAGTCAGTTGATTGCTTGTCAGGTCTTACCGCTTCGTGTTTTTTTATGAGATTTAAGTCTTGGCTTAGACCAGGACATTACAGAATATTAATCTTTTTTAAGACATTCCTTCGTGAGTTCTGCTGTTTGTATTGGGTCATTGTCATGCTGGAGCACGAATCTTTGCCCTAAGTGTTAATCCTTTGCTGACTGGAACAGATTCTTATCAAGGATTTTTCTGTATTTGGCTCCATCTACCTTGCTTTTGATGTCAACAAGTTTTCCAGTCCCTCCTACTGAAAAAAGCAGCTCTGTCGCATGATGCTGCCACCACTGTGCTTGGTGGTCAGAATGGTGTTACCTGGGTGTTGGGCTGACCCCCCCACCCCCCACCAAACAGTGCTTTGCTCTCAGGTCAAAGAGCTCAACTTTAGTCTCAGACCAGTGATATAACATCCCAGAGTTTGTCTCACAGCTTCTTGCAAACACCATGCGTGACTTCATGTTAGCCTTTCTCAAGTGACCTTGTGGCCACGGCCCTGAAAGAGGCCCAATCTGTGAAACGCTGAGGAGAGTGTCGGTGTCTGGACAGTTTCTCCAGTTCCTCAGTTCAGCCAGTGAGCTCTGCATCTGTGCTGCAGTTTGTCTCTTGGCCTCGTTGTCCAGTTGCTTCTTCTGGTTAAAATGGCTTCACTTTGTTAGTGTCTGGGTTGTGCCAACCCCCCCCCCCACACACACACACACACACTTTGTTGTAACAGACTTTGCAAATCTTCTAAGAAGGTTCTAGGTTGGCAGTCTTTTTAACACCTCCAGCATTTCACCTCCTGACAAATCCATCTGAAAGTCCCCTTGCCCTTCATGACTGTTACAGTTCAGTTCCCTGGCAGCTCCATATTCAGCGTAGAAACATTACTAAAAAAAAATCACCGTAAAATAAAAACGTCAACAACGGCACATGACTAAAATGTTTATTTCTGCAGTCAGAACAAACTCAAAATGCTAAAATGAAGTTGATCTCATGAAAAAAAAAGTATCGCGATCAATTTTGTTATCCATTTTCTTTCAACATAATAACGGGCCAAATAACATGCTGTTCTTTAATGATGTGACAGACATTCACTAATAGGGAGGACAATTTAAAATATCTTCACTGGAACTATTCTCATATAGATGTGCATGAAAATGACTTCATATCCAATAGCCTGACACTAGTTATGGAAAGAATGCAATTCACTGCTTTGTTGCTGATAACGGGCTTTTTTTCCTGCATCATTTGGTACGTTTGGATAATCAGCTATGCCAGTGTCTCAATACAGGTAAATTACTGCTATGATATTTCATGGCCAACCACTCGGTGCAAGTGATGAAAACATCTGTCTGACAGTGGGGGTTGTGTCGGGGTTGTGTTGCTGCACTAAATGATTATTTTTGCAGTCTGATAAGAGCCGTTATCCAGAGGCCTTTTATCATTATCATAATCCACTGGATGTTTTAGGTTGCCAATCGAGCACCATTTCAGAGGAGACACTTGACGATGGCATTCTTTCTCACACAATAAATCTTTTAAACTTCTCAGAAAGTTCCATTATTGAGAGCATATCCATAACTCGCCACACCAAAACTGAACAAATCAACCACTGCAACCTGCTCACTGTCTCTGATACTGTTTTGATAGTTGACTATATTCAACAGCAGACCGTCAACGCATGTCCATCATGGATCGGTAGCTAGCAAGCTGTGGTTTGCCAAGCAAAGCATCTTGTGCAGTGACAAGAAGAGGATGCTGCTGAACTCAGGAGTTTTCAGAAGGGACGTGCCCCAAGCCCTCGCTCTCTCTCACTAGCGCCCTCTCCAGAATGACGCGGCCTTCCTTGTAGCGCTGGCTTTCCTCCGTGGCAAACTCGTAGATCCAGCCCAGCTTGCTGCTGCAGTTCTTGCAGCTGACATCGCGCACCATGTGTCTCCCAGTCAGCATCACTCTGTCTTGTACATCGCTGTGCTGCAGGTTCACCACCTGTTGGACGACAATCACACGTTCATTACTGCAAGACTTCATATGCAGATATTCTTAGTCTATGCTGATTGAAAAAGAACAAGAGTTGAGCTGAACGTCTACCCACATCTTCCTACAGTGGGCTAGGGTTGACCCTGGATTGAATTTGACCCCGGATACATTTTCTCTCTCTAGACAGCAGCTCTTTTCAACAACCTACAAGCCTACAAGAATTAGTAACGAGAAATAGTGAATGAGCGTTTGTTTGGACATCGTTTGTCGAAGTGTACGTCCATCGAGAGGCAAGTACCGTAGTATTTCTGTTGATTTGTGCGATGTAGACGTGAATGAACCTAGCTAAAATAAGCGAATACTAGCTACAGTTATTGGACCTGCGTGGGGATAACAATGGCGCTGCGCATGAAAAACATGTGCAGTTAGGTAGGGTTAAACTAGATTAGTTTATATTTTGTTACAGTTCAGAGAAAACATTTTTTAGCTACTGTTAGACTAATGTGTAGGAGTGGCTAATGTTATTTGATTGGTTGTAGCCTAACTAAATTTGGTGATTTACTTACAAGGATCTAATTATTTCTGTTCTATTGCTGGAGTAGTGTATTTCATAGTGCAACTACTGTAATGTGAATAATATTGTTTATTTCTGTTATTCCAGAACCACAACTCATAACACAAATATACATACAACTCATTATACAAACTATGTACAACGAGACAACTGTTCAGTGCGTGAAGATTTATTAAAAGTCATAAAAGGAAGACCATCTCTCTCTGTGCATTCTTACCGATGCCCCACAGTGACATCAACTTACTACCAGTCAGAGAGTCACGAGTAGGCTACCTATCACCTTATACAATTTCACTTGGTCCTTCAAGCCGGATGGTGATGGTTTCTGTGGATTGAAGATAGCTTCAGAAGAGAACCCAGATGTGCAACCCAAGTGCGCTGTACGGCCTCCAGCCTGGATGGATGAATATGAAGTCAACCTCCCTAGTTGGAGGCAACGTCCTCAAGCGAATGTAAGTCGCACTGAACAGCAGCGAGCAGTTGAAGAACACTCACTATTCAGCCATGATCTGGAGGGATACGCCCAGATGATGCCCCTCGCTCAATGGCAGAACAATGGGCCAATACAACAGCGTTCCTTTGGCGCTGAAGCCCCCTACAGCATGCCACTGTGGGTTCCCCATCCTTCCCCCGCGGCCTCATCAGAGGTTATGAGAGCAATTCGGTAGCTCCAAGAGGAGAACCAACGGTTACAAATGGCTATGTCAGATATTAGACGTCGTATAGACCACAGCGCTCCACAACCGCTCCCTCAGCCTCGTCAGTCAGTCCCTACACCACCGATCTGGTCCTTCTCGCAGCCAGAACAGTTGGCACCACCCAGCGGTTTACTCGGGCCAGCAGCTAATACTGGTAATGTCCTGGTTAGGCAAGAGGAGGAAGAGGAGGATTGGCCGCCACCTCCCCCGCCATTAGGGGAGGAGCTGGTGGATGAGCTGGCATTCAGACTCCACTCAATGAAACAGGAGCCGCCACAGACACCGAGCCCAGAGTATTGGGAACCTGACCATGATTCACAGGCGTCAGCTGAGTCAATAGAGGAGTCTGACAGACAGTATGGTGGAGCAACTGTCCCTCGACCTCTGCGCCGCGAACATTCAGCACCAAAGCAAGTCTTGACTCATCCTCAGCACTTCTCTACATCTTTTCAGCAGGAGAAGACCTACCGTGGACCGAAACCCACGATACCGAAGTTCACTAAAGAGGATCCGAGGGAGTTCGCAAGGCTTAAGGTGGCTTTGGAGAATATTCTGCCTGAAGACGCAACCGAGAGATTCAAATATCAGGTGCTTACAGATCACTTGAAATTCGAAGCGGCGTTGCTAATAGCAGACTCCTATAGCAACTCCTGCTATCCATACCGCGACATCATGTCCTCCCTCATCTCCCACTATGGACAGCCACATCATCTGGCCTTACAGCAAATCGCGGAGGTGATGGATGGACCTACCATTCGCAGTGGTGATACATGGAGCTTTAAGAAGTTTGCTTTGCATGTGAGAGCTCTGGTAGGAATGCTAGACCAGTTGGGTGAAGAGGGTAATATTGAGCTTCAGTGTGGTTCACATGTTGCGAGACGTGCAGCCAAGTTACCACATGACCTGCGTGCTAACTTCAAGAGATACATTCATCCGCTAAAGATCAAAGTCCCAACCCTCCTGAACTTTGCTGACTGCTTGGAGTACGAGCTGGAAATCCAACACACCGGACTCAAGCTTGGCCACGGTGAAGGGAAGGAAGCCACAGAGTCGAAGAAAGATCGACGCAAAGACAGCAAGGGACGCAAGACAATCAGTGTCTTACATGGTGCGGAACCAACTGTCGCCATCGTTACAGAGCCTGCCACGTCCCCTAACACGTCTCAAGATAGTCCGAAAGTGTATTGCCCATACTGCAAGAACACAGGGCATTACCTGTCCCAGTGCTCCGATTTCAGTCAACTGACTAATGAGCAGAAGGGAAATTGGGTGAAGTCCAGTAAGAAATGTTGGAGGTGTGGATGTGGCCACCAAGCAAAACAGTGTCGTCTAAGAGCGACTTGTAAGATATGCAAAGGGAAGCATATTGAAGTACTGCACGACCTTAACAGGAAGCCAGTGGGAGAGGAGGACGCTTCTCATGTAGGTGCACCGAGTGAAATCCTCTATCTGGATCGCCGGTCGGGTTGCAGTCAGGTGCTGTAGAAGATCACGAAAGTCATTCTCCGGAATGGGGATCAAACAGTGGAGAGCTATGCTATACTGGACGACGGGTCCGAGAGGACCATTCTTCTCCAAGCCGCGACCAAACAGCTGGGTCTCAAAGGAACACCAGAACAGTTAGCACTGAGAACAGTCCGACAAGGCGTCAGAGCTGTCCATGGTTCAACCGTCTCGTTTACCATTTCCCCTGCCAACCAACCGCATCACAGACATAAGTTCAAGAGTGCATTCACTGCAGAGGAACTGGGGCTGGCAGAACATACTCGGTCAGTGGCAGCTCTGCAACGCAAGTACAAGCATCTTAAGGAACTGCCGTTCCACTCACTGGACAGGGTTCGTCCCCTTCTGCAGTTAGGTTGCGATTACCCGGAGCTGATCACGCCGATCGAACTAGTTCGTATAGGTCCGCCGGGTGGGCCAGCAGCAGTCAACACCAAGCTGGGATGGACTCTACCGGGTCCAACAAAGTTTGTGAAAGGATGCATCTCCTCATCACAGTGCTTTCTGGTGTCCACACTCTCCCCAGCAGAAGAACTGTCCAGGCACGTGGAGAGACTCTGGCAGTTGGACACGCTGCCTTACCAGAGTGAAAAGCTTGTCACCAGGTCAAGACAGGATCAGGAGGCAGTGAACCTGCTGGACACCAAGACCATCAGAGTGAACACCCATGGAGTTGGAAGGTACGCTACCCCCCTGCTGAGGGTGAAGGATATGCCCCGACTACAGGCTCCCAAAGAGGCAGTGTTGGCAAACCTGCGCAGTGTGGAGAAACGCCTTGCCAAGGACCCAGAGAAAGCAGCAATAGACAGGGCGGAGACACAGAAGTTGGAGCAGGCTGGCTACATTGTGAAAGTTCCCTCGTCAGAGATGGACCGGGGAGAAACCTGGTACATCCCCCATCACCTGGTCCAGCACAATGGCAAGAACAGGTTAGTTTTCAACCGTTCATTCAGGTATCGGGATAACAACCTCAACGAGCTCCTCCTGCCAGGACCTACCTTGGGCTCCCCCCTGCTCAGCGTACTCCTGCGCTTCCGGGAACATTCTGTTGCGGTCAGTAGTGACATAAAGGCGATGTTCCACCAGGTGCGACTTCTTGCCCAAGACAAGCCATTGCTCCACTTTCTTTGGTGAGACCTCAAGAGGGAGGCTGCTCTGAGAGTGTATGAATGGCAGGTCCTTCCCTTCGGGACAACCTGTAGCCCATGCTGCGCCACGTATGCACTATAGAAGCATGTCATCGACCACAGCCTGCCCGGAGAGGATGTCCGTGAAAACGTAGAGAGGAGCTTCTACGTGGACAACCATCTCCAGAGTGTGCCTTCGGTGGATGAGGCAAAGCATCTGGTGGACAAACTGAAGGCGCTCCTAGCTACAGGTGGCATGGAGCTGAGGCAGTGGGCCAGCAACATTCCCAAGGTGATCAGTCACCTACCCAAAGAAGCCCGAGCAGAAAGCAGTGAGCTCTGGCTCAGTCAAGATCCAGCGGGCGCGGACCCTCAGGAACAGACCCTCGGGCTGTGTTGGTCATGTCAGTCAGATACCCTGGGCTACAAGTGTCGACTGCCAGAAACCCCCACTCCCACAATGAGAAACATCTACCGTGTCCTCGCAAGCCAATATGATCCATTGGGGTTCATTGTGCCTTACACCACAAGGGCTAAGGTACTGGTGCGATGGCTGTGGGACAAACAGAGAGAGTGGGACGATCCCTTGCGGCCCGGCGAGCTTCTCCAGTCCTGGGAAACCTTGGAAGAGGAACCGAGACACCTGCACCTGATCTCCTTTCCCCGCTGCTATGTGAGGGCTGAGATGGATCTGCCAGACAGCGTCAGAGATGTACACATATTCTGTGACGCCTCCGAGTGCGCCTACGGGTCCGTGGCTTATCTACACACAGAAGATCCACAGGGGCAGGTCCAAGTCGCATTCCTGACCGCCCGATCGAGAGCGGCCCCAAAGCGCCAACAGTCCATACCGCAATTGGAGCTCTGCGCTGCCATCACAGGAGCTCAGCTGGCCGCTCTGCTGAAGAGGGAGCTCACGTTGCCCCTGCGCAGAATTGTCTTGTGGTCAAACTCCACGACAGTCTTGACCTGGCTTCAGTCAGACTCGTGCCGCTACAAAGTATTTGTGGGCACCAGAGTAGCTGAGATCCAAGACCTGACTGATGCTCGAGCCTGGCACTATGTGGACTCTGCCAGTAATCCAGCAGATGATCTGACCCGTGGCCTGACCTTGCAGGAGCTTGCCTCGACAGACAGTTGACGGTGTCAGGGCCCAGTCTTCCTGCAACAGTCACCTGACCACTGGTCAGCAAAACCTGCTACTGAGGTACCAGATGATCCCACTGAGGTGAGGAAGCCAACCTTCTGCACTCTGTCCATCACATCCACTGACCCTACACTATCTGATCAAGGTCAGTTCAGCAGCTTCAAAGAGCAGATCGACGCAACAGCATTATCTCGTCATGGGGCGGCAGGCTTGCAAGGGAGCCCTTCTGCTGAAGCCTACATAGAAGCAGAGAGAGAAGTTCTGAGACAGGCTCAAGAACAGTGCTTCCCGGAAGAGCTCAAGAACTTGAGAGAAAGCAAACCTGTGTCGTCCACGAGTCGCCTGCTGACCTTGGATCCGGAATATGATGAGAGCACGGAGCTTATCCGGGTGGGTGGAAGACTACAACGTAGTCACCAGTTAGAGCCTTACACCGTGCATCCTATCGTCTTGGACCCTGCGCACCCAGTGACCAAGTTGGTCATCCAGGACGCTGAAATTGAGCTACGACATCCTGGATCGGAGCGGCTGTACGCAGAACTCCGCCAGAGATATTGGATTCTCAAGGGGAGAGAAGCCATTAAGAAACAACAGCGGATCTGCGTGGACGGCCAACGATGGAGGGCCAAACCCACTGTTCCGAAGATGTCGGACCTTCCTGAAGCTCGTCTGCGTCTGTACAAGCCGGCGTTCACCTCCACCGGGGTTGACTGCTTCGGGCCTCTTCAGGTGAAAGTGGGCAGACGGAACGAGAAGAGGTGGGGAGTGCTGTTTAAGTTGTTTATTTCTGTTATTCCAGAACTACAACTCATAACACTAATATACATACAACTCATTATACAAACTATGTACAACGAGACAACGGTTCAGTGCGTGAAGATTTATTAAAAGTCATAAAAGGAAGACCATCTCTCTCTGTGCATTCTTACCGATGCCCCACGGTGACATCAACTTACTACCAGTCAGAGAGTCATGAGTAGGCTACCTATCACCTTATACAATTTTACAATACTTAGACTTTGTTGTTGTTTGACTCAATCGGCGACTGTTCACATGTCTGACACTATGTGAAAAAAGTCACCTCATTATTTTTTTTACTGACAATCACTTCTGGGTTGTCGCTATAATTAGTTGTAACTGTTCACATTGTTAAACCTGGGACTAAACTAGTTCTCTGTAACCAGCAAAACTTTAAATAGGGACCCATAGTCTGCAGCATGATCTAGCTCTATCCTGGGGCCTAATGCTGCAGGTTACATCTTCCATCTATTTTAAAAATACCTTGGGATCCACCCAAGGATGGACAGGAGATGGAAACTGGGGAAATAGAGGTCTGGACTGCTTTGCTGGTCCTGGCGCCACCACAACCCCTGTAAATTACATGATTCAGCAATAATCTTTGCTGCAACACAGCCGACCATAACCAATGGCTTTTATCAGGGGTAACAAAAATATGTCAATATCACCCAGAATAGGCCCGTTGTTCAACAGCTCATGGGTGACAGGAGGTTTTTAGCCATTTGGGTCAGTCTTTTTTTTTTTTTAATGGAACCTCCTCGGAGGCCCAGGTCTGTAATGCACGGCCCGCTACTGCACATAACAGAAAATGGATTGGTGGATGGACTAACGATACTCTCCTTAATGAATTAAAATGGATTGTTAAAAATGTATTACAACAATTGTTCATTATTAATAAAAACAATGCAATCTACAGCCATGCAAATGAAACACTATATTGCCTGATGTGGACTAAGGCTTGTGGCCACCTTGTTGAAAAGGAACGCCCGGCCTGTGGCGCCAGTGAAGCGTGTGGAGATCAGCTCCGACCGGTTGGTCAGAATGGTGTCACAGTTGGCGCAGGAGAAGAGGCGCGTCCCACCGATGTGGTCCAGGAATATCCGTCCCATGTTTCAGCGGTTCAGGAAGGCTGACCTGCGTCAAAGAAGACAAAAAAACCCTGTTATGCTGTCTGATTATAATGTAGGACTCAAACTCACAGGCAAAACTATTTGTTGTACCTTATCGAAATGTATCCCAAATTCCCGGTACCGCAAACCCTAACCCAAACCCCTACGCGCATGCGCAATAACGCTTCATAACACAACGTGAAATCGGTAACAATCCGGGCCGTGCGCCACAGAGGTTTACGTGAAACCACACAAACCATACGGGGCTTTAAAGGATGTCCCGCGACTCAACAAACGAATAAAATGGGCATACCTGATCGTTTACGGTGTAGACGATGGTCACGCTTTGAAGACGCCAACCAAATTTTACGCGTCCCAAAAGCTCAATTCGTAATTCGGAAAACTCGTCTTACGACGTTTGTTTCCAGATTTCGTTGCTCCTTCGATCGCCGCTGCGTGTCCCCCTCCCCCTCTCTCCGGCCGAAGCAGCTTCTGTGCCGTACTGTTTTGCTCCGTACAGCCGGTCAAGCGGTCCCGCTGGCGAGCAGACTGTTGTGCCAAATTGTGAACCCTCCCTCCCTCCCAAAGAATGTGTATCCCTTCCCACGGGTCCGCGGAGTCGCGGGAGCGCGCTTGCGTTCCCTGAAAGTGCGCCTCGATTACGCCATTTCCCTTTCACGTAGTAGCGCTACTCTTTACGCGGCTTTGTTTCGCGCCTCGTATAGATCCACTGATGACAATAAGAACACAGCTATAGCTCACTTCTATAGGTTCCGTTTGTGTCCTGTTTTAGCGCATTGACGCGAATTATCCAGCAGATGGCAGCATACTGAAGCTACGTCAAAGAACGTAGGCTACGTAACAGCGTGGGCTCGTGGGTAGACGTATAGCCTATGCGTGTAGCTTTGGATTTGCGAAATGTTTTGCAAGCTCTGTGGCTCCTTGAGGAACGGTCTTACTCATTAGTGGCTCTCCTAAGAAAATTAGTGAGTACCACTGATAAGCAGTGGCGCCCCCAGAAATTTTTCATAGGGGTGGCCAAATGGGGCCACTGAAAATCTTGGGGTGGCACACCAAAACCAAAAGCCGTGACTGAATTTCGGGAATTCTATGCTGCTGTTGTAGTGTACTGTATAGGCTGGCTGAAAACTGTCAATAGGAGAGTTAAGAAAAATATACATTATTGATTTAAACGAACAGCACCTAATGTAAAATATCAGATAGAAGCATATTATGCATAATCAGAAGCATATTCTGCATATGCGACTCGTGGCTGGGGGGGGCAGCGGGGGGGCAGGGATAGTGTCAGGGTGGCCGTGGCCACCCCTGGCCACCCCTTGGGGGCGCCACTGCTGATAAGGAAACAGAAAATAGCAATACGCCGATCGCTTAAATTGTCGTTATGCATGCTGAATAATCCAGGTTGGAAAATCAAAGAAATTTGAATTAGTTTATTGAGAGAAACGTTTCATCACTCGTACACTTGGTTTTAACCCTTTAAAGACCGGACCAAGAAAAAAAAAGCAATGAGAAAATTATTTCTTTGCATTTTTTTAGTTAGTTGGGACACAAATAACAACAAACGATGCTTTTGTTTTTTTTTAACTGACCACACAGTTTTATTTGTATGAGCCTCTACCAAACGGCTGAGCTGGCCTTGTATGGTAAAAGTGCATTTTCAATAATACTCATAGATTTTTATACATCAAACTGAAATAAAACACAATTTTATTCATACACATCTCTTTTATGGAACATGAGCAATATATAAAACCGGATATATTTATAAAAATTAGTAAATAATAATAGAAAATATATCGAAAACATGGAAAAATACCAACAAATAACTAAAAGTAATGTAAAATGCAAATTGTTTGCATAATTAAGAAAAAATTACTTGATCATCTTTTATCCTGTATTGGCATCCTAACTTGCTCATCTGTGTGGTGGTGCAACAGCACAAGTGATGTTTTTGGGGCATTAGCTCCATTTCATTTGTTGTGGTATGCTACAAAGCATTGCTGGCTTGTGTTCAAACACCAAGCATTTCTCACACGTCCATCTGGACGCACCCTTTGGACAGACCTGGCACCGACCCCGCTTGTCACTGTGAAGTGGCAGGTGTCCGCAGTTGTCATAATGCATATCTTCTGGTGGTTGTAGGGCTGTCTGGGTGTAGTGTCTCGTCTGGGACAACATGGGTGTTGGTGAGGAGGAGGATGGTCTTCCGACTTTGGCTGGCTTGTTGACTTGTTTCAAACTGTGGGCGACCGCCAGGCGAAACCTTTTGAGAGGCATTACTCTTAGAGAAGTTACTCTTAGAGGCATTACTCTTAGAGAAGTTACTCTTAGAGAAGTTACTCTTAGAGGCATTACTCTTAGAGAAGTTACTCTTAGAGGCATTACTTTTAGAGAAGTTACTCTTAGAGAAGTTCCTCTTAGAGGCATTACTCTTAGAGAAGTTACTCTTAGAGAAGTTACTCTTAGAGGCATTACTCTTAGAGAAGTTACTCTTAGAGGCATTACTCTTAGAGAAGTTACTCTTAGAGGCATTACTCTTAGAGAAGTTACTCTCAGAGGCATTACTCTTAGAGAAGTTACTCTTAGAGGCATTACTCTTAGAGAAGTTACTCTTAGAGGCATTACTCTTAGAGAAGTTACTCTTAGGGCGTTTTAACCCTCGTTTCTTCTTACGGGGAGGTGGTGCTGAAGATGTGCTTGCGGAGGCTTCCTTATCATCCAGAGATTCAAAGGGACACGCTTCTGCAAGTGTGGGCAGGTAATCTGGGTCGTCTATTTCGTCATCATCATCACTGAGATCCTCCGCGTCAGATTCTTGGGGATTCTCTGGTATCACAGCCAGAAGATTGCGGGGCCTTGTCCCGTGAAATGTTTTAGTGTCCATCTATCAAGTATAAAACAGAAAGAAAATCAAAATTACAAACTATATACTGTTATAATGCAAGAATTACGTTAGTTTACCAACATCTGTTAATTTGTTACCATGAAATTGGAGTATGTAATATATGATGTGGTGGAAGCCATGTCTAGTCAGTCGACAACGTTTATTCTGTGATCTTGATACAAACACAGCAAAGTTACAGTGCCGCCTAGCAGTCACACTGAGTAATGCACTTCTTATTCAAATACACTACGTCTCCCTTTCTCAAGTTTTTTTTCTAATAACACTTTCTATGTATAATATGGGCACGACTGTTATGAAAACAAGCGATAGCTTGCATTAATTAAACCAGGTTTAAATAAAAGGCACTGTAAATAACATAATACAGTCCTGATGAGATTTAATTTACCAACCAAAACTGCCATCTAATATCACAGATCAGATTCCTTATTAAGTCTGCATATTTCTTTGAAGCTATCAGAGAAACAATTGACTTAAACATAACAATATAAATTTCAATTTCAACAAAACATCAATTCCTTAATCTTGTGACTGAATTAGAAAAGATCACAATTAGTGCACAACAGCTCCACTCATAACATTACATCATACTCGTTTCATTTTTTTCTTCTACTCAGTCCAGATAACGCCTTGGCACTCTAACAGGCCTTCCACGGCGTGTTGTTCTCACAGGACTGTTTATGGATACAGTATTGTCAGTCACTACTCTTGGACTATGCGGTACAGTGGAAGAGTCTGGAGTAGGGCTGGGTGGATCAGCACTTGGCTGAGTGTCTTGCGCCACATGATATGAGTGATCTGGTGTGACGTCATCAGGTGTCCCTGGGAATGAAGTCTCTCTTGTTTTGAGCAGGTGTCTGCGATTTCTCCTGTACATTTCTCCCCTTGTGGTTTTAACAATGTAGGATCTCGGCTGTATGTGTTTCTGTACCACAGTGGCTGGTTCCCACTTGTTGCCTTGTCTAATCCTCACATTTTCACCATCTTGGAGGCCAGACAGTGTCCTGGTTCCGTGGTCAAAGTATTGTTTCTGTCTTTGTTGTCTATACACGAGGTTGCTCCTGGCATTTTTATAGACAGCTGGCTGCAACAATGTCTTTGTCACAGGTAACTTTGATTTGAGCCTTCTTCCCATGAGCATCTGAGCAGGTGAGAGGCCAACCCCACTCAGTGGCGTGTCCCTGTATTCAAGCAGTGCTAGGTACGGGTCACCAGCGCTGTCCTGTGCTTTTCTCAGCAGGTTTTTTATTGTCTGAACTGCCCTCTCAACTTGCCCATTTGACTGCGGGAAGTTGGGACTTGAGGTGGTGTGTTTGAAACCCCACTCAGCACTGAAGTCCACCATGTCTGGGCTCACTAGCTGTCTGCCATTGTCGGAGAATAACTCATCGGGCACACCATGCCTCGCAAATATAGACTTCAACCCAATGATGATGTGTTTGCTTGTGGTTCCATGCAGTTTGATGATCTCAGGAAACTTTGAAAAGTAATCCACACACAGTAAGTACTCTGCATCATTCAAGTGAAACAAATCCACACCTATCTTTGCCCATGCCCTCTCAGGCATTGGATGTGACACAAGTGGCTCTCTGGGATTATTGTTCTTGTGTGTGTTACATATAGCACACCGATCCACGACTTCTTCTATTTGTTTGGCCATGCCCGACCAGTACAGTACATCACGGGCTCGCTTCTTGCACTTAACCATGCCCATGTGTGACTCGTGGATTTTCCTGAGCATTTCACTTCTCAGTGTGTGTGGCACTACTAACCTTGAGTTCTTGAATATGAGTCCGTCCACATATGGCAGCTCTTCCCTAAATGTCCGATACTGTTTGATTTTGTCTGGAAGCTGTCTCTGTTTATCTGGCCAGCCTCTCTGAATTGCATTTGCAACCAGTATCAACTCAGCATCCTCTTGTGTTGCTTCTTTGAACTCCTGCAACTTTTCCTCTGATGCTGGGAGTTGGTGATTTACAAAGTTGACTTCCAGCTCTTCATCAAGGAGTTTCTCATGGTGCTCTTTTAGAAATACTCTGCTTAGAGCACCAGCAATATGCATCTTCTTGCCTGGCTTGTACTTGACCTCAAGACTGAACTTTTGTAGTCTCATGAGCATTCTTTGTAGTCTGAATATCGCTTCCAGTGGCTTGTGTCACTTTCTACATGGACATGTCTTCCGTATAGATACTGATGGGATTTTTCACAGCCGAACACGATTGCAAGCAATTCTTTTTCGATTTGTGCATAACGTTTTTGACAGTCAGTTAATGCCCTGGAGCCATATGCTACTGGCTGTCCATCTTGAAGTAGCACTGCTCCCAGACCCTCAGCGCTTGCATCAACAGATTAGGTAACCGGCTGGCTGACATCATAGTACTTGAGTACTGGTGCTTGGCTGACGAGAGCTTTTAGTTTGTCAAAACTCTGTTGTTGCTCTGACCCCCAATGCCATTCCACATTTCCTTCCAACTTCCTCAGAGGAGCACTCAAGTCTGAGAGGTTGGGGGTGAATTTAGAGAGGTATTGCAGTAACCCTGTGAACCTCTGGAGGGCGGCTTTGTCCTCTGGTGCAGGCATGTTTTATATGGCTCTGACCTTTTCAGGATCAGGCTCGAGTCCTTTCTCACTGAGCACATGACCAATGTAACTGATTTCTGTCATCCTTATCTTACATTTACTTTTGTTCAGTTTCAGATTGATACTTCTGAGGCGGTCCAGCAGTTGTTTCAAACGACGATCATGATGCTCTATGCTCTCTCCCCAGACCATGATGTCATCTATTACATTGACTACACCCTCTAGCCCTTCTAGATGTCTGGCTATGCACTTCTGGAACACGTCAGGTGCTGACGATATACCAAATGGAAGTCTTTTAAACCTGTATCTCCCAAATGGTGTGTTGAATGTACACAGGTGAGAGCTTTCTTCGTCCAATTGGATTTGCCAAAATCCGTGGTTAGCATCTACAACTGAAAACAATCTGGCATTTGGCATTTCAGCTACAACTTCTTCTATTGTGCGCAGCGGATAATGTTCTCTTTTGATGGCTGTATTCAGGTCCTTTGGGTCGATGCAGATCCGAACTTTGTTAGGTTTTGTTACAGTCACCATACTATTCACCCAATCTGTAGGCTCTGTCTGTTTGGTTATCACACCCAAGTTTTCCATTCTTTTCAGCTCTGTTTCAATTTTGTCTTTTAGGGCGACAGGCACTTTCCTGGGAGCATGAACTACTGGAGTGACATCTGGATTTGTCTCAGTGTGGTATACTCCCGGTATGCAGCCTAATCCAGTGAAGAAATCCTCATATTCACTTAGAATGTCACTCTCTGTTTTAAGCGCATGCAGTCTTTTGACAAGCCTCATTTCTTCACATGACTCTCCTCCTAGAATTGTAGGTGCATTGTTCTTTATGACCTCAAACTCCACATCATACTTTTTATCTTTGTACTGACACGTCAACATGATTTTGCCTTTAGCTGGAATGTGGTGGCCTGCATAAGCAGCAACAAGCTTGGAGTGAGATTCGCTCACCTTTTTATCCACTCTCAGTTTTCTGAGGTCTTTCATGGAAATGACGTTGCAATCAGCTCCAGTATCCAGCCTGACTTTCAAAACTTTCTTGTTGACGATCAGATCTTCATGCCATGTTTCTTTCTTTGCATCCACCGCATTGATTTGTGAGACTGAGTGGTCTTGTTTTTCTGCTTGGATTGAGCCAATAAAGAATTCTTGATCATCTGCCTCTGCCTTGTTTATATGCTGCACCTTATGGTTGTTTGTGTGCTTGCGTGAGTTGCACATTTTTGCATAATGATGTTTCCCGTGGCAGGCTTTGCACACTTGTCCATAGGCAGGACACTTATTTGGCTCATGCCTGTAGCCGCATCTTGTGCAGTTTCCTTGATTTCTCATCTTTACCCTCTGTGCTGTGGCACCACTGTCTTTCTGTTTGTCACGTTGTTTTTGCTTGGTGACTTTATTAACAGGAATTTCAACCTCCTCATGTAGACTTTTCAGCTGACTCCGACTCAACTCACTGGCTCTGCAAGTGTCTATTGCTTTGTTTAGCATGAGGCCCGGTTCTCTCAGTAGTCGTCCTCTCACTTGGTCATCCGTGATTCCACACACGATTCTATCTCGTATCGGTGAGTCGGTAAGGTACTCAAACTCGCAGTCTTTCACTTTATTCTTAAATCAGTCACATATGAATCAACAGATTCTGATTTTCCTTGCTTTCGAGTGAAGAACAGGTGCCTCAAATATGTCACATTTTTCCTTGGCTCACAATGTTGGTGGCAGCTCTTTCAATCTATCATAGTCCTCTATGTCTTCATCAAAGACAAGCGTGTTCAGTTCGAATCTCTGGATCCAGACTCTCCAATTTTCCGCTAGATTTCCTTCTAGACTTAATGAGGTGGGAGGTTTCGTCTTCTCCATTTTCTTCCTTTCTTTGGTTTCTTCAAGTTTTATTCTGACACCATGTAATATATGATGCCATGTCTAGTCAGTCAACAACGTCTATTCTGTGATATCGATACAAACACAGTAACACAACAGCAAAGTTACAGTGCCGCCTAGCAGTCACACTGAGTAATGCACTTTTTATTCAAATACACTACAGAGTAATACTAGTATTAGTAGTATTAGCATGAATCTACCGAATTATTTACCGTATTTTCTTTGAAAACATCTCTGAAATGGTGAAAATTCGTATTGATATAACGATTTCAGTGAATATATAATGGACTTCAATTAAATGTACCATATTAACAACAATGAATGATGAGAAGTTTTTTATTTCATAGTAATTGTCAAATTATTATCGTAGCTTTACTACTTTTACCATAAAAGGCCAATTCAGCCGTTTGGTTGAGCATGCTTTTAAAATGTGAAAACGCATACTTATCTAATGATTTCAGCAAAAATATAATAAAATAACATTAAATGTATAATTTCAACAAAACTGAATGATCAGAAGTTTTTTAATTCCATAGGAATTGTCAATTTGAATCACATTAATCTCAGTTTTACTACTTTTATCATAGAAGGCCAATAGGCTAGGCGTACAAGCAGCCGTCATTGAAAACTTCCAGGCGTCCTGGAGTGCATAGCCATTTCCGGTCAGATTTGTTGTGAGGAGAACGGATAGCTAGCTAGGTTTATCTTTCAAGATGAGTGTCTTCGGGGCAAAGAGGAGGCGACTGGTTACTTATCAGCGTCAACAGACAGCGACAACCAGTTACCACTGTTGTGTACCTAAGTGTGCTAACTCATCTCGGTATAATTCGACGATTAGCTTTCATAGATTTCCAGCTAACCCTGAGCTACGAGCCCAGTGGCTAGCTAAGATCCGTAGAGACGAGTTCACTCCTTCCGAGACTACTCGTGTCTGTAGTCGGCATTTCAAGACAGGCGATGTAGTTATGGCTGGGGGAAAGAAAGTACTCAACAAAGGTAGTGTACCCTCTCTTTTTGCTTGGAACGAATATTCTACTCCAGCCCCAAGGCTCAATGCTTGGCAACGCCGCCCGAGATGCCCTTCCCCGGACATGGCGTTCCCAGTCTCTGACTCCGACTCTGACATGGAAGCACGGGTACCCGATCACGACCACTGCATTACACCGGCCACTACCGTAAGGGCTGATCAGTTGGCTGAGGAAAACAAAATGTTGAAAAGGAAAGTACTGGAGCTGCAAAACTGTCTGGAAAGGTTGCAGCTACAGTCCCGTTTTGGTCTGCAACGTCTCGCAGGGTCAGACGAGGACATTCGTTTTTACACAAGGTAAATGAACCATTTTCTGGGATATAAAATAAATTATGTGTCTACCGGTATGTACACTGCCCTGTGTTTACCGTAATAGAAAGAAGGTCTAATGTGCTTATCTTTTTATTCTTAGATTTGCATCATACAAGCATTTCTTGACCTTTTGGCAACTGATAGAGCCAGCTGTAAAAACCAAGATGATAAGGGTCACCAGTGCTGCCTCTGGCAACTCCACTCCACACAAAGCAACAGTAAGTTATGTTATGAGAATCAAATCCAGTGAAGAGAAATGATGGTCATTGTTGTATCCAATGTTGATGTGACGCATGTATGTGCGTGTACTGCATGTTGAGAATGGTTTGTGGTTACACACTCATGTGGGCAATAGGCACTATATACAATATACAGTAGGGCATAGGCTACTGGGGCCAAGACTGCCTCAGTGTGATCATGGGTGAATAGGCAACATCTCTCTAGTGACACTTTTTGGTGGTTTAATTGCTTTTACTGTCATGCTATTGCTGTTGTGATTTAACTGGTCTCTGCATGATAAAAACACAAAGCCCTTTTCATTTATTTTCACAGAAACTGGCACCCATCGATGAACTGCTGCTGTTTTTGATGTACTTGTCTGTTGGCCTGCCTCTCAGAGATCTTGCCAAACGCTTTGACATTCACCGCACCACAGCCAGGAGGATCATTACAACATGGACAAACTTTCTTTACTTTGTCCTTGGCTCCATCCGCTTGTGGATACCACAAGATGAAGTGAAAGCTCTTTTGCCACCAGAGTTTGAGTCCTACCCTGACACACAGGTGATCCTTGACTGTACAGAGATCTACTGCCAAACTCCCTCCTCTCTCCTTCTGCAGAGTGAGGTCTTCTCAACATACAAATCTCACACAACATTCAAGGCCTTGATAGGAATTGCCCCCCACGGCCCCATAACGTTTATCTCTGCATTGTATGCTGGCTTTATGAGCGACCGAGAGATCTTCAAGATATCTGGCATTACTAACCTCCTCACAGCAGACAATGCCATTATGGTGGACAAAGGTTTTGTGGTGGACTCTCTCGTTCCCTGCAAGGTCTACCGAACCGCCTTTCTGTCGAAGAATGCCCAAATGTGTAGGGAGGATGTCCAGCAGACGCAGTCCATTGCCCGCTTGAGAGTCCACATTGAGAGGTGATTTTGTTTTGAATACTAATATTTATATCAATTCTATTTTACACGGGTAAAGATTTGATGATGATATGCTGTATCTCATGAATTAAATATTCTGCTCATTTCTCTTACAATAAATATATATTGTATATCTTATGGGTATCCTTATGTTGTTCATTTTTACTTTTTCTTCAAACCTGGACAGGTGTATTCAGAGGGTCAAAGAAAACAAGCTGTTCAGCCAGGTCATACCGCTGTCTGTGTGTGGAAGTATCGATCAGCTGTTCAATGTAGCTTGCATCCTGGTGAACTACCAGAATGGACCACTGGTGAGGCCTGGGCAGGTAAATGTGTAACTAGTATTTGCAGTTACTACTTATAAATTGATGGAATAATGGCACATTTGCAGACATTAGCGGGGTTAAGGTTATAATCTTAGTAATAAAGCAAATTTGACATTAAATAATTATGCATTTAATTCCAAAAGGAGAGAGACGCCCTCAGGAGCGAACCCACGCTGACCTCACAAGCATCCAGGACCAGGAGGACCATCAGCCCACAGCCAGCCACACAGACCTCTGTCACCAGGAGTAGGTTGACCATCAGCCCACAGCCACACAGACCTCTGTCACCAGAGGTCACAATCACATACATGTGAGCTACTGCTCCATTTACCTAATCAGATGTCAGCATATTATCCCAGTGAACCAATTCTCCATTCAAACATATCATATCTCACCTGTATTGTATTTGTTGTATTCATTGTCCATCCATTGTATATAGTGCCCATACTCAAGTGCCTTATCCTGTTGTATAATATTGTCTATCCATAGTATGCAGCTCATAATACGTAGTCTGTAGTACATACTAGCCATATGCTTCACAAACTTTTTGTCACATGGCATCTTGCCATACTCCATGTTGTCTGCCACTCTTGTTCCTGTTATTAAGGACAAAGCAGGCAAAGTAGGGAGTTTAGATAATTATCAACCGATTGCTCTAGCCAGTGTGGTATCTAAAGTGATGGAGAAAATTTTATTTGACAGATTAAGTTCTTATTGTATAACTGCTGACAACCAATTGTTGTTCATCTATGCTTGCTTGTTTATTCTGTAAAGCACTTTGTGAAAAGCGCTTTATAAATAAAATTGGCTTGTCCTACATCATATCTATGTATGTATTATTTCATTTTTCTATTCCTCCGGTCATAACATCATCGAGAGTATTTGGTCTGTTGGTACTTGACAAACTTCAACAGGGGAAGATACCATCACTAACTGCTAGTATGAACTTCAATCTGGGGATAGAAGGAACACAAGTTCTGAGATGGGTCTGTAATAGATCTTTGTTGTTCCTTGCTGAACAACGTTTATCTCAGCCTTTCTTATGACTCCATTTTGGCTTGGAATAGTCTTTACAATGACCCCCATTGGCCATTCGTTCCTTCTGGCTTGCTTCTCCTTAAGAAGAACCACATCTCCTTTGATATCAGTTCTCCTGTGCTGCCACTTCTGGCGTGACTGCAGAGTGCTGAGGTACTCCTTCCGCCATCTCAATCTCCTCCAAACACCTCTCAGTGGCTGCCTGTTGCGTGGTTGGTTGGCAGGTGGCGAGGGTGTTGGCGGATGGGGTGGGCCGTCCCAGTGTCGATGTCGTGCTGGACCGGGTGAGTGTGTCCCATATTGACAGGGGAAGTGGCGAAGGCAGTGAAGTGTCTGGACAGCACCTCCTACAGCTGCTGTTGTTGCTCCGTCATCAGCCTGTCCTGGTTTTGGACCCACACTGACCTGAACGTGTCCTCCATTGAGGGGGAAGACGGTGGGTGGACCGCGCGAACCGCTACTGCATACAACAGCCCTGGGCGGAGCTGGGAGGCTGTGTAGCAAGACGTCACGGGCCGGGGATCTTCACTAAGCGTCCTTGAGGTTCCCCACCGGTCACCTGATGCTGTGTGTTCAGGTACTCCGGGTTCAGGGCGGGTCACCTCCAGGGCCTGACACGGGCTAGCACCACTGATGCGGGGTTCAGTGTGTTGACTTCTGACAGGGCTCAGTTACGTGCCATGAGGCCACTGCAGCTTTGGCTGGGGGGGGCGACACGGGCTCAGTGTTTCGCCCTCCGGTGAGGCCCAGTGGTGCTGTGCGGGGGGGGGCAACGCGGGCTCACCGGAGGGCATTGCCCTCCAGTGAGGTTTGGTGGCACTGTGCGGGTGCCACTGTGCCCTCCTATAGCTAGGGTCGTGGGAGATTGTGACGTCAGTTGCAGTGGATAGACAGACCCATCCTTCAAGGTCACCGTGTCATGTACCAGGTCCAACATGCACCCTGCTCTCCACAGGAAGTCCAGCTCCAACAGGCACGGCTCTGGGATGTCGGCCACCCAGGCCAGCTGCTCGAATTTCCGCTCAAATGCTCGAATGTTCATCATGCATTGGCCCAGCATCAGGGCCCGGTCTCCAGTGACAGTGATGGGTGGCGAGGGCCGGGGGCCAGGATCTGTAGATCTGTCAACAGCTCGGGGTGCACAAGGGTGACAGTGGATCCTGTGTCCACCAAGGCAGATACCGGTTCACCTTCAACATCCACCAGCAACTGACATGTACTTGACGGCGTCATCAGAGACCATGGGCTAGCTTCTTGAATGTAGTTGTTCCTTGCTGGCGACATGGGGAGACTGTAGTTCCCGGGGCTTCTTCTTTCTCCCCACCATGCTCTGTAGGGGGAGGAGAGGGTTTAGAGGCCCATGGAGCTGGGCCTGGGTGCAGGGTGGTTGGATGCCTGTCACTGTTACACTCAAAACATTTGGTTGTTGTCTCACAGCATCGAGCTACATGTTTATTTGGTGCGCAGCATTTAAAGTGGATATTGTGCTCCTTTAATATTCTTTTCCTTTCCTCAATAGGCTTTTCTCTGAAACCTCGGCACTTTTGTAGGGGGTGTGCTTTGTGATGCATGGGGCATTGCTTGTCTGGACCTTCAGCAGAGGGTGTGGAGTTGGAGGACGAGGACACGTCTGTTTTATGCACAGAGACTGTTCTGCGGCCATTGCTGTGGCTCTCAGTAAACCTGTTTTTGTTTGCAGTATTAGACGGGTAGAGTAGATTAAAGCTTGGGTCATTGCATGCCTTTGCTTGCTTGTGCACAAACTGTGAAAAGAAGTGAAATGATGGGGAGGCTACTCTTATGTTCTTGTTTATACCATGAGCCTTCCATCAACCACTTGTCCTGGAGCCCATATGGCAGTTTCTCCACTACCGGGTTAACACCCCTTGCTGTGTCAAGATAGGAGAGACCTGGTAGGTATCCTTCTTGTTTTGCAAACTCAATCTCAAACAGCAAGTCAGACAGCTCTCTAAGCTTGTGGTGTTCTTTAGGTGCTATTTTGGGGAATTTTTCAAGCTTTGTGAAAAGAGTGTCCTCTATGGCTTCTGGCAACCCATACAGCTCCTCTAACCTCTCCCAGATGAGACATAATCCCGCAGATGGATTCCTCACGTTTACTGACTTTATGTGGCGTGCGTGTTCAGCAGACTGCTCCTAGCCACTTAACAAGTCCATTGCTTCACCTGCTTTAAGATCTAGGCCCTCAGTGGTGTTAACGAATGACGCTTTCCAGGATGAATAATTCTCTGGCTTGTCATTAAACCTGGTAAGTCCAGATGAAACTAGCTGGCGCCGTGCAAGATATTTTGCCAGGTCAGATGTGACGGTGTCATTAGAGTGGTGTGGAGCTCTGGGCATATAGGGGTTTTGGCCATTAGACTGGGGTGTGTAGGCAGAGAGGCCCCTAGCATAATGCGGCTGGCTGTTCAGGGGTTGGAGGCGACTCTGTTCTGCAAACCTATTGTTGGCATGCACATTGCTATCTGCAGGATGGCTATTTGGCTGATGGCAGTCAGCAGCGTTTGATGTGGTAGAAGATTTACTTGAGGATGTACTTGAACATTTGCTTGAAATTTAAGATCGGGCTGCTACACTTGTCCTATCCATGTTTGATGCGGATGTGTTGTACCTCAGTCCTTCCTTGTGATGATGCAGTTGTCGTATTGGTCTCGGCACTGTGTGTGACAATGTAGTCTGGTCATCAGCAGCTCGTTGCCGGTCTCTCTTTTCACTGTACTGGCCTCACAGAATGCCTTGTTCCATTATCCAGCAAGATAAACACCTTCACATAATATATCTCGTACACCGGGGGTGAAGTTGAGAGCTTTATTATGCAAATGGTGTGAAACTACAGAGAATGCCTTCAAAAGCTACCAAGAAGGGGGATCATAACTAACGAACTGATCTCTTATTCACAAGTTCCTGTCTGTTACTCAAGTGTCAGATGGTATCAAAATAAAAGTCTCTGGATAGACAATTAAACTCAGAACTGGCAGGGCCAGAACAGACACTGTAGTAGTACAAGACTTCTAATGTTATAGTTACTGTAAAATTGTACCTAAAATGTAGCCTCAAAGTGTGCTATATTTCTCACTATTGTATTCCAGGTAAAAAGTCTGACCTGTACAAGAAGGATGACCCAGATTGGGTGCCATCTGTTGATATGACAGGAAAGCAAGATCCACAATCACCTAAAGAGAGAGTGACATCACGCTACAAGCGTCGTATGGCTAGAACCCAAGAGAAACTGAAGGCCGATGCTGCCAATTCCTTACTACTCATGGCCATACCAGTTGCTGATGATTCTACCACAAGTGATTATGTCAGTGATAATCTGTGCAGTATTGGGACTCAAACTGAAATGACTGATGAAATCTAAAAATCTAGGCCTAATGTGTAAATATTTTGTGCAAGCAGTGCAATACAGTTGTGTAACAACCGAAAACAACCAGTTTAATATGCAAACATATGGGTGTGACCACTAACAAAGAGTTTCAATGGCCATGTGTACTGTTCACAGAAGACTGGGGAAGGTTTGCAATCACAGCAATTCACATCTATGTGAAGAGGGAACAACTGTAGGTAGACGGTCGGTATAGCCTAGACGAGCCATATACCCCGGAAGTTGGAAGTTGTTACAAAGTAATTCTATTGGTCAGTCGGTTAAAGGGTCCTTTCAGCCTACTTTGAACGGTTGTTGCCTGTGTTTAAACTGTCACGTTGGCAGCAAAGTAGTAGTAGCCAATGGCACATTAATAGTATAATACTAATAACAACAATAATAATAATCGTGTAATGCTATTAATAACGTGACACAATAGGACTGAGACCCTAACCTAATCTGGCGAAGTACCGGGAGTTAACAGTCGCCATTACTGCGGTGGCGCTTCCCTGACCCTTTTGCAGTTTGTCAACAGTGATGACGTAGGTGTGGATGCGCGCGCATTTAGGCAACGGAAGTATGGCGGAGTTTGCTAGTTTGTCAAACTATGCAAGGGGATTAACGACAAAAGATCGCGAAAGTTACCTGAATAAATTAACTTTGGCGAACGGCAACCAACTTCCAGATCCGTGTGGTTTTACCGAGTGGGTGGAAGATGTTACTACGTGGCCTAATGTCCAGTGGCCAGATATATATACATATTTGGTGGAGAAACCGAGCGTATACACAAGAGAGAAGTTGCGGGAATACAAGTCACTGGATGCTTACAACTATGTTGTCTGTGGTCACGTACAAAATGTAAAATACCATGACACAGACTCTGAGCTGTGTGTCCTGAAATCCGAAGTCTTGCCAAGTCAAAGACAAGGACACAAGACGGCTATGTATGAGGCATGGGTCATCACAAACAAACCCGAGAACTACGTCCTCACAGCCAATTGTACCTGCATGGCAGGGTGAGTATTTGTTGTCCTGTTGCTTTTCTAGTTTGCTCAGGGTTAATGATATCGGCCTAGTTGTGCAAACATGAAATCTGCTTCTATTTTACTGACATTTTCTCCCCTCATCACATCAAAATGTGCCTTTCCCTGTATCTCAGTCACGATAAACGGGGCATGAAATTCACATTATCATGAACTACACACCGTGTTTTGTTGATTCAGAGTTCCAGCTGTGGCTGTTATTAATTTGCAGTGGAAAAAGGCGAAATTGTATAGTAGAATTTACAGTCTTCTCAGCCACAGCCTAATTTTGACTTAATAGTGGCATAGGAAAACATAGTTTTGCAGCTCCTCTTTAAGCTTCTAATTTCAGCCCGTAGTTTTTCCCACTCCTGCTGCAGGTTGACATAGTCATTCTGAAGCTGAGTGTACCTCAGGTTCAGATCATCATATTTTGTCCTTGGGACTGGGATGTCCTCTTCAGCTTTAACAGAAAAGCGAACAGTTAGGATATGCCGACAGAAGCTCACAACAAATTGGTTGATTGCACAACAAAAATATATCCTTACCAGGGCAGTGATCCATGCCGCTGACTTGTCCTGGAGTTTCAGAAGGAGATTTGGTGGAGTGTAAACCCTTTCATCTCGTCTCCTTTTCCTATGGTACCTTAACATAAAAAAAGCTAAATTAATGAACAGAAATACTGATCAGAGGCCATATTACAGGACATTCCTAACTTGCAGATCCTATCTTAATTGTTTGGTTACGATTAGATATTAGGTTATGATTTGCTTAATACCAACTGGAGAAAAATCCTATCTTAGACACCCTTATCTTCACTTTAAACTTAAGACGGTAAATATTTGTAATACAGCCCCATTTTCTCAAAGCCAGCAGCTGCAAGCTCCAAAGTGCACTGAATAGCATGAAATGAAAGAGGGGAAAAAGTAATTCTAAAACGATTAGGAAGTGTTAGGCCTAATTATTCTTACCTTTCCACCTTTGCCTCGGTGTCCTGACTTTGTTTTGTGTACTTAAACACAGAGGGCACAAAATCAGGATTCTGTGAGTCCAGCGACGCCTCACCTGTAAATAGCCAGACACACCACATTAGCCAAATAATACCAGCTAACGCTGCTTATCGGTTACTTGAGATATTAGTCTCCATCTAACCCAGGAATTCCAGTGAAACCAAAGAGTAGATAGATAACTTACCTGGTATAAAATGGCCGCTGCAAACGCCAGCATTTTGGATCGGGTCCTCAGTCCAGTTTTCATCAATACGTTTGATGGCTTGCAACCGCAGGCGCCTCCGGCTGCTCTGAAATGGCCGTGATCCGGTCGGAATTCGGTAAACCTTCACTCCGCTGTTGGTAGAGTAGCGAGTCGTACAGCCAAACGCACAACCATGATTGATGCTGCTTATACTTCCGAATAAACTTTGTAATCTCCTCTTCCTCGTCTGAATCCGCGAAGGAACGGGAGACGTGGGGGTAGCGTTTCGATTTCCGTTGCCTAAATGCGCGCGCATACTTTTGATGACGTAGGCTGCAAAAGTGTCTATGCGCGCGCGCGCTTGAGTGCAAGCTGTGCTAAGAAGTGCTCGGTTTTCTACTTCTATCTTTTTTTAACATTATTTAACGTTACATTTGACAGCGATGTCTAGGAAGTCGGGGAGAAGCTGTGCAGCTCTCGGCTGCTCCAACAGTAGTGGGAAACTTCAAGTTTGGAAAAAGACTGAATGCGAAATACACACGCCTTTACTTCACGAAGATTGCCCCTGTCTGAGACCATACAGTTTACACAGATTCCCTGGCCGTGCAGAGGACCGAGATATTCGCCAGAAGTGGATTAAGAATACCAACAGAAAGGACTTTGTCCCCAATAAAAACAGCACGGTAGGTTCTGGTTAACAGTCGACAATCTGTATTCATCTCACAATGACTAGCGTTAGCATGCAGCCGCCTAGCCTAGCATGGTGAAACACGTCTTTCAGCTAACGTTGCTTGGCTTGCGTTAAGTTAGCTAACGTTAGTGGGCTGCGGTGACGGCACATAATAAATTAACTCAACCAGCTGACTGGCGTTATCGTGAAAATATATAACTGTAAACTACTAATAAGACACGTTAGCCCCCTAACTAACGGGTCTGACCCTTTAGCCGAGCGGTTAGTGATGTCGCCTTGTGGTGCAGTACACCCCGTATCGAATCCCGCACCGGGCAAGAAACTAATCGGTTACATAACGTTAATTGCTCTAACGTTAACTGGCAGCCCTATGTTTGATAGTGGAAGTGATTATTTTTTTTAACCATGGAAAACTTGACAGACAGTCAATAAGTCTAGCTACATTTTATGTCAAAGTTTGTCATCAGTTAACGTTAGTTGAATTGATTTAGAAAATCGACAATCTTTGCAAAAGCGTACATTTCTTCACTCAGAGGGTTGTTTTTCCATCTCATGTTGCTGTGTGATATCGAGAAGATTTGGGTGGCATATTTAAGGGTGGGCTTTAAGCTGATTTTGATCGGTGCAAAGCCATTTCTATGACATGACACGCGGTGTAATGTAATGGACAATATTTTAGGTGGTATTGTTGAGTTATTGTGGTATTTGTTACTCATCCTCATTGTTCTTACCACTCTCAAGATGTGTGGAATACACT
The DNA here is from genome assembly GCF_029633865.1 of Lampris incognitus. Classification (NCBI taxonomy): domain Eukaryota; kingdom Metazoa; phylum Chordata; class Actinopteri; order Lampriformes; family Lampridae; genus Lampris; species Lampris incognitus. The sequence goes on along the minus strand of NC_079225.1, from coordinate 13,825,219 downwards.
TCCTGGACGGTAAACCAACGAAAGAACACCCATACCCAGTATTGCATATGGGATATGAATATCAGGTAAGTTTGAGTCCATTTCTGCTGAAGTTACCATTGGTTTTTATTAATTGCATCCATGACATTTAAAAATTAGCAAGAAATTCAAATTCTTTCCAAATTGTATCTGGCTATTGACATAACCGATGTCTAACTAATGTACAATTTGAATAACGTTAAGATCGCCATCCATAAGGTACCTTCATCAGTAACTGGGGGCCACTGTCTTAACGTCGTCAATCCAACTACCCATGCTGCTGTCACTTAGCAGGCAGTAGCAAACGCTGCTACTTGCCACCGCAGTAATGGCGGCGTCGCTAGATGGCGGACCACACAAATTGGTCGGCTGATTAGGATCGTCTAGTGATCGTCGGCCTAACGACCAGCACCGTGTATTCACCCTTTGCACGTCACGTCACGTCCCACTCGCGGGGAATATGAACGCCATGACGGACGGCAGAAGACTTGGACGTCAAATTTAAGACAAGCAAGCACGTTAGCTATAGTTCGACATTTCGTTGTTTGAAGCTAGTTTTTATTTTACTTGTATGGTACGATGGTGATTTCCTGCTGTGCCGTGCAGTGTGCCAACAGGCAAGGCTGTAAGCCCAATCTAGCCTTTTACAAGGTACCTTTTGATGCCGACAGAAGACGGCGCTGGATAGCTGCTATCAATCGTAAGGACTGGCAGCCATCCAAATACTCCCGGATCTGCAGTGCGCATTTTTTACGAGGTACGTTTCATATATAACGTTTTCTAAGTTATGTAACCTAAGCTACGTTAGTGAGAGTCACGTCAAAACAAACTCTAAACGCTAATGCATAACCAGTCGTGAGAAGGGCTAGCTACTGGCTAGCATCGTTACTAGTAAACAAACCCTACCTGAGTTTGTTTAGCTAATGCATAACCAGTCGTGAGAAGGGCTAGCTACTAGCTAGCCCTTCTCAAGACTGGTTAATGTTGAGTTATGACTTGAGTTATGGGTGACCAAACGTCCACTTTTCCCCGGACATGTCCTCTTATCATGTCCTGTCCTGTCCGGGGGGGGGGGGTAACTTTAATGTTATTGAAAATTCCTCCCAAAAGCAAATGAAGACATCTGATCCTTTTTAAAGAAGAACCAAAGTGTCAGTAACAGTTTACATATGATTAACTGAGAATGTTCTGTAATTAATCCAAACATTAATCTTTGAAATTAGTGTGAGAATTATTTACTATTTAATGCCAACCCTTCCTTTTCCATTAGTGGCTCAAGAGCAGAGTTATTATAGTATAAGTGATATTAATGTGCTGCTACTTGTATTGTAGTAAGACATGAATATTATTTATAAGCTAAACTAGTCACAGCTTGTCCAACTGATTTGTTTGACTGTCAGGCATCATTTTATTCTGAAAATCCTGTCAGCAGCAGCCTGAGCAGCACAGAGACACAGACAGGTGAGCTGCAGCCTCTCAGGTGAGCTCTGATGTCATACTGAAATATCTAGACATGAGTTCAGGAGTTGAATGAAACATAATACAAAGTTTTTGAGATAGTTTCAGCATCACTGTGGCTCTGTGTCATGAAATACATAAACTGAAAGACAGAATCTCAGGTGAGGATAGAAAAGCTCACAGCAGCTGTTACAGAGCAGCACATCACTTACAGGTTTCTATACATTTATGTCGTTATAACATTTCATGTGACAGAGTTATGTTATTTTAAAATATTAAGTGTGGTCTCAGATTTAAGTATTCTATCAAAATAAAATGTAAAAATCAAGAGAAAAAACCATGATAAAATTTTAATTTGCAGGTCAGCAAATGCATATTCAGTAGAGTGAGCATGATGCAGTGAGGCTCTTTATGTGCCTGGAAGAGAAAAGAGAGACAGAGAGCAGTTAAGTTAAAACCAAACCTACACCCACAGGACCATTAAGCATGTACTTAAATAATATAAATATTAATTTTCTATCCATACAGAGGAGGCCTACTTTAAATATATTCAAATTATAAGGTATCTTTGAGTAAACTCCGAGTATCATTGAAGTATCTCGAGGCTGGAGGCAGAGTGTCCTCTTTTTTGGAACGCAAAATACGGTCACCCTAAGTTATGGAGTAGCGACAGCTAATGCAAAATCAGTCCTGAGAAGGGCTAAACTGTTAACTGTTACCTCACTTCGAGGTTGGGGGAGAGGGAGGGAGGGAGAGAGAGAGACAGACAGACAGACAGACAGACAGATAATGGGAGGGTGACAGGAGGTGGAGAGGGGGAGAAGGAGGGAGAGGGCGGGAGAAAGGGAGGAGAGGGAGAACATGGAGTTAAAAAATTAGGCTAACTTCACTCTGTCAATGCATTGATTGTTATAGGCTAGAGATAATAGTGAACCTGGTAATGTCAGGCTTTCATCTCAACACAATTGGATGTCTGATTTCTTTTTTCTTTTTATCAGGAAAGAAGAGTGATGACCCTTTGTCACCTGATTATGTGCCGTCTGTTTTTGCGCACATGAAGACCCCTGAGAAGAGGCGAGCCCAGAAAACTCTGGAGAAGTATGAAGTGAGAGAGGCTATGAAAAAAAGGAAGAGCCAGGAGTCATCGAAAAGGAAAGCCGCCAGAGCACTCCTCGATCTCTCAGCTGAGAAGAATGGGCCAGTATTAGTTGAAGCTGAAGATGAGGCTACAGTCAGTGATACAGGTACAAATTCAAAATGTGATGCTATGTGCCAAACAGACCAGACTTCAGAGGACATCGAGTCACTGCAATATGAGTGTCAGCAACTCCGGGGTGAGACCTTTACACTGAAAGAGAAGCTGAAGTCAGATCGTGTGGATTGAACTCGGGCAGACTGGACGATTTTGCTAGATCCGTGAGCACATCGGTAGGAAGAAGGTACGGGTCGGTAGCTAACCCTGCAATCGCTAGCTTCTCCACATATTGCTCTTTGTGCCGTCCTACAAGGTGACTCACTTCACAGGACCACTCCACAACATTGCTCTGACTATTGGTAGCCATCACGTAAATTTAAACTATAATAGCTACTCATCCGTCGCAATATTTTGTTTGTTTTTGTTGTTCGCTTTTGAATTTCCCGGTCTATCACTTCCTGCCGTCCGTCCGGTCTATCACTTACTGCTGTCCGTCATGGCGCAGTCTCCCTCGTCACGTGATAATTGTGACGTGTCTGCAAAGGGTGAAGAGAGAGAGTCTGAGAGTATGATGCATCGATTTTCACAGGATGCACAAAGGAGGGCAGTTTGGACCGTGAAGATTTGCAGGCTGGGCTGCCCCCCCTCAGCTTATTCCTACTTGTGCTCGGTGAGTTAATTTCAGTGTTTACGATTTTTCGACGAGACGGATGGACTCTGGACGCTGCACCATCCCATAAGCTAAAGCCAGTAGAGCTAAAAATTAGGCCTACTAGGCTACCTGGCTGCGTGACATCAGGCAAATGTAAACAGTGTCAGATTGTCTATGGGATGGATTGAGTATGACGACAGGCTTAACCTGAGGCAGTGCATGGGTAGTGTGAGTGATAAACTAGAAAATTGGGTCTACTAGGCTATCTGCCATGAAGCTTGAATCCTATAAGACAACATTGCAGTTGAATTGGATGAGTGCAATTCCTTCAGTCATTGGCCAATTAACATAGGCCATTTACATTGCTTATCTGGATTCTCCACCCTCCCTGTTTATTACTTGTGGGGCAACCTCACTTTTTTATTTTCACTTGTCTCTGAATAAGTAGCGGAGACCTTACTCTGACAGCCAAAAAAGTCATCACAGTGATCAACATTTAAGTCTCACCCATTCCTAGTATTTTTGAAACTGGAATGAGAGGCTATAAAGAGATGTGGACTGATCTTTTGCTCATATCCCATTTTTTCTAGCTAGCGTGAATGTACTCCACCGTGTCAAAAATCTGGAATGTTTGTGATTATCATTTTCAGGATCACTTTGATGAGACCCAGTGCAAAAGGAACCCGTATGGTCGAAAGCAACTTAAGCCAAACACTGTCCCAGCTGTCTCCGCCTTTAGTTACAATAAAGACGAAAAGCACCGCAGGTCACCTCAAAAGAGAACTGCAACTTTCGTCGAGGAAACTTCACCAGCCAAAGGGATGCGAAGTGACCATAAATATGCCCGGAACCAAAACAGTTCAGAGCTGGACGATGAGGTAGAGGATTTCCACGACATCCCTGTTGCTGATGTTCCGGAACAAATGGAGCACAACGGTTCTTCACGTTCTTCTGTAGGAGAAGATTCCATTCAGACTCTGCAAACCCGTGTCCTGGGGCTTGAACGAAAGGTAACGTCAGTTCAGAAGGTAGGCAGTATGGTGCCCGTGTAGCCAGTTGGCCAGACAGCGCTGAGAATGACCATCCCTGAGCCGGGGGGGGGGGGGGGGGGCTAAGAGTACATCTGTCATCTGTCACCATCTTACAATGCTGTGATTGCAAACATTCCCAAATCCTCTGTGAGTAGTGCACATAGCCATTGTAACTCTAGTTAATGGTCACGCCAATTTGCATATGAAACTGGTCGTTGGTTTCGGTCGTTATACCACTGTATTGTTTAGCCACTGTCCACTGGGGAAACAGTTATGGGTAATACTTCTGGCATTCGGCAGAAGCAGTATCACAGATAGACGGCGGATTTGGCAGAACAAGTGTTAGCTAATTGCTGTTCATGTTTAAAAAAAAAAGGCGATACAAGTTGCTAACCAACAAATAAAATGTTGTTACGGAGCTCGGGGACAACGTGCTGTTCGTGGGTGTACGTACAACCAGATGAAACTTAGTGAGTGGCTTAAACGGGAGTGCTTTGATCATAAGCCTAAAACTAAATCAGACTTCCCGTCAGCTATGGTACACTTTCCATTTCCTCCCATTAGACGACGACGCAAAAAGAAATTGGCTAAAGAACTTAAAAAAAGCCCCCTCAAACTTTTTATGTTTGCTTGTTTCACTTTGTTGATAAGAGGCCAACACTGGATAACCCTTACCCAACACCTTTTCTGGGTTACGAGAGGCCACCTGAGAAGAAGAGACATCTACTCATCAGGACTCATCATGTCACAACAACAGGTAAGTTAATGTGATGTCGACTAGTTCGCTAGCTTTGTCGACACCAAGTCTTTTCAGGTTTCAGAATCTGAATATCCCTGACTATTCTTAACTTAAACATTGTTTTTAAAGATATTAGTATAAGAAAAACCCGTCTGCCACAGTGACAGGCAGGTGACCTGAAGCTTTTACTTGCCACGGACATTTAACGTTACCCTTTATTTGGTAGGTGCTAATTTCATGCCCTGTTTTAACCAACAGATGCAGAATATTTATTTTGAAAATATTAAACCTAGGCTATGTATCCCGATGTCTGTGTGCAAGTTAGTCTAATTAGCCAACCCTGGTCCCCCATACAACACCACTTGGTTTAGAGTGCTTATTTGCAGTAGAGAATAGTCTGACAACAGCTACAAGTAAGGCACAGTGTTTAAAATTGTTTATTTAAAGTAGCCATAATTTGTTATTATTTATTTGCCTTTCCAGATCCTTCACAAATAATATCATGAACTAATCATTAATTCATATTATCTGAACATTGTACTTTAAGTTTGTGTACATTTAATTTCTGTCAATCTTCGTGTATGTTTCCATCTGCTTGAATTGATAACTACTGAAGCAATACAACTCGTGTTTTTTTGTGTTTTGTGTTAGGTACTGATCAACCTGTCTGTCTGTAACTCAGTGTTGTATTGTATTGTTTATGTTTGTTCCAGGACAGGTTTCTCTTGAAAATGAGACCCTGTTGTCTCAACGGGATAACCTGTACATATTAATTCATTCATCATCAACTGCTTCTCAGGGGTCGGGTTGCGGAGGCAGCAAGCTAAGTAGGGCACTCCAGCGAGTTCTGGGTCTACCCCAGGTTCTCCTCCCAGTTGGCCGTGCCCGGTAAACATCAAAGGAAGGCACCCAGGGGGCATCCTAATCAGATGCCCGAACCACCTCAACTGGCTCCTTTTGATGCGAAGGAGCAGCGGCTCGACTCCAAGCTCCCTCCGGATGTCTGAGCTCCTCACCCTGTCTCTAACGCTGAGCCCAGACACCCTACGGAGGAAACTCATTTCAGCCACTTGTATCCGCAATCTCACCCTTTCGGTCACTACCCAAAGCTCATGACCATAGGTGAGGGTTGGAATGAAGATTGACTGATAAATTGAGAGCTTTGCCTTGCGGCTCAGCTTACTGCTGATGCTGCACCAATCCGCCTGTCAGTCTCCCGCTCCATCCTACCCTCACTCGTGAAAAAGACCCCGAGATACTTGAGGTCCTTCACTTGAGGCAACAAATCATCCCCAACCCGGAGGGAGCAATCCACCATATTCCGCTAGAGAACCATGGCCTCAGACTTGGAGGTGCTGACTCTCATCCCAGCCATTTCACACTCGGCTGCAAACCGCCCCAGTGTGCGCTGGAGGTCATATTCTGATGAAGCCAACAAAACCATATCATCTGCGAAGAGCAGAGATGCAATTCTGAAGTTCCCAAAATGGACACAGTCCTCACCTTGGCCGCGTTTTGAGATCCTGTCCATGAATATCACAAACAGAATCGGAGACAAGGGACAACCTTGGTGGAGTCCGACACCCACCGAAAACGTGTTGGACTTTGTGCCGAGAATGCGGACACAGCTCTCACTTTGGTTATACGTCCTTGTAGCAAGTGCCCTGGGGTACACGGTCGTAATTCTTCTCCAAGTCCACAAAACACATGTAGACATGCTGATCAAACTCCCATACCCCCCTCAGCACTTCCGCAAGGGTAAAGTGTTGGTCCATTGTTCCACGGCCAGGACGGAATCCGCATTGTTCCTCCTGGATCCGAGGTTCGACAATTGGTCGGAGCCTCCTTTCGAGCACCCTAGAGTAGACTTCCTCAGGGAGGCTGAGCAATGTGATGCCCCGATAATTGGAGCACACCCTCCGGTCCCCCTTTTTGAATATGGGAACCACCACCCCAGTTTGCCACTCCACAGGTACTGTCCCCGACCTCCACGCGACACTGAAGAGGCGTGTCAACCAAGACAGCCCAACAATGTCCAGAGCCTTCAGCATTTCAGGGTGACTCTCATCCACACTCGGTGCCTTGCTGCTGAGGAGCTTTTTAACTACCTCAGAGACCTCTGACAGGGATATGGGTGGGGCTTCCCCCGAGTCTTCAGACTCTACCTCCTCCACAGAGGACGTGTTAGCCGGGTTCAGGAGCTCCTCAAAGTGTTCTTTCCATCGCTCGACAACATCCCCAGTCCGGGTCAACAGTTCCCCTCCCCAGCTGAACACAGCCTGAGTCAAGACCTGCTTCCCCTTCCTGAGTTGCCGGATGGTTTGCCAGAACTTCCTTGAGGCCAACCGAAAGTCCTCCTCCATAGCCTCACCGAACTCCTCCCACACCCGAGTTTTTGCTTCCGTGACAACCGAAGTGGCAGCCCTTCTGGCCTCCCGGTACCTTTCTGCTGCTTCAGGAGACCCCTGGGCCAACCAAGTCTGAAAGACCTCCTTCTTCAGCCTGACGGCTTCCCTCACCGCCAGTGTCTGTATAGGCTATGTAGGCTATATAGATTAAATAAAAAAATTAAGAAAAATGTGACCTAAATATGCACTTTATGTATTACCTGCAGATGAGTCTGGTGAGATGGGGTCTTCTGAGGAGCCAGGTCCTATTTCAAAGAATTTTCATGATGCCCAAACAACAGACCCAGCGGAGGACCACAGCTACTCCAAAGGAGCAACAACTGCATGTGGCTTGACAACAACACCATCCCCTGAGAGGTCGCTGTCTGTTGCAGATGTTACATTGAAAGATGATGCAGACTGCCTGCTCTACACAGGGATTCCACTACTAGAGTTCAACACTCTTGTGTCTTGCTTAAAAGGTTTTGCCCCCACACCATCATCAATGCCAGTTGTAGACCAAATCCTGTTGACACTGATGAAACTTAGACAGAACTTTGTCATAGCTGATTTAGCAAGACGCTTCAAAAGGTCACCTGGTCAGGTCAGTAAAACACTGAGATTCTGGATAGATGTGATTGCTGAGCACACCAAGGATCTCATTCCATGGCTGCCTCGTGAAACGATAAAGGCCACCATGCCACAGGTTTTTAAGGACAATTTTCCAAACACAACTTGTGTAATTCACTGCACAGAAAGTGTTTTGCAGAAAGCTAAAAATCTGGACTCAAGAACTGAATCTTACAGTCACTACTATGCCAATTATACCGTCAAGTATCTTGTAGCAACTGCTCCATCTGGAATTCTTATGTTCATTTCAGAGGCTTACGGTGGCAAATGTAGTGATAGGTTCATTACACAGAACTCGGGGTTTCTTCACCATTTGCGTGCTGGAGATGAGGTAATGGGGGACCGTGGCTTCAAGATTAGGGGCTTGCTAGAGGAACGGAATGTACGCTTAATCATGCCTGCATTTACGCATAAGAAATGCCAGCTGACAAATGAGCAGGTCACTCGCACACAATGCATTGCAAATGTTCGCATTCACTTTGAACGAGCAATAAGGTGTCTTAAGGTATACAAGATCCTCTCACAAACGGTGCCTATTAATCTGGTCCCTAAAATGGACAAAATAGTAAAAATCTGTGCAGCTCTTGTAAATCTGAGAGGAGAGCTTATTTTTGGGAAATAGACACAATGACTTAACACAGTCAGCATGACTAACCACCAGTGGTGTAATGTAACTAAGTACTGTACTGGAGTACAAATTTACTTGAGTATTTCTATGTTGTGCAACTTTGTACTTCTACTCCACTACATCTCAGAGGCAAATATTGTAGTGTTTACTTCACTTCATTCATCTGACAGTTTTAGTTAATAGTTACTTTTCAGATAATTGTTCATACCATTCCTGTCCAGTGAAAACCAGATGTGTTGAATTTGAGTGTTTGTGATAAACTGAAGGATGAAGTGTTCCTTCATGGGTTGAGAAAATTCTGCTACTTCTTAATCTGAATAAACTTTTGAAAACCCTCTTGGATTAGTTGGAAAATCCATATCAATGACAAAGCTGAAATCAGGCTGTTTTTCTGAATTTTTTTTAGAGATACGCGATTCTCACAGGACAGCCATGCCACAAACATATGATGGTTTTACAGAATATGATGCATTGCTGTAGATTAACAAAACAGTATATCAAGAAGTTCAACTGAGCTCCACTTTAAACATCTACAGCATTAAAATGCAACATACACATTAGTGCAGCAGTAATATTGATCCAAAAACATCAAATATAATCATAAAAACACTTGACAGGGAACATTTTACTGCACAATGTGTCCTTTTACTTTTCAGATTTTAAGTAGATTTTACTGATTATACACACTTTTTTCTTACTTAAGGTTTTGAATGCAGGACCTTTACTTGCAGTGGAGTACTTTCACGGTGTTCTATTAATACTTTAATTAAAGTAAAGAATCTGAATACTTCTACCACTGCTAACCACGTGTGCTGATTGTTAAATGTATTCAAAAAGGTACAACACTATTCCCATTAATGCACTGCTGTGCAGGTCATTAATAGGAATAAACGCCGGTTCCTGTTCAGTGACAGGATGCGCCGGAAGTCGCGCCCATAATTCACGCAATGTATCATGGCGGCTAGGAATAAGATGGATAAGGGTGAGGATACCTACAGTCAGTTTAAACTGAGGAGGTCACTTAGATTAGTGATGGAACGTTTCTCTCAATAAACGTATCTAGATGAACTGATTAAATTTTCTTTGATCGCTTTTATTGATTTTTAAAACGTTTTGGTATCATCAACATTTTAAAAAAATAGCATGCCTTTTTCCAGTTGCAAATCGACTTGTTTGTGGTATATGCTACTTTATCTGTAAAACCGTTAGACAATCTAAAATGGTAAAAAATAAATGTACAAAATAATCTAAACTAGTTACAAAAAGATTGTACCTGCGACGTCATGGATACAGGGCAAATGTTCTTTCAGGGATACAAATTTTACAGTACAACACTGCCCACATCCAGCAATGTCACCCCCACCTTCACCCCCTCTTTACAATGCACAAGGGCCAGCAGGGAGCCCAGGTAGTTACCCAGGAGGTTGAAGAAGGGTAGGTTAAGTAAAATTTCATTTCTAAATGCTAGACAGAAAATGTGAACGTTCGCATGGCATTGTGTATTGATTTGTGTATCCGCTGAGCACACTGGTCAGTCTAATTATGAAAGCTAAGCAGAGTGCCAGTAAATAAACCTATGCACTATGCTTTTACAGGAGGTTGTGCACACTGTACTGTCCTTGAGAGAAGATAACGGGCTGTAAATGCAATCCGTTTTATCAGGGTTACAGTGAAAGTGATTATCATCTCAGACGGCTGATTAATATGCCATAGATAAGTCTCACCTTTCCAACACATTCAGGATCTCATGATGGGGAGTTTAAATCATGACTTGAAAAATGCACATTTCTCAGAGCAAATTCAAAATTTGTGCCTAGTCCGGGTTCTCGGTGTGTACATGGGCGCAACGGGGGGGGGGGGGGGTGCAGAGGGTGCAATGCACACAGGTGCCTCATCAGCGGGGGCGCCAAAAGTACAGTGTGCAGTAAACAATTTCTGCTTATAGGCCTATTTGTTTTTTTAAAGTTTAACATTTATACATATTATTACTTAGATGAGAACTTTGGATTAGAATATATAATTACATGTTATATTTTTTAATTACAATATATATATATATATATTTTTTTTGCGTACGGTCTTTTGGTGCCCCCACTGATGCGGTGCCTGTGTGCATTGCACCCTCTGCACCCCCCCCTTGTTGCGCCCCTGTGTGTATACATGTGTGTATTTGTGTTTTGTGAGTTATGCATTGAAATTAAGTATGGTTTTTTTCCTTTAAGGCTCGCAACTTGGAGATCTGAGAGAAGAGAAAGTCCAAAACTTAAAGGAATATATATACAGTAGCTGTAGCTAGAATGTACACAGGTAAGACACAGGACTCACGAGACATAAGCTGTACATTTTCAGTTCAATTCAATTCAATTCAATTTATTGTCATTAAAAACAATGTGCAGGCACATGTTAAAAATGAAATGAGGGCTGTGGCTTCACCAAACAGTGCAAGACAGACACAGACAAACACAGCAAACGCAGTATAAGATATACACACACGAAGACCAAAAGCTAAAATAAGTTAAAAATGTGTACAAGTAAGATGTGTTCCTGTGTTTGTGTATGTATGCATGAACTCTAAAAAGAGAATATGAGAGGCAATCCTCAGCTAATACACAAGACGCACAGCCGGCCAGTTTTATATGGGCGGCCTATAACCACAATTATATAGCAATAACTTTATCTGCATTGCACTTTTATAAAACCGCAGTTTAAAAATGTCCCACAAGTCTGATGAACATAAGACACAGACTAGAGCATGGACAAGAAGCGGACAGGAATAACAAAGACATGCAGACTTTGCAGGGATAATGGTAGAGTGCATGCAGATTAGTAAGAAAAGCAAACACCCAAAGTAAGGCGAAAATCTTCAACCCTTCCAAATTCAATTTTTAACAGGTTCTATAAGAACAATATACGAGTTGAACCAATTTGGTTGTGTCTGAAACACCAGTCCAAGAGTAACAAGTTTAGATTGACGTGGCTTTTTAGTGTCGGAAGTTGCACGGTGAGAAAAATAAGATCTCGTTGAAGTGTTGCATTTATCAGGAATCGGGAACATTTATTTGTCATTTCATTCCATGCACCAGCACACATGAAATTAAATATCGTTTCCCCCAGCCCACAGCAGTGCAACACAAAGACAACCACACATCCAAACTACAAGAACACACCCAAACTACAAACTCATATATCCAACATAAAATAAATACATAAATAAATTCACTGTCCAAGAGAGCGAACGCCAGGATGACCGTCGGACTGACGGTCTGCATGGGTTAGCAGTTAGCTTAGCCTGCCCCGCTTCCGCATCCTGTCAGACCGCCCTCTGTGTTTCCTCCTCAGGTGCAGCTCCAGGCAGGGCCGTGGTCCCTGGGCCCACCGCACGCAGCAGACCAGGCTCCCCCAGCCGATCCAATGCCAGCTCTCCCAGTCATCAAACGAAAACACAAACTTAGACATGGACAAAAACACTGCATGGACAATACTGGGTGAGGCCGCCGCAAACGTAAGTTCGCGCCACCATCTTCCCACACCGGAAGCGGCATGTGAAAATATCCATTGTAAACCTTGCAGCACCAATGAAAGCTATTTACTATTAGCAGACAACTGGCAGGAGGTTATCATTATTGCTGGGCTTCACAAAATGGATGCACATTTTTCGATGTGCATACATTTCCCCAAGTTCATGTATGTTTATACCATTACATGCATGAAACTGGACAGGAACATGCTCCAACTGCATCAGGGGTGATTAACCTCTGAGAAGCATGGCTACAACCAACTATTCAGGCACATAGTTTCAGGAATGAAGGCTAGTTAAGGTGAACAGAGTTGGCTTTTGTCCTTCCCTGTGTAATCAGGGCGCAGATTCTGAAGTTTGATAGCGGGTTGATGACCAGTGCATCACTGGAGCATCTGGATGACATAACAGAAGATATCTTTTAATCCTCTTTTTTTCTGATGACATCTCATAAAACAAATCAATAAAGTCATTATCTTCATAGCAGTTTATAATTGAAAAAAACAAAACTTGAAACCGCCATGCTTACGTAAAGTTCCAGATAACTTCTGGGGTCATCATCTCCTCTGCTAAAAAACCTGGCTCCTCAAATTATTCACGACTTGTTCGGCATCGGAGACACTCTAAATCCAAAGTACAAGAAATAATCGGTAAAATACTCATAAATATTCAGACGGCATTGTGCTTTCAGACCATCAATCTTGCCACCGGCGAGCGGCATTGACGACACAGCGGGCGAGTGACCCACGAAGTTTGCAAAGACAACAAGGAAGTAGGTTGGCAAGTAAAGCGTTACTTTGTTTTACCCTGTCCAGGAAATCTGGGGCTAACACAAGAAGATCCCACCAAGTGTTAGTGCAGGCAGCACAAGGAGGGTTTCAGTTCTCTCCCAGTAATCCAGCCGGTATTTGTTCTTTCTGCTGGTTTAACAGTGGGCCTTCCATCCTCAGCATGACGTGATGCATGACCTTACAGAGTAGATACAGAGACCTCAAGCCAACAAGGTCAACGTGTGCTTCAAAACAGCTGTCTTCACAGTAGAGCTATAAACATAATATATATATGTATTATATATTTATGTGTATTTGTGTGTGTGTGTGTGTGTATATATATAAATATATAATCCAGTGAGTCAAGTAAATTCTTTATGAGACAGTACAAGCCTTTTTCATGCCATAAGCAATCAAACTTTGTTCCTTATTTGTTGAGCACTTTCCCTACCGTTGTGTGTTTCTTTTAACAAAGTTATATGTACACACACACATCCATTCATCCATTATCCAAACCGCTTATCCTGCACTCAGGGGTCACGGGGATGCTGGAGCCTATCCCAGCAGTCACTGGGCAGCAGGTGGGGAGACACCCTGGACAGGCCGCCAGGCCATCACAGGGTAGACGCACTGCTCCTATACAATAGGATGGGTTAAACGCAGAGAACACGTTCGTTGTAAAAATACAGATCGTTGTAATACAATAACAATTTTTATTGTATTACAGCACACATATTTATATTATTATATATTTGTATTATATATTGTATTAAATATTGTGTTTATATTTACATATATATCTATTCAGTCATTCATTCAATCGTCCAAACTGCTTATCCTTACTCAGGGTCACGGTGATATATTTATATATATATTTATATATGTATTTACAGCTTCAGTGTAAAGCTGTAAAGCACTGTAAAACTGTAAAGCGCCTTGAGTGGTCGGTAGACTAGAAAAGCGCTATATCAATGCAGTCCATTTATTTATTCATTATCTGTTGTCCATCTGTATTAGTCAAGGACAACTGACTTTTACTTGCAAGCTGCATTTGTTTGCTAACAGCGGCACAGGGATGGGCAAGCCTATCTCAGCTGCCGTATTGCGTGTTGGCTAAAGAGTTGCGCAGCTTGTTGAAGGGACACGTTAACAGCTTAATCCCCATCACTTATCTCATCTCGGACCAGATAAGAAATACCTCTTCCTTAAAGACAACTGTTGTAATCATGAACTTGCTTTCCCTTGCTCTTTTAGTGGTCTTGATAGTGCCTGAGCTCACAGTTAAATCCAGTCATTTGCTTCATAATCGAAGACTTTTCAGCAGCTTATCTCCATACATCCCATTTGATGAACAAGCTGCGAAAGCATTGTGATCATTATATATTGTTCGATGCCCTTATCGAGTATTGAATTTTCTTGTTTGCTCTTGTATTATTAGATTAAACTCAGCCAGAGGCAAAACGAGCTGACAACCAGATCGAGTCTTGAAACCCAAATCTGTTATGAAACCCTGCAAGAACCCAGACGCAGAATCAGATTCTGTCACATCGCCGACCTTTCTTTTATTACACTTGCATTATTTCATCCGGCCTTTGCCACTCCGGCTCCATCCGCGTACTCTCCAAAACTCAAGTTTCATGGCCATGGCCTTCAAGCAGGAGTTCGGCCCCGCCCCTCAACTGCATATTCATGATGCGAACGGTTGACCTTGGCCAGGTATAACTGCTTATCACTGAAGGTAGTGGGACAGCATAGAAAGATAGCCAGACGGTTCGACAGAAAGGAAGAGAACGACGGATCAGACCCAGAAGGACACTCACTGCCATCAGTAGACATAGGATGTGTTCGCCACTGGTTATACTGGTGCTGCTGGGAGTCTTATGGACACCAGGTCTTCCTTCTTTGGATACTCTTGTGTTTGTCTATTTCTTTGCTGGCTCAGAAACTGATAATCGCTGTTTTAAACTGGCTGAGTTTATTCGTGCTGTCAGGTTGCTCCTGATTATCGTTTACTGTGGTTGTAGCTAGGCGGGGGCATCATATTTGTGTTGATGAGCTTTACCAGAGAACTAATGCCAGGATGTTTTTATTTTTCACCTGTGAAAATTTGGTACCATTTTTTTGTTCATCAATGAGATTTTTTTGGAAATTCTTACTGGGGGATGATTTTATCTGAATGTATGAAATTAATTTTTGCTCTGAATACTTAGTTTGCCCTTGCTGTTCTCAGATCAAAAAAAATTTTTTTAATGTTTATTTCAAACCTTAAAATGGCCTTTGGGAGTCATTGCTTCAATAATATGATAATGACACTATAGCCACACAGACCATTCTTGTTATGTTTGCTGATGTGATGTTTAACAGCGCGGCAATCATGTACAATTTGTTCATCCTCCATATTTCTTATCTCTCTTCGCTCACAGTCACTACGCTGATTTGCCCCGAGATTTCCCCTTCACCATCTGCCCCTCATACCGGTAAGTTACACAGACAACAGGTCTGCAGCACAGCTGATCAGCTGGGGCTTTACTGGTCTGATATCAAGCCTCAGACAAATAGTAACTATGGAGTACATCCTCTGATAGACCACCTTGTATTGCGGTTTTTATTGAACAGAAGTCTTTATTATACTGTGTCTGTTTGGGCCAAATTCAAGATCACATTGCTGTAACACGTGCATACAATTGAATTTAATTTGGAATTTCTCTCTCCAAATTAACATATTTTTCTTTCGTCTCTGCTTCAAATTTTATAATGTTTCTATAATTCAAAGCATATTTTGTGCTAACTTCATGGTTGGCATTAATAATGGAATAAATGCAGAAAATGCAAAAAACAGTATTCATGTACAGATACTATATTGGTAGTGATTATAACAATCACTGATCTTAACTGATGCAGCAGTGATACATGGGTAATCAGACCCAAGCCAGAGTTCATACTGTGTACGTAGTACTTCCAATGAGTTTTTGCAGTTGAATTAATTAATATTCAAAAACAATATTTGTCCAAAGCCAGTGTCCTATTACACTGAGATTCGGCTAGGTGGCATGGCTCAGGAGATAGGGCGGGTCGTCTAGTAATCGGTAGGTTGCTGGTTCGATCTCCGTCTCCTCCAGGATGCGTGTCCAAGCGCCCTTGAGCAAGACACTGAACCCCTAACTGCTCCTGATGAGCAGGTTGGAGCCTTGCATGGCAGCCTCCACCATCAGTGTATGACTGTGAATGTGAGACATATACTGGAGTCACTTTGAGCAGTCGGTAGACTAGAAAAGCGATGTGTAAATGCAGTCCATTTACCATTTTAGATATTTTCAACTGACATTCAGATGCCTGAATGACAGTAACTAAAAGACCAAGAGCACTGAATTCGTGTACAAATAGTCTTGAATTCTGAAACTGTGCATCTGCACCATGACCATCTTCTAGGTGGCCATCAGGGTGTCCACACATGGATCCATCCCACTTTACACCAACATACTGATAAATCAAACAACGTATTGTAGCGAATTCAGTGGGCAGCCGGGACGCGAACCCGGGTCGCCCACACCACGGGCAACTGCGCTAATCAGTCAGCTAAAGGGTCCGACCTGTTAGCCAACTGGCTAGCGAGTCTACTCATTCATTGTCATTACACTACCCCCCCTCATTTGGGAATATTCGGGATATATCCTTCGGAACTACAATATTCTTGTTTCAGACTAGCAGCAGTACTGTATTTGATTCATGTGCGTGATACTAAAATACGTGGTTGTCTCTGGTAGTATAATCCTCCCCCGGTTATCTACAGTCTCACGGCCCTGACACTGAGAAATTATTTGGCTTTTACATTTATTCAGAATTTAATCCCTGGAACTTTTCTGCTCTCTGCTTTATTCTGAAGTGAACAGTGTCAGGCCCTCAGATGTGGCGGTGCTGTCATCGATCGGACTTCATAGACACAGGTGAGTAAAGACCCGGTTCAACTCCAACACGCAATACTATTTGTCATCATGCTGAGGCCTGGTATTGACTGGTTAGCAATATTCAGACCTGTAACCCTCTCCTTCCCTGCAGCAGTGAGCTGTCCAGCGTGGCATCAAGACTCCAGGGTAAAGTTCCCTACTTTATTTTATTGTTTTACATCCACGTGCTAAAGCATCCTCCCACTATCGGCTATCCTCACAGACTCCAACACACGGGTATGGAGTCAGCAGAGCAGCAGACGTGGGTTGGCAGACAGTACTTAGACGCCATTTGTTTCTGCAGCACATATTCACGGATCATTTCCTTCTTTCGACGAGTCCTATAATCCACGTCTCTTGCCCTGAACTGAAGTCAAAAGTCCATTTAGGATTTTAAGCCAGTTACAGCTAGGTGAAAAGAGACATCGCCACGAGGGCAAAGGGCAAAAGCATGCAGGCTAAATGCAGCACATCGGAGTTAAACACAAAGCAGTAGCTAGTACATTATACACACATAGTACAGTGAGAGGGACAGATTTAATGTTGCCATTTGGGGAAATGAATCACAGCCTTTATCAAGAATGTTTTTAATATTGTCTTTGCAGAGAGGAAGATAGAGTTGTGCAGATTAAAAGCATTTTGAAAGTATTTGGAATATAGAAGGGAGCAGTGGGGATGAGTCTATGGTCTAGTCTAGGGAGGCTTTGAGGATTTGACACTGTGACCAGGCACGGCGTTATGGGTGGGCCTGACAGTCCTAGGCCCACCCACTTTTCACCAGGCCTACCCTACAATTTTCCTACCCAAAAAAAAATATTATATATATTATTTTTTGCAAATTTTCATTTAGTCATAAATGATTCGAAATCAGCCAGTAATCGCATGATTTTGTGCTAAAAATAGTTTTAATAAGCATAATTTTATATGTTGATGTTCATGCGCAAGCAAGTTCACGAGACACGCATGTCTTTACATGACAGATAACGTTATGAGCGAGTTCTGAATACTGGCTCGCTGCTCTGCTCGCGTTACTCGGGCGTCCCAATTCAATTCATTTAAACCTCCTTCCCAAAGGGGACTTTGCATGCCCTACGCAACGCTGTAATACCAAACTGCACCACCCTAGGTAGCGCGTAGGGTGGGTATTGGGACAAGGCCTTTGATTGGGCTGTGGTTGCTTGGTCACAGACCTGTTGCGTCCTCTATTGGTCGGTCAGTGATAGAATTATAGTTCAAAATGGTCACTCACTGGCTTTCAACGTTGGCAAGTGATGGTACTGCTGCTGTTCAAGCAATATATATTATGCATTGAGTAATTTTTAACATTTTGGCTCATTTTGTCAGTGTTGAATGAATTATGAGGGTTTTTTCTGTGATTACATTTGTTATTCTATCTAGCTCGATTTTGGTCTCAAAGTGCACCAAATTGATGCATTTAAAATATCAATATTGAAAATTTTTCTTCTGGGGGAGCATGCCCCCGAACCCCCCTAGGGAATTCCAGGCCCATCCATAATCGGCCTGCCCCACCCAAAACTGAAATCCTGGAGCCATGCGTGACTGTGACAAGTACCATATGTATGTGCTTTGCGATGGGTTACTAGATTTACATAGAGGAAGTGGTTTGTAGTAAGTTTTTCAGTTTAATGACACTCCAAGAAATGAAAAAGTTGTTCGGATTTTTTTTTTTTTTTGGTGCGTGGTAGAGATCCTGCCTGGCGATCAGCATATTAAATCATCAGTTACACATCATATACAGGTCATCTATATTGACAGAAAAACACATTTATAAAAAAGACATAACAAAATTATTTATGGTTGTAAATTGTGGGCAGCAGGATGGCCCAGTGGGTAGCACTGTTGCCTCAAAGCAAGAAGGTCCTGGGTTCAAACGCCAGGCCGTCCAGTGTCCTTACTGTGTGCATGTTCTTCCCGTGTCTGTGTGGGTTTCCTCTGGGTGCGCCCGTTTCCTCCCACCATCAAAAAGACATGCAGGGCATCCGGGTAGTGGAGCGGTCTATTCCGTTGCCTACCAACACGGGGATCGCCAGTTCGAATCCCCGTGTTGTCTCCGGCTGGGTCGGGTGTCCCCACAGACACAATTGGCCGTGTCTGCGAGTGGGAAGCTGGACGTGGGTATGTGTCCTGGTCACTGCACTAGCGCCTCCTCTGGTCAGTCATGGTGCCCCCCCCCCCTAATTCGCTATGCCCCTCCCAGTTCCCGATCCTCCCACGTGCTACATCCCTCTGGTGAAACTCCTCACTGCCAGGTGAAAAGAAGCAGCAAGACGTGCGCGTTAGGGTTAATACTCCTGCCTGTGCCCCTGAGCAAGGCAGTGGAAAGAAGAACTGGAGTTGGTCCCCGGGCACTGCAGCTGCCCACTGCTCCTGTACAATAGGATGGGTTAAATGCAGAGAACAAATTCATTGAAAGAACACAATGAGAAAATAAAGTGGCTTTCATTTCTTTCTTATGGTTATACCTGGATTGTTTTACATTCAGCACTGTGATTGTGAACGCTGACATTGATAGGTTTGTGCTTATAAATGCTATATCCCATCATTATCCTGGACGGACTCATATTTTGATTTTCAGAAACCTTAAATATGATGGCTGTCAAATTGCAGTATTAGACAGGGACATGTGCTGTGAACATCTAATCCTATTAATGTCGGCTGCTGCTGCCCATTTAAGTACCGTCTCAATAGTCATATTAACTCGGCTGAAGCCGGGGGGATTCTGGATAGGATATGAGGAAGCAACAGCACTTCTTGTCCTGACTTAAATCCCAAACAGGACACGAGCTACCATCCAGAACACACTGTGTGTTATTTATTCAGCGTGTATATGTGGAATATTGTCACTGTGTGTGTGTGTGTGTGTGTGTGTATGTGTGTGTGTGTGTGTGCGTGTGTGTGCTGTCTTTACACCCCTCATATCTGGGCCAACCTTGATAATTTATTACAATCAACCCCTGTGAACTTCAGGACGGTACGCAGACATTTGTTATTCATCTTTTTATCAGAAAGCACTTCAGAAGATAGAGAATGCTGCCGGTACATTATACAGATAAAACGTCTGTGCAAACACAGACTGTATTGAATAACAGACCGACAGCAACGTGTCGACCATGGCATACTGAAAAACTTAATTCAGTACTTAAAGGCGTTAATTTGCTGAATTGCACTTTCAGAGTAAAGCTCGCTGTCTAAACGTCATCACCTCATTACCGGTGTTGTTCAAGAAACCTTTTTTTTCACACAAATATTTCATTTAAAGTTAGTGTGTTGATATACATACTAATTAACATTTAATTTCTAAATATGGCTTAAACTTTTAATAAAGGTTGTAAAAGGTATGTTGATATTGCTAATATAATTTTTCGATGTTTGAGACTGACATTTTTTGAATCAGTGTGAAAAACCTAAAATGCGTATGAATGATTGAATTCTGAATATGGATTTTGATCTTTGTGTTGGTTTCTCCCCGTCAGAGCTGATGACTCTTTTCAACCCTGCGCTGACCAGTCCCTCGTTGCACAAGACAAACCTGTACTCCGATGAATTTGTGCAACCCAGGTACAAACGACCACATGCCCCCAATGATTTTGGCTACCATCTCATATTTGAAAAAATATTTTTTGTTGTTGTTGCTTAGTTTGGCTATATGTGTTCTTAGTTTGGATATATGTGTTCTTAGTTTGGATTAATGTGTTCTTAGTTTGGATATATGTGTTCTTAGTTTGGATATATGTGTTCTAGTTTGGATATATGTGTTCTTAGTTTGGATTTATGTGTTTAGTTTGGATTAATGTGTTCTTAGTTTGGCTATATGTGTTTTTAGTTTGGCTATATGTGTTCTTAGTTTGGATATATGTGTTCTTAGTTTGGATTAATGTGTTCTTAGTTTGGAAATATGTGTTCTTAGTTTGGATATATGTGTTCTTAGTTTGGATATATGTGTTTAGTTTGGATTAATGTGTTCTTAGTTTGGCTATATGTGTTCTTAGTTTGTATATATGTGTTCTTAGTTTGGATATATGTGTTCTTAGTTTGTATATATGTGTTCTTAGTTTGGATATATGTGTTCTTAGTTTGGATTAATGTGTTCTTAGTTTGGATATATGTGTTCTAGTTTGGATATATGTGCTCTTAGTTTGGATATACTATGTGTTCTAGTTTGGATATGTGTGTTCTAGTTTGGATATTTGTGTTCTTAGTTTGGATTTATGTGCTCTAGTTTGGATATATATGTGTTCTAGTTTGAATATATGTGCTCTAGTTTGGTGATGTGTTCTAGTTTGGATATATGTGTACTTAGTTTGGAAATATGTGTTCTTAGTTTGGAAATATGTGTTCTAGTTTGGATTAATGTGTTCTTAGTTTGTATATATGTGTTCTTAGTTTGGATATATCTGTTCTAGTTTGGATATATGTGCTCTTCATTTGGATATACTATGTGTTCTAGTTTGGATATGTGTGTTCTAGTTTGGATATTTGTGTACTTAGTTTGGAAATATGTGTTCTTAGTTTGGAAATATGTGTTCTTAGTTTGGAAATATGTGTTCTTAGTTTGGATATATGTGTTCTTAGTTTGGATATATGTGTTTAATTTGGATATATGTGTTCTTAGTTTGGATATATGTGTTTAATTTGGATATATGTGTTCTTAGTTTGGATATATGTGTTTAATTTGGATATATGTGTTCTTAGTTTGGATATATGTGTTTAGTTTGGATATATGTGTTCTTAGTTTGGATATATGTGTTTAGTTTGGATATATGTGTTCTTAGTTTGGATATATGTGTTTAGTTTGGATTAATGTGTTCTTAGTTTGTATATATGTGTTCTTAGTTTGGATTAATGTGTTCTTAGTTTGTATATATGTGTTGTTAGTTTGGATATATGTGTTTAGTTTGGATTAATGTGCTCTTAGTTTGGAAATATGTGTTCTTAGTTTGGAAATATGTGTTCTTAGTTTGGATATATGTGTTCTTAGTTTGGATATATGTTTTCTTAGTTTGGATATATGTGTTTAATTTGGATATATGTGTTCTTAGTTTGGATATATGTGTTTAATTTGGATATATGTGTTCTTATTTTGGATATATGTGTTTAATTTGGATATATGTGTTCTTAGTTTGGATATATGTGTTTAGTTTGGATATATGTGTTCTTAGTTTGGATATATGTGTTTAGTTTGGATATATGTGTTCTTAGTTTGGATATATGTGTTTAGTTTGGATTAATGTGTTCTTAGTTTGTATATATGTGTTCTTAGTTTGGATTAATGTGTTCTTAGTTTGGATATATGTGTTCTTAGTTTGGATATATGTGTTTAGTTTGGATTAATGTGTTCTTAGTTTGGAAATATGTGTTCTTAGTTTGGAAATATGTGTTCTTAGTTTGGATATATGTGTTCTTAGTTTGGATATATGTGTTTAATTTGGATATATGTGTTCTTAGTTTGGATATATGTGTTTAGTTTGGATATATGTGTTCTTAGTTTGGATATATGTGTTTAGTTTGGATATATGTGTTCTTAGTTTGGATATATGTGTTTAGTTTGGATTAATGTGTTCTTAGTTTGGATATATGTGTTCTTAGTTTGGATTAATGTGTTCTTAGTTTGGATATATGTGTTCTTAGTTTGGATATATGTGTTTAGTTTGGATTAATGTGTTCTTAGTTTGGATATATGTGTTCTAGTTTGGATATATGTGTTCTTAGTTTGGATATATGTGTTCTTAGTTTGGATATATGTGTTCTTAGTTTGGATTAATGTGTTCTTAGTTTGTATATATGTGTTCTTAGTTTGGATTAATGTTTTCTTAGTTTGGAGTAATGTGTTCTTAGTTTGGATATATGTGTTCTAGTTTGGATATATGTGTTCTTAGTTTTGATTAATGTGTTCTTAGTTTGGATATATGTGTTCTAGTTTGGATATATGTGCTCTTAGTTTGGCTATACTATGTGTTCTAGTTTGGATATGTGTGTTCTAGTTTGGATATTTGTGTTCTTAGTTTGGATTTATGTGCTCTAGTTTGGATATATGTGTTCTAGTTTGAATATATGTGTTCTAGTTTGGATATATGTGTTCTAGTTTGGATATATGTGTTCTAGTTTGAATATATGTGCTCTAGTTTGGTGATGTGTTCCAGTTTGGATATATGTGTTCTTAGTTTGGATATATGTGTTCTAGTTTGGATATATGTGTTCTTAGTTTTGATTAATGTGTTCTTAGTTTGGATATACATATGTGTTCTAGTTTGGATATATGTGTTCTAGTTTGAATATATGTGTTCTAGTTTGAATATATGTGTTCTAGTTTGGATATATGTGTTCTAGTTTGGATATGTGTTCTAGTTTGAATATATGTGCTCTAGTTTGGTGATGTGTACTTAGTTTGGATTAATGTGTTCTTAGTTTGGATATATGTGTTCTAGTTTGGATATATGTGCTCTTCATTTGGATATACTATGTGTTCTAGTTTGGATATGTGTGTTCTAGTTTGGATATTTGTGTACTTAGTTTGGAAATATGTGTTCTTAGTTTGGAAATATGTGTTCTTAGTTTGGATATATGTGCTCTTCATTTGGATATACTATGTGTTCTAGTTTGGTGTGTGTTCTAGTTTGGATATTTGTGTTCTTAGTTTGGATTTATGTGCTCTAGTTTGAATATATGTGCTCTAGTTTGGTGATGTGTTCTAGTTTGGATATATGTGTCCTTAGTTTGGATATATGTGTTTTAATTTGGACATATGTGTTTATTTTGGATATATGTGTTCTAGTTTGGATATATGTGTTCTTGTAGTTTTTGGATATGTGTTTTCGTCTTTGTGTTGCACTGCTGTGAGCTGGGGGAAGCGATGTTTCGTTTCATTTCACGTACGCAAGTATATTAAGTGAAATGACAAATAAAGTGTTCCTGATTCCTGACCCTTACATTTCTCTCTGCAGGACGCTGGTGGAGCAAGCCGAAGAACTGTCTCTCTACCTGCACAGCGACCAGGTACAGGAGTGACATCCCACACACCTTGTCATTTTGAACCGTGGTTGGCTATTTTTTTCTTTCTTTTTTTTTTTTACGTCATGAACAATATTTTGGATTTTTTTTAATTTTTTTTTTTTACATTTGTGTTCCCATTTCCCCAACAGGAGCTTATTAGAATGAGGCTGTATTGAAACAAAATAGAACGCATTGCCAAGTGGGGAAAAACAAGCCAGGACAATTTAAGATGTCCAGTCACGTCAAGTCACATTTAATTTGTGTCAGCCATAAATCACAGTTCAGTCCCAAAGGTTTTCATGACCTCATTGCATTCTCCAATAGGTGAAACTAGAATAAGTGCCAATGTATGATTCTCCCCTATCCTCAGAACCTCAATTCGGATGAGAAAAAACTCCACAGAAAATATACGTCAAAGCATACATTTAACCACCAGATGATTACTTACAGTGGCTAACGATGTTTTTAGGCGCTAACATGTAATAATCTCCCCTGTATCTTGTATCCATATCTTCCCCCACAGGCCGCTGATATGGAGGGAGAATGGAAGCTGGTGCTTCTCTTTGTTCAGGTGGATCAGCTCTGTGTCTTTGAGGACCACCAAGTATGTCAACTCATGTTTATTCATATAGTTAGCTCTAAAATCACCGTCTCTGTCTCAGAGGACTTTACATTCACGCAACAAGTAGCAAAGGATTGTAGAAACCGCTCTCGATCCTGAGACCCTCGATTTGAAAACCTCCACAGAAAAGCCTTTTGTGTTTGTGTGCACAGATTGAGCCGGCTGTCAGCTCGGCCCTTCGGGAGGTGGAGCGTGCTCTGCAGCTGCTGCATTCTGAGGTTTGTGGAAGGGTTTATGATATACTCTCCACACTGACAACCACTTTGTTACCGGTCTTCACAGTCTTTGCTTCGTGTCTATGTCCAATTTCTTTGCAGCTGAAGCATGCCATCGTCAGCGTTGCAGTTTGGGACGGAGAGTACGACGCCTACCACCACAACAGGTTTGCTCATGGTCACACCACTGCCTTGCCCTTTGGTTTATTGACGTGGTATTTTACTGGTATGGGGACAGTTTTCGAGCACAAGATGCTTAGCTGAGCTTTTAATGCAATTTGAGGTTGTCAAAGGTTTATTTATTTTCCATAAAATTTGTGGCCCAAGGGATTTTGATTTTCACTAGTGGTCGATCTAAAAAGTTCCAAAGAGCATGTTTTCCATTTACAATTGAAAGCCTATTGATGTGTCATGACATCCCTGGTCCCTCATCGTCCCTGGGTGGCACGGTGGTGCAGTGATAAGTGCGGTCGTCTCACAGCAAGAAGGTCCTGGGTTCGAGCCTCGGGGTAGTCCAAACTTGGGGGTCATCCCGGGTCGTCCTCTCTGTGGACTTTGTATGTTCTCTCTGTGTCTGCGTGGGTTTCTCCCGGGTGCTCCGGTTTCCTCCCACAGTCCAAAGACATGTAGGTCAGGTGAATCGGCCGTACTAAATTGTCCCTAGGTGTGAATGTGTATGTGTGTGTTGGCCCTGCCCAATGACTGCTGGGATAGGCTCCAGCATCCCCGTGACTCTGAGAGCAGGATAAGTGGTTCAGATAATGGATGGGTGGATGGACATCCCTGGTCTTTCTTTAATATGTCCTCCCCTGTATGTCCTCAGGTTCCTAATCAAATTTGAAACACCATAAATGATTCAGTCTTTAAACATTATGACTGTTTTAACAGATTAAGTTTATTTGGGTTTTTTTTGTATTGGCAGAATGTGTCCATGTATGGAAACAAACAGTGAGGGAGAACTCAGACTTCTGAGGCCCGTGCTTATTCAGGTCCTGCAGGTGAGTCACGATCTCCGCTCTTCGTCTCTCATATTATTTCTTCCCTACTTATGTAGTCAGCAGTGTAACCTGGGCTCACTCAGTGCATTTATTGAGCTGAAATATGATGTTAGATTTGATTCAAATATAAGACGGTTGAGTTGTGTCCTGGGTAATTTTGCAACTGCGATGGTTAAGCAGCCATGGGTACAGAGTTAGTGTTATAGCACTTTAAAAGCTGAATGAGTTTCTCATACTTAAACTTTTGACTTTGAACAGGAGTCCTTGGATGACCACCTGGTAAAAAAGAAGTGGTATGGCGACAGAGATGACTTCACTGTCATTCTGCAGGACACACCTTTCATCACGGACCCGGCCTCTATGGCTGTGAGTTACAGTCATCCCTCTATCGCTCCTTCTGTACAATGCTTTGTACTTGCACCATTTTGCATTGCTGTTTTTATGCGTTCTTGGATTTGATACATGCCGAGATGGATGAGCGCTATGGGCTTCAAATCCACGTCCTTTACTCAAAGGCCTTAAGGATTCAATGGCCTTGTTTCTGTGTTTCTGAAGGAGTTTCATTTTGTCTTTGTAGATTTAGAGAAAGCATACGACAGGGTGCCGAGAGAGGATATGTGGTATTGTATGAGGAGGTTGAGAGTGGCAGAGAAGTATGTAGGAGTGGTGCAGGATATGTATGAGGGCAGTGTGACAGTGGTGAGGTGTGCGGTTGGAATGACAGATGGGCTCAAGGTGGAGGTGGGATTAAATCAAGGATCGGCTCTGAGCCCTTTCTTGTTTGCAATGGTGACGGACAGGTTGACAGATGAGATCAGGCAGGAGTCTCTGTGGACTAGGATGTTCATGGATGCAATTCTGATCTGTAGCGCGAGTAGGGAGCAGGTTGAGGAGAGCCTGGAGAGGTGGAGGTATGCACTGGAGAGAAGAGGAATGAACGTCCGTAGGAGCAAGACGGAATACATATGCGTGAATGAGAGGGAGGACAGAGGAATGGTGAGGATGCAAGGAGTAGACGTGATGAAGGTGGATGAGTTTAAATACTTGGGGTCAACTGTACAAAGTAACGGGGAGTGCAGTAGAGAGGTGAAGAAGAGAGTGCAGGCAGGGTGAAGTGGATGGAGAAGAGTGTCAGGAGTGATTTGTGACAGAAGGGTGCCAGCAAGAGTTAAAGGGAAGGATTCGGGTAGCACGGTGGCCCTGGGGTTAGTGCTGTTGCCTCACAGTAAGAAGGTCCTGGGTTCGAACCCCAGGGTTGTCCAACCTTGGGCGTCATCCCGGGTTGTCCTCTGTGTGGAGTTTGCATGTTCTCCCCGTGTCAGTGGTGGGTTTTCTCCGGGTGCTCCGGTTTCCCCCACCGTCAAAAGAAACATGCAAGTTAGGGTTTATACTCCTGTCTGTGCCCCTGAGCAAGGCAATGGGAAGAGAACTGGAGTTGGTCCCCGGGTGCAGCATGAAGGCGGCAGCCCACTGCTCCTAGCTACACAGATCACAACTAGGGTCACTTAATTAATAATAACTTAATAATAAAACTTAATTTACAAGATGGTTGTGAGACCAGCTATGTTATATGGTCTGGAGAAAGTGGCACTGACGAGAAAACAGGAGGTGGAGCTGGAGGTGGCAGAGTTGAAGATGCTAAGATTTTCATTGGGGGTGATGAAGAAGGACAGGATTAGGAAGGAGTATATTAGAGGGACCGCTCAGGTTGGACGATTCGGAAACAAAGCAAGAGAGACAAGACTGAGATGGTTTGGACATGTGTGGAGGAGAGATGCTGGGTATATTGGGAGAAGGACGCTGAATATGGAGCTGCCAGGGAGGAGGAGAAGAGGAAGGCCAAAGAGGAGGTTTATGAATGTGGTGAGGGAGGACATGCAGGTGGCTGGTGTGACAGAAGAAGATGCAGAGGACAGGAAGAGATGGACACGGATGATCCGCTGTGGTGACCCCTAATGGGAGCTGCCGAAAGTAGTAGTACCCTTGTTTCTGTGATGGTGATGATGCTGATGATGATGATGATGATGATATTCCACGCTTGGTTGTAATTGACTCGTAAGTGTCCAGGATGTCTTATTACGGGAAGAGCTGAAGATTTCTAACGGTTTTGTTCGTGGTCTTTCCACAGAGTGGCAGCGCTCCATCTGAGTCACAAGCGCGGCGCCAAATTGACAACATGTTGGTACAGATGTGGGCAAACTTGGTAAGGCCGAGCAAATTGCAGAAAGTTTAAAAATAATCTGTTCACAGATTGTCTATTCCTCGTGTCCACTGCGATTTAACCATTTTCCTGACTTTTCTGGAAGCGTCAGTTCTGGGAGACGGCTCAGGATGTGGCAGATGACTCTACTGGAGTCAATAAAAAGACACTTGAGAAAATAAAAGATTCAGAGAGGGTTTATTGAAATTTGATTTGCACTGGAAACAAATTAAATAGTCTCACCCCGTTGACAGATGTTTTCCTATGGTAAAGAAAAACAGCAATTTAGGGCCCAGTATTAGATTTATTAATTATTAGTATTAGTATATCCAGTATTAGTATTGATTAATTGACAAGTTAGACATATTTGTAGTACGATCCTTACAAGGACTTTAGAAATGTTATAACCATAGAGCACACACACACACACACACACACACACACACACACACACACACACACACACACACACACACACACACACACACACACACACACACACACACACACACACTATCAGACTGTTTGTCTTCCCTGTCCTTGTTGTTAACACATCTAGAGAGAATGAATCGTCTGTCTTTTCAGCTGCAGCCCGCACGTGAGGAACACAACACACAGAACAATGACGTGGTCCTCACAGTGCCATGTCCCAGCGAGGTGAGACACTGTGATTCAAAGAAAAATGCTTATTCAGTAAACTGTAAGATCAGTGTGCAACACTAATATCTCACAGTGACAAAAAAAACATGACTTGTGGTTTTCCCTGCCCTCCTCCCCATTAAACTCTCTCTCTCTCTCTCGCTCTCTCGCTCGCTCTCTCTCTCGCTCGCCCCCCAGAACCGGCCTTTCTTAAGGACGGAGGGAAACTCTCCTTCGTATCGCCACAGTGATGCCTCTCCTCTGGTCCACCCAGTGAGTGTTTGCAGGGTGTCCTTCTGTAATATTAAGGACATATTAACCTTATGGAGGTCACAATAGCGTTCTACACCCTCTGTATTGCTCTGACGCTGACTGTGCTGTCCGTGTACTGTCAGATCACAGGCACAGTGCTACCCTGTGTGGACCTCCAACCTTCAAACTCCACACCCACCTCAGGTAAGCCCACCATCGCTCTATTGTAAAATCATTGTGGAATGGAGAACAGGATAATGACTTGGTGGGGGCGTCCGGGTGGCGTGGTGGTCTATTCCGTTGCCTACCAACATGGGGGTCGCCGATTCGAATCCCCGTGTTACCTCCGGCTTGGTCGGGCGTCCCTACAGACATAATTGGCAGCGCCTGCGGGTGGGGAGCCGAATGTGGGTATGTGTCCTGGTCGCTGTACTAGCGCCTCCTGTGGTCAGTTGGGGCGCTTGTTTGGGGGGGGGGGGACATTGTGATCCTCCCACGTACTACGTCCCCCTGGTGAAACTCCTCACTGTCAGGTGAAAAGGAGCGGCTGGTGACTCCACATGTATCGGAGGAGGCATGTGGTAGTCTGCAGCCCTCCCCGGATCGGCAGAGGGGGTGGAGCAGCAACCGGGACGGCTTGGGAGAGTGGGGTAATTGGCCGGATACAATTGGGGAGAAAAAAGGGAGAGGAAAAAAAAAGAATAATGACTTGGTGTGCTGTGTTGTGCTGGGATTTGTAAAGTATTGGCATGTCACAGACTTGGGCAGTGTGGTACAGTATGGTACATCCGCTTACACTACTCTGATATTACTATATATTATGATTACTATATTATCATCTTCGCACAGCATATCATGCGACTATCTCATGTAATGTTCAGTAACTCAAGAAAAAAAGTTAAGATCTGAAAAACGGAGAACTTGCAGTGGAGATACATGGATGGAGAATGTTGGACATTTTTGTGTTTAAACACATGCAGACAAGGAATGAAGCCATTTTTCTTAAAATCAAATGTAAATTTCTTTCATTCTATTGCCATTATTTCAACTGATGAGCGTAAATGATCAAGAATGCAAGTTGTTCTACAACTCTGAATCAATTCCTGTTTGTGGTACTACTGAGTATTGTCATGTACATCATACATGTGGTTTGTGGTGTATGTCCTCAGTGCACGCTCTGCGCCCTGGAGATGTCAAGGTGGTGGCGGCTGTGGGAGACTCTCTGACTGTAAGTGAGGCTTTCATTATTCACCTGCTTTCTGTTCCTCTGTCAGAATCCTTCAATCAGTCTGAGAAAACAAGTTTATCAAAACCTCAGTCCTGCACGCTGAGCCAAACTCTACCTAGTAGAGTTATGTAGTAGTTATGTGTGCGATCTAACCGGTGTGTTTACTGAAACCACCGCTGTTTAACAAGCACCAAGCCATCCAGGACATGGTTCAGTTGTTTTGTATTTACCAGAGTCTAATGTCACACGTCGGCTGAAGTTACCACTTACTAGATAGCACATGGTCTTGGGTGACCCCCCTCTGCCTGTTCTCTACTGTACTCCCCTCTGTCACAGGGCCAGGTTCATAGCCCTGAGAGAAGTCTGCTTTTGCAGGAGTTTTGTTCTCTCGGCCATAGCAGCTTGTAACAAAATACCCCGCTAAAAGTCTTTATCCGTATCTGTGTACTGTATGATTATAGTAATATATGTAGTTCTGGGAGTCCAGGTGGCATAGCGGTCTATTCCGTTGCCTACCAACACGGGGATCGCTGGTTCGAATCCCCGTGTTACCTCTGGCTTGGTTGGGCGTCCCTACAGACACAATTGGCCGTATCTGCGGGTGAGAAGCCGGGTGTGGGTATGATCTCGTGAAATGGGGAGCGTCTCAAACCGCGAAGACCATATCGAATGATTCGGAATTCGATCCAGTATCGTCCCACCCCTAGTGTGGAGATAAACTTGTATTTTGTTATAAAGGCTGTGGCAACAAATTCCGTCAAGAACGGTAAAGAATCTATCCATCTCTTTTACTGGATCCAACACTAGCATCAGGACTTTTCCAGAGAAAGCTCTCATACAGCCATTGGGCGTCAATTCACGTGTTTATAACTAAAGCCTTGCGGCGACAGCTTTGGGACCTGCATAGATTGGAAACCCACTTGTATGTCATCATGCTACTGTAACATGGGCCTTTTCTCTCCAGGCGGGCAACGGCATTGCATCCAACCCAAACGATGTCATCGATGTGCTGCGTCAGTACAGGGGCTTATCCTGGAGGTAAATCACCATCACAACACAACTGTAACACATAGAGACAGCAGATGCTGCATGGCCTAGACTTGGTTTCACTGCGATCCGTTTGGGGGTTAAAATGAGAACAGGGTTGCAGTGCTAGAACTGGATAAAACTGCATACTTTATTTGGATAAAGGTGCCAATCGCCAGCAGCCATACCAACATGTACCCTGGCTCTGCCAAATGACGGAAGCTAAGCAGGTATGCGCTCGGCTTGTACTTGGATGGGAGACCTCACGGGAAAATGAGTCACTGCCAGAAGTGGTGTTGGTGGGCCAGTAGGGGACAGTCTTCCCTCTGGTCCTAATAAAAAACTCAAATCCCAATGCCCCAGTGCAGTGACGGGGACACTGTAGGAGATGCCGTCCTTCGGATGAGACGTTAAACCCAGGCCCTGACTCACTGTGGTCCTTAAAGTTCCCATGGCACTTATCGCAAAGAGGACACTGTCCTGCTGTCCTGGCAAAATTCCCACCCTGGCTGTCTCCATCTGGCCACCTAATCATCCCCCCATGTAATTGGCTCAATGACTCCTCCCTCTCCTCCTCAAGCTGATGTGTGGCAAGCGTTGTGGCGCAAAATGGCTGCCGCGCATCACCCAGGTGGGTGCTACACATTGGTGGGGGTTGAGGTGAGTTACCCCCTTCGATGTGAAGTGCTTTGGGTGTCTAGAAAAGCGCTATATAAATGTAATGATGATGATGATGATTATTATTAATCATTATTATTATTATTATTATTATTAATCCTACATGATGGACACATTCATGTTTCAAGGACTGTTGGCATGAGTTTTGCAGTTTTCATCCTGTTTACTTTAAAAATGGTATACATCATATTAGAACAGGAAATAGTAGCAACACGTGTCAGGTGTAATGCAGATATTATGCCTGTACTGTATGTCAGCGATATCAGAGAAATGTGAAGATAACGGCTGTGTTGTTTGTTTATCTCAGCATTGGCGGAGATGAAAACCTCACCACTGTCACCACTCTGCCCAGTAAGTCTCATTCTCCACTGCCAGGTGTAAGATACCTGATATCTCCAGTCACAGCTGATAACTTCTGACGAACGTCAGCGTAGCCCGAGACCACTATTACACAAGACACTGATAGTCACTGTGGCAGTTGTCTCCTGGATGGGTGCCAGCCCTTGCTAGGTAGAACTCATTTAATTCTTTTCCCCCCTATGTGTTCATAATACAGACATCTTGAAGCACTTTAACCCTCGTCTGACCGGCTACTCTGAGGGCATGGGCAAAGAGCACACGCCTCAGTCCTTCCTCAACCAGGCCGTCGCAGGACAAAGGAGCAGGTTAGCTATCCTAGAAGACATCCGTGGCCTCTAAACGGCAACTAGTCACAGGAAGCTTGCTTGTAAAGGGGCTCCCACATGAAAAAGGGAGAAACAATCGGTCACACACATTTCAAAACTATAGACAGTCTTGCACAAATTCATCTGGTGTTATTATTATTTAATGTTAGTGAGCTTTGTATGATGTCA
This sequence comes from Lampris incognitus, assembly GCF_029633865.1. Classification (NCBI taxonomy): domain Eukaryota; kingdom Metazoa; phylum Chordata; class Actinopteri; order Lampriformes; family Lampridae; genus Lampris; species Lampris incognitus. Next base: position 13,792,527 of record NC_079225.1, on the reverse strand, counting down.
TCTGGAAGACTGCTTAATGTAGTGCTAAATGCAGTGAAACAAGGCAACCTCTAAGAATTGTAATTAAGCACTGATATATATATATAAATAAAACTTAGTTAAAAGAAAGACTCAATGGTAGGGAAAGTGCTGAACAAATAAGGAGCACAGCTGATGATTCCTTATGGCATGAAAAAGGCTTGTACTGTCTCATAAAGAATTTACTTGACTCACTGGATTTTATATATATATATATATATATATATATATATATATATATATATATATATATATACACTACCGTTCAAAAGTTTGGGATCACCCAAACAATTTTGTGTTTTCCATGAAAAGTCACACTTATTCACCACCATATGTTGTGAAATGAATAGAAAATAGAGTCAAGACATTGACAAGGTTAGAAATAATGATTTGTATTTGAAATAAGATTTTTTTTACATCAAACTTTGCTTTCGTCAAAGAATCCTCCATTTGCAGCAATTACAGCATTGCAGACCTTTGGCATTCTAGCTGTTAATTTGTTGAGGTAATGTGGAGAAATTGCACCCCACGCTTCCAGAAGCAGCTCCCACAAGTTGGATTGGTTGGATGGGCACTTCTTTGAGCAGATTGAGTTTCTGGAGCATCACATTTGTGGGGTCAATTAAACGCTCAAAATGGCCAGAAAAAGAGAACTTTCATCTGAAACTCGACAGTCTATTCTTGTTCTTAGAAATGAAGGCTATTCCATGCGAGAAATTGCTAAGAAATTGAAGATTTCCTACACCGGTGTGTACTACTCCCTTCAGAGGACAGCACAAACAGGCTCTAACCAGAGTAGAAAAAGAAGTGGGAGGCCGCGTTGCACAACTGAGCAAGAAGATAAGTACATTAGAGTCTCTAGTTTGAGAAACAGACGCCTCACAGGTCCCCAACTGGCATCTTCATTAAATAGTACCTGTTAGAGCCTGTTTGTGCTGTCCTCTGAAGGGAGTAGTACACACCGGTGTAGGAAATCTTCAATTTCTTAGCAATTTCTCGCATGGAATAGCCTTCATTTCTAAGAACAAGAATAGACTGTCGAGTTTCAGATGAAAGTTCTCTTTTTCTGGCCATTTTGAGCGTTTAATTGACCCCACAAATGTGATGCTCCAGAAACTCAATCTGCTCAAAGAAGTGCCCATCCAACCAATCCAACTTGTGGGAGCTGCTTCTGGAAGCGTGGGGTGCAATTTCTCCAGATTACCTCAACAAATTAACAGCTAGAATGCCAAAGGTCTGCAATGCTGTAATTGCTGCAAATGGAGGATTCTTTGACGAAAGCAAAGTTTGATGTAAAAAAAATCTTATTTCAAATACAAATCATTATTTCTAACCTTGTCAATGTCTTGACTCTATTTTCTATTCATTTCACAACATATGGTGGTGAATAAGTGTGACTTTTCATGGAAAACACGAAATTGTTTGGGTGATCCCAAACTTTTGAACGGTAGTGTATATATATATATATATATATATATTTAATATTAATAATAATGATAACTATGATGATAACTCTGATGATAACTATAATGATAATTATGATAACTATGACGATAACTATAATGATAATTATGATAACTATGACGATAACTATAATGATAACTATGATGATAACTATGACGATAACTATAATGATAACTAACGATAACTATAATGATAACTATGATGATATAACACTAATGATAACTATGACGACAACTATGATGATAACTATAATGATAACTATGACGATAACTGTATTGATAACTATAATGATAACTATGACGATATAACTATGATGATAACTATAATGATAACGATGTGAGCATCCACACTGATGAACGATGACATTCTGTAAACAGTGGCACCAACCACGCGCTATGCAATCCAGCTGTGTCGACTTGGATATTAATGGATAATATTTCTGCTGCTAGTCTAATATCAAATCTTACTTTATTCAGACACACAGGTCCATATTAAATAAAACAATAAAAATACAACACAGGGCAACAACACAGAAAATATAGCTGAAACAGCAGTTCACAAGTCCACAATGATTAAAACCTATACAGACATTTGTTCTACTGTTTCCAGAAACAAGAGGAGTACCTTGTGTAGGCTCAGTAAAGGGCATTATAATTACATTATTGGAATCAATTAACCAACACATAAATTTGTACACAAAATTCCTCAACACAGCATGAAAAGTGGGAACATTACTAGTGACAAACACATGACTTGCACTTGTCCATCTTGGAAGCTTGAGCAAGACTCTGAATGCATCATTACATGCTACCTGCAGCTTTTTCATTGTTGCTTCGCTATAATCGCACCACAAGTGGGCAGTATAGAATGGAGTACGGTAGGCCCTAAAAAGAGCAGTTTTAACATCATCTGTACACGTATAAAACTTGTGTGCCAGCATGTTGGCTTGTGCGTACAGTTTGCAGCACTGGCGCTGCACATCATCATCATCACGTAGATCCTTCCTGATGATGTGACCCACACATCTTACTTTGTTCACCACATTCAGTGCTTGGTCTGCCAAGAAGAATGAAGGAACGTTTTGCTTCTCATCCTCCTTGGTTTTAGCAGTCATGACAACTCTCCTTTTAGAGTTAAAAGTGATGTCATGCTGCACACCATAACCTGAGCAGACTCTGAGCAGTTAATACAGCGGAAGTTAACTGAGTTTAGTTTGTGCTGCTCACAGCTTTCTAATTTAACATCTAGAAAAATTCAGAAGCAACATCGGTGTCCCCCATCACCCCTACTCTGAATAATCCACAGACCCCACTATCGGTAGTTTTCAGTGTAAAGACTTTCTAACCAATAAAAGGATTATATGCAAACTGCTGACAAGGAATCTTTGGCTTATCCAGAGCAAGCAGCACTTTGTTTTTTAAATTAGTCAGTTTTTATTGTTTTTGCTTTAGTATTTATTAAATTTCACTTTAACCATGTTTTCATCACCAAAAACCATGTTGTTTTTGGTATATTGATACTCCACTCCTCATTAGTTGAGCACTTTTATCAATACCATTGACGGTTTCCAAAAATAAAATAAAATAATATATATATATATATATATATACGTATATAAAATGTAGGGTATAGGGGAAACATTTTTCCTGAATTTTAAAATGGTGGATCTCCAATATAGTCCTCATACATAGTCCTAAAAGTAAAGGTATAACTGGATATGTGCACCAAATTCTGATCCATCAAACCATAGAGAGTGGCAGTATGGTTTGTTAAAAGTTTTATTACAATGAATTTTCAATTTGAAACTTTATAATCCACCCCACCCCCCCATACACCCCCACACACACACCTCCGCCACCTCCATCTATGGGCATACTGGTAGAATATAAGGAAACATTTGTTAATACTGTGTTAAAAGTCATCATCTCTCCCAAGTTTTGTCGACGTTGGTCCGATGACGTCTTCGATATTGCACATGATAGACAGACAGACAGAAGGACTGATGATGTAATTGCTCCCCTTTGGTGTAATTTCAACTGAACTGTTAAAGAAAACTGTCTTTCCCCCCTAATATCGATTTTGATATTCATATATGTGTGTGATTTTAGGGATATGCCGGCACAAGTACGAGCCCTGGTGAAAAGGATGAAGAATGACTCGGTAAGAGCCTTTATTTAAAGGGAGGAATTTTCCGGTAACTGTGTAGCACTGCCAGTAAAGGACATTATATAAATGTTTGGCACGGCGCATAATTTGCCAGTGTTTCATGATAACTGGGGGGGACTACAGCCGTGTGCATGATGGTACCGGAGTGAAGTGCAAGATGCTCAGCAGTCATGTCCTCTGATATGATGGTATTCATACGCCCCTGTTCACACAGCGCATCAGTTTTGAATCTGACTGGAAGGTCATCACCGTCTTTATAGGTGGCAACGACATGTGCGACTTCTGCTTCAATTCTGTGAGTCCTTAATCGCTCATAATTCAGAGGTCATGCTCATGATTGCCAAGGGGAACACAATCCTGAATTTATGCTTCCACCCCCACCCCCCACCCCTTCTTTTTCGTACCCGCAGCTGTATTTCTCTGCAGAGAACTACGTGCGGCACATCCGCGATGCCCTTGATTACCTCCACAAAGAAGTAAGACCACTACACACACTTGACTTCTCTTGCGGTTATGTCATAGATGATGGTACCTTTAACGGTACATTAAGACTGAACAACTTCTTGTCCCTTAGGTCCCACGGGCCTTTGTTAACCTTGTGGAGCCTCTTTACATTACCCCGCTGAGAGAAATGCACGTGGACCCCTCACTTAAATGCCCCACCTGGCTGGTCAAGTGAGTCGATTGACTGTCAACACTTTGGGCTCTATTTTGTGTGCAAGTGCAAACGTAAGCACATGGCTGGCTGCACACATGGGTGTGTCCAATATATTTTGGGTAATTTTGTGACCAGAGACGCAAACACATCCCTGGCATGGTTGGATGGGTTGGGTTAGGATGAATACGTTATGAGCAGGTGGAGTTGAGGTGGGTTTCGACTTGGCCAATCAAATCAGCTCCTCTCATTCCCTTTAAATGTGCCATCGTGCCAGGTGCAGCAGATGAAGAGGGAATCCGACGCATTCCTCGCTGATTAACTTGGATGTATGAAATCCGGCGGTGGTGAATCATTTCTGTGTACCACCGCTGTCTTCCAATTTTGTACCCCTGTCCTACAGATTGTGACAAAACAAAATATACATAATTTGAAGCAGCACGCAAAAGATCATTATTGAACAGTCTGGTTTACATAACTCACAAATTGACTTCAGTGTTGTCACGTTATGCACAAGCCTAAAGGGACTGACAGTGGACACAACAGTTAGGTCCATAGAGTCTGACTCTGGAGTGGATTTCCAGGTTTCGATCCAGTGACTCAGTAAAAAAAACCCTCTGCTGTCCCATTCTACTCAGAGCATTGATAGTAGAATAGACTCTCGTCCCACAGGAAGTCAGCAGGAGTCCTGACCAGGTGTCAGTATCGAGTGTAGACAGTTTGTACTCCTGGATCTTCTGTCTAGACCAGACTCTCTTTGCTGAGTTAGGCTGAATTTATGTGCGTCAGGATGAGCGCAAATTCTCTGATTCCCATCAAATTCAACAGCAGCATACTGACAGTTTTTCTGATGAACTTATTCAGAACGTTGCTTTCAGTTAGTTGCTGCTATTGTTTTCTTTTTGAAAATTTTTTTGCCCCTTTTTCTCCTCAGTTGTATCCACCGAATTACCCCACTCTTCCCGAGCAGTCCCGGTCGCTGCCCCACCTCCTCTGCTGATCCGGGGAGGGCTGCAGACTACCACATGCCTCCTCCGATACATGTGGAGTCGCCAGCCGCTTCTTTTCACCTGACAGTGAGGAGTTTCGCCAGGGGGACGTAGCACCTGGGAGGATCACGCTATTCCTCCCAGTCCCTCCCCCCCTCCGAACAAGCGCCCCAACCGACCAGAGGAAGCGCTAGTGCAGCGACCAGGACACATACCCACATCCGGCTTCCTACCCACAGACACGGCCAGTTGTGTCTGCAGGGACGCCTGACCAAGCCCGAGGTAACACAGGGAATTCGAACCGGCGATCCCCGTGTTGGTAGGTAACAGAGTCTACGCCACCCAGATGCCCTGTTGCTATTGGTTTAATGATTTATTTCAGTAGGGGGACAAGCTTGTGCTCACATCCATGAAAACACATTTGCATAGATATTCCCGTGCACTTAAAACTGCTGCATGAAAATCACGTCGACGTGGCCTGAGCCATCTATCTAGTTGTAGGCACGATTTCAAGCCAAAACAGATGCCAAAATTATACTACGCCAGTGGGCCTGCATTAACACGGCCCTAGCTGTGCCAGCACACCCGTCTCAGTGCAGGCGGGTTTCCTTTGAGCCATGAAATTATGTAATAGTAGCAGGCGGGGAAAATTAACCTGGAGGCGGGGGGAAATTTCCAATCAGCGTGGATTTGTGCTTCCACCAGTCATGCGCCAGCACGAAAATAGAGCCCATTATATTCTCATTTACCATTTAACGCCTGCACCCAGAACACTCACATGTGTCTGAATCCAGGTTCTGATCTATTTTACCCTCTCTCACGCCAAACCTTGCCGTTGGTTTCCTCACTGTCTGATAAAACAGAAATGTCATAAAGAAATAATCATAAAAAGTCAAAATAACATCCTGTTATCTCTCCTTAGTATTATCTGTCCTTGCGTCATCTCTCCTTAGTATTATCTGTCCTTGCGTCATCTCGCCTAAGGCGGGCTCGAGAGCTCTTCACCTGGTGGAGGAGATGAACAGAGGCTACCAGGTATGAGAGACCGGCACGCCACGTACAGTTGTCTCACAGAAACAGCCCATCTCTTTACCCTCTCGCATATCCTCGACTTTCTTTCCCCCTTATTTTGTCTTTCCAGCGCTCCATTAATGAGCTTGTGAACTCTGGCCGGTACGATACCCGCTCAGACTTCACTGTGGTCACCCAGCCGTTCTTCAGGGATATTTTCGTCCCGAAGCTGCAGGTGAGAAACGTTGCGCTGTCTTCCGCTCCTCCTACTGCTCTAGATAAGTCAAGCCAATAGCCAGTGAGGTTCACAAACGCTCAGTGACGTTTGTCTCTTCACCAGGACGGCCGGCCGGATCGCTCCTTCTTCAGCGCTGACTGCTTCCATCTCAGCCAGAGGGCACAGACCATCATGGCTCGCTCCCTCTGGAACAACATGGTGGGGATCTGCTAGTGGAAATACTGTTACACTGTGTTTACCTCGTTTTTTTGGCGGATGCTTTCATCCTAAGCGTCTTGGTTTGCTATGCTGCACATAATGTAGCGTGGCTGACCCAAGCGCCATGCTGTGCCATTGAGCTAAAGAACTACTTTTATTAAAATTCCTCAGCCTGCATGATGTAAATTCTATAAGAAGCATTGGATTTAAAATGCATATCACACATTTTGGTGACACATCACAGCATAACTAGGCGGCACGGTGGCGCAGTGGTTAGCGCGATTGCATCACAGCAAGAAGGTCCTGGGTTCGAGCCCCGGGGTAGTCCAACCTGGGGGGGTCGTCCCGGGTCGTCCTCTGTGTGGAGTTTGCATGTTCTCCCTGTGTCAGCCTGGGTTTCCTCCAGGTGCTCCGGTTTCCTCCCACACTCCAAAGACATGTAGGTCAGGTGAATCGGCCATACTAAATTGTCCCTAGGTGTGAGTGTGTGTGTGTGTGTGTGTGTGTGTGTGTGTGTGTGTGTGTGTGTGTGTGTGTGTTGGCTCTGTGATGACCGGGCGGCCTGTCCAGGGTGTCTCCCCACCTGCCGCCCGATGACTGCTGGGATAGGCTCCAGCATCCCATGACCCTGACAGCAGGATAAGGGCTTTGGATGATGGATGGATGGATCACAGCATAACTCAACATACCACAGTGTAGTCGGCATGAAGAGATAATTATTGTTGTACAGACGGCATACTTTAGATTAAAGTGTGATACAAAGTACATATTAAGTTTACTGAACAATACTCAGATTTCGCTTTTGCTTATTTCCCCACAGCTGGAGCCTCTGGGTTTCAAAACTACCAAAGAGAACTTTACCAGTCAAGTCGCTTTGAAATGTCCATCCAAGGTGGGGTATGATGTTGGAACAATCTCTATGATAGTGATATTTGTATGTATGTACACTCAGAAGTGATGTAGTAACACTCCGACCCCTAAAGTACCCACTACATTTCACTAGCCCCCCCCCTCACTCTGTCCACGCACCCTTTAGTCAAAGATCACATTGTATTTGATTATACATTCAAGTGGCGTACATACTCATCCACTGTCATCGTGTGATTTTTGTTGAGCTGTGATTCCCGTCTTTGTCCCCAGACCTTGCCATATATTCGGACCTACCTCAACAGCAATTACACATATGAAGGCCCCTCACCAACGCCTGGACCCGTCAAAGTAAGCATACCTGCCGTTATGCTCACCCTCCAGAACCCGACCCGTGTGGCGAAACCCAAGGCAGACAAGACGACAGTTCAAAATCCAAAAGGCGGTTTTATTGGGGAAGGAGAATAACAAGGGAGAAAACAAATACTGCCACTAAATAATAAATGGAATAGAGTGGGGGGGGTGCATGGTGCAAAAAACGTTCTGTTAGTGGGATGTTTGAATAAACTATGTGTGGTGTCCAGTGGTTTGCGTGTATAACTATGTGTGAGTGTTTCTAGTGTCCGCGGTGGTGTAGCGGTCTAAGCATCGGCTTTGTGTCGATGCAGTTGCCCACTGGGGACCGGGGGTTCGCGCCCCGGTCTCGTCAGATCCAACTATGGCCGGACTGGATGAAGCAGCAATAGTGGCAACGCCGTCTTCGGGAGGGGGGTGGAGTCGGCTTGTGTTCGTCACGTGACTGCGTCTCTGGGTGTGTCGGAAAAAGCGGTGGTTCGGCCTGCAGTCGCCTTGTCCCGGAAGTGGGGAGGCGTCTCCTTCGAGACTGCCGGCCGGAGACATGCGGTTGGCAAACGCATGCAGTACGAGGGTGGGTGTTCGAATTAAAATAGGGATCGATTGGCCACTAAATTGGGAGAAAAAAGGGAAAAATCAGAAATAAAATAAAAAAAAATGAATAATGTGCGTGCACCTGGCAAGCAAGTCCAGTCCGTGATTCAAAAGGGGTGAGTCAGGGTCCGATCCGGGTCCAGAGCAGGTCCTAAGGAAATCCGAGGAGAGGGTCGTGGAAGGGAGACACGGGGGGAGATCGCTGGAGAGGTCCGGGGGGCAAAACGTGAAGGTCGCTGGGGACGGGGGAGTCGCGGAGGGAGGGAGGGAGGGTCTTGGGAGGAAACAGAGAGACACGAATATGAGACACTTCTTGTGACCAAGGCGTGTTAACACATTATTACAACTCTTCTCTAGTGGGGTTCAACCATTAATGGATATCACTAAACTGGACCTGCATAGAGAGCAGGGCCGAGGAGCTTTGTAGGGTTATTCTATTAATAAATGTGCCCGTTATTTATTTATTTTCTTAGAGTATTGTGGCGAATTCGGGGGACAAGGCAACCACGGGCAGTGCCGCGGCCGGGAAGCGAACGCGTATCGCCCGCACCGCAGGAAACATCGCTAACCGCTCGACTAAAGGGTCAGACGCGCCACCCAGCGGCCAGCGTGTCTACTTATCCATGCACGTTACAGTACCCCCCTCCTTCGGGAAGCGCGTCCCCGCGGTTAAGCATATCAGCTCCTTCACGCCTCGGCGCATGCGCTTCCGATGGCCTTACGGTCGCCATCCCGCTTCTGACACCAGTGTGGGGAGAATACGGGGGACAACGCAACCACAGGAACTGCCGCGGACGGGACGCGAACCCGTATCGCCCGCACCGCAGGAGACATCGCTAACCGCTAGACTAAAGGATCAGACCCGCCAGCCAGCGGCCAGCGTGTCTTCTTATCCATGCACGTTACAGTATTTTATGACTAACGAAGGTCTGTTGTTGCTGCTTCTCCAACAGAACTGGGGAAGTGACTTCTCCTGCGTGGACCTTGCACCATCTGTCTCTGTCCCAACCTCAGGTGAGACAGGGAATCGAACGTCATAAAAAAAAACCCACTATCAGCAGACAGTGGACACGATAATGTGTTTATGGACTGGACCTTTCTTTATATCCACAGCTCACAAGCTGCGACCAGGAGACATCAAGGTGGTGGCGGCCCTGGGTGACTCCCACACCGTAAGTGCCCCAATACACCCCTGGTACCCCGAGTAGAGGGGCCGCTTTACTGTTGGTGAATGAATATAAATGTGCATGTGTAATAGGACAGTCGTACCTCAGCCCATTATTGCCCTGTTTGGACCGAGGCCAGAGGATGCAGTGTGGTCTACTGAAGTGTTAGCTCGCCGTCTCATCCGCCTCAGTTGGAAGAGGGCGGTGCCGCCACCCCATACCCTATATATATAAATATATAGCTTTTTTTTAAAACCGTCAATGGTGTTGATGAAAGTGCTCAACAAATGAGTGCGCGACGCACGAAACCAGTTTGTACTGCTGTGTATTAAAAGTTTTTTTCCCTACATCTATCTTGATAAATAAATATACAAAATATTTAGGTCATTCAGAAGGAGTGTGAATCTGTGATACTGGCTATTAGAGTGTTTGATCTATGAGCCTGCTATATTATGCTATAATATATTATGCTATAATAATTTGTCAGCCGGCGAGCTGGCACTTATATCAACAGTCCCTTTAATTTCCATCTTATCCACCGTTTCCAATTTGATGTGTGTAGCTATTGCGGTTATCTATGCCAGGCCATCCCTGTCCTGTCTTAAACCTGGCCTGGACTACTTCTCTCCCGTTGTCGGCATGTGGCGCTGATGCCCGCTTCGTTGTCTGTTTGCAGGCGGGCACCGGTGCCAAGGCAAAGAACCTGTTTCAGCTCAAGACGGAGTACAGGGGAGTCTCGTGGAGGTACAAGAGACCTGCAAAGTTAATGCATATGCACCACCCACCCTTTCGTGCTGTGTATTTGGCAAACGCTAATCATTTTTGGCCTTTTTTAATTTTTCTTCTTTGCAGCATCGGAGGAGATGGGACTCTGGACACAGTCACAACACTACCAAGTGAGCTAATTCCACTTTATTTAATCAAAAATGTCTCCCTCCGTCCCCATATCTGACTATGCGTGTCTCTGTCATGGCTGACAGAGGTTGTGTCTTTGCTGTGTGCAGAGGGATATTGTTTTCACCATTGTTACTTTTTAGTACTCGGAGACTAGGAGACTACTAGGAGAAATGCAATAGACAATAGTGATTTCTTCCACTATGAAACTATGGTACCTGTACTCAGAGTTTGTAAGAACTATTTAATGCTTCACCCATACAGGAATGTTTTACCAATACTCTGCAAGATATTGACAGAAGTACACACAGACCCAGTACAACCATAGTATAACATTGGTGGCCACTGAGCTGCTGCGCTGGGGTTTTTAGTGGTCAGAGGACTTTCTTTAAATTCCCCAGAAATCGCTGGTTTAAAGAGTAACCGAACCCTAGAGGCTGCTGACATCTCCAGGTTAAAAACTATGCAAAGGTTAAAAACATGGCAGGCTGGTTTTGGTACTCTGTGATGTTAGCATAGCAGGATAAACACAGCTGCAGCTGATAACATTAATAGTGGGTCTGTTTGATTTACAACTGTCAGTAGCACTGTCGATGCCACTTCTTTGGCAACACCTACATCCAACAGAGCCATTATTAATGTTATTATCTGCAGCTGTTTATCCTGCTATGCTAACATCACAGAATACCACCAGCCGGCTATGTTTTTAACCTGTGGATGCAGACTAAAATGATCTAACATTTAGTGATTCTTTAAGGAAGGGGGAAGCATTTAGGGCATGGTCACACATACGTGAAATTAACATTGACAGATATTTGCCGCGGCATGGTGGCGCAGTGGTTAGCGCAGTCGCCTCACAGCAAGAAGGTCCTGAGTTCAAGCCCCGAGGTAGTCCAACCTTGGGGGTCGTCCCGGGTCGTCCTCTGTGTGGAGTTCTCCCCGTGTCTGTGTGGGTTTCCTCCGGGTGCTCCGGTTTCCTCCCACAGTCCAAAGACATGTAGGTCAGGTGAATCGGCCATACTAAATTGTCCCTAGGTGTGAGTGTGTGTATGTGTGTGTTGGCCCTGTGATGGCCTGGTGGCCTGTCCAGGGTGTCTCCCCGCCTGCCGCCCAATGACTGCTGGGATAGGCTCCAGCATCCCCGCGACCCTGACAGCAGGATAAGCAGTTTGGATAATGGATGGGTGAATATTTGCCTCCTGTTCACTTCCATGCAAGCAAAAGGGTGAATAAAACATTCACTTCCAGTGGCAAAGCAAATTCACACTTTCCCTTCGCGTGGAGTTAAACTTTGGTGAACTTTGACCGGCAAATTCACGAGTTTGCTTTGCCACTCGAAGAGAATGTTTTATTCACCGCTTCGCTCACACAGAATGGAAATGAAAAGGAGGGGAAAATTCGCCGGTGTTTATTTCGCGCATGTGTGACCATACCCTTACTCATGGACTTTCCGTGCCAGAATGTTTTCCAGCTTGTGGGTGACCTAAAACCAGCAAACCTACAGAAACTAGTATGCTACAAGTGCTAATACAGCCATAACAAAGTCTGTGCAAAGTAAAGGGCAGATGGACTGGAAGGCTGGGTTTGACACACAATGTTGTTTTCAGCTTCTTCCTCTGAACTGTGTAAATCACTTTTTTTGGACAAGTGTTTTGGTTGGGTTCTGTGATGTGTGTGTCTGGGTCTTCAGTTCCGGTCTTGTCAGTCTTGCATAGTCCAGGCCTTGCTGGTACAATACCCTTTGTGTCTTTGCAGACATCCTGAAGAAGTTCAACCCATCTCTCCAGGGCTTTTCCAAGGGCCAGATCTCAAGACAGAAGGGCTTCAACATGGCCGTGTCTGGAGCTAAGATCTTGTACGAGGATACGCTTTAACTCTCACGCAGGTCAATTTCAGCTGAGTATGACTACATGGGGTCTGGCCCCTTTCCTCCTATCTAACACTGAACGGTCTTTGTGTTGTCGACAGGGAGATCCCAGCACAAGTTAAAGCGCTCATCAAGGCCATGAGGGAAAATAAGGTGAGACTCACGAGTGACTGATCGTAATAGCTGCATTTCTGAAAATGATAATCCCTGTCCTTTCTCAAGTCGCTATCCCTCCTTCTCACCTTTTGCGAACATTACAGAAGGTGGATTTTGAAAAAGACTGGAAACTTGTGACAGTATTTGTTGGCGGAAATGATCTTTGCAGCTACTGCACCGACCAAGTAAGCATTTGCTAGAGTGTGCATTCATAACCGACCATGTATTGCTGTGTGATATGAAATGACTTACAAAATGTGCCGGTTATACTGTCTGCAGAATAACCTGTCACCCAAGAATTACAGCGCCAATCTTATGCTCAGTTTGGACATACTTTATGAAGAGGTGAGCAACACTAAACACTGAGAAAAGTAATGTAATGTAATCCATTGTCTGCATGCATGTGACTGATGGTATGCCATATTTTCCACCTTTTCACTGACCTATCCACTCCTGTGTATGTGTATGTGTGTGTCTGTGTGTGTGTGTCTGTGTGTATTTGTAGGTCCCAAGGGTATTGGTTAATGTTGTCGAGATTGGACAGATAGATCCACTGAGAACGATTAAGAAAAATAGCTTGGGTTGCACCCTCCTTCAGAGGTTTGTGTTATGTCCTTCCATCTTGATACATTCATTCATTCATTCATTCATTCATTCATTCATCATCAGCCGCTTCTCCGGGGTCGGGTCGCGGTGGCAGCAAGCTAAGTAGGGCACTCTAGACGCCCCTCTCCCCAGCAACGCCCTCCAGCTCCTCCCGGGGGATCCCAAGGGGTTCCCAGGCCAGATTGGATATGTAGTCCCTCCAGCGAGTTCTGGGTCTACCCCGGGGTCTCCTCCCAGTTGGCTGTGCCTGGTAAACCTCCAAAGGGAGGTGCCCAGGAGGCATCCTGATCAGATGCCCGAACCACCTCAACTGGCTCCTTTCGATGTGAAGGAGCAGCAGCTCTACTACGAGCTCCCTCCAGGTGTCCAAGCTCCTCACCCTGTCTCTAAGGCTGAGCCCAGACACCCTACGGAGGAAACTCATTTCAGCCACTTGTATCCGCGATCTCACCCTTTCGGTCACTACCCAAAGCTCATGACCATAGGTGAGGGTTGGAAGGAAGATTGACTGGTAAATTGAGAGTTTCGCCTTCCGGCTCAGCTCCCTCTTCAACCCAAACGGTCCAGTACAACATCCGCATCACTGCTGATGCTGCACCAATCCGTCTGTCAATCTGCCGCCCCATCCTACCCTCACTCGTGAACAAGACCCCGAGATACTTGAACTCCTTCACTTGAGGCAACAACTCATTCCTAATCCAGAGGGAGCAATCTACCATTTTCCAGTAGAGAACCATGGCCTCAGACGTGGAGGTGCTGACTCTCATCCCGGCCATTTCACACTCAGCTGCAAACCACCCCAGTGTGCGCTGGAGGTTGTGTTCTGATGAAGCCAACAAAACCACATCATCTGCGAAGAGCAGAGATGCAATTCTGAGGTTCCCAAAACGGACACACTCCTCACCTTGGCTGCGCCTTGAGATCCTGTCCATGAATATCACAAACAGAATCAGAGATGTCTTGATACATCTTTTTTTTTAAATTAAATTTATTTCTGATTTTCCCCTTTTTTTCTCCCAATTTAGTGGCCAATCGATCCCTATTTTAATTCAAACACCCACCCTCGTACTGCATGCGTTCGCCAACTGCATCTCTCAGGCCGAACCACTGTTTTTTCCGACACACACAGAGACGCATTCACGTGACGAACACAAGCCGACTCCGCCCCCCTCCCGAAGACAGCGTTGCCAATGATTGCTGCTTCATCGAGTCCGGCCATAGTCAGATCTGATGAGACCGGGGTGCGAACCCCAGTCCCCAGCGGGCAACTGCATCGACACAAAGCCGATGCTTAGACCGCTACACCACCGCGGACTCGATACATCTTTTTGATTATCTACCTAGGTGCAATGTATGATTTTTTTATTTTTATTTTTTGACTATTTGAGGTTTAAAATGTCAAGACTTCTGGGCAGTACTCAAATCCAATATTTGTAACCGTTGCAAAAATTCAATTCTGATCAGACTCACTGCTTAGTCAGCCATTGATGCACAAGGCAAGGTTTCTGTAAATGCTTACAAGTTTTCTCTAATGTTTAGCATCTAGAGCCATTTAGTTCTCGTGATAAGTCATAGATCGGCACTGGAAGGGCGTCCGGGTGGCGTAGCGGTCTATTCCGTTTCCTACCAACACGGGGATCGCCGGATTGAATCCCCGTCTTACCTCCAGCTTGGTCGGGCATCCCTACTGACACAATTGGCCGTGTCTGTGAGTGGGAAGCCGGATGTGGGTATGTGTCCTGGTCGCTGCGCTGGTGCCTCCTCTGGTCGGTCGGGGTGCCTGTTCAGGGGGGGAGGGGGAACTGGGGGGAATAGCGTGATCCTCCCACGCGCTACGTCCCCCTGGTGAAACTCCTCACTGTCAGGGGAAAAGAAGCAGCTGGCGACTCCACATGTATCGGAGGAGGCATGTGGTAGTCTGCAAGCCCTCCCCGGATCAGCACAGGGGGGTGGAGCCAGCGAGCGGGACGGCTCAGAAGAGTGGGGTAATTGGCTAAGTACAATTGGGGAGAAAAATGGGGGGGGGAGATACATTGGCTTTGAAATTTATGATCCTTTCTGTGAAAAAGTCAATTCTGCTGCATTTAAGCTCCGAATCACTGAACAGGAGTAATCCCTGATGTTCAAAGGTGGAGGAGGTGACTGCTTTGGGCTCAGCTCCTCATTTCTAATTTCATTTAAGGAAAATAAATAGGTGTCTTTGATTTACAGGAGCAGCTGTCCCTGCCTCATGCATGCCGAGGAAAATTCGCCAGAGCTCGAGGAGCTTAAACGTATCAACCAGCTGTACCAGGTACAGTAAACGCCGCGCTTGTGATTCCACAGTAAAACAAATAAGGGATCAACTTCTGTCACCCCTCCAACCCTCCTCTGTGAACCGTTTGTGTCCAGATGGAGACTCAACGTCTCATCTCCGGAGGTCGCTACGACGGACGAGTGGACTTCACGGTTGTCCTTCAACCCTATTTACGCAATTTGTTTGTCCCATACATAGGCGTAAGTTGAAGGGGAAAAACACACACGCACATACAAAAGACTCACACATGCATACACACCAGCGGTCAAATGCATGCAATAACACGATCTCACGCACTTTAGGAAGGCGTGGCTGACGTGAGTTTCTTCTCGTTGGACTGTTTCCACATCAGCGAGCGAACGCACGCGGAGATGGCCATCGGCCTCTGGAATAACATGGTGAGCTCGGGGTATTTGTATTGGCACACTGAGTGAGGGCATTTGGCACTGCAACCAAAAGTGTTTTTGGTGGAGTTTGTGGCCTCATTGCAACTCTTTATTTGGACAGTTGGAGCCAGAGGACAGAAAGCAGGTCTACAATAACTTCACTTATGACCGCTCCAAGATTCGCTGCCCCTCTGAGGTATGTGGTAATACTTGTAGGGCTGAACAGAATGTACAGATGCTGGTAGATGGGTTTGGGGGGGTCTGGAGAGCGGGGTGTCCCAGTGTTGCATAGCCATTTATTCCCCATATTTATAATGCCGTGGCTTTGAATCTGTCTCAAAACGCTTGTTACATTTTATCCCCTTACTCTCTCTCATTGTATTTCCTGTCACTTTTCTGTGTTAAATTCTAAATCAACAGAAATGAAATTAGAAAAATTGTGTAAAAAATCTTAACATCAGGGGCGTCCGGGTAGCATGGCGGTCTATTCCGTTGCCTACCAACATGGGGATTGCCGGTTCGAATCCCTGTGTTACCGCTGGCTTGTTTGGGCGTCCCTACAGACACAGTTGGCCGTGTCTGTGGGTGGGAAGCCGGATGTGGGTATGTGTCCTGGTTGCTGCACTAGTGCCTCCTCTGGTCGGTCGGGGCGCCTGTTCGGGGGGGTAGCGTGATCCTCCCACGCGCTACGTCTCCCTGGTGAAACTCCTCACTGTCAGGTGAAAAGAGCGGCTGGCGACTCCACATGTATCAGAGGAGGCATGTGGTAGTCTGCAGCCCTCCCCGGATCAGCAGAGGGAGTCGAGCAGCGACCAGGACGGCTCGGAAGAATGGGGTAATTGGCCGGGTATAATTGGGGAGAAAAAGAAGGGAAAAAACCCCAACTAATATCAGAACTTCCTCCTTAACATGACATCTTATCTGCAGCGATGGCTCACTCTCCCTGTAAGCCATGTTACTGTTCAGTCTAGCAGCAAGACCCAATTTTTTCACAGACCGGTCCTGTATTAAAATTTAAGTTATGAGGTCAGCAGATTGCTGGTAGTACATTTTCACTTGTAATCAACTTCATGGGCGTTGACTCAATATTGCCGTGACAATTTGCAAGCCCAAGAGTTGACTCCTTTTGGCCTTGATCGCAAAATAGAGTACATGCCAGAGGTGTGGACTCAGGTCACATGACTTGATGACTCAAGACTGGACAGAATGAGAAAGACTTGCAGCTCGACTTTGACTTCAGAACAAATGATTAATGACTTCATTTGGACTTGAGCCTTTTGACTTGAAAGACTTGATACCTTCTCCAAGGCCAAAGGTAAAGTGCTTTTAAAAAGTGTGCAACCAATCAACTCTTCATTTCTACCATTACAGATCCACTTTCAATCAATCTGTAATAAATACACATTTTCAAAAGCATTAACGTGTTGTGTAAATTTAGAATATTAAATATTACTTTGTTGTTGAAAATTTGAAATGGCATTAAATTTGATGAGAAGCACATTATGACTTGTTTAGGACTTGAAACTCAGGACGTGGGACTTCACTTGGGACTTGACCACCAAGACTTACTTGTGACTTGGAAAACAATGTCTTGGTCCCACCTCTGACATACCCACCCCCACACTACTTAAAACTGTCCTTTCTTTCAGGCTCATCCCTTCATCTTTACCAAGATCAACAGCCTCCCAAGTCCACCTGTGAGCATCACCACTGCTGCTCCGGAGCTACACAGTACCAGTAGCTCCAGCCCTCTGCCAACGCTCCCTGCACCCAAGTGTCCCTCCGCTCTGCCTGTGTGGGTGCCAGTGGTTGCAGCAATCTCTAGCTTACTGGTTGGCATTGCCGCTGCCTGGCTATTTCTCTCCCGTAGACAAATAAAAGAAAAGAAAAAGAAAAATGAGGATAGAACATTCGAAACGAAAGCCGCTGGTTTTTAATGGAATGGTTAATGCAAATGTATGCCGGCTCGCATACTCGCATACACAAACGAAATGAAAATCACATCCCATTAAAAGCCACCCAGGGCTTCCCAAATATTTCTTTTGCTGCAACCCACCCACAGAGATGCTTTTTGGCCCAGGACCCACTGAATACTTTGTACAGTGAAATAATAAAATTCTCATTACTTGTCAAAAAGGAAGAGGATTAACAATCCTTTCCGTGTGGTTTATCAATGCAGTTTTCCTCTTTTCGGTCTTCAGTCACGATCGGATGAAACCGATAAGGCGTGTCAACCTCAAACACTTCGGCATACAATTCAACCATTGCATTGTTTGCATTGACTAACAGTATGAAAATAAATGTCTTTTCTTTATTTTCTCTACATTTAAATTCTGTCTGTAAACAAACTCTAATTTAATGTATATAAAGTATGGACTTTTTTGATTTTTTTTTTAGATATTGTAGTGAAATTGTGAACTGTTTCATGCAAGTAATTTTCCACTTTAAATACAGCATTCTCTATTTATTGTAACAATAAAATGTTTGCTATACTCATTTGTCTCAATGTTCACCCATCCATCCATCCCAATCGGGGTCGCTGGAGCCTATCCCAGCAGTCATGGGGCGAAAGGCAGGGAGACACCCTGGACAGGCCGCCAGTTCATCCCGGTGTCCTAATGTCTTGAGGAAAAAGACGAAGGTTGTCTGTACAAACTGAGTAGGCATGTTCTGTCTCCATGCTTACAAGCCAAGTCAACTTTATTTGTATTGCCCAATATCACAAATTTGCCTCAAGGGGCTGATTCAAGTTATCCTCTGATTGTGGCATACACTAAAATCTAGATCAAACATAATGAAATCTTGGCACTGTCAGAAATAACAAGACAGGCCACACTATGACATCACTGACTTTATATCAAATGTTTGTGCGTCTTTGAAAATGTTAAAAGTAATCCCACTACATCAGCGTTTCCCAACCCAGTCCTCAGGGACTCCCTATCCTGCAGATTTTCATTGTAACCCTGCATAGGCGGCCCTGCTTGTACTTACTCGACCAACCATCTCACAGCACTTAATTATGCAAGGTGTGCAACGTCTGACATAATTATTTGCTGATTGGTTGAATAACTACAAACAGGTGCCTACTCAGGGTTGCAAAGAAAATCTGCAGGATAGGGGGTCCTTGAGGACTGGGTTGAGAAACGCTGCACTACATGTTAGCGTGCACACTTCCGGTCATCTTCGTTTCATTTTTTTCAGAGCAGGGAAAATTTGTCCTGACGCTCAACTTGCAGCCTTGTATAAGAGCCCAGACTCCCAGACGGCAGATACTCAGTTTTACAGGCAACACGCTACTGAGGAGGTCTGGCACACTTCGCAGCTGAAATACTATATCCCAAACTACTTCGGAGTCATTCCTTCTGATCGCTTGCCTGCAAGTTTCTACCCGTTTTTTTGGGGGGGGGGGCAAAACGTCGCTGGGAGCGTTGGCTGGATTCAGTGTGTGTGTGTGTGTGTGTGTGTGTGTGTGGGGGGGGGGGGGTTGCCTCCCAGTCGGATTTCTGGGCAAAGTTTGTCCATCTGCCTAAACTGTGGCCATCAGAAAGATGGCGGAGAGTGAGCTGAACGTTGACAGCATCATCTCCCGACTGCTGGAAGGTAGCGTACCGTTACGGGGGGAGGGGGGGGTCTGGTCTGGTTTCTCTCTCTCTCTCGCCTCTCTCCGCTCGAAGGGAACCCGGACGCTGTTCTTAGTGCCGGTCCGGACCCGAATCCAGCCTCTCTCGTGTTGCGGCGTCGTTCGTCTGCTGAGACGAGGACGCGGCTAAGCTAACGGCCGCAGATCCGGCGCCTCTCTACAGTAACGTAACGTTAGCCCGTCGGTCGGCGCCGACTCCTAGCTCGCTGAAGGCTTTAGCTGCCCCGGGGTTTCCCCCCCCAACAGCTAATATCGATTATTAATTTCCCCCGGGGGGCCGCTGGCGACGAAACCGAGGGCCGGTGGGAGAACGTAACGCTTTACGGAGAAACGGGAGGGAAGTAACGTACGTGTAACGTTACTGCGCGGGAGCCCCGCGGGTCAGAGCTCGGCGTGCGCCGTTGCCAAATAACGTAACGTGGCCTTGCTGGCGTGCTGGCCACGCCTCCAGTCGGTCGGTAAATCAGTCGAGCTCTGCATGCGCGGTTGCCAAGTAACGTAACGTGGCCTTGCTGGCGTGTTGGCCACGCCTCCAATCGGTCGGTAAATCAGTCGAGCTCTGAATGCGCGGTTGCCAAGTAACGTAACGTGGCCTTGCCGGCGTGTTGGCCACGCCTCCAATCGGTCGGTAAATCAGTCGAGCTCTGGATGCGCGGTTGCCAAGTAACGTAACGTGGCCTTGCTGGCGTGTTGGCCACGCCTCCAATCGGTCGGTAAATCAGTCGAGCTCTGCATGCGCGGTTGCCAAGTAACGTAACGTGGCCTTGCTGGCGTAACGTGGCCTTGCTGGCGTGTTGGCCACGCCTCCAATCGGTCGGTAAATCAGTCGAGCTCTTGATGCGCGGTTGCCAAGTAACGTAACGTGGCCTTGCTGGCGTAACGTTAGCCCGCTGCCGTGTTGGCCACGCCTCCAGTCGGTCGGTAAATCAATCAAATAAATCAGTTAATAAACCAATCGGGTTTTGTACGCTAAAAAGCAACTCCATTGTACTTTACATGAGCTCGAAGCGCACGGGTAAAAAGAAGGTGGCGTTGAAAGGATGAAAATAAACAAGACCAAATTTGAACGTCTGACCAAGCAGATGTTCTCAGTAGGGAGATGGAGTCAAATCAGGAGTTTGGTGATCCCGCCGCCTCTGGCCACCCAGTTCTGTTTTGATGGGAATCAAACCCCCTGCTTCTGGGACCCTTAACCCACTTCTGCTCAGGTGGGACTCAAACTCTGTAACGTGGGCTATGGTGAGCCTTGAACGTCAGTAGGCGCCCTGCTAGAAGCCTGCATTGGCCTAACACTTTGCAGTACAGTACACGGCTATATAAATGTAATTATTATATTATTATTATTATTATCATTACCCAACTGGTTAATGTGTTATTCTAGGGCGCTTAATCCTAAATTCTGCCACGGTATACTATTTGGCCTACTTGGGGTACGCCGCTCTCATTCACTCATTTGTGCAGACAAGCTGCACATTTTTTTGCCTGGCCAGTTTATTGATGAAGTGCAGCAACAATGTGTTTAACTTGAATTAATCTGTGTTTTAATCACAAGGGAAGAGAACGCAAACAATATTACGGCTCTCTTCCACTGAAGATGTTGCACATCGGTGTTGCGAAATGTTTCTATTTGGTTTGAGTTATGTCAGCTGTGTAATCACAAGAGGATTTGGGAGGGAACGATATTTACTTTTTCATAAGGTAAATGAAGTAACTGCGTCTGATAGCTTTGGTCCAAAGTCCCAAATGATTCCTGAATTTCCCCTTGCGTCTTTCACAATCATCCTTTGTGAAGATAAATGCACTTTTTGCACCTTTGCAGTCCGAGGATGTCGTCCAGGGAAGATAGTACAGATGACGGAGGCGGAGGTACGAGGGCTCTGCATCAAGTCCCGGGAAATTTTCCTCAGCCAGCCAATCCTGCTGGAGCTGGAAGCGCCGCTCAAAATCTGCGGTGGGTATCGTGACTGTCGCATGAATTGTCGCTTTGATTTTTCTTTGTTCTTGTTTCCCTTGGAAATTCACTGAGGCCGCTTCAGTTTCATAGGGTTCAAAGAGTGCATGTTTGTATACTTTAAGTTCTAATGAAACACAAAGACACAACCTTTACTTTCAGCTGTTTTATATAAGGGTTTATTATTCTTTTCCATCATAGATGATGCCCGTAGGATAGGCAAAACAATCCAAACTTTGTGTTAGCCACTGAAGGGTTCCAGAATGCCCTAGTCCCCCCCCCCCCACTCCCCTTATCAAAGGGCTTTGGTTGTAGGCCACAGCCCTTTGTTAAAATGATTTAGCGTGGAGGTGGAGAGCCATGCAGCTGAGCACTGTAAGTAGAGCAGGAGGATATTAATGGCCATTCTCCAGAGTGTCCCCCTGTGTAGGCAGGAGTGAAGGCGGGAGCACGGCATCTCTCCTCTTCACAGAGATGAAGTCTTTTGTCTCTGGCGTACATCCTTTCAAGAACTGCCTCCATCTCAGCTAAAACATGTCTGGCTTCTTATTCTATTTTGAAGTAGGCATTCATCACTTTCTTAGCATGGAGCTATTGCTACAGGCTGTATGTGTCTGATTCCTGCTGCGGCAATGACATGCAGAAAATACATGCACTCTTTGGACAAATTAATCCACCGCTTGGCATGTATTAGTGTGGTACAAAAAGTGAAAATGTAATGATTCTAGTTATAGACATTAGCCTATATGATTAACCAAAACTTGGTAAAAAGTCATATTTCTGCAACAAAGCATTCTTTAGGTCAATGACTGTTACATCATTCCATATTTGTAGTTGTAAAACACTATATGAATTTAATCCATTATTATTATTATTTGATCCTTCTAGTTGAATTAATACCATCAATTTTCATTAGAAATATAAACACAAGACAAAACTTGTCAAAAAAATATTGCTTGGAGTTCATAACTGTGATGATGCTAGCTAGACTATGTACCCAGCAATATCAACTGGAATCATGAGCTGAGTTTATTATTTCCCCACTTAGGTGATATACATGGGCAGTACACAGACCTGCTGAGGCTATTTGAGTATGGGGGCTTCCCTCCTGAGGCCAACTATCTGTTCTTGGGGGACTATGTGGACAGAGGGAAACAGTCCCTCGAGACCATCTGCCTGCTACTGGCCTACAAGATCAAATACCCAGAGAACTTCTTCTTGCTCAGGGGGAACCACGAGTGTGCTTCCATCAACCGCATCTATGGCTTCTACGACGAGTGTAAGATGGGAAGCGGGTGCACTGAGATATGCCTGCTGCGAGTGCACAATGCATGTTAAATATGAAATAATGTGCTGTTTAAAAGAGATCACCACACAAGGTAATGACTGAGACATTTTATGCTTTCACCTGAGGAAAGCCCTCGGGTGAAAGCATACACAACATTTGTAAACCTGTTCGACTCTGGAAACCAGAGAAGGGGGACCATTATCTACTTTTTTTTCCATATATGACTGGTAAATAATAGTGCAGTTTGTTATTATGGAGATTAATGTAGTCATATTAGGGTATATAAATACCATATATGGATGTTCACATTCAGCAATATCCCCCTTATAAAAGCTCCATTGCGTGTCCTACAAACACAGTTTCTTTGTAGTTCTAATTCCTTTTTGTTTTTCCCCCAGGCAAGCGGAGGTTCAACATAAAGCTCTGGAAGACCTTCACAGACTGTTTCAACTGTCTGCCCATTGCTGCAATTATTGACGAAAAGATCTTCTGTTGCCATGGAGGTTAGTAAACCGTCTGTTTTTTGTTTGTTTTTTTTACACAAGAATCCCCTTTATCCATCGTGTGCATTGATGATATGCATCCAAGATTTGTTGTGTGGACTTTGATATCGCCATGTCCCCCTCAGGGCTGTCGCCTGATTTGCAGTCCATGGAGCAAATTCGCCGCATCATGAGACCCACCGATGTCCCTGATACAGGTATGGTAGCCTCAGTGTCTTTGTTAAGGCACAAGTGGGGACAATATCCCCATCTTCATAAATCATCTGTAACATGAGGTCATAAGGAAAGAGCCAGTTGGTTATCTCACCGGATACATTATAATCAGTCATGCCCAATAGCCAGTATTTCTCTTTGACTATTAGACTGTTAATCGAGGCCAAAATCAAATTGTTATGGTACTGTCTAGATAGCATGAAATCTGATAAGGCTATGTAGACAGTACCACAGACCATGCTCCCTTATACTGCTCATTGCATAACTACTATAATCAGTAGATAGTCCAAGCTGCTTGTTTGTTCTACATTTTAACGATAATATAACTATGTGTAATATTACTACTAATGTTGGTAAATCTTCTGTGACATCATTCTAGGTCAAATCACTCTGGGTAATTTTGCTGGAGGTTTTACCATAATTATCATGGGGCAAAAAAAAAGAGGTTATTTTCAGACTGTATTCAACAATCTGGATGCCCCTGTTAAGGCCTATCCTGTGAAGAGAGTTCTATGAAAGTATGCATTACAAATTGTTGAGTTTGCGTTGCTGACTAGTATGTCTTGCCTGTTTCTGCTAGGCTTGTTGTGTGACCTGCTGTGGTCCGATCCAGACAAAGATGTCCAGGGCTGGGGGGAGAATGACCGTGGCGTCTCTTTCACCTTCGGTGCTGACGTGGTCAGCAAGTTTCTCAATCGTCATGACCTGGACCTCATTTGTCGAGCCCATCAGGTAACTTACAAGCCTGCCTATGAATGGAAGGAATTGTGAAGTGATACTGCAGAGTACCCTTAATTTAACCCGAACTGATGTGTTGGACTTGGGAAGAAATAATAAGGGGACAGTTATGGAACAATAAAGGTCCTATGACTTTTCCATCCATCCATTGTCCAAACCACTTATCCTGCTCTCAGGGTTGCGGGGATGCTGGATCCTGTCCCAACAGTCATTGGGTGGCAGGCGGGGAGACACCCTGGACAGGCCGCCAGGCCATCACAGGGCACACACACACACACACACACACACATTAACACCTAGGGACAATTTAGTACGGCCGATTCACCTGACCTACATGCCTTTGGACTGTGGGAGGAAACCGGAGCCCCTGGAGGAAACCCACGCAAGACATGAGGAGAACATGCAAACTCCACACAGAGGATGACCCGGGACAGCCCCCAAGGTTGGACTACCCTGGGGCTTGAACCCAGAACCTTCTTGCTGTGAGGCGACTGTGCTAACCACTGTGCCACCATGCCACCCCACTGTGCCACCATGCCACCCACCTATGACTTTTGCAAAATTGAAAACGAGGGTGAAATCACGGAATGGAGACATAAAAATTGAGTTCAGTTAACTGTGTGGAATCGGGAGATTTGTAATTATTAGAAAATATGTGAACATAATCAGGAATTAAAGTAATTTGTTCTTAAAACCATCCTGTCGGTCGTTCTCCCTTGCAGAAACCCTGTTGCGCTTCTACGCCTTTGTGCACATGAATGTGCGCAAAACAGCGTGCACATGTCATTAAACACTTGTGGGTTTGTTGAATGGGATAGAGAGAGAAAAAATGTCAAATCAACCAGCATCACAGGAGACCAGCACCCCTGAGAAAACAGAAAATGGGAAAAAAATAGAACAGATTTCATAGGGCCCTAACCACTGAATTGGATTTATAAACGGTTGCTGCATAGACTTAAAAAGAACAAATTTAATTAATGATGGGGGTTTATTTTGCAATCCATTACAAAATGGGCCCCCCTCTGGTTGCACTCATTGTTACTTGTTAGAGTAACTAAATCCTATATCATTTTAGTGAGTTTGCCGACATCTACAGTTCAAAAACCACATAAAGGTTAAAAACATGGCAGACTGGCCGTGGTACTCTGTGATGTAAGCATAGCAGGATAAACATAGCTGCTGCTGACGGATCTGTTGGATGAAGGTGTGCCAAAGAAGCAGCATTGACAGTACTATTGACAATTGTTAGTGCTGGTTCTGTCTGTCTGTCAATGCTGATAGATGCTGGCATACCGATTAGCTGCAGCTAAGTTTATCCTGCTATGCTAATACCACAGAGTACCAAGACCAGCCAGCCAGCCAGCCAGCCATGTTTTTAACCTTTACATGGTTTTTAACTTGTACATGTCTGCAAACTCACTAAAATGGTCTAGGGGGCTTAGTTTCTGCTTAAGTGAACGAATTACCAGACTGGTTGCTGTTTGATTTTCTACAGGAAGTTTGCTTGCCCTCGAACGCTTACCAGGAATTCATGTTTTGATAATGAAAAGGGTGTCATTAATAAAAAAAAAAATCCTTATGTATTGTGAGGAGTTGTGTATGAATTTTATGGCAGTGGCTATCAGCAGCTTGTCCTTTGTGGCTCCATAGGTTGTTGAAGATGGATACGAGTTCTTTGCCAAACGACAGCTGGTGACACTGTTCTCTGCCCCCAACTACTGTGGCGAGTTTGACAACGCGGGGGGAATGATGAGTGTAGACGAGTCCCTCATGTGCTCCTTCCAGGTAAAGACTCAACTCTCTCTCTGTCAGATGCAGGCAGGTGATGATGATGCTGATGATGGCTTGCTGTTATGTATGCTCATGACCACATTACCCGTCTTCTCCTTCAGATCCTGAAGCCGTCAGAGAAAAAGGCCAAGTACCAGTACGGGGGCGTGAATTCAGGACGCCCCGTCACCCCTCCCCGTACCGCTCAAGCCCCCAAGAAGAGGTGAGCTGCAGGCTCCATCTTTCCTCCTCCCTTTGGCAGCAAACCTCCAGGCTGTTTTAAAACACTACAGCCTTCCCTCACTGTTGGCTTGTTCATGTGTTTGTATGTGATGGTGGTTATGTTTTTTTCCCCCCTCCAACGCCATGAAATAATGTTGCTCAGTCCTCGCTATTCTAGTCTTATCAGCAGTATGAAGCAGACATGTTGCGGAATGGGCAACGTGTTTGAAAAAGGATGCTTCTCTGCCTTTGGGATTAGCATTTATCATAGTGCCATTGTGAAGGCGTGTGTGGTTGTGTGATTGAAATGGGGTCTTTGCCCTCGCTGTTGTAAAAACTAATTATTTCAAACTACTGGGTCAGGTATCCCCTTTGTCTTACATTTATTCTACTAATGTTCCAAGTAGTTTACTCAGTCACTAAAACTGTTCTTTCGCATTTCCAGTGATTTATACTGGTTTGTTATTGCTAGTATGTTCCTTTGGACAAACGAATGCATTTTTTTTCTCTTCCCGTGGTCAAAGAAGGTTGAATCACTTCATCTGGATACGTTTATTGACATGTTTCATCACTCAACTAAGTGACATCTTCTCGTCCCATGGAGATATTATTGAAATAGAACCTGGAAAATACAGGCGCAATAATAGTTGCTAGAAATATTCATTTCTTGTATGCAAGCATACACATCACCGTAAGCCACTCATTCATTATAGCCTACGTAAGCTTATAGAAACCATAAACATCTCACACTGTATCAAATGGACCCTCGGTGTTCTTCCACATCAGACCAGTGTTCATTTCATACTCTTCATCACCAGCCCGCTTCTGCCCAACGAGCTCTCTGTTTCTGTGGAATAAGAAACGTTGAAGTGGGTTTTCCATTGTGCCTGTCTGATTATTTGCTGTAGAACGTCAGGTTTTCAATGCTGAGACTCGGTTCTGATCACTATTAGCGACGGTTTCAAAGGGAAACATGCATTGTAGGCATTCCTAGGGGTTAAAATGGATCCGATTTTCTATTACTTTGTGAAACCTTTTTGCACATAGAAAAGATCGGTGATTAAACCCAAAGCTGCAAATTGTGTCTTTAGTAGGAAAATTGGAAATAGTTGCTCGTGCAAAGCAAAAAAAGAAAATATGTTATAAACGACTATACATTACAGTGGCTGACATCATTGGAGTCTATTGTCACCCATTGTGGACAGTTTTTGTGACGCACTCTTGCACTAGCGCGCATTTCTTTTTTACATTTTCATTTTTGGATTAAAAAAAACCAAATTGGACTACAAGGTAGCCATCAGTATATTTATTTTGGAAAGTGGTCACAGCCTAGAACAAAACACCTGGTGTGGATATTTACAGAATTAAATGACCTCTTCCAGACACTGATCTCCTGAAAGTCCAGTCCATTTGCTATAAGCTGGAATCATGAAGACACTGAGTACACGCTCATCGAGTCATGTCCGAGGGCATTTCCTGGCTTACCAGTGCAAGCACACTGCATTAAGCCATAGTACTTCCACCTAGTGGTATTTAAGTAAAGAAAAAAACTTCCATCTCGTTAAGGATTTTTTTTTTATGTTGCCGATTGCCTTGTAAATTTATAGGTCTTCAGTTGGACTTTACGTTGTTAAAAAAAACAGTTTTGAGATTTGTACAGGTTTGGTTCAAACTGAGTGAAATAAATGAAAGTGCTGTTGTCTGCCTTTTCCTTGTGTTTTCAATCATTTTAAATGTTTAACTGAAGAATTACAATCAGCATTTCAGTCTGTGATAATCTAACCTTTGAAAAGTAATACTTAATTTTGTTTCAGCCAAAAGTAAGAAATTATAGTTCTGTATAAAAGGTCTTTACACGTGGCTGTAGTTAATATATGAACATTTTAAACTGAGGGTTAAAAGTGCAAATTAAAAAGTTACGAGTCGTGAACCCAAAATTACTCCAGCACTCCTGAAATTCAGGATACTCATGTGTGTGAGCCTAGCTTTAAACAAACTCATCACTGTTGAATCTATCACACATATGCAACCATAATGCTCCATTAAGTAGGACCAGATGCTTTTACTGACTGGTAAAAAATAAACCTTACTTTGCATGCATAGTACTGAATATAGACTATGCAGATCGGTGCCTTTAATATCATACAGCATTATTAAATGTCCCGCAATAACCATATAACGATCAAATAATCATACCTGTAGGATTGGCACTGCATTTTCTAAAAAAACAAAACAAAAACCGTTTACCAAGAATTTATAGTAGTTTTTGAACGAGTCAAGAGGTCCCCATCCCTGCGTTACTTCTGCTCCCGTGCGCAGAAACTTTGATTCTACTCAAGATTTTCAACTTGGGGATTAATTCCCAGCAACACAAACGAGAACAGCTTTCTGATTGCGTTAAGTCTCAGTTTGACTTCAGGGCTTGCAGCACTGACTGTGGTACTCTGCTGGCATAGTACTGGTGGTTGCGTAGTGTCGCCAGCACCCCAGCAGAGTTCATGTGCTTTACATTGGCATCGTAGTGGTATGCATTTCCATGCATGTCTGTCAGTCTTCCTGCAAAAGGAAAAAAAAAAATAGAAAAGTATTTCAAAAAAGTTATCATTTCTTTCGATACAGCAAGACGTCTGTTTCTTTTTAATAACAGAAATCTTGTAAATGTGACATGGGCTTAAATTTGTCGCTGTAGAGAAAAACATGCAGCAAATCTAGAAAAGTTTTTTTTTTTAAAGTTGTGTACAGGAGCACACTTGCATGGTGATGCAGCTGACAGACTCTTCATATGTTTCATATATTCATATGCATATGTTTAAATTTTTCGGTATCTTAGGTACTTGAAGTGTTTGATACGCTTGCTACAGTACAAACCCATCAGACAGGAAGGCTGTGTTTACCTCCTACGGCATGAAGGATGGCTTCAGAGGCACAAGTGTCCCACTTCTTACATCCTGGACTGGCAAAGACATAGGCAGAGGCCTTTCCCTCAACGAGCTGGATAATCTGTAGAGGCCATTAGGGGAATATGTAAGAAAGTAAGCGAAGCAACTTAATTGCATGTCAATTATGCTGGATAGAGCATATATTCAAAAGATTAAAAAAAACTATCGCAGCCAAAAAGTATGATAAAATTAACCACATCAAAATCAAATCATACTGACAGAGATAAAGTTATAAGATATTATGCAATGGTAGCAAGATAGTTTGAAAAGCAATGTAACCTAGTGTTGCTGTTTATCCTGAGGAGAATTAAAGATATGTGCCATCTGCTCAACAGTTGATTCGGTGGTCCAGAGGGACTGTGTATTGTGACGAAATAGAAGGTGCAGGAAAAAAAACATTGAGCTGACCATACTCACAGCCATGGCTGTTGGGCTATTAAAAAGGAAGTGGAAGAGCGCCCCACAACCCTGCACCCACTCATGCTGCAGATGCTGTCTTCCATACTGCAGGAAGGGCTATTAGAAGCTAGAGCAGGAGTGCTCTTATTCAAAAAATCGGTAACACTTTAGTATGGGGAACGTAGTCACCATTAATTAGGTGCTTATTAGCATGCAAATTAGCAACATATCGGCTCTTAATTGGTCATTATTACGTACTCATTAATGCCTTATTCTGCATGGCCTTATTATACAACCAGTAAGCCATTAACTATGAGTTTTCCCTCTATAACCTCAGAATTATTGCTTATTAGTAGTACCATCTTAATATGCTTTGCTTAGTATGGACTTTATAAGGTGGTAGTACCACAAGAAGAGTTATTCTCCCTTACTAACACTTAATGAATATGGTCTGTTCTTACATAACAAAACACAAAACTACAAGTGTTCATAGTGTTAAATTACTGTAAATTAAGTTTTTGTGACTTAGAATATGTTCCCCATACTCAAGTGACATCTTGATCATTACTAATTCACTAGTAATTAAGTTTTTTTATGTTCCCCATACTAAAGTGTTACCAAAAAATCTTATTTTAAAAAAAAATCTATTAATTGTTTAATATTGCATGTCCTATCTGATTTTTCAGGTTTTTTTTCTTTTTTATGTCTGAGAACTTGACCTGCAGCCCAATCGCCTGAGGGGGATAAATAAAGTTGTGCCGTACCACCAAACCTTTTTGGCTTTGGCTAAATAGCCAGCTTAGCTAGTTGCTAATTTTGGGTACACACAGGAGCCCTGTATTCTGAGAGCAGAGAGCTCGAGATCGAATGTACGGTTTAAGGAGATCAGACAGGTAGGATGGGGCAAGCCCATTTAGGATTTTACAAGTCAGCAGAAGCACCTTGAAGTCTGATCTAACATGGATAGCACGTCAATGAAGGGAGGAAAGAATTGGTATTAATATGGTAAAATTTTCTAGTTTTAGTTAGGATTCTAGCTGCAGCATTTTGAACCATCTGAAGACCGTTAGTACCAGCATGTGGCAGACCTGAAAACAGATCATTACAGTAATCAAGTCTGGATGAAACAAATGCATGTATTAGATCAGGGGTGGTTAAACCATGTACCATGGAGAGCCATGTGTATGCAGGTTTTCATTCCGGCCAGACTCCACACCAGGTAATTTCACTGATTAGCAACCCTTCAACTAAAGAGGAAGAATGTATCAGGGAAATCACCCGGTGTGGAGTCTGGTTGGAATGAAAACCTGCATACACATGACTCTCCATGGCACATGGTTAGCCACCGCTGTATTAGAGTTTCTGTGTTAGCCACGGACAGGAAAGACTGAATTTTAGCTATGTTACGTAAGTAAGTGATTTCTTTAATGTGCTTTTCAAAGGAAAGGCTGGGATCAAACACAACACGTCAGAGAATTTCGTTTTGATATTATTATAGCAGGCGTAATGTGTTCTTCCAGATAAGTAGGACTTAAGCCAAGAGACAGCTAAGCCAGAGACAAAGAAATTATAATGTATTCTGTCTAATAGTATTATGGAGTGATCAGTGGTTTCAAAGGCTGCACTGAGGTCCAGTAGTAGAAGCACAGAAGTGAAATCAGAGTCCATAGCAAGTAAAGGATCGTTCGCCACTCTGATCAGAGCCGTTTCAGCGGAGTGACAAGACACTGAAAGCCGACTGGAAAGGTTCATATAGATAGTTTTCTTCTATATGGGTCGGAAGTTGTTGATATACAACTCTCTCTTGTACTTTAGAAAAGAATGGAAGATTAGAGACTGGTCGATAGTTACTAAGAGAACCTGGATCAAGGTGCAGTTTTTTTAAGTAGAGGTTTGACCACAGCTGTCTTAAAACTGCTGGGAATAGTGCCAGCAGAAAGTGACAAATTAACAATGTCTAGCATTGTAGGTCCAAGGAAAGGTAAGAGGTCTTTAAAAAGTTTTGCTGGTAAAGGGACAAGTAGGCAAGTAGTTGGTTTAGAAGCTGACACGAGTTTAGTCAAAGTGTCAAAAGCTATAATAAAAGGGACTATCAGTGACTCATTGTACAGATATGAATCTGGTAAGACAGGATCTGCGGGAGTAGCTGGAGTTGAAGAACTAATTGTGTTTATGATCTCATCAACCTTATTGCAGAAGAAGTCTAGAAACTCATGGGCCGTGAATGGTGAGCAGCTAACAGACGGCTGCTTTTTAGTAAGTTTAGATACCGTGTCAAAGAGAAATCTGGGGTTATGTTTATTAATATTGATTAAGTGAGAGAGATACGCTGCTTTAGCAGCAGCTCAAGCACGTTTGCATTTCAGTAAACACTCGTGCCAAGATAGGTAACAAACTTCTCATTTTGATTTTCGCCATTTACGTTCCAGTCTCCTGCAGGCCCGCTTAAGAGCACGTGTCTCACCGTTAGGTGTAGGCCTCTTTAGTCACCTGGCTCTGGTAGTGAGAGGTGCGACTGAATCGAGGAGAGGGCCACGTTTAAGTCACTAGTGAAATTTTCAACAGTCAGTCACTACAGTGAAAGGAGCCAAGACTTCAGGCAGCTGCTGAGCAAATGCAGCTACAGAGGACGGATCAGCGTGGTGAGTAGCAATTATATCTGTGCCAACATTAACAGGACAGGCAAATAATGCATGAAAATGATCTGATAATGAAATAATAATGAAAATGATCTGACACAACAGATGTGGTATGATCCGTGGAGTAAAGCAAGCAGTTTTCTTGTGCTCCAGAATACTGAGACGTACTGCACATAGTCTGTCTATGCTGCAGTGTGTACCATTTGGTTTGCAGTTATAAAATATAACTTCAGACTAGAATTAAAATCACCATTTGAACATACACACCCACCAAAAACGCTGCTTACAACTAATTACAGTTTTAACTATTGGATATATTTTCCACTTAATCTATAGAAGTGCTTCCTGGTCTGTCTACTAGTAGGCTGTTTGGGGGAGTTAATATTTAATTTTACTGTTTGAAATTCACCATGTGCTGTCATCTAAATCTTACCTTATTTCCAGCTCCGCCCACTCTTATGACCTCATGAGGCTCCATGGCATCTACACAGTCGGTTACTAGTTTGTTACT
The DNA here is from genome assembly GCF_029633865.1 of Lampris incognitus. Taxonomy (NCBI): domain Eukaryota; kingdom Metazoa; phylum Chordata; class Actinopteri; order Lampriformes; family Lampridae; genus Lampris; species Lampris incognitus. Next base: position 13,759,789 of record NC_079225.1, on the reverse strand, counting down.
ATGGGAACGAGTGGTGGTAACGATGCGTCGATCGCCTGGGACTTCCTGCAGCTGAAATCCAAACGCTCCCAATCCAAGCATTCCCCAAATAGTCCTTCCTAAGTCTGCCTTCGCTCCGAGCTGATGAGAACAAAACACTGGATTTTAAGGATAGTGCACCTATGTTTATTGTGTTGGCGACAGCTTTCGGGGCACAGCTGCAGCAGTATCACTGTGTTACGCCTGTACCTGATAGTTGTAGAAGGGCTGGTTGATGACACCAGCGATGGCTTTGCCTCCATACGCGATACCAATTAGTACAGTCACGTTATCCAGGAGCCCTTAGATCAAAAGATAACCAGTATGTTAGATGGAGATCGGTTAACAAACAAACTGCATTAGATTATGCAAAACATGTTCTACGGTGGGCTGTTAGATGTTACAATAGCCTGCAGGTGTAGGACAGGAACGTGTATTTTGATCAACTTAAGTTCAAACTGTCATTTTCATGTACACAACTACCCCCACACACACACCCCACTTCACCCCTATTTTAAAAGGTGACAAACCACCAGGGATGGGTAACATAATCCAGCAAGGGCCGGTTGGGTGCAGGTCTTTGTTCCAAACAAGCAGTTGGACACCTGATTCTATTCGTCAACCAATAATCTTGTTCCAACCAAGCAGTTACAAACCTGAGTCTACAAATCAAGGTCCTTAGCAAAGACTATTGGTTGACTAATAGAATCAGGTGTGTAACTGCTTGTTTGGAACAAAGACCTGCACCCACACCAGCCCTTTCTGGATCATGTTGCCCATCCCTGCCAGGCTAACTAATGCTGCCGGGGTAAAGGGTTCTATGAATTTGCCCCTCTCAGACATTCCTGCTGCCTTCTAGCTGTCACCATACAGAGGGCTGTGCTGAGAAGCTGAGAGGGGTCCGACCCTGTGTGAGGAATCTGGGCCTCCTCTGGAAAATGGAGATACCTCGCCGCTGGTCAGTAGAAGCAGAAAGATAGGGCCAGATGGGGAAAAAAAAGAAAGGAGGGAAAGATCAGAGGGGAAAAATAATGAGGAAAAATTCTGGATTTTCCCTAATTTGAAAGAGCCAGAATATAACCTAGTGAGGCCAAAATGATCAATGGAAGACTTATGATTTGAGCAAGATTAAACATAACAAACAAGGGTTGAAACCCTTGTTTGTCATGTAATTAGGCATCACAGAATTTTACAATTTACAATCTGTTGATCAGTGTGAAATATCAGGGTAGCCGTATTGGCCAGGAGACCAGGAGAATACCAGAGACGCTAGACTGTAATAGCTACTGGATGTGGTCTTGAAATCAGTGTCATTCATTGTATGAAACCTGGTTCAATGCTAGATGTATTTAAAAATACACTTAGAGGGCCTCCTGGTCAAGAACTGGATAGTCAGACACATGGGGAAAAATAAAAAATAAAATAAAAAACAGATATTAGAAAAGATTACCTTCTGTATATTCCTTTGTGCCATCAAGGGGATCGACCCAAACAACTAGCTGTGAAGTGGAGTCAGTTGTTCAAAAGCGTTACAGCACCACAATGAGGTAATCATTTCTAGAAATCAGTGAGAATACGTTCAAGCATCGGTAGAAAAACATTGCAGATGTTCTTAAGATTGTGATGCTACCTGTATTTTTTTAGTCAGTGAATTATTAGATATAGATGTTACGGCCTTGTTAATTTCCAACCTAATCACTAACTACTACTACTTTCGGCTGCTCCCGTTAGAGGTCGCCACAGTGGATCACCCGTTTCCATCTCTTCCTGTCCTCTGCATCTTCCTCTGTCACACCAGCCACCTGCATGTCCTCCCTCACCACATCCATAAACCTCCTCTTTGGCCTTCCTCTTTTCCTCTTCCCTGGCAGCTCCATATTCAGCATCCTTCTCCCAATATACCCGGCATCTCTCCTCCACACATGTCCAAACCATCTCAATCTTGCCTCTCTTGCTTTGTCTCCAAACTGTCCAACCTGAGCTGTCCCTCTAATGTACTCGTTCCTAATCCTGTCTTTCGTCACTCCCAATGAAAATCTTAGCATCTTTAACTCTGCCACCTCCAGCTCCACCTCCTGTCTTTTCATCAGTGCCACTGTCTCCAAACCATACAACATACCTGGTCTCACTACCAACTTGTAAACCTTCCCTTCAACTCTTGCTGGTACCCTTCTGTCGCAAATCACTCCTGACACTCTTCTCCACCCACTCCACCCTGCCTGCACTCTCTTCTTCACCTCTCTTCCGCTCTCCCAGTTACTTTGAACAGTTGACCCAAAGTATTTAAACTCATATGCCTTTGTCACCTCTACTCCTTGCATCCTCACCATTCTGCTGTCCTCCCTCTCAGTAGGAGCAAGACGGAATAAACATATGTATTCTGTCTTGCTCCTACTGACTTTCATTCCTCTTCTCTCCAGTGCATACCTCCACTTCTCCAGGTTCTCCTCAACCTGCTGCCTACTCTCGCTACAGATCACAATGTCATCCACAAACATCATAGTCCATGGAGACTCCTGCCTCAGCTCATCCGTCAAACTGTCCAAAGCGCTCAGAGCCGATCCTTGATGTAATCCCACCTCCACCTTGAACCCATCTGTGATTCCCACGGCACACCTCACCACTGTCACACTGCCCTCATACATATCCTGCACCACTCTTCTCTGCCACTCCCGACTTCCTCGTACAATACCACACCTCCTCTCTCAGCACCCTGTCATATGCTTTCTCTAAATCCACAAAGACACAATGTAACTCCTGGCCTTCTCTATACTTCTCCATCAACATTCCCAAAGCAAACATCACATCTGTGGTGCTCTTTCATGGCATGAAACCATACTGCTGCTCGCTAATCGTCACCTCTCCTCTTAACCTAGCTTCTATCACTCTTTCCCATATCTTCATGCTGTGGCTGATCAACTTTATACCTCTGTAGTTACTACAGCTCTGCACATCACCCTTATTCTTGAAAATCAGTACCAGTATACTTCTTCTCCACTCCTCAGGCATCCTCTCACTTTCCAAACCAACCTTATCACCAGCATTACTTTTAAATCATGATATACTTGCTCCTCTTGATGAGTGGGTAATTCTCATTGGTAATTCCCATACTCATCCTATATACGTTACTGGCCTAGCTAGACTATCTAATACTAGCAAATGTGCGGTGTCCTTAAATCTCTTGAATTAGTACCTCCTCCTCTTTCAGGTCACTGTATTCAACTGGACAAGTTTTCTGGAGGATTTCTTCAGCTTGCCCATTCTCAATAAGGTCTTCCATTACCACCTCAGCAGGAAGCTCCTGCATGAAAAGGACAGGGATGATCAACTTTTTAATGCACTGTTTTGTGGGTGGTATAGTACATAATATTGTGACCCCCCCCCCACACACACACACACTCCAGCCCCCCCCCCACACACACCCTCGCATAGAAAAAAACAGTTTTTCCTTCCAAACACTCACCTCTTCCCCAATTATAGTAATTTTGGGGAAGCGTTTGGAGAGAGAAGCACAGATGCTCTGCTGTGCTAGTCTGTCCGCCATTGTCTGCAGGTCATTAGCCCCAGTCTATTCAGACGAAAAAAAGGGAAGAAAGGTTTCAAACAATACACTCCGGTCTATTTACTGTTACTATTCTATTCCTTTGCCTCCCTCCTGACCTGATGGAGCAATAAAGCCACATTTAAAAATCACCTGCTGTCATCAATACACCTCAGATGAATTTGGATATTTTTTGTACAGCACCTCCATGTGTTTTGGGAAATAACTGTCCTCCTCGGTACATCCATGCTTTAATGGGGTCTTAAAAGTCGTATCTGTGCACAATCTAGGTGCACCGTTGAACTTGGCTGGTATTTTAACAACAAATGTAAATGGGAATCAATTCCTACCTTTTCCACAATGCCCAGTTCTCCACTGTAGAGGACATTCCTGACAATGGCACCAGCCTTTTCCGACACGGCGTAGGCGGAAGCCAGCAGGCGCATAACGACTGCAGGGTTTCCAGCCATTGCTGATGGACAACAGACGTGTTATACGGTTGTCCCGGTCTGCAAATGTCCCCTGAACAAGGACCGGAAAAACAAGTTTAGGTTAAGAAATTAAACCCGGTTCTCTGAAAACACGAGTAAGTTATGTCACTACGACACATGCCGCTCGTTGTCGTCTTCTGTTTGTTCTTTTGTTTTGTTTTTTAACTCGTATTCCGCTTCTTCTTCTTCTTCGGCTTTATCGTCGTCTTCTTCTTTGGCTTCTTCGTCGTCTTCTTCTTCGGCTTTATCGTCGTCTTCTTCTTCGGCTTCTTCGTCGTCTTCTTCTTCGGCTTCTTCGTCGTCTTCTTCTTCGGCTTTTGTTTTTACCGGCGTACTAAGTACCAACGTTAAAGGTGTATGCCGCCACCTACTGTACAGGATTGTGTAACATTATAAAGACGTTGTTATGGATAGTAAACACGTTTTGTTTAGATATTTAAATAAGGCCCTTTAAAGCTGTACCGTTTGTCGCCTGTCTCTAACACAGTGGTTCTCAACCTTTTTGGGGTCCTGGACCCCCTGCGTATTTTTGATCTACCGTGAGGACCCCTCCACCTGATCTTGGGGGAGGGGGGGTTGCAATTTGATAGAAACAGTAGAAACTGCATTTTAAATTGCATTATAGCATTTATTCACTCTTTGGGGCAAAAATAAGAGCTGAATACATATTCTGTTTTGTTACATATATATCTGAAAGTTACTGCATAAGAATTCTGTTTTGTTAACTATATCTAAGTTACAACTGAAAGCTCTTATTTTTGCCCCAAAGAGTGAATAAATGCTATAATGCAATTTAAAATGCAGTTTCTACTGTTTCTATCAAATTGCAACCCCCCTCCCCCAAGATCAGGTGGAGGGGTCCTCAGGGTAGATCAAAAATACGCAGGGGGTCCAGGACCCCCAAAAGGTTGAGAACCACTGTTATAGGGTATTACCAACTACCCAGTGTCAATGCTGTGCACATACACTCCACTGTGTTAGGAGTCCTGTCACTCCCACTGTCTGGCTTTTCTTCTGCAAATGTGAATTGCTGATTAATGGCTCTATGGCATTACCTCGTTTCCCATGGGTAGCAAGAGTTTTGGGTGATCATTTCCACAACCACACGTTTAAATGTTGTGAAGAGGCTGACAAGAATACTTCGGCAGACTTAAGTTCCCAGATAAAAAGGTTTTTTCTTAAATTTTATTTTCAAAAAGAAGACATTGTGAAAGAGACTTTCACAATTACAACAATTAGTGTCTTTGGGAGCATAATAATTTATCAGCTTTTTACAATCCTTTCCTAGCGTGATTAAAAAAAATAACTCATCTGAAAAACAAAAAGAGGTATTTACAAATTTATATGTGCAATTTCTTTGGGTCAGCAGTAACCTTTTTGGTCATGCTATCACACCATTCTGTCCTGCCAAGACACACTGCCTTCAGGGGAGTTGAAGAAGGTGCAGAAGACCTCCCTCACATTACAGGCCTCTCTTGATGCCCTGTTCCCTCCCATGTTTCTTACTGGTGCCATGTGTCTCCCTAGCTGCTCTTCCTCATCCAGCAACCTCTGGTTTTCGCTAGGGGCAAGCAAGAAGTTGTGAAGGATACATGCAGCCACCACAAGTGTGTCCACATTTTGAGGGTGAAGGTTGATTTTGCGATGAAATATTTTCCACCTGGAGGCCAGAATGCCAAAGGCATTTTCCACCGCCATCCTTGCTCTTGAAAGTCTGTAGTTGAAAATCCTCTTTTGATGAGTGAGGTTCTGTCCGGGGTATGGTCTCATCAAGTATGGCTTCAGTGGGAAAGCTGCGTCACCCACCATGACAAATGGCAAATCATCCAGGTGAGCAGCACCAGGCAGAGAGGTACTGGGTGGCACATGAAGTGTTCTGGTCTCCATTCCTCTCCCCAAATCCGATCCGGCATACACCCCACCATCGCTGATTCTTCCCAAATCCCCCACTTCAATTACCCGGAACCTGTAGTCAGCATCCACAAGCGCCAAAAGCACTATGGAAAATGTCTTCTTGTAGTTGAAGTAATGACTTCCGGTCGGTGGTGGTGCTTGTATGGTTACGTGTTTTCCGTCTATTGCCCCCAGGCAATTTGGGAAATTCCATTTTTCCCAGAAGCCTTGTGCAACCTCCTTCCAAGTGTCTTGTGTTGGCCTGGGTAAGAACCGCTCCATCATCCCTTTTTCAATGGCTGCACACACCATATGTACAGAGTTGTTTACAGTTGACCGCCCTAGGCGATAGCTGAACGCTAGGCTGACCAGTGAGTCCCCAGAAGCCAAGTATCTGTGAGGGAGGAAAAAAAGCGAAGATAAGTTACATGTGAAATTCTTTTATTCATCTGTCTCTCTTCTTTGTTTCAGTCGATGTTTGCAAGGTGAGATGGAAAGCATTAAGGGATGCTTTTGTAAAAAGCAGGAAAAAAAATCTGCCAAGTGGACCAGCAGGTGGCACTCAAAAGGACTGGAAGTATGCAGAGATAATGTCCTTCCTTTTGCCCCACTTACAACCAAGAAGGTCTGTATTAAATTATTTTAACACATGTCATTTTCATGGAATTAGTAAAGTCTTTACCAATGTGATAACAGTATTGGTGACTATAGCAACACTAATTTTTTGAGAGATTATAATTTAAAATTATTAAATTCCAATGCAGATTATTCCATAAAGAAATTGCAAGGACTAATTTATATTTATTTATTTATTTGTCTGTTTCTTTGTTTGTTTTTATAAAGTTCAAAAAGCAACTTGTGCAGTCCATCAACAGTGGATGTGGAAGACAGGGAGAGATCTGGTACCCCTCAATCACTATCTGGATCTGAGGAACCATCCAGTTGCAGTACCCCTGGAGTTTTACAGCAGCTACAGAGAACCACATCTGGATCTCCATCCCCATCACTTTCCATACCCACAACTTCCAGAGAGAGGGAAAGGCCCTCTAGGTCCCGTAGCCCCAGGGAGCTGATGTCAAGACCAGCAGTGGCACAATGTGCTACTAAGGACACAAGGAGGAAGCCACAGACCACAGACATTGGGGAGCGGCTGATGTCCATTCTTCAAGAGCCAATTCCCAAACCGCATATGCCAGATGATGAACTTGATGAATCTTACCACTTTGCACTAAGCCTTGTGCCAATGTTGCACAGACTGGAAAAGGACAGGAGGCAACAAGCCAAAATAAGCATTTTGAACCTTTTGCATAACCTTGAAAAAGGCACAGCCCAACACCACCAAACTACTGTCCTCCCACGACTGGCAACCCATTCATCCTCCAACACACACACAGGGCTGTACAGTGCATGTCACACGTGCTACGAAAAAAATGGTTTGTGCGATGAATGAATTTACCACAGTATTACCAGAGCAATACAGTCTTGCATTTGTGTGAGACAGAGCTGCTTATTTGTGTGAATGGAGAGTTTGTGTGTGAGGGGAATCGACGGCGCATCGCTATTCTATGGGTAGTGGTAGTCTTATTGTGTGATTACAAATCGTTTCCCCGGCTGCGTAGACTCCATACATCCAACACCAGTTCCCACAATTCCTAGGGAATAATTCCTATGCGGTTGCCTCTACGCTGTTTCCTCAGTGAGTCGAGCTAGCTAGATGAAGAGAGGAAATGAAGCGATATTTTCAAGTGCGCAACCGAAACCCAAAACAAGCCCGCGAGGAAGAAACAAAAGAGGAAACGAAAGAAATGTTGCCGAAGGAAATTAAGGGCGAAACAAAAGGGAAACTTTATAGATATAACATTGCGTGGAAAAGAGATTTCTCTTGCTAACTTTCGATGCAAAACAGCAGCTCTTGTTCTGTTGCGGGTGCAGGGAGGCTCCAGAAAAGATTGCAGCAGTAGCAGAGAAGCGTAATATTGATGTTTTCTTTACAGTTGTCATGTCCCTGCAATTTACCATTATGGGCAAATAAAGAAAATGTTTGTCTGAAAACATCTCTTGTTAAGGTTTGGATTTTGTGCCCTGTATGCAACATGGTGCTACGGTGGTGCAGTGGTTAGCACGGTCACCTCACGGCAAGAAAGTTCTGGGTTCGAGCCCCGGGGTAGTCCAACCTTGGGGGTTGTCACGGGTCGTCCACTGTGTGGAGTTTGCATGTTCTCCCCGTGTCTGCGTGAGTTTCCCCCGGGTGCTCCAGTTTCCTCCCACAGGCCAAAGACATGTGGGTGAGGTGACTCAGCCATACTAAATTGTCCCTAGTAGTGTGAATGTGTGTGTGTGTGTGTGTGTGTGTGTGGGCCCTGTGATGGACTGGTGGCCTGTCCAGGGTGTCTCCCCGCCTGCCGCCCAATGACTGCTGGGATAGGCTCCAGCATCCCCATGACCCTGAGTAGGATAAGCGGTTTGGATAATGGATGGATGGATGTATGCAACATGTCCTTCGCTAGTTACATACTTGTTTAAGTAACTACACTACTTGTGGTTGTTTTTAGAGATGGTGACAGACCTTTTATACTTGTGCTACAATTTTGTGGCCTGTGCTACGAAACTATCAACCTCTGTCAGTGCTATGTGCACAAAACAAAAACAAAACATACGTACAGCCCTGCCACAAGCCCCCCCCCCCCCCCACACACACACAATCACAGGGTACTTCGGTCCCACCTCCCGGCCAGTAGGCTTTCGGCCAATTCCCCATCCCCCACAAAACATCACAGGACCAAGAGGGGTATACACTCAAACGCTGTCCTCCAGCAGTAACCCACAATGGGAAGATGGCAGCACGGGGGGGGGGGGGGGTCTTACTACGCAGGACCTGTAGTACGGAGCAAAGCTTGCTAAATAGTTACTGGTTTTAAAAATGTGAAGGTACGAATTTGTTTTGAAAATGCCTTTTGTTGACTTGATATTTAATAATAATTAAAAATTGTACATTTTTAAATCTAAATTTTGTAATATTTTCAATAGAAATTTGGACAGTTATTTAATATATTTATTATTCTGCAGTGTCAAAATAATATTTTTCTGTGGCTGAGAATTGTGCATATTAAAAAGTTTCTTAAGCTTGTGGTCAGTGATTTATTGTCTGTGACGTCTGCAGCTCACCTAAGTCCAACAGCCAGTCTCTGCTTGGGCTCTATGGCGGCTCGGTAGTTTGTCGATTGTCTGGTCAGTTCGGGGCCAATGAGGGACAGAAGTTCATCCATCTGCTCCGCTCTCATCCTAAAATACTGATAATGGCGTTGGCTGTCCAGCCTCAGCTCGGCCACAAGGTGATAAAACTCCCCCTGTTGTCTCCTTCGCTGGTTGAAGGGATGCACCCAATATCGGCTCCTTCTCCTCCTACCCGCCCTCTGGAGCCTTTCAAGCAGGAGAAGAAGAGTCAGTACCCTCCTCCTGCTAACAGGCACTGCATGTGACATAGGAGGATGAAGGTATTTAACTACTCTTTGATCCATATCCTTCATAGCTGGACCTTTAACTGTATTGACTGCAGGCTACAGGACAACAATGTATATGAAATAACAACAAACACGATCAAAACATCAAAAAAGAAACCATTTAACTGCGTAGCCTTATTTACCCATGGTAGAAGCACAAGGGGGGGGGGGGGAGACCAAATCGACAAGTCGAAACGACCGGGCAGGCAAAACGCTCTGCTTCTAAAATGTAAAGCGATTTTTTTCCTAGGATGGCGAAGTCATGACTCGCCCTGTTCTACCTCTGATTGGCTAATACGTGATACTGAGCTTCTTTCTTCTTTTTTTTTACGCTGCCGTACCTCCCGGTGCGGTTTGAATCCTAGGCGAAGGACGGAACATAACCGCGTCGCAGACTGACGTCATAGAGCCGCGCCCGGCGGAAACGTCGTGCGTTTAGGCGGTTTGTGCTTTTCAGCGGACCATCCGAATATTTATAGAGCATTTTTGTGCTTTACTCCAAAACGACATCGTTACGGTTCCTCACACAACCCTATTTTGGAGTGGTATAATAATGTGCTTTGTCCTTGGGTCTGTAGTGTATCAGACCCAAGCGTGAGACAGGTTGAGGTAGACTGGACAACGTTTACTTATTCGACTGTGGTATATCAGTACAGTGTGGCGTTCTCGAGGTTACAGCGTCACTTAGAGGTACCCTCCAGTACTACAACTTCAATACGTCACATTTCCCTTTTTTCTAGTTATTTATTTTGAACTTTACCAGAATACTCAGTAGTTAACAACATCTTGTAATAGTAAGTCAATAATTAGGGTTTTTACCAAACTGCTGCATCAATGAACTCCCTAACTGAGATTTCCATAATCTTTTAGTACATAACAGTTTTTTTTTCAATATGTTGCAATAGAAAGAGTCAACTCAGTCTTTTACTGAAGTTTCACAGAGAACAACACAGTTTTAACAGTTCTCGATTTCTTTCAGCATTAGTTTCGGAACTTCAAGGGAAGTCGAACTGGTCGACCGCAACGTGTGGTTTTTACAGTCTCATCTGTAGCTGCTGGCTTAGGAGAGACAACTGGTAAATGAGGCCTTACAGGTGAGTTTCCTTCTGGAGTGAACGCTGGTGGTGGTGGTGTCTTTGCAGGTGAGTGTCTTTCAGATAAGAGTCTTTCTCGGATCACTTCACCTCGTTCTGGTTCTCGTCCTGCATGGAGCTGTCCATCATCCATCAGTTGTGGAGGATCAAGTGTGTGTTCCACAGTCTCTGTTGGTTATGGTAAAATCCTGTTTTCTTTTGTCTTCAGAATGTGTCTTCTGTTCCTTCTGTAGATTTGGTCATTGTCGGCTTGTACTATGTATGGCCTTGGCTTGTCCTGTTTATCCAGCATCACGGCAGGTTGCCACATTTTTGTGTTCTGCTGTCTGATTCTTACTCTTTCTCCTTTCTTCACCTCTGGCAGTTTCCTTGTTCCACGATCAAAATAAGTGTTTCTGCTTGTTTTGCCTGTTAATCAACTTGCTCCGCACGTGTTCGTATACTCGTGGCTTCAGCAGGCTCTTGGACACAGGTATTTTTGATTTCAGCCTCCTACCCATAAGCAGCTGTGCGGGGGAGTAGCCTACTCCATCCAGCGGCGTGTCTCTGTACTCTAATAGAGCGATGTATGGGTCTGTGTGACTCTCCTGTGCTTTTTTCAACAGACGCTTTACCGTTCGAATGGCTCGTTCTGCCTGGCCATTTGATTGTGGAAACTCAGGACTCGAGGTGGTATGCTTGAACTCCCAGCTGGTAGCAAACCTTTGCATTTCTGCACTTACTAGATGCCTTGCATTATCTGAAACAAGTTCATCTGGTGCCCCGTGTCTGGCAAAGATAGATTTTAGAGCAGTTATGATGTGCTTGCTTGTTGTACCACTTAATTTTGAAAAGTACTGATCATCACCTCTCCTCTTACCCTCGCCTCTATTACTCTTCCCCATATCTTCATGCTGTGGCTGATCAACTTTATACCTCTGTAGTTGCTACAGTTCTGCACATCACCCTTATTTTTGAAAATCGGTACCAGTATGCTTCTTCTCCACTCCTCAGGCATCCTCTCACTTTCCAAGACTGTGTTAAAGCATCTAGTTAAAAACTCCACTGCCATCTCTCCAAAAAATCTCCATGCCTCCACAGGTATGTCATCTGGACTGACTGCCTTTCCATTCTTCATGCTCTTCATAGCTGCCCTCACTTCCTCCTTGCTAATCCGCCGCACTTCCTGTTTCACTATCCCTACATCATCCAACCTTCTCTTGCTCTAATTTTCTTCAACAGCCCCTCAAAGTACTCCTTCCACCTTCTCAATACACTCTCCTTGCTTGTCAGCACATTCCCATCTCTATCCTTGATCACCCTAACCTGATGCACCTCCTTCCCATCTCGGTCCCTCTGTCTAGCCAATCGGTACAAGTCCTTTTCTCCTTCCTTAGTGTCTAACCTGTCATACACCTCACCATACGCCTTTTCCTTTTCCACCTCTCTCTTTGCTTTACGCCGCATCTCCTTGTACTCGTGACTACTTTCTTCATCTCTCTGACTATCCCACTTCTTCTTTGCCAACATTTACTTTACTGTACTTCCTCATTCCACCACCAAGTCTCCTTGTCTTCCTTCCTCTGTCCTGATGACACACCAAGTACCTGCCTAGCTGTCTCCCTCACTACTTCTGCAGTGGTTGCCCAGCCATCAAGATTATACAAGATTGAACTCTCAAATCAAATTCTGAAACATAACGCCCATACCTCAGGTGGCTGATGCCATTGCAGAGGTAGTAGCAATGCCCACCCGCTTTCTGGGTGGCACCCTTCTTCACCTGATGGGCCTGCAGCTCTGCAACAGCTTCCTCCACCTTTGCGTGCAGAGGCTCATGAGACTCCAGCATGTGCAGCAGCTCAGATCTGACCACTTTGCAAAAGACTGCTGAGTTGTTATTGGCAGTTAGCAAACGGCTCTCCGGTGCACTGCTGCTACCACCTGAATAGGAGTATGAATCGGGGAACCACTCTGACTCAAAACTCCACCCGATTTATTTAAAAGAAATGGGGTGCAAGTCTAAAAAAGATGTTACATAAAACTAAATTCAAATCGTGTACCGGTCCTGTTGACCATAAGAACTGAAATAAGAAATTAAAGCGCATATCCGCCGATGATTTTCCCATGACATTGCAGCCTACTGATTCCTTAAATCTGTAGCTCTCTGCTTTATATTTTAAGGATTCCACCAGTAAATCTCTGGCATTTGGCTCCAACGACCTCCTTCTTGTAAAATAGGGAGTAACGTCAGTTTGCTGGTGCAAAATGCCCACCCATATTTCCAAACATATGAGCTAAACCCAGGAAAACGGTGCGTTTTCCAAGCCCTTTGCAACTACGGCTTTGTCCATTTGTTTCCTGGCCTCTCTTTCTTCTCGTGACAAGCACAAAAGAAAATGTGGCTCAATGCAGTATTTGTGTCAGGCTTTCCTTTAAGCCAAAAGCTAAAAAAAAAAAACAAATCATCTCATCACTTTCTTTTGAAAATTGTTACTTTTATTTCATTCATTTCTTTCGTCAGTGATTTTAAAAAAAATTATTTTAAGGGCTGATTACCAAAAGATTATGAATAATCACTCCTTTGTAGGCCCATAGTTTTTAAAAACCTAATGATTGTGATAAGTGGCCTTGAGGTGGCCTTAATGAAGGCAGCATTGTTACACTGCCGTAGAATCGTGTATTTTTTGAGTATGTAATGTTAATTTGTTCAATTACATACTGCAAGCAGCAATTACCCTGTTTTGTCTTCTGCCATTCTCTGCCTCTGAAAAAAAAAAAACGAGGACATCTATGGACCGCAACTGGATGGAAAAGGATGAACACCGTCTCCGAATTTACGGTAAAGACGTTCCCATTCCCGCCAGCAGTTCTTGTTTGACATAAATTTCACATCAATCTTCAAAGCAAGATATGAAAAAAGGGGCTAAACAAGATAGAAACAAGATTTTTTTTAAACCTCAGACATGGGAGAACTAGACTGTGTACAGGGCTGCAGCTGAGTATTCCTGTTTCATTGCGGGCCAACTCTGCTGACCACCTCCGGTCACCCACTAGATGTCAAATAACAGGAGGCGACGTCATCTCGCAGAGTATGTCATTGCCTTTCACGTTGTTAGTATTCTAGAAATAGACTTCAAAATCTATTAGTCTCAAATAGCTATCCATCTAATGCTCTTACAGTTGGCCGATTCTCGTGAAACACTTGATTATGAATGTTCTGTGGCAAATATCAGATCAACAGAAACCATGCATGAAGCGACTGTACAATTGTATGTCCGTCCCAGTGGGCTATCTTATCTGTTGGCCAGCGGCCTGTAGCCCATTTCTCCTTCCAGTTGCTCTGCAGTGAGGGTACCCAACAGAGGTTGGCAGTCCGGGTTGAAGACTGAATAAGCACTCAGTTCCCCGGGTTTGTGGGCAGCTGGGCTACGGAGTCCTTCGTAGAGCCAGTAGAAGAGGGAGACGAGGAAAAAGGGCAATCCAAAACCCAGTTCGACAAACAATCCCAGCAGGACCAGCCAAAGCAGTACTTTGAGCACAGTCAGATTTGAAAAGGCAAGGTGTTGCGAACCCAGCCACTTCCCCAAGGCACTATTCAGCAGCCAGTCCGAACTCTCCTTATAAGTGAAGGCAGACAAGAGGGGCACACATTGAGTTAAAAACATAATTCACTGGGCCGAAATATCATAATCGTACACCACATTGCTCATCCAACAGAAATGCATTCATAATCATATTTCAATGACTTAAAGCAGCGTTTCTCAAACACAGCAGTACTTGTTATGGTTGGGTCATTCCACACACACACACACACACACACACCAAAAATAAAAAAGTTTGTTCAATGACAGCGATTTCAAGGAAGGCTCCTTGAAACATAGTTAAATCATTATGGAGCAAGAACGATCACAATCTTAGACATTTTTAAAGAAAAATAGAAAAAAAAATTTCTCCCCAATTTGTATCCGGCCAATTACCCAGCTCCTCTTGAGCCGTCCCGTGCGCTGCTCCACCTCCTCTCCGCCGATCCGGGGGCGCCCCGACCGACCAGAGGGGGCGCCAGTGCAGCGACCAGGACACATACCCGCATCCGGCTTCCCACCCGCAGACGCGGCCAATTGTCTCTGTAGGGACGCCCGACCAAGCCGGAGGCAAAACGGGAATTCGAACCGGCGACCCCCGCGTTGGTAGGCAACGGAATAGACCGCCACGCCACCCGGGCGCCCCATCACGATCCCAGACGTGTAGTTGAAATGACCCCCTTACCGTGACGCGCGCACCGCCCCGCGGACTCGAACGCGCGCTGCGCGGCGGCTCGACGCCGGTCAGCGATTCACCCGCACCGGGCGACGGGCAGGTTTGACCCGCCGCCGTCGTCGTCGCTGCGGGGGGCAAAGCGGCACTTCCCTCGTCCCCCTTCGTGGCACGTTCGGCCTTTCTTCGGGCCCGGAAATCCGCGAGCTTCTGCTCCATTAGAGGGCGATCCGAGTCGAACTCCTCGGACGCTCTCGAACTACTGGGCGATGGATATCCCGACCGCAACGCCCGCGTCATGTGTGCGTGGCAAGGCGGGTGGCCGTCGTCGTCACAAGGCGGTGAAAAGCCAACGGGGATGCGAAACGTAGCGCGACACGTGTGCCGTCGCCCGCCGCCCGCTCGTTAAACTCAAGCCTCGCCGCGCGTCGTCGTCATTAACGCGCAGCAGTCGCGGCGCCGTTTGTTTACGTCCCGGCCGCCCCGTGTGCCTGAAAGCGGCGCGGTGTCGCAAAGCGGCCGCTAATGCCGTAAAAGGGTGTCGTTTACCCACGGATCTTTTTCCGTCACTCGCCTCGGCCGCTTTCGCTGACGTCCCGGCGGTATGCTTTTCCCAAATAGAAACGTTTGAATGCGCCCTTTCGCCGGCAAAATACAACGCGTTTAGCCACGTATGTCGACGAGGATCGTCGCCGGTGTGGTTGGGTTTCAGCTGTTTCGAGTGCCCCGTCGAGGCTAGCGGCTGACGGCGGTAGAACCAGAAACACTGCGCGCCGAGCCGACTGATTGCGTATAACGCTATAAGCGCCGTTATTCGGTTAGCCAACGTGGTCAGAGATGTAGGCAGCGTGCTCCAGGGGCGAGAAAGCTTTAGCGTGTGGTGACGGAATCGGCAGAGGGGAGCCCAACGTCCACGTTTCACTACTTTGCCATGTAGAGTTTGACCATGCTGGAGGGGTGGTCGTTATTTTCTCATCGGGCATGCAGACCAGCAGGGACCTGGGTCCCCCCCCGGCAAGCTCATCTTAGGGCATCGTTGCTTGATAAGTAAACGCCTCACCTTAGTACACGTGTGTACAGACTTCCGGTTGTCTTCGCAGGCAGCACGGCTGTGGCTGTTCTCATGTGTGGCTGTTCAGTGTCCAGCGTGACGCTTGTGTTGTGGGGTGTGCTTGGTTGTTAAGTGCATGTTCCTGACATGCACTGTCGTCTGGGTGGTGCCAGGGGCGGATCTACGGGGTGGCGGCTGCCACCTCTGGGACACAGTCTTGCCACCCCTGTTGCCGCCCCGTTTATAAATCAGATAATATGTTTGCAAAGTATATTTTGTGTACATGCGTGGTGAAGGTCGATGAGACCCGCACCAAACTCATCTCGAACAGAAGTCGTCGATTTAGAATCCCCCCTCCCCCCTCACAGGCGCGGATCTACAGGGTGGCAAAGGGGTGGCAGCTGCCACCTCTGGGACACAGTCTTGCCACCCCAGGGAAAAATCTCTAGATCCACTGCCCTGGGTGGTGCTGTGCTGGAGCAGGCTCGAGAAACATCAGCAATAACACAGTGACTGATCTACAGTGCATCACATGGGAAAAGCAGTGAAGAGTATTTTGCTTATAACAGCAGCTGTTAAAGCTGTCTTGCATACGCACGCCTGGGTTGGGAATACTGTTAAATTGCTACCCGATTTGTAATGTGCTACACACAAGGGGCTGCTTACTACCCCTGAGGTTGGGTTAACGTTTTGCAGCATTCATAACAATCGCACGTGTTTACGGTGTCTTATTGGTGAAGCCATGGGAACAAAAGGTGTTGGAGACATGTCGTGGTGACTGTTTATCAAACGAGAACGCTTTTTATCTAAATCCACCCTTTCTTTGTCACATCTAAGCTTCCTAGTTGTGTTGGGTGAAGAAAGGATAGCTCTTGCCTCCCTGTGAGACACACTCAAACGAAGGCAGAGTTAACTAACAATAACTGAAGTAGACCGTTTCACCAGTTTGGGTGGTTGTCTCATTTGAGTCGTTTGTCCTGAGATTTATTGTATTGGTTTTAAATAGTAGTACAAATGTGAAGTCAAGATGAGTCTTTCTGCTCTCAATGAGCGATGTATACTCTTTTCCTCAGACATGGCCTCAGCTCCAGCACAGCAGCCCACCCTTACCGTTGAGCAGGCCAGAGGTGAGAAGAACATGTTTATTTTTTATTTTCCCTATAAATGTATAGCTACCATTATCTGCACACCATGTAAAGGTTTATAGCATAGACGTATTACCATCACATGACAATCACCCCATCAATGAGGAAAATAAAGAGATGAAGAGATTGCTCTTGAATGGTGTGTGTTGGTCATAGAATTTTACCATTGGGAGACGTGTCTCCTCTCCCCTTTGTTTTGGGGTGAGGAGACTAAATTACATTTACAGCTTTTTATGTTTCCCAGTTGTTTCTTCGGTAGTGGTAAAATGATTCTTAGTGGGGCAGCCTGTCTATTGTTACTAAACTTATATATATGTGTATATATATAGAGGTGTGGGCATTGGTGTGTTGTATCAGTTTGCAGTAATGTGTGCATATGACTTCAGTCATATTGATAAGAATCAGGTATTTTGTTTTTGTTTTTTTTCTTGCAGTGGTGCTTAGTGAAGTCATCCAGGCTTTCTCTGTACCAGAGAATGCTGCGCGGATGGAGGAGGCACGGGAGAGTGCCTGCAATGACATGGGAAAGATGCTGCAACTTGTCCTTCCTGTAGCTACCCTGATTCAACAAGAGGTTATCAAAGCATATGGCTTCAACAATGAAGGCGAAGGTGGGAAAACTAACCATAACTTGTTTCTGTAATCTTTTCAATAGTATGGGATTTACCAGAAGCTGTTTTGTCCAGAACTGTCATTAGAATTCCTTAACCCACCGTCTGTTAAAATTTCAGTTTAAAATGAGTGTTGTATACTATGCACTTTTTTGGTTTTCACCATTTTCATACATCCTCATAAGTCAGGGACACAGTACGTGTGTTCATAAGGCACTCCAAGCAGATCACATACCAAACAAACATGTTTAGTTATTCAGAACAAAGTAATGAATTCTGCTTCGATGCATCTGCCTTCACTTTGATTCAGAGTACACTCTGTAAACTGTAATACAAGAGTAGGTACAGCAGGGCATCCTTAAGATTAAAACTAGCTAAACACGATAGTGACTTAGCTACAGCTCCTCCCAGAAAATAATTTCCTAATTTACTATTTAAAGTTTCAGTAGCCTTTCAAATACAGTGGGGTGCAAAAATGTGGGCACCCCTGGTTGAAATATCTGTTACACTTAATCTCGAAATGATTGAAAGCAAACCTGAACTCTGAATGGTACAAAGTTAAACATGAGAACTTTCTGCAAATTTTAAAGCAAGATTGCTTTTTATTTTCATTTTTTTACCGATATGAAATGGTAAAGGAAAAGGGCCCTTTGCAAAAGCTTGGGAACCCTTTTGGATTATTCTGTTACTTTTTAAAAATATGATTACTAAGGCCCAGACCCAGGTAATTTATTGTTAGGGCTTCAGTCAGTCAGGAAAATATAGTTCCAGAGCGTCAAGTAAATTCTTACAAGCCTGTTTCATAAAGAATTTACTTGACTCACTGGATAATTTTGCTGCTTATTTGTTGAGCACTTTCCCAACCATTGAGTGTTCCTTTTAACGAAGTTGTAATTCCAGAGCTGACCTATTTGCTCGGCAGTAACTCATCTTCCGACTGCGGTGGCTGTTCGGTCTGGTGTCACCAACAATGGGTCTCTCTAAACAATTTATTCTTTATTTCAGATCCCCATTAATCACTGCCTCAGCAGGGGCTATTCTTCCTGGGGTCAAACAGTACAACAGTTAATTTAAAAGTCAACAAGTAAAAACAACATATCAATATAACAGCAATAACCAGACACATCTCACAAAACTAAACTTATCAAACAGCTTTGAGCACTACACGAAATTCTCTATATCGCCATACCCAATTAGACAAAAACAAAAAATTACCGTAAATGAGAAAAAAAATTAATTAAAATAAAGCAGACATAACTCATAACAACAGAATATAGTAAACAGACATGAAAATTAGACCTTATCTAAAACAATCTCTTTCTGCATTACATATTCTCTCAGCCTCTTCTTGAGTCCAACTCTGCTGGTAATCTAAATGAGATGTTGTGGAAGTCTGTTCCAGTAGGTAATTGCCCTTTACATTACAGTCTTTTTTTAAGGCATCAGTTTTGGGTTTAGGCAAGGCGACATGACCCCTCCCGGCATGTCTAGTGCCATAGTCATGACCATCACTAGTCAGCAACAGCTGAGAGGAAAGGCAAGCAGGTTTACGTAGCGTATAAATGTTTTTCATAAACAGAATCAGGCTACAAGCTAGTCTCTCGCTGACTCTCATCCATGACAATTCTTCATGCATTTTTTTCAACACTTTTTCCAATGGAGCAATGCAGAGCGAGTCTCGCAACTCTATTTTGGGTAAGCTGGATTTTATTCAGTTCTTGTTTAGATGCATTTGACCAAACTGCTGGGCAGTAGCACTCTGGTTGTCCAGGGATATGTATGAGAATAAAGATAGTTCACTTCCACCAACAAGCAGAAGGCTACAAAAAAAACTTGTCGTTTCAAACTACCTTTTTCCACCGTCAGAAGCATTATCAGAAAATGTAAGATAAATGGAGCAGTTGAGGTCAAGACAAGGTCTGCAAGACCAGGAAAAAGGTAGAAGTGGCCTGCGACCTGCTGAGAAATGCTCAGAAGAGCCCACACATCACTGCCAAAAATAGTAGCAGACTCGGGTCTAGTTGTTCACAGGACAACAATACAATGTACTTTCAACAATAAAGACCTACATGGCAGAGTTGCTAGGAAGAAGCCTTTCCTACAACCTCAACACAAAACTAAGTGTCTGAAGAAAACTTTGAGAAGCCTGAAGCCTTTTGGAGCAACCAAAGGAAGTATGTTTAGAGAAAAAAGGGTGACGCTTTTGTAGAGAACACCTTGCCAACTGTTAAGCGTAGAGGTGGACTCCTTATGCTTTGGGGTTGTGTGGCAGCTGGCAGCACAGGAAATATTGTGCGAGTGGAGGGAAGAATGGATTCCACCAAATGTCAAGAAATTCCAGAGGTTGATGTTCGAAGGTCAGTCCAGACGCTGAAGTTGAAGAGAAGTTAGGTATTCCAGTAAGACGATGATCTGAAGTACACCTCGAAATCAACCATGAGGTACCTCCAGGAAAGATAGATGAAGGGTTTTGGAATGGCCACCACAGTCCCCAGACTTGAATATTATTGAAAATCTGTGGAGAGGTCTCAAAACATGCCTTGTATGCAAGGAGGCCGAAGAATATTTGAGCTAGAGGTGTTAGCGCCAGAAAGAACGGCGGGGAAATTCCAAAAGCAAGAATTGAAAGACTCTTAGATGGCTACTGGAAGTGTTTGTAAGTTGTTACAGTTGGCCAAGGAGGAGTTACAAAGTATTGACAAGGTTCCCAAACTTTTGTCCAGGGCCTTTTTTTTTACCTTTTTATTATTTTAAAACTGTAAAAAATATCTTGCTTTAAAATTTGAAGAAATTTGTCATTTTAACATTGTACCATTTACAGGTCAGCTTCTAATCACTTAGATACAAACTGGAAAAGGCGTTTTGACCGGGGATGTTTGCACCCCACTGTACAGGCTAGTCAAAGGGATCGAACGCTATCCTGGGGGCCAAAAGGCGTTGTGAACAACACCCTGTCTTTCTTTTTTTTTCCTTTCAGGTGTCCTAAAATTTGCAAGATTGGTAAAGATGTATGAGACCCAAGACCCTGAAATTGCAGCCATGTCGGCCAAATTAAAGTCCCTCCTCTTGCCACCACTCTCAACACCACCTATAGGGGGAGCCATACCAGCGTCTTAGGAAATGTTTGCCGTTTGCTGAATGGATATCAGAATACATGTGTCAACAGTGCAAATGGTCTTCATGGTGGCTTTGATTCAGAATTTTAAACCTACAAACTCTCCTACTGGCACAGTCATTTTCATGAATCAATATGGGAAGATTACTCACCGTGGTGGTAATGTACAACCTGTGTGGTTGCACATTAGTTTCAACTTTTAATTTTCAATAAAGACAAGATTCACATCATGCCACATTCCTTGTTCAAGTTAAATCCATTATTGCGACTGCCAGGCCACCGTTAATGTAAATTGCTTTTTCAGTATTTATTTATTACATGTGACATGCCATACTTATTACTAAGCATTTTTTTTTGTTGATGCCATCTTTTATACCATTTTATATGCGATTCAATGTTCGTAAATATTGTTAGCCTTAATTGGATGTGTATTAAAGTTCTTTGAGAATCATCCGAATGCTGTTTTCCTTCTCAACGCAACGTTCACAAGCAAAAACTTCCATATCCACACAAGATCCGTTTATCAATAACTTTATTGCAATTAGACTTTGGTATATTTTAAACTTTATATTTTGCACATTTTTTTTAAAAACACTTGAGCATTTACACACGTGTGTGTACATATATATACGTATATATAATATATATATATATATATACGTATATATATATATATACACACCCACACACACACATTTCATCTATGGCAGTCTTCCTTAGACCCTTGCTGTACATGTACCCTTCATCAGCCCTGCCACCCACAACGCCAGGCTCACTAGCGCCTGGCCCCTCTGGTTGGGGTTAAAGTGCGTACCGACATGACAATGTGCCTACAGGAGTAAAACGGTAGAAAAGGTTAATAGATTCATCAGTGGGGGATTATATATTCAAGATTTAAGTTGCCCAAGATTTGCTTATGATTCACTTAAAAATAGAGAGTTAATTAAATTTAAAGGTTTTTTTCCCCCTCTTTTTAGAGAAACGATAAGTGCCAAACAAGTGAGACTTGCACCCGGTGAAAGGTGTGACACTCAGTATAGTTTACCGAGTGCTTGTGTGCTGCCGTCTTGTCATTCTGGGTTGCAGAACTGACAAACTTCGACTCAATGTGCTGTGAATTATTGTCCCAGTGGCTTTCAAATGCAGTCATTACCATGCATAGAGTTTTTAAAATATATATATATTTCTCAGCTCTTCGTAGTCGTAATGGTCTTCGAAGTCATAATCGTCTCGGGAGTTTAGAGTCCAGCTTTGCATTTCCATACAAAACAGCACCAGCGGATGCTTCTCGGCATCGCTGAGAATGGCAGGTCTAAAATGTTCCCCCGGGGGAGCATAGTCTGAACAGCCCGCCCTCGTTTTCCGTCCTTCGGCTGGGCGACTCTAGTCGTGGTGACGATGATGATGCACAAAGCCAGTCTGAGAAGTTGGATAAGCGAGGGATGACCTCACATCTCAAAATGGCGGAAGATACTCTGCACATAGCCCAGTACCCTCTGCCAGTCCGGCCCGTCCGCCTTCAGCATCTCCTCCACCGTCTGTCGAGCAGTTACCATTAATGACACCGGAGATCTCGACACAGCAAATATCGCTCAAATTCTATATCATGAATTATTGTAGGGAAGATAGTTTGTCAATGATGTGCCATCACAGGTCCGCCCCAATTTGACATCTATGCGGTATGCATATTAAATGACTGAATACATGCAAGGTGAAATGTGTAAATCTATCCTTCATAGACAGTCAGTCATGCTTGGCTTATTGGAGTCACAGATGGACATTCTCATGTGCTGCATCTTTTGCAGGTCACTTTGTACACACACACACCCACAATGTACAAACCATTAGACCCACCTAACCAAAACTGAGTTGCACCCACTTTTGTCCCCAGGAGTTACGGACGGAGTCAAAAGCTTCCACGGGGTCCCTGGCCCGTGCGGACCCCAGCTGATTTCAACAGCCGTGACAGGTAAGTGGATAGCGGGTCTCTACTCTGACTCCCGTGTTCCATCTCATCCCGTAGATGTTAAATTGAATTGACATCCGGCGGCAGGACGTATGGGTCTCTCTACGTCCTACTGCTGCCGTCAGTGTGGAACAGCGGAAACTACAGTCGTATGATTGAACCAAACAATGTGAACCCAGTCGTCCTGTCTGAGAGACGTTGTCTAATGTTTTTATCGCTCAGCCCACCACAATCAGTTTGGTTTTTCTTAAAAAAGGAAAAGCAAAACAAAAACTGAAGTTAAGAACCTGCTTACAAACTAGGATGGTCGGTTACTCTGCTCAGTAGACATCGTTCTTTCACCTCCTTCGTTAGTGTCTTTTGGGTGGTGGGCTGTTGCAAAGCCACATGAGTTTCTGTTTCGTGTGAAAATCCACCAAGACTGCGGTTCTTCCCCCCCCCCTTTTTCTCTCCAATTGCACTTGACCAATTACCCCATTCTCTGAGCCGTCCTGGTCGCTGCCCCGTCCCCTCTGCTGATCCAGGAGGGCTGCAGACTACCACATGCCTCCTCCCATACATGTGGAGTCGCCAGCCGCTTCTTTTCACCCGACAGTGAGGAGTTTCACCAGGGGGACGTAGCGCGTGAGAGGATCACACTATCCCCCCCCCCCCAGTTTCCCTGAACAGGCGCCCTGACTGACCAGAGGAGGCGCTAGTGCAGTGACCAGGACACATACCCACATCCGGCTTCCCACCCGCAGACACAGCCATTTGTGTCTGTAGGGACGCCTGATCAAGCCGGAGGTAACACGGGGATTCGAACTGGCGATCCCCATGTTGGTAGGCAATGGAATAGACCGCTACGCCACCCGGACGCCCTGTGGCCAGTAATACACTACCCGGGTGCCTAAGATTGCAGTTCTTGACACAGACCAGTGTTCCTGGCTCTACCATTCCTGTTGGAAAGCATTTAAAATTTTACTCTTCAACGACCCCAACAAACACCAACAAACCCCAACAAACAATCCATATCTTGACTACTCGTCTGCTGCCTTTCATCCATCCATACTAAAAGTGGATTTAACAGGTGAAATCAGGGTTAACAGCTTTCACCTGACTTTATCTTATCTGTCTTATCTGGTCTGTCTATCCCGAGGAAAGTGACGTCCCTAAAGTCCTGCACACCGTGTGGCGCTCAGCTATATTTCTCATTTCCAACTACAAATCCCAAAAGCTGTCAGCTGAAAAACAACCGTATTATCATGTGTTGTGTAAAATGTTCACATCTTACCAGGGTGGCTGTGATCCCTACACTCTCTCCTGTGTGAAACGCTAGGTCCAGGTTTTCTCTCTGCAGAAAGAAACCACAGCAGGCACCTTACTTCAGTAAGAAGAGAATAAAACAGCAACACCTTTTCAAATTATTCCCAAAGTACATATTTTTGCAGACAATTTTCAGTGAGCGATTGAATTGTTGTTTTATTCTAGTGTACATGGAACAATATGGGACCGTTCTTTCACTTTGGTTATCAAAGTATATAAATAACACAAGTAATACCAAATACTGTCCAGTAATATAAATGACCATATCGATGACATAAATGATCATCATAACCGCAACACTCTAAATTGTAAAATTAAGTAGTTGAAATACAACTACGCTCGTATTTACCATTACGAGATTGCACAAAAATACCAAAGTTGAATTTTCTGTGGAGTGACGAGACGTTGTTTGCACTCTCGATGTGATCAGTTTACCTTGTTTGCTGGGTTGAGGCTGCTGTATGGGATCTTGGATGGTAAATAGGTGTGGTACACAGCACAGAAGGCCAAGCCATCTTCCCAGCTGCTGCTGAAGTTAGTTATCTCAATATTCTGTCACACACAAAAAAAAAACAAAAATCCAATTCTGAGACAACATGACTCATTATAACTTGTAAGCGTTTTTGGCTGAACTTTTATTAAAGTTGGTGCTAAAAAGTGGTCACATGCCAGTCTCGGGTCACGACTGAGCTTAAAAACGTGGGCCCATGTGTGACTCTCGAGATCAAAATGTGGGTTGAAAAGGCTATGATTACTTTTGACTGTAAATCTCAAATCGGTGGTAAAATTGTGCCAGACCTTGTAACCCTGGGTGCGATTCTGGCACCAGTGAAGCAGGGTGTTTCTCCTGGAGCCTCCATGACGCCTCAGCAGGACGCTGAAACCATCCTGAGGTCTGGAGGAGAGCGGACAGAGGAACACCAGGCCAAAATCAAAAGCTCTCATTTAGAAATGAAGCACTACTGTCAAAGGACAATCCTATTTTCTTACAACCTGGGGCTTGGTTTTGTAGTTCTAGCCGCCATGCACATCGGTTATAATACCATTTCAATCATTGTTTTCATTATGGTGATCTTTGATACAGGACCACTGCTCTACAATGACTTTTTATGGAACAATGAAACATGAACATCTGACATGTTTCAACAAGTCCAATTTAACCCACTCATCTAAACCACATATTTGGAAATTAAAGTTGAAGGTTGTTACACGAAATGTCTAACATTATCAACAGTGGTCTATCACACTGCTGATCTTCTTCCTCATAGGAATGAGCAGCCTGTACTTACCATAGGTAGTAGTAACTATCAATAAACTACCCCACCAGTGCAATAAAGATAATGGGAACTCATGTAAACCATCTAACTAAGACACTACAAGTTACAATTTGCAATTTCATTTAGCAAATGCTTTTTCCAATGTGACGTACATCTGAGAGCTGATACAACACAAGCAAGGATCTAGGCAGGAGAGGACAACATGAGTAACTGCCATGAAGCTAAGTTTGAGTCCGATAGGACATAGGTACCAACAGGCAGTGCACAGAGGCAATGCATAGAGTGGATAGAATGCATATAAGCAGATTATTTTCAGTCCAAGTGCAGAAGTGTTCGCGAATGAGCTGGGTCTTTAGTTTTTTCTTAAAGGTTGAGAGGGACTCTGCCAATCGAACAAGCTTTGGTAACTCCTTCCACCACCGCAGAACTACAGAAGAATCTAGCTAGCGACTTAGGGCCCTGTTGTGGTGGTAATACCAGGTGTCTTTCATTGGCACAGTGTAGTGAGTGGGAGGGAGCATAGACCTGAATGAGAGTTCAGGTAGGCAGGCGCCGTCTTAGTTGCTGTTTTGTAAGCGAGTGTCAGGGTTTTGAATTTGATGTGGGCAGCGACTGGGAGCCAGTAGCGGGATATGAACAGCGGGGTGACATGTGCTCTTTTGGGCTGATTGAAGACCAGACATAGCGCTGTGTTCTGGATCATCTGCAGAGGTTTGAACGTACATGAGGGGAGGCCTGCCAGTAAGGAGTTGCAGTAGTCAATGTGTGATATTAACAGCCTGTACCAGGAGTTGTGCTGCATGCTCAGACAGGTATGGTCTGATCTTCCTAATATTGTATAGGGCAAATCGACCTGACCGAGCAATTGAGGCCACGTGAACTGAGAAACCATGGGAGCAGATGACTGCACCAAGTGTGGTGTTGTATATTGAGAAGAGAAGAGAACCGAGCACTGACCCTTGAGGAACCCCTGTGGATAAGCTGTGCTGTTTGGACACTTCTCCCCCCCAAGATACTGTAAAATATCTCCCTGAGTGATAGGACGTGAACCAACAGAGGGCATCTCCTGAGATACCAAGCTCAATGAGTGTGGAGAGGAGGATTCGGTGGTTAACCATGTCAAAGGCAGCTGACAGATCTAGGAGCAATAGAGCTGAGGACTGACCAGCAGCTCTAGCTGAACGCAGTGATTCTATTACTGACAGGAGTGCAGTGTCTGTAGAGTGCCCTTACTTAAAGCCAGACTGCTTTGGGTCGTACAGGTTATTCTCAGAAAGGAATCCAGAGACTTGATTAAAGACTGTGCGCTCAACTATTTTTGATGGGTAGGGCAGCAGTGAAACCAGTCTGTAGTTTTCAACCTGGGCCGCGTTGAGAGTAGGGTTTTTTTTTTTTGCCACTGTTGAAAGGACAGGTTTAATACTCGTGTTCAGTTTGCCCCATAAGACACCATAGTAAAGCTGTGGCCAGTGGCAGTCCTGTGTCCAAAATGAAAATTATATCGTAGCTGATATTATTGAAGTTTTTGCCTTTGTGCATAAGACCCAGGTTGTTTAAAAAGAAAAAAAAACAATTATCCTTTAAGCCTCATTGGCTCTGCCCAATAAAAGCAATGTCAACATAAACATTTTCAAAATAAAAACAGGAATGTGCCATTCAGAGTCAACATCTTTTAGAATTATTCATTGTAAACCATTTCAAGAAGTAACCATGTGTAAATGAAAGAAAGTGTTTATCTAGCATCTTTTATGATATAAAAAGGTGGCTTTAATATGATCTGTTACTAGGTTGGAAGGTAACATATTGGTTTCGAAAACACTGATCTGGTTCATTCACATGGAGCAATTAGCCAACCGAAAGACTATCAAGCTGTGCGTGAAACAAGTCCATGGGGACTGTTGAGTTGGTATTGCCCCGGGTCAGGTTATCATATCCAAAATTCGACTTACTTCGTATCCGAGTCGTCGTCTTGTTTTTCTGCTAGAAAAATAACACAGCAGTCACAAACAAAGCAACTGCCCCGGGTAAACCTATCAAGTTGTCACAGACAATCTTATGATGGTTGGGTTAACCTGAGCTCACTGGAGTAAAAGCTGGACCAGCTGTCCTGTCGCTGTAAAATACGATCCATCCTTCTCCCTTTGGTGGGCTCTTCTTTCTGGAAAAGGTTTAGAGAGGAGGCTGATGACTGATTCTACCTAGACCCGTTGTTCCAACAATTCTGAACCATTATTTTCAACACCATGTCATTGATTTTAAGGCTTGTGCTGAAATGATAGCGCTTGATAGACTCACATTAGTGTGCTGATCGTTTGACAGCAATGTGAAAACAGCTTTTACCTTGCACAGGGGCAACGTAGTGCTGGTGTTTTGGTGAGTCTCATATTGAGTGGTGGAGTTAACCGGGAGAGGAAGTCGAGACAGGCTCCTGGAAGAATAAAAGTTGGCACATCTGAAAGCTATTCAAACCATTTCTTGTGACAGAGGTCACCGTGGACGCAGGTTTCCGTGCAAGACTCACCAAGATCGTTCAGCCAGCATCATGATCTTCCTGGGCTCCCGAGGCCCGCACTCCTCTTTCTTCCTCTCCATTGCGGCCAAGCTGCGCAGGTACGCCTCGGCCACCCCTTTGCCCGTAAGCTGCACCTTCCCCGCTCCATTTGAATCCTCGTGACTTGGCCTCCCAGGTACAGCATTCCCCTCTTGGTTTTTTCCATTCTCTTCTTCAACCACTTTTTTCTGTTTGACACCTTTAGCCTCCCCCTCGTCTTGAAACACATTAGTTTCTTCCTCACATTCTTTTTCCATCTTAAATGGCGTGTCTTCCTCCGGTTTATCCGTTTTTGTCTGTACTTCCTCCTCAGAGTCTTTTCTCTGCTCTTTATCGGTCCTGTCCTTTGTCCCGCTGGTACTCTTCGAAGTATCTGGCTTGGCCTCCTCCTCCTCCTCCTCCTCCTCCTCCTGCTGCTGCTGCTGCTGCTGCTGCTCCGGGGCCAACGCGGACAGCCGGCGGCAGGCGTTTCTATGCTGAGCTCTGAGGCTCCCCAGTTCTCTGTCCTGTTCCCGCTGTCTGCTGAGAGCCCGGGCCAGCTGTCGCTCCAACACCATGTAGCTCTCCTGGAGCTCACCCAACGTCTGCTCGGCCTCCACACGCAGCCTGTCCGCCACGGACACTGCCACCTGCAGATCAGACTGGAACTGGTGCCACTCCGCCCGCTCCATCTGCAAACAGGGTGCCAAGGATGTGGGGAGGAGGAGTTGGGGTGGGGGAGTGGGGGGAATCCATAAAAAAGTTAAATTCACAGTATTTCTCCTCTCTTGTGCAATTCGGTGTAATGTGTGCATTGTAACGTGCCATTATTAACAATGTGAAACAAATGTGTTCTAGGGCAGTGTTTCTCAACCGGGGGTCCGCGGACCCCTAGTGGTCCGTGGTGTAATTGCAAGGGGTCCGTGAAAATAAAATATCTTTAAAAAAAGATCCTATGACATTTATAGAAATAGGATTATTTTACTCAAATGTGACTGAGACCTTTATCTACCTAAACTATAAAGGGTAGCAGGACTTTTTTCTCTAATTACATCTGTTTCACAAGTGTAATTTATTGTATTTTAATAAGAGATCTCGCTCCCGTTTGCATTGTTAAAAGTTACTGCATAAAAATTCTGTTGTTACATATATCTGAAAGTTACTGAATACATATTCTGTTTTGTTACATATATCTGAAAGTTACTGCATAAGAATTCTGTTTTGTTAACTATATCTAAGTTACAACTGAAAGCTCTTATTTTTGCCCCAAAGAGTGAATAAATGCTATAATGCAATTTAAAATGCAGTTTCTACTGTTTCTATCAAATTGCAACCCCCCTCCCCCAAGATCAGGTGGAGGGGTCCTCAGGGTAGATCAAAAATACGCAGGGGGTCCAGGACCCCAAAAAGGTTGAGAACCACTGTTCTAGGGTAACCAGTGGCGCCCTAAGTGGGTATAGTGTTATGAAGATTCTAAGGGCGCCAGAGTAGAGGGGGCGCCACAACGGTGCGCAACATTTTTCTTATAGATTTATTTCTAGTTTTTCCCCTTATCCCACCCGATTACCCAATGGCATATGGCCAGATCTTGTCGAAGACCTCTCTGATTCGTGATCCACAGGAAAGAGCCCACAGGTCCAGTCCGGGCCATGGTGGCATCACATTCCTTTTTGTTAAGAGCATTTTATATGCAAATTTGTCAAACTAAGAAGATGGGTCCCTTACTGGAGGAGCTGTTGATGAGGGGATTGTTGGGCAAGCTGGTAGCATGGGATGAAGATAGAGGAAGGGGTTTAATGTTTAGAGAAGTCAGGAAAATAATAAAATAATTATTCGATTAATTAAATAAAGAAAGGGCGCTCAGTCATATTCTTTATAGGGGTGCAAAATCCCTGGCGGCACCCCTGAGGGTAACTAGCATTTTTGGGTGGAACTGTGTTTTAAATGGAAAACTCGGTGTTGAGATAATTGTGATATTTGTGCCCGTCAGAAATGGACTGAGAAAAGGGAGTAAACATTGGGTGTACACACGGAGTCGGTCAACTAACAGCGGGACACGGCCAGAGCAAATAAGGATCTGACATTTGCCCACTACTGATACAAAAACTTAGCAGCACAATACATGTGTAGGGTTTAACAGTCTTAGGATCGAGGTGCATCCCAATTGTGCAGGCCACCAAATTGCTGATCACAATCTCACAGTCCAAAATGTAATCAGAACCATGTTTATTGGCCTTGTAGGTTCGCACATACATGGAATTTGACTCTGGTTTCATGGCTCTGTCAGTGTACTTAACTTAGAATAACAACACAACAATCTTCAGATATACTATACACAAGGATGGACTATATACAGGTGAAATAAGAGGTGTAGTGGTGCAGAGACTATATCAGAGATACCGAAATAGATGTTAGCAGGTTACTTGCATACATGCCTGAGGTAGATGGACATGACAGAGCGTACCAGTATACGTACAGTACAGTATATACAAAAGAAAGTGTTGGGTGGATTTATTGACAGTGTTAAAGGTTAATTTGAATGACAGCTCACGGAAAGACACTTTTTACATCTGGTTGTTTTGGGGTCCAGTGCTCTGTAGCGCCTACCAGAGGGGAGGAGTTGGAACAGGTTCTGACCAGGGTGTGATGGGTCCGCAGTGGTGTTGCCTGAGTCTGGAGGTGTATAAATCCTGAATGGAGGGCAGGTTGGCACCAATGATTTTCTCTGCAGACCTACCTGTCCATTGCAGTGTGTCCCTGTCCTGTTTGGTGGCTGATCCAAACCAGACAGTGATGGACGTGCAGAGGACAGACTGGATTATTGCAGTGTAGAACTGAATCAGCAGTTCCTGAGGCAGGTTGAACTTCTTGAGCTGGTGGAGAAAGCACATCCTCTTCTGGACCTTTGTGATGATTGTGTCTATGTTGGATGCCCACCTTAGGTGCTGGGAGATTGTGGAACCCAGAAATCTGCAGGTTTCCACAGTGGACACCATGCTGTTGAGTACGGTGAGGGGGGGGCAGGGCAAGCGTTGGAGGGCTCCTCCTGAAGTCCACTGTCATCTCCAGTGTTTTGAGCGTGTTCAGCTCCAGGTTGTTATGGCCGCACCAGAGGGCGAGCAGTTCAACCTCCCATCAATATGTAGACCCGTCACCATCTGGGATGGTGATGGGTCGTCCACAAACGTCAGGATTTTCACACATGCATTCATTTTGTGACATAGTCTCATTCAGTATTAAGAGATAATATATCTGATGCATAGTCAGTTTGTCCAAAAGTATGAGTTGAGCTTGGCCCCTCACTATGCCGTCATATTAGTCAATACAGCCACACCCAACGCCGTGTGTAAGCCAAAACCAATGAATGCAGAATGTCTGTTTTTGTTGGATGCTGTCAGGTCAGTTTTCTGACAAATAGCTAATAGTTCAAACAGCTAATAGCTAAGTTTTCCACTCACAAAGTAAAATATCCAGCCTGCCCCACCAAGTCCACAGAGCTGTCTTCAGCTGAGGTTGGCGTTTAAATTAAAGTGCATTATGAGTAAGATGTATGCCATTATAAGAAAACCCAGAGGGTTGCACGTACCCTGTAGAGGAACGTATTCTTGAAAAATCTTGCAAATGGCTGCATATAGCTTATAGTTTCAAGGATTTTTTTCAACAAGTTTAACATCTCAAATACATGTCTCCATCTCAGAGATTGTTTCAATAAAATAACCTGTGAATCAACGTGCAGTTATGGCAAAATCTGAATTTCATATGATCAAAAAAGACATTTGTCTTTTGTGTCGGAATAGGTTACTATTGATGGGATGGTGTACCCCTTTCGCTACTCGTAGCCCCCACCCTTCTAGATATCTGGGGATGTCCCCAGAAAAACACAACACCACCGCACTGATGAGAAAGTGATGACAGACACTCAGACCGCAACCGCAAAAATCCATATGCCAGCCCAAACAATGTGGTCACAGTTACCCATCCTTGGATTTACAAAGGGGGCAAGGGGGAGGGGGTCCTTCTCTGACTCACTCTTAGTGTGTCCTTCAGGCTGTCTAGTTCCTCAGCCAGCTCATCTCTCTCAGTTACCAAACGCCTCAGCAGCCCTGACACAGAGGGGAGAAACACGGGGTTGAGCGGGGAAAATAAAGGGGTACATGTAAACAGCAACTTGATGATGAAGAAATTCAAAATGGAATCCAAAACCACTAATCCATTACATTTACTAGAGACAATACTCGTACTACAGTGACTTCCCCCCCCCCACTTTTTATCCCCAATTGTATCCGGCCAATTACCCCACTCTTCTGAGCCGTCCCGGTCGCTGCTCCACCTCCTTTGCCGATCCGGGGAGGGCTGCAGACTACCACATGCCTCCTCCCATACATGTGGAGTCACCAGCCACTTCTTTTCACCTGACAGTGAGGAGTTTCACCAGGGGGACGTAGATTGTGGGAGGATCACGCTGCTGCCGCCCCCCCCCCTCGAACAGGTGCCCCAACCGACCATAGGAGGCGCTAGTGCAGCGACCAGGACACATACCCACATCCGGCTTCCCACCCGCAGACACGGCCAATTGTGCCTGTAGGGGCGCCCGACCAAGCCGGAGGCAACACAGGGATTTGAACTGGCGATCCCCGTGTTGGTAGGCAACAGAATAGTCCGCCACGCCACCCGGACGCCCTGCAGGTAACTTTTTTTTGCTTGAATATTACCATTAGATTTGTTGTGGTTGCACAGTGTGGTGGCTGTGGGAGAACGACACAGTTAGCATTCAGATTAGCATGGCTAGAGGCCATGTTTTCACCATGCAGTTTGTCTGCCGTCAGGGGCAAAACCTCACAGGAAATACAGGGACTGCTTTACAGCACACATCACTACAGCCATTTTACCTGACCTCGCCTGAGAACATAGCTCCTATTGTATGGCAAGGCTAGCAAATAAATGCACATATCTTGTTGCTATGCTATGAAGGGGGGGGGGGGGCCCTTGGTGGTCTTTGCGACAGGCGATTTAAAAGACCTCGCCGAAATCCAAAAATATAGCTGGTGCCTCTTTTAAACAAGAGACGATCATAGACGTACACAACGACATTTTATAACTTGGACTAAACTGAGGGATACTCTCATTTTATTTACAAACTCGTGTACTTGTGGTTTTTTGCCATCGTGCATATCGGTTAGAATGTCGTCTAACTCGCTGGCTTTACAGTTGGGGTTTTGGACATGGGACCACCACTAGACTCAACGTTACAGTGGCGTCTTACGAGGCGATGGAACGAGAGCGTCAGTTTCATCAATTCCAATTTAACCAAATTGTGTAAACCACGTATTTGTAAGTGAGAACAAAAGGGCAAGTTGTTACCTGAAATGTCCAATGGTACCAGCAACAGTCCATCACACTACTGAGCTACTCCCTGGTTCAATTTGCAGGAGTAAGCGGCCTATACTTACCACAGGAAGTAGTAACCACTGATAAACTACCCAACCAGAGCAATGGAGAATTTAGGGATTCATGTACACAATCCAACAGGCACTAGGGTTTTTGTTGTCGATGAAAAGCCAGGTTTAAGACTCGTGTTCAGTTGCCCCGTAAGACACCATTGCGAAACTGCGTCCGGCAGTGGTCTCGTCTCCAAAATCGGCAAAAAAGTAGAAAACCTGGTTGTTTATACAAAAGAACGAAGATTGAAAGGAAAAACGGAATGATCCTTTAAGTGTGAAGACTCAGGCCCTACCTGCTGCTCCTATGGTAGCGTTCTGCTCGGGGCTGAGGCCCAGCGAGGCCCGGTATTGTTCCATCAGACTCAGCAGCAGCGGGGTCATCTCCTCCCCGGCCCTCTCTGCTCCTGCCTGGGGCTCCAGCCCACTGTCTCTTTCCTGCCAGCTTTGGTCCGAGGGGGAGCTCCTGGACAGAGACTGAGATGCCGGGCTGCCGAGGCTGAACAACTTCCCCGCCGCCCTCATACACTTCACTGCTGCGTCGCCGCCCGGCCTCTCTGGCGAGCTGATGCCCTCTACACTGATCACTGCCCATTCTGAAGAAACGAACGGCTTCTGGGTCCATTCCGTGACGGGAGACGGGTTCGACGGGTTGCTGCCGCTGGCAGCCAAAGGCGATGGGATGCCTTTTTGCGTCACCTTCTCAGCGGAGGTGGAAGAGGTCAAGGCCATGGCAGCCAGCTTTGCTTCTGAGGGTGTGGTGGGAGCTGTGTGAAAGAAGTCTAAAGGAGAACCTGGTAAAGAGGCGGGGGGGGGGGGGGGAAACTCGAATAAAACGGAGAGGGAGGTGTGACGGAGAGAAGGGAAGAAAGAACATGAGATTCAATACAACTGTCCTAAGAGAATAGCAGCAAAGGGTGGCTATGCTTGTGTGTGGCCAATGCAAACCCCCCCCCCATGTCTCAGTGCAGACATAAACACAGCCAGTGTCCTGTCTCTCATCCATGGGGCTGAGCTGAATGATGCAGCAAAGAGCCTCTCCTGCCAACCTCTTGGATGGAAAACACATGCGGATCCCCGAAGTGACCAGAGCCAGGTAGAAAGACCAGATCGCCACGGCAATGACATCAATAGAAGATAGTTACCGCAGAAACCTCCTCCCAAAATTGCTTTTGTTTCGTGGAAATGAGAGAAATATTAGCGTCGTGTTAACCATTTGGGTTGGTCCCAGGGGAAAATCATCCTCTCCGTGTGCTGCCAATTACAGGCAGCCAACAATAAGCACAATTAGAGACAATATTTGTGCCAGACATCCGTGGCCCGTGTAGTTATCCACATAGCGAGATGGAAACCGCTATGCAGACACATTGCAGAGGATTCTGCCCTGGCCAGTCACTCGTTTTTCCCCTTTCTCGCCCTTACGATGGACTTGAGGATTTTGCAGATTCAACATTTCACCCGTGAGGTGTGACGGAGTCTGTGCAGCGACGGCGGTGTGCTCACAGGGGAGCTATTCTTATCCCAGGCTGAATCCTCCTCCTGCATACCGAGAGCCAGGAGGAGGAGTCCGGGAGCATATTTCAAATAACGGCTGTGAATGAACGAGTGAATGGATGGGTGAGTGAGAGCTTTGAAGGCAATTTTAAAAATAGAAAATCAGATAACTTTTTTTTGTGCCCCTTTTTCTCCCCAGTTGTAATTGGCCAATTACCCTATTTTCCGATCTGTCCCGGTCGCTGCTCCACCCCCTCTGCCGATCCGGGGAGGGCTGCAGACCACCACATGCCTCCTCCGATACATGTGGAGTCGCCAGCCGCTTCTTTTCACCTGACAGTGAGGAGTTTCGCCCCTACGCGGCGCTACCCCCCCCCCCCCAGTCCCCCGAGCAGGTGCCCCAACTGACCAGAGGAGGCGCTAGTGGAGCGACCAGGACACACCCACGTTCGGCTTCCCACCCGCAGACACGGCCAATTGCGTCTGTAGGGACGCCCGACCAAGCTGGAGGTAAGACGGGGATTCAAACCAGTGATCCCCGTGTTGGCAGGCAACGGAATAGACCGCTACGCTAGCCGGACGCCCGAAATCAGATAACATCTCATTTCACGACCAGCCCGGGCTTCCACATAGACATATATCTGCAGTGGTGCGGGATGCCTCCCATCAGGTTGTAGGCCGTTCCACTGAAGCATCACTATTGGGTTTATTTCTAATATAATAAAAACAAGACACATTTACACCATCTTTAGATTTCCCAGGCCGTCCAACGCCTCCGGGGGAACCCCCTTAGCAAAGAACCCGAGGTGCTGAGGGTGGCAACCGAGAGGCCGAACGGTCAGAAAAATACCGAGTTTAATTGCCTGCAAGGTGACAATCCATGCATTCATGTTTGGGTGTCTGTTAGATGAGCCACACACACACAGACACACACATACACACACAGACTCATAAATGCACATGCACACACATGCACGTACACAGATACAGTCGTCCTAACTATCCTACTGCTTTAAATCAAATTAATAATGATAATAATAACAATAGTTAAATAATAAATAAGTATTACTGGTAACTGATTACCAGCCTGGTGTTTATGCTGCACCTGTACTCTATGTTCTGATTCCTTGTATCTGTTTGTAATGACTGCTTTGGAAATACAAGTGCCTACTTGTCATGCCAATAAACTACTACTACTACTATTTTCAGCTGCTCCCGTTAGGGGGCGCCACAGCACATCACCCATTTCCATCTCTTCCTGTCCTCTGCATCTTCCTCTGTCACACCAGCCACCTGCATGTCCTCCCTCACCACATCCATAAACCTCCTCTTTGGCCTTCCTCTTCTCCTCTTCCCTGGCAGCTCCATATTCAGCATCCTTCTCCCAATATACCCAGCATCTCTCCTCCACACATGTCCAAGCCATCTCAATCTTGCCTCTCTTGCTTTGTCTCCAAACCGTCCAACCTGAGCTGTCCCTCTAATGTACTCCTTCCTAATCCTGTCTTTCGTCACTCCCAATGAAAATCTTAGCATCTTCAACTCTGCCACCTCCACCTCCGCCTCCTGTCTTTTCGTCAGTGCCACTGTCTCCAAACCATATAACATAGCTGGTCTCACTACCATCTTGTAAACCTTCCCTTTAACTCTTGCTGGTACCCTTCTGTCACAAACCACTCCTGACACTCTTCTCCACCCACTCCACCCTGCCTGCACTCTCTCCTGCACTCCCTGTTACTTTGGACAGTTGACCCCAAGTATTTAAACTCATCCACCTTCATCACCTCCACTCTTTGCATCCTGACCATCCCTCTGTCCTCCCTCTCATTCACGCATATATATTCCGTCTTGCTCCTCCTGACTTTCATTCCTCTTCTCTCCAGTGCATACCTCCACCTCTCCAGGCTCTCTTCAATCTGCTCCCTACTCTCACTACAGATCATAATGTCATCTGCGAACATCATAGTCCACGGAGACTCCTGCCTGATCTCGTCCACCACCATTGCAAACAAGAAAGGGCTCAGAGCCGATCCTTGATATAATCCCACCTCCACCTTCAACCCAGCCATCATTCCAACAGCACACCTCACCCCTGTCACACTGCCCTCATACATATGCTGCACCACTCCTACATACTTCACTGCCACTCCTGACTTCCTCATTCAATATTTGTCATGCCAATAAAGCACTCTTGAATTTGAGAGCGAGAGAGAGAGAGAGAGAGAGAGAGAGAGAGAGAGAGAGAGAGAGAGAGAGAGAGAGAGAGAGAGAGAGAGAGAGAGAGAGAGAGAGAGAGAGAGAGAGAGAGAGAGAGAGAGAGCGAGAGAGAGAATATGAAAAGTCACGGTTAAAAATTCTGGCACACAATTTCAAATTTATGAAATGTGTGTGTGTCAATATCCAAATGTCAAATCTGACATTTTGAAATGTTCTTTTAACAAAAATCAGTAAAAGCTTTTAAGTCACTAACTTAAGATATGACAGAGATAACACTGGAAGCTATCCTTTTACCCCAGAGTGAATATACAGCGTTTCATAAGAAGACCAAATCCGACACAACCTGGTCGCACCATGTGTGGATTTGTTTGTATGTGTGTGTTGGTGGGTGGGTGGTGGGGTACCTGCAGGGCCGTGGCTGTCTTTGCCAGTGTTGTTACCCATGATGCAGTGGTATCCAGGTATCTGGTCAGTGTGTCCCAGCGTCTGCTGTGACAGGATGGGAGTAAATCAGCCGAAGAGCTATCCAGGAATAACCTGCTGCTGAACTTACTCCATCAACTACGTCCCACTCATTTCATCTTAAAAGGGCAGTGGCCTTGGAATAAAGCACAACAAGCAACCGTGAATGACACACCAGCTGGCTGGTGTTCACTACCCCTGAAATGCTACGCCAGGCTGGGTCTCAGTGAAGTAGACGTCGTAAAATAGTGATGTGAACCGCTGAGACGGCCTCTTATCCTATGCATATAATCTATTTCTTCAGTGTATTCAGTATGCAGGCCCAAGTCTGAAAGTTATAGGGTGCAGCTTGGGGGCGGGGGGGGGGGGGGGCTCATACGCCATCCACTGACAGTATTATTTTCCAAAACAATTGCATGGATGCAGAAATAAGGCTCCCCTTTCTTGCAGGGAAAGCAGATTTCCTCTTTAGGAGGACGCATAATGAATCCATAGCCAGTGACCCGGGGATATTGTGCACCACTCCGGAGAAAAGGCACGTCTACAACTCCACGTTATTCCCCATGACGACAGGAGACGTTGCAATTCATGCAGCCGGTCGGACCCTCTGTATTCTGGAGGCTATGTGGGATATGAGGAGAGGGATGGATATGAGGAGAGGGATGTGGGATATGAGGAGAAGGATGGATATGAGGAGAGGGATGTGGGATATGAGGAGAGGGAGGGATGTGGGATATGAGGAGAGGGATGTGGGATATGAGGAGAAGGATGGATATGAGGAGAGGGATGTGGGATATGAGGAGAAGGAGGGATGTGGGATATGAGGAGAGGGATGGATATGAGGAGAGGGATGGATATGAGGAGAGGGATGTGGGATATGAGGAGAAGGAGGGATGTGGGATATGAGGAGAGGGATGGATATGAGGAGAGGGATGTGGGATATGAGGAGAAGGAGGGATGTGGGATATGAGGAGAGGGATGTGGGATATGAGGAGAGGGAGGTGGGATATGAGGAGAGGGAGGGATGTGGGATATGAGGAGAGGGATGGATATGAGGAGAGGGATGTGGGATATGAGGAGAGGGATGGATATGAGGAGAGGGATGTGGGATATGAGGAGAGGGATGGATATGAGGAGAGGGATGGATATGAGGAGAGGGATGTGGGATATGAGGAGAGGGAGGGATGTGGGATATGAGGAGAGGGATGTGGGATATGAGGAGAGGGAGGGATGTGGGATATGAGGAGAGGGATGTGGGATATGAGGAGAGGGATGGATATGAGGAGAGGGATGTGGGATATGAGGAGAGGGAGGGATGTGGGATATGAGAAGAGGGAGGGATGTGGGATATGAGGTGAGGGATGGATATGAGGAGAGGGATGTGGGATATGAGGAGAGGGATGTGGGATATGAGGAGAGGGAGGGATGTGGGATATGAGGAGAGGGAGGGATGTGGGATATGAGGAGAGGGAGGGATGTGGGAGCAGCTGGTTCATCTGAACTTGTTTTGATGGGGAACGGTCCGCCTCTGCAGCACATTGAAGAACTGCGTTGCTTCGATTGCGTGTCGCTTTAGCCGCATCCCATAATAATAACAACAACCAAAAAAAAAAAGCCCCGCGACTTCAGGGAGGCGTCCCAAGTTTACGGCTACCCTGAACAAGAGATTCATCCATCCTACCTCGGCCAGCTCTCCATCCAGGGTGCGTCTTCCGGGCTACGCTGCGGCGGGCCGGTGTGGACTCCGCTCCTCCCTCCGCGTCTCTCTCTCTCCGTCCCGTCCGCCGCGCTCACCGGCAGACCGGGGCGAGTCGACGCGTCAGTAGAGCCCGTATTCAGGCGTTACATCCGGGTCTCTCTCCCCTCTCCCCTCTCCCCCCACGCCTTCAAATCCGATGCGACAAAAAAAAAAAACAACAACGTGAGGAGGCGAGGCGGTTGCGCCGCGGCAGCCCGAATCGCAGAGCGGAAGACGAGACCTATTTATCCCAGCGCGCGCGCATAATAACGCGTGACGCAACGAGACAGCCAACGTGTTATTCGGGCTGAGGCGCGCGGTGCGAACATGACGTCGAGACGCGGACGCAGAAGAAATGCCCGCGAGCCTCCTGTCGGCGCAATCATCTTTTTTTGGGGGGGGGGGGGGACAGGTGCGCAGGGGGGGGCAGTTGCGCAGGGGGGGGGGGGGCAGGTGCGCAGGCGTCCAGGCGGCGGGCCGGTGATTGGAAAAAACAACAACAAAGCAGAACAGAACTGGGATTTTGTAGAAGGCTACAAATCCACAGTTACAGTAGTCCCTGCCTGGAGACCCACAATTCTCTAACTCAAACTCATACACCCCCCCCCTCCCAAGTACTACCGGCTGCAGACATTATTTTCTGCATAAATCACTGTCACTGTCAACGTATTGTGGGCGGGGCTGGACTGTGGGCGGGGCTGGACGGCCAACTCCGCCTTCCCGCGGGCTGCAGCCATTATGTTCTACCCCCCCCAAACACGCTTACACACTTACACACACTCACACACACACCACACCCCAGCCATTAAACCCCACCTTAATTATTTTCAGCTTCCAAGTCAAGCTGGCATGCATGTCGAAGCCACCAGATCATAATGACACAAATATTAGTCAGAGGCTGAATAACCAGTCCAGCTGAGCAGGTATGCCTCCTTCACTCACAAATCACGAGACAAGGAAACAATGGATTAAATCATCCCAAGGTAGTGTATGACTCTAGACTATGGCAACATTTGTGTTCATGGAAAACCACCCAAGCAGACAGCACAGAGCTTGAGTGGGTCAAGCATTGGAGCCCGGCATTAAGAGAAAAACAAAAAAACACATACATTTTTTCCCCCATCATGGAGGGCCCTTTCACACTTAGGGGCCCTGCCCAGGTTGCCCATATGGTAGATCCGGCGTAGCATCTAAGTGACCTCTTCGGTCTAAAATGACTGCAGGTATCCCCACCCTTATAAACGATAGAGTGGCACAATGATCGAAACTAACGATCAATCTCATATGCAAATTGCCATGACCATTAACTAGAGTCACAATGGCCATGTGTACTAGTCACAGAGGATTTGGGAATAGTTGCAACCACAGCATTGTAAGATGGCGACAGATGTACTCTTAGGCCCCCCCTCGGTTCAGGGATGGTCGTTCCCTCGTCACATAGATGGCCTCTTTGACTCCCCGTTCAACCCAGCGTTCCTCCCTATCAAGCATGGGCACATCCTCATCCTTGAAAGAGTGGCCCCTGGTCTGTAGATGGTGTAGAGACTATGGAGTCCTGGCCTGTAGATGGTGTAGACTGTGGAGTCCTGGCCTGTAGATGGTGTAGACTGTGGAGTCCTGGCCTGTAGATGGTGTAGACTGTGAAGTCCTGGCCTGTAGATGGTGTAGACTATGGAGTCCTGGCCTGTAGATGGTGTAGACTGTGGAGTCCTGGTCTGTAGATGGTGTAGACTGTGGAGTCCTGGCCTGTAGATGATGTAGACTGTGGAGTCCTGGCCTGTAGATGGTGTAGACTGTGGAGTCCTGGTCTGTAGAAGGTGTAGACTGTGGAGTCCTGGTCTGTAGATGGTGTAGACTGTGGAGTCCTGGCCTGTAGATGGTGTAGACTGTGGAGTCCTGGTCTGTAGATGGTGTAGACTGCAGAGTCCTGGCCTGTAGATGGTGTAGACTGCAGAGTCCTGGCCTGTAGATGGTTTAGACTGTTGAGTCCTAGTCTGTAGATGGTGCAGACTGTGGAGTCCTGGCCTGTAGATGGTGTAGACTGTGAAGTCCTGGCCTGTAGATGGTGTAGACTGCAGAGTCCTGGTCTGTAGATGGTGTAGACTGTGAAGTCCTGGCCTGTAGATGGTGTAGACTGTGGAGTCCTGGTCTGACATGTTAGCTCTCCTGTGTTGTGCCATCCTCTTGGCCAGCATCTGTTTGGTTTCCTCAGTGTACAAGTCACAGCAGTCCTCCTGGCACTTAACAGTGTACACTATATTGCTCTGTTTGTGCCGGGGGACCCGATCCTTGGGGTGGACCAATTTCTGGCGCGGCGTGTTTTGGGGTTTGGGGTTATGTTCACTCTGGGTTAAGCACGTGCGCAATGACTATTAAAAAGCCATCATTAATGGAGCTCTGATACCACGGTTCACCATAGCAACCGGTGAGGAAAAAAGGCCATCTTGCTTCACCCCACCGGAGTTGGAAATACCAATGAACTTTCAAACCCCACTTCTTCTGTGTTAGGCTGCGTCATGCCCCCAAATTAGACCAAAAGGTGTTGTGCGTGATCCATGGTTATGTCACGTTAACTGCCTAGAAATGTAATGTTTGCATATTTGTGAGTTATTAAGTGTGGCTGTATTGCACCAAGAAGACACCACCAGAAGGCTGACAGAAATGTCTCAGAGCATCGTAGAGGCCCCAGTTAGTCCAGAGGCAGTCAGAAATAACAAAGGTGCAGAACAACCTAGCTTCTGCAGCTAAAAACTATTGGGAGGCTCAGTGGTGCATGAAGAAACAAAATTGGGGGGGGGGGGGCAGGGCAGATGGGGCCAGGGGAAATCTTGGGGAGGCACACTAAAAAGGCTATATACAGCATAGAGGAATTTCAGGCTGCGCAAGTTAATAAGAAAGTAAAGACACTACATTATAGCATATAATAAATTGCATACTGTTTAATTCCTTTGCTGATCTCATGTGAATATCGGAGTATGATACTCACATAAGATCAGCCAAGGAATCGTTAATTAGCCTATCAAATTCCAACTTGAATGCGCCAATAAGTCAAGTATTTTATTCCCCCCCCCCTTTTCTCCCCAGTTGTATCCGGCCAATTACCCCACTCTTCCAAGCCATCCGGTCTCTGCTCCACCCCCCTCTGCCCATCCGGGGAGGGCTGCAAACCACCACATGCCTCCTCCCATACATGTGGGGTCGCCAGCCGCTACTTTTCACCTGACAGTGAGGAGTTTCGCCAGGGGGGCATAGCACGTGGGAGGATCCCCCTTTGCCTCCTCCCTCCGAACAGGCGTCTCGACCGACCAGAGGAGGCCGGTTGTGTCTGCGAAGGTAACCCGGGGATTCGAACCGGGGATTCGAACCGGTGATCCCCGTGTTGGTAGGCAACGGAATAGGCCGGTTCGCCACTCGGACGCCCTGTGGCCAGTAATGTTAGCATGGTAGCCACGCCCCCTGGCCCCCTCTCGGGGGTGCCACTGGGGAGGACTATATGGAGTCAGAAGAAAAGCATGAGTACATACAGCGATGATTCAGTCTGCCGGCACCACAGGCTGACGGTGGAGGCGTTATGTGAGTGCCTGTGTGTTGTACTTTTATGGCAAGAGAGAGCAAAGTTTGAATGCTACATGATATTTGAACCAGTCTTGTGCATCCCCTCAAAGCAGCAGTTTTTCCATTTGAAAATATTTTTTTCAATCAACAAAAGTGCCCAGTGGCACAAAGCAAGAGTTGACCAGGTGTGGTTTTCAACACCAAGACCGTAAGTCTACCTTCAGTAAAACAAGCTGAAAAATACTGGGTTGATAGAGCAAACAAAAAGAAAAGAAAAATAAATGAAATGGTATGAAACCAAAAACGTTATATGGTCCGGAGACGGTGGCACTGACGAATAGACAGGAGGTGGAGCTGGAGGTGGAGGTGGCAGAGTTGAAGATGCTAAGATTTTCACTGGGAGTGATGAAGGAGGACAGGATTAGGAAGGAGTACATTAGAGGGACCGCTCAGGTTGGACAGTTTGGAGACAAAGCAAGAGAGGCAAGATGGAGATGGTCTGGACATGTGTGGAGGAGAGATGCTGGGTATATTGGGAGAAGGATGCTGAATATGGAGCTGCCAAGGGAAGAGGAGAAGAGGAAGGCCAAAGAGGAGGTTTATGGATGTGGTGAGGGAGGACATGCAGGTGGCTGGTGTGACAGAGGAAGATGCAGAGGACAGGACGAGATGGAAACGGATGATCCGCTATGGTGCCCCCTAACGGGAACAGCTGAAAATAGTAGTAGTAGTAGTAGTAGTAGTGGTAGTAGTAGTGGTAGTAGTAGCAGTAGTAGTAGTGGTAGTAATAGTAGTAGTAGTAGTAGTGGTGGTGGTGGTAGTAGTAGTAGTGGTGGTGGTAGTAGTAGTAGTAGTAGTGGTAGTAGTAGTAGTAATAGTAGTAGTAGTAGTAGTGGTGGTGGTAGTGGTAGTAGTAGTAGTAGTAGTAGTGGTAGTAGTAGTAGTAGTGGTAGTAGTAGTAGTAGTAGTGGTAGTAGTAGTAGTAGTGGTAGTAATAGTAGTAGTAGTAGTGGTGGTGGTGGTAGTAGTAGTAGTAGTGGGGTGGTAGTAGTAGTAGTGGTAGTAGTAGTAGTAGTAGTAGTAGTAGTAGTCATAGTATGAAACCAAAAAGATTCTGATCTGGCAAATCTGTAAAGAACTGGAGGTGGTACAATAACCAAGCTGGTCCAGTGAATCTCAGCAACCTGGGGGCCAAACGATCTCATTAGAAAAGCGGTGGGATGCACTTGTTTATTGCCAGGGTCCCCAAAATGTGTGCTGGGTTCAGCTGATTGATGCGTTTTAACTTCTAGCTTCCAGCCAAGCAACAAAGACCCACAGTGTTGTACTGTGGACGTGAAACACAACGGTCATTGTATCCAGGCAAGTGATGACTCGGTGAATTTTTTTGGCCGGGAAGATGTAGGTTGTGTGTTCAGTGAAGGCCTCTCTTGTTTTCTCTGAAAAGGTCACGCTTTCAGCACTCTCAACAGGACCCGAGCTCCTTTTTAGAGTCTGATGCTGCGAGCGCGTCCTCTTTCCCATACATTCCCGGTCTGCGGCGTCCGGTGGGCCCAGGGACCGCGGCCCGAGCGGGGAGCACCAAGGGCGGTCCGGCAGCATGTGGAAGCGGGGCAGGCTAAGCTAGCTGCTAGCCCACACAGACTGGCAGTCATCCCGGCTGGCGTTGGTTCTCCTGGACGGTGATTTTTTTTGTTGAACTTAAGTTTTTATTTCAATTTCACAACTTATACAACCAAATTCACAAAATTTTCCTGCTATTTTTTTCCCCATTTTTTTCAGCTGCTCTTTTCTCCCACTAAATTGGGAGAAAAGGGGGAAAATCAGAAATACATTTGTAGGGAAAAAAAACCCCAAACTGACTGGCGGTCCAACCTCAACCCAGACACACTCTCGGATCTACTGATGGTGCAGCTGTCCTCTCCCGAGATCAGGGAGTATGACCCGACCAGTGCTGTGGATCTGTGGCACCAAGACTC
Organism: Lampris incognitus; assembly: GCF_029633865.1. Classification (NCBI taxonomy): domain Eukaryota; kingdom Metazoa; phylum Chordata; class Actinopteri; order Lampriformes; family Lampridae; genus Lampris; species Lampris incognitus. Next base: position 13,715,136 of record NC_079225.1, on the reverse strand, counting down.
TGTCAGCAGAAGGAGGCCAGACTTCATGGACGGTGCAAAGAGAGTGGCTGCTGTAGAGTGGGAAGTAGTCTGGGACTAGGGATGGGCATGTGGAGCACTCGAGTAGTTATAATAATACTGCAAATAAAACGTGAAATCATACCTGTAACATTTTGTCTTTTAACCATTGACCAATTTTACATAAAATAGTTTTGCTTCAGATCTGCTCTTGTCACATTTTTAAAAGCTTTTATTCAACACAATATCTTATCCTCTCATTGATATGTACTGAAAACGTATATGTATGGCACAAAAAAAGCTACTAATTATTTTGGCCGGTAAAAAAGATGCTTGGCTGGTAGATTTTTTATACCAGTCCCCTTGGCCGGTAAGCCAAAAACTTAATTTCGGACCCTGTCGCCAGGCCATCACAGGGCACCGTCTACGTTTATATGAATCTACTCATACATTTTCGGAATGTGTGTGTGTGTGTGGTGTTAGTGTGTGTGTGTGTGTGTGTGTGGTGTAAGTGTAGATAGCGGGACTGAAAACTAAAGCACTTATGATCCTAATTCTTTCTGGAGGTGGTAGGTATTGTCTCAGAGAGCAAGGGGGAAATCCCAGAAAATTAAAATTATGCATAATTATGCATAAATATGCATTTTTCTAAAAATGGCTAAAAACCACTTTTCTCGGCATTTCAGATGATTCTGAGCATCTTTGATAAAAAAAAATTCCGGGACTTAGAAATGTTTTGACATTATGCAAAATATATGCATTTTTGCAAAAATGCACTTATGATCCTAATTTTTTTTGGAGGTGGTAGGTATTGTTCCAGAGAGGACCAGGAAAATAGCAGAACATTAAAATATAATTATAATAATTATGCATAATCATGCAAAATATGCATTTTTCTAAAAATGGCTAAAAACCACTTTTCTCGGCATTTCAGATGATTCTGAGCATTTGGGGGGAGGGAGTTGGAGTGGGGGGGGGGTTAGGGGCAGGGGGAAGGCGGTTAGCTGGCAGGATGAAGAGGAGGGAGATTTAGACGGGTGGATAACCGAACCGCTACATTGTAGCGGGGTTCTCCTAGTATATATATATATTATAGAAAATTTTCTTAACAAGCTGGATTTTATTATATGTACACACACACACATATATATATATATATACACTACCGTTCAAAAGTTTGGGATCACCCAAACAATTTTGTGTTTTCCATGAAAAGTCACACTTATTCACCACCATATGTTGTGAAATGAATAGAAAATAGAGTCAAGACATTGACAAGGATATAAATAATGATTTGTATTTGAAATAAGATTTTTTTTACATCAAACTTTGCTTTCGTCAAAGAATCCTCCATTTGCAGCAATTACAGCCTTGCAGACCTTTGGCATTCTAGCTGTTAATTTGTTGAGGTAATCTGGAGAAATTGCACCCCACGCTTCCAGAAGCAGCTCCCACAAGTTGGATTGGTTGGATGGGCACTTCTTTGAGCAGATTGAGTTTCTGGAGCATCACATTTGTGGGGTCAATTAAACGCTCAAAATGGCCAGAAAAAGAGAACCTTCATCTGAAACTCGACAGTCTATTCTTGTTCTTAGAAATGAAGGCTATTCCATGCGAGAAATTGCTAAGAAATTGAAGATTTCCTACACCGGTGTGTACTACTCCCTTCAGAGGACAGCACAAACAGGCTCTAACCAGAGTAGAAAAAGAAGTGGGAGGCCGCGTTGCACAACTGAGCGAGAAGATAAGTACATTAGAGTCTCTAGTTTGAGAAACAGACGCCTCACAGGTCCCCAACTGGCATCTTCATTAAATAGTACCTGTTAGAGCCTGTTTGTGCTGTCCTCTGAAGGGAGTAGTACACACCGGTGTAGGAAATCTTCAATTTCTTAGCAATTTCTCGCATGGAATAGCCTTCATTTCTAAGAACAAGAATAGACTGTCGAGTTTCAGATGAAAGTTCTCTTTTTCTGGCCATTTTGAGCGTTTAATTGACCCCACAAATGTGATGCTCCAGAAACTCAATCTGCTCAAAGAAGTGCCCATCCAACCAATCCAACTTGTGGGAGCTGCTTCTGGAAGCGTGGGGTGCAATTTCTCCAGATTACCTCAACAAATTAACAGCTAGAATGCCAAAGGTCTGCAATGCTGTAATTGCTGCAAATGGAGGATTCTTTGACGAAAGCAAAGTTTGATGTAAAAAAAATCTTATTTCAAATACAAATCATTATTTCTAGCCTTGTCAATGTCTTGACTCTATTTTCTATTCATTTCACAACATATGGTGGTGAATAAGTGTGACTTTTCATGGAAAACACGAAATTGTTTGGGTGATCCCAAACTTTTGAACGGTAGTGTATATTGTAACGTGCATGGATAAGTAGACACGTGAGCCCTTGGCTAACGGGCCGGGCTCTTTAGTCGACTGGTTAACGTTGTCGCCTGCGGTGCAGGAGATCCGGGTTCGCGTCCCGGCTGTGACGGTTACCGACTGCCCCCGAATACGCTGTCCCTTCGTGGTCGCCAGAAGGAGCTGATATGCTTAAGCGCGGGGACGCGCTTCACGGAGGAGGGGGGTAGTGTAAGGTGCCTGGATAAGCAGACACGTTGGCCCTTGGCTAATGAGCCGGACACTTCAGTCGAGCGGTTGAGCGATGTCTCCCGCGGGTTCGCGTCCCAGCTGCGGCAGTTCCTGTGGTTGCCCCTCGTATTCGCTACGATATATATATACTCAGAAATATTTTGTTTAGATGTTGATTGTCAAATTATGAATTGATAAATAAAATCAGAACTCATGAATTTCTAAATATTATTCTTTAGACTATCGTAGGCCCAGAGGCCTCGAGGGCCCTGACGGTTCCCCTCTGATAATAATCACAATGTGAATGAAGAGAAAGCAGCAGGAATTGGTATTTTGTGGCGAAGTTTCATATTAAAAAAACTACAACACGTGTCCTCCAACCAGTGGAAACACAGCATAGTGTTCACGAGGCTTAAAAGGGCAAAAATGGTATGATCCAGTGAGTCACAGTGAGTGCGGGAGTGAGTTTGTCTCTGGGTTCATGAGTTGCGTTACATAAACCCAAGCCTCTTCATCAAACTCTTCTAAGTAATAATTATCATCCTGGCTTTAGGCCTAGCTGTCACCCCCATCACTTGCACCAAAAAGATTATTACTCCGGAGTAATCGGTTCTCGTGTGCCACACTCTGGCCCCCCGCTTCTCCCAAGTAGTTAGGATGGGTCAAATACAGAGGACTAATTACCCCACAGGGATCAACAGAGTAACTTCATTTACATAAACGTTTATCTTCAAAGCTTATTTCCCCTGAAATGCGGCTTCAACTTTTAAAAATGTCAACAGGACATCAAAGATATAACCCTTGGGAAGAATTAACCAAAACTAGTGAGGGAGGGGCAGACATAAACCTCAGCTACTGCCCTCCTGTCAATCCACCTGGTGAATGTCCACTCTCTGGGCAACAAGATGGACGAACTGCTACTCCGTCTATCCATCCATCCATTATCCAAACCGCTTATCCTTACTCAGGGTCGCGGGGATGCTGGAGCCTATCCTAGCTGTCACTGGGCGGCAGGCGGGGAGACACCCTGGACAGGCCGCCAGGACATCACACTACTACTCCTAAATGGAAAAAACTCAACATTTTCCAGATCTGCCGCCCTGTGGCTCACTGAAACCGTAGCTTAGTGAGCATATCATGGACAGTACACTTCATCTGCCGCAGTTCCAGCTCCTCAGGGCGGACCGTGATACGGAGCTATCTACACTATCTACACTATCTACACTGCAATAATTCAGTCTGTCCTCTGCACATCCATCACTGTCTGGTTTCGTTCGGCCACCAAACAAGACAGGGGCAGACTACAATGGACAGTTAGGTCTGCAGAGAAAATCACTGGTGCCAACCTGCCCTCCATGCAGGACCTATACACCTCCAGACTCAGGAAACGGGCAGGCAACATCACTGCACACCCATCACACCCTGGTCACAACCTGTTCCAACTCCTCCCCTCTGGTAGGCGCTACAGAGCACTGGACCCCAAAACAACCAGATATAAAAACAGTCTTTCCACAGGCTGTCATTCAAATGAGCAATTAACATTGTCAATAAATCCATCCATTTTGTATATACTGTACTGTACATTGTACGTATACTGGTATGCTCTGTCATGTCCAGCTACCTCGGGCATGTATGTAAGTAACCTGCTAACATCTATTTCAGTATCTCTGAAGCATTCTCTGCACTGTTGCACCTTATCACCTCTTATCTCGCCTGTATGTAGTCCATCCTTGTGTATATGTGTGAAGATTGTTGTGTTGTAGTGTTGTTATTCTATGTTAAGGACACTGAGAGAGCCACGAAACCAGAGCCACATTCCATGTCTGTCCAAACCTACATGGCCAATAACCATGATTCTGATTCTGAACTAATTGGACTGTCAGGACTGGATGGGAGTGGTCCATTCACATAATTATTGATATTGGCATCTCCCTGACAACCAGTGATGGCTAGCTAGTGCCCTGCGAGCTATATGGGTGCAACAGGTGGCACTGACCCGGTTCAGCCATACATGTTCAAACTGGCAGATCCAGAGTTTCTTGCAGAGCAACCAGACGCCCCACTGTCAGAAAACAGACAACCTTGCTGCGCTCAACCGTCCACTGAATGGTGACTTACGAGGCAGCGAGTACATGGCAGTTAAGCTTACATTATGGATGATACATGATCACTGGGATGCAGGTTGGCTTTCATCTTTCTGTGTCTTACTTTGCTAACTTTATGCCTGGAACATTTCTTGTGTTCTGCAATGTTTGCATCTGGTCACTTGCCCAATCTCCTGTCTAACCATCCGTTGAAGGCTTCTCCTTCTGCGTATGAGAGGTATAACTATACTATAATTTGATGACAACAGTAAAGGACATATGATATCTACTTATGTGTTTTTCAGAGTTACAAACTCGTGGCGGGAGAGAAAGGGACCGTATTTGTACGACATTTCACCTGGGGGTTGACATTATAAGGGATCATCGGTGGTCACTCAGGGTTGAGTGTGACCGTCCTCCCTCTGGGTCCTTCTGGGTCCTCGGGTGGGCGTAGAGGTCGATCCTGGAGCAGTATAATGGGAGGACGCCTGTGCGTGACAGCATTTTACGTGGAGAGGCTGGTGCGCCTGCAGCCACCACACGGTCATTGGCAGGCGGCGGCCAGAGTCCGATGGCATGGAGAAACAAGACGATTGGGAACCACCCTCTGTTGCGGCCTTCCACCAGTTCCGCCGTTGAGGTCTTTGTTGGATCGCGCGTCTTCTGGAACCTCCTCCCCCTTGACCTGTCCGCCTTGGGTGACCCCACCAGGAGCCAAGCTCCAGATGGCACAGCTCTTGGGGTCATTCTCCACCACGAGAAGAATATAAGGGATGGGGTTAAGATTAGGGTTAAGGGGTAAGGTTCAGGTCAGGGTTATCGCTTTCATCTCGTTTACACCCCTCCTCCTCCTCCTCAAACAACGAGTTCTGTAAAACATTTACATTGTTCTCTCTCGGTTTGACGCCGGAACACCTCTGACCTGACTGAGCAGGTTATTGTTGGTGTTTGAGAACGTACAATAAAAAATGTAAAAAAATAAATAAAAATGGCGTCAGGTTGGAGCAGCGCCCCTCAGAAGGCGCGGAGGCACCCCGCCGAGGACGCAGCGGCGACTTGAGTCGAGACCGTCAAACTCCGACCGCCGCTCGAGAGACATGAGGTCCGACGCGGCGGCTCCGGCGACGGACGCGCCGCCGACACCCGCGCGCGGAGCGACCGCGAGCGCCGGCAGCGGACGTCTGAGAGGAGAGATGCGGTGAAGATGTCCACGGATGTCCGGGGGCGGGGGCCCGATCACCTCTGCTCATCACCGCAACGCACGTCTCGCATCCGCGCTCTCCTCGAAAGTGACCTCCCACGGTGACGGAAGATGTCGGCGCTGAAAAAGGTAGATTTGGCGCCGGGAAGGGTAGATTTGGCGCCGGGAAGGGTAGTTTTGGCGCCGGGAAAGGTAGATTTGGCGCTGAAAAAGGTAGATTTGGCGCCGGAAAGGGTAGATTTGGCGCCAGGAAAGGTAGATTTGGCGCCGGGAAAGGTAGATTTTGGTGGATTTGGTGCGCGTTGGTGGATTAGCGTCGCCTGACGCGAACGCTGATTGAATGTGATGAGTTTTGACTGAAGAAACTGGCGCAAGTTCGTGAGGACACGAGTGGCTCATTGAATCATCCCCCCCTCTCCCTGTTGTTTGCTGTAAATTAGACAACAGCCTTGAGTGACGTCCTCTGTGTAGGTGAGTGAGGTGTGTGTGTGTGTGTGTGTGTGTCCGTCACGTAATGGGAGTGGTGATAATAGTAGGTGTGTGAATGGACGGGCTCAGAGAGAGTGGGGCTCTTTTTTTTGGTTTTTTCCCATTGTGAGGAGGCGAGGGCGGCTGCATAGGTGCCATTCCTCCCACAGTTTCAACGCGAGCGAAGGAGGAACCGCGGTTCCCTCTTGTCAAATTTCCGCATTCTCTTAAAGGTGCACGTCTGCTCGGTGTGTTACGCTCCTCCATCCGAGGAGATCTGTGCTGCTGGAGTGACTCAGCTTTATTGTGCCTCTGTCCGTCATCCATCTTTTCATCTGTCACAGGTGTTGCCATGGCTACTCCAGACTCACTGCTGTCTCTTCTTTGATAAGGACTCAGGTAAGATGTGGGAAGAGGTGGGAGGGGGGTGGGTGGGAGGAGGAGGGGGGAGGTGAGGGTGGGGTCAAACTAAGCGAGGGAATGTCAATCAAGATAGCCAAGCTGAGAGGCTCGCCTTGTCGTTATCTACGGGCGATAAGGTTTGGACCGGTGCTCAGGACCTAGTCAGCAAATTGGCAGGGATTAATAATGTTCAGTGCTTTTTAAAACTTTGCATGGACCCTGTCCCATGCAGCAGCAACAACAACAACAAAAAGGCCTCTAGCTTATGTAAAACAGAGAAGGCCTGTCGAGCTCAGAGGTCTGACTTTTCATCCAGTCCCACAGTGGACGTGCCTGCACACTCCTTTGCCTCTTGGCTCTTTGGATCTGAGTTGCATCTTTTATCATTTTGAGTTGATTCAATTAAAGTGTGCACATCTATCATGCCATCATATCCTACTCGAGGTGGTCCGCAGAGAGATGTATTTCTCTCTAGAGGGGAGTCTTGTATTTTGCAGCATGATTAAAAAAATTGCTGTTGTTGAAGCATTGGCGGCACGTTGATGGTTTGGATAGGCACTTATCAGTTAGGTAAAATACTCTTAAAGTTAGTTGTCCCACATTGATGTTACTCCCCCCCCCCTGCTTATTGCCATCTTTCCCCACAATGCAACATTGCAATATTGCGCAATGCATTGCAACATCGTGCCGCTCAGTGCACGAGCCTTTTGGGGGTCGGCTTTGACGTTTACGTTGATTTTATTTGCATTACTTTCCTCCCCCGTTTAATTGTCGCGAATGGGCTGACAGGGGAGTTTTACCCTCGCCACGTATCAGAGATAATCTGTGCTGCCGAGAACTCTGGAGGCTTTGTCAGCTGAAGTGAACATGGATGATGGGAGACGTGTGCTTATTTGATGTCCCTCACCTGGAGAATTTCTAAAGCGCTTCTCTTATCGGGCCCCGGATCGTCAGAACTGGCACTTCGCGGGGCCTTACTCATCAGTTTGCCAAGGTTGAGGCAGAACGTCGGTGGCCGGCGGAGAAGACTGGCTGGCTCTCTGTTCCCGGAACACCTACTAGTGCGGCGTTTCTCAACCGGGGGTCCGCGGACCCCTAGTGGTCCGTGGTGTCATTGCAAGGGGTCCGTGAAAATAAAATATCTTTAAAAAGAAGATCCTATGACATTTATAGAAATAGGATTATTTTACTCAAATGTGACTGAGACCTTTATCTACCTAAACTGTAAAGGGTAACAGGACTTTTTTCGCTAATTACCCCTGTTTCACAAGTGTAATTTATTGTATTTTAATAAGAGATCTCGCTCCCGTTTGCATTGTTAAAAGTTACTGCATAAAAATTCTGTTGTTACATACATCTGAAAGTTACTGAATACATATTCTGTTTTGTTACATATATCTGAAAGTTACTGCATAAGAATTCTGTTTTGTTAACTATATCTAAGTTACAACTGAAAGCTCTTATTTTTGCCCCAAAGAGTGAATAAATGCTATAATGCAATTTAAAATGCAGTTTCTACTGTTTCTATCAAATTGCAACCCCCCTCCCCCAAGATCAGGTGGAGGGGTCCTCAGGGTAGATCAAAAATACGCAGGGGGTCCAGGACCCCAAAAAGGTTGAGAACCACTGTACTAGTGCACCTTCGGGATGTTGACAACATACATGTTGGGGGGGGGCACATGCTTTAAAATGCGGTTTGCATTGCACCTCTGTGCAAACCTCAGGGTGTTGAGTCAAAGTTAAGTCGGATTTATTTGTATAGCCCTAAATCCCGATTCAGTCTCAGTTAAAATGCCGCGCAATTGCGCGAGACCCTCAATTCAGATGAGGGAAAACTCCACAAAAAATGTTATTGGGGGGGGACCTCAGGCAGAGCATCAGAGGAAGGATTGCTCCTGCGGGACAGACAGACGTTCAACAGGTGCCAAGCGGACAGCAGTGCCAGATTTACGATGACCTCTCAATTAGGCACAAAATCACCACTAATCATCCAAATCGTCTTATTCAATGTATGAAATATGTCAGTCTCTGCCAAAATATATGCAGTTACGTGTCCAAAAAAAAAGAAAAAAGAAGAAGCACGTTTTCCGTTTCCCTAAAGCGTTCACTCCACGTTACACCACTAGGTGGAGCCATCTGCTTTGATAATAAATCTGCCACCGGAGCGCAGGAACCTGACGAGAAACGGCGCACGTGCGCGTCATGACGCGCGTGTCGCAGGCCTGTGCAGGGAGAGGTGCCGTCACACAGAGGGGGGGCCGCCCGAGCCCACGAAACCACTACCAGCACACCGTCCGTACCAGAATTTCAGCCGCCGCCCGCCCGTTCGCCGTGGCAGCGGGGACGCACGGACGCGTGATGGCTGTGTTTTTGCGCATGCGTCGGCACCTGCGCACAGGTGGTCCGAAGCTGAGAGTTACCCGATCCGGCGTTACTCCCGAGCGTGTGTGTGTGTGTGTGTGTGTGTGTGTGTGTGTGTGTGTGTGTGTGTGTGTGTGTGTGCGTGCGTGTGCGTGCGCGTGCGCGTGTGCTGCATGATGAAGCCGAAACCTTCATGAGGTTTTACAATTTGAAGCTTTCATTCATTTCCTGAACGTCCAGAAAGAGTTATACGGTGATAGTCAACCTTCAGTATTTCAAACTGCGGGGCCTTTACATCGTCACATGATCTGAGACTCCATCCATCCATCCATCCATCCATCCATCCATCCATCCATCTATCCATCCATCCATCCATCCATCATCCAAACCGCTTATCCTGCTCTCAGGGTCGCGGGGATGCTGGAGCCAACCCCAGCAGCCATTGGCCAGCAGGCGGGGGGACACCCTGGACAGGCCACCAGGCCATCACAGGGCCGACACACACACACACACACACACACACACACACACACACACACACACACACACACACACACACACACACACACACACACACACACACCTAGGGACAATTTAGTACGTCCGGTTCACCGCTGCGCCCGTTCTGAGACTCTTTCTTCAATGTCCCTTGTCAGTCATTGCCACGAGGCAACAGGATGGAGGACACAGGCTGAGTTCATATTACACCAGGCTGTTTCTGCACATGAGACGGGAGCATGGGGGGTTTAAGCTCGTATCTGATTAAAGGGAGTGAATAGTGGTGACTATAGGGGTTTCGGGAATGACCTTGCCTGCTCTTTAAAACCCGTTTTGTTTTTGTTTTTTTTTGTGCTGAAAATTGCAAACTCCTTCAACTGAAATTCAAATCTGTATTGACCACGCTGCGGCACGGTGGCGCAGCGGTTAGCGCGGTCGCCTCACAGCAAGGAGGTCCCCGGGGTGGTCCAACCTTGGGGGTCGTCCTCTGTGTGGAGTTTGCATGTTCTCCCCGTGTCTGCGTGGGTTTCCCTCCGGGTGCTCCGGTTTCCCCACAGTCCAAAGACACGTAGGTCAGGTGAAGTGTGTGTGTGTGTGTGTGTGTGTGTGTGTGTGTGTGTGTGTGTGTGTGTGTGTGTGTGTGTGTGTGTGTGTGTGTCTGTCGGCCGGCCAAGTGATGGACTGGCAGGGTGTCAACCAGCCTGCCGCCCAGTGACCGCTGGGATAGGCTCCAGCATCCCCGAGAGCAGGATGGGCGGTGTGGATGATGGATGGATGAAGTGACCCTGCTGCGTAACAGTGCACACACATCTTCAGTAATAGTCAGGAGTCGGATCAGGTAACGGGGTACATGGTTTCGGGGTACGGGGTTTGCTCCTTGCCTGGGGCGATGAAAGAGACTGGGGAACATTTTGGTCTGTTGACACAAGTGCTGTGTTCACACCAGACGCGAAGCGTTTTATTTTTACGCGCGATGAGCCTCACGTATGAAGTCAACGCCAAGCTGCGAGTAGACGCGAACATGACGCGGATGACGCGACGCGGATGACGCGACGCGGATGACGCGACGCTAATGGCGCGAATGAATTCGTGTGAATTAGACATATTTTTTGGGGGGGGGTTTTTGCGAGTTGACATTTTTTTTTTCAAATTTTTTTTTATTTACAACGAACAGGTATACAATTGTCATACAAAGCAAAAAAAAATTAAAATTAAAAAAATAAAAAAAACAAAAAATTTGTACAGACAAGGGGGGTTCAAAGTCCACTCGTTTTGAGTCCTCCCGGAGTTCAAATGAAACGTGCCTCCTTTAAAATGTCAGAAGTCTTTGCAACTTTTTTGCTTTTCACGTGTTTCAGTGACGGTGCCACGCTGCTGCGGTTCAACAACAGACGGACGGAAGCAGGTCTGCAGTCAGACCGTTTAGATCTGTGGGTGTGGACTTTACCAAGAATACTCGAAAGCTGAATTATATAGGTAATATGGCTGCCCAGCCCATAAAACACAACATATAACGTCACACCAGATGCATTAATCTGTACATTAGTACCCATTTTTTTCCATTTATCAAGTCTTGCATATCAATCCAAAATACTGTAACGTGCATGGATTAGTAGACAGGGCTGGCCGCTGGCTGGCGGATCTGACCCTTTAGTCGAGCGGTTAGCGATGCCTCCTGCGGTGCGGCCGATACGGGTTCGCTTCCCGGCCGCGGCAGCTCCTGTGGTTGAATCGTCCCCCGAATTCGCTACATTGGTGTCAGAAATGGGATGGAGCGACCGTAAGGCCATCGGAAGCGCATGCGCCCTGAGGCGTGAAGGAGCTGAAATGCTTAAGTTCCCGAAGGAGGGGGGTAGTGTAACGTGCATGGATAAGAAGACAGGCTGGCCGCTGGCTCGCGAGTCTGACCCTTTAGTCTAGCGGTTAGCGATGTCTCCTGCGGTGCGGGCGATACGGGTTCGCGTCCCGGCCGCGGCAATTCCTGTGGTTGAGTTGTCCCCCGAATTCGCTACAATACATTTGAATGGGCACAGTGAAAAAACAACTGAAATATGGTTCCTCTATTTGAATTACAAAAAACACAAGTAGCTTCCATATTTAGCTCAAGTCTTTCCAAGACTTCTCTAGCAGGGTAAATCCCATCTAAGCTCTTGAAGGATACTTCTTTCACTTTGTTATTAATACAATAATTGTGTAGAATACAGCAAGCTTTCCCCCACTGTAACTCCCTCATGATAGACGACCAGAAGCATCCTGCTGCAGGAGGTGCAACACGGTCCAAAGCGTTTCTGATGTGTCTCTTACTACATGTTTTATTGTGAATATCAATATCTCCAATAAGGATTTTGCATGGAGCTAATGATGTTCATCTCTGTAAGGTTATAACTCTTTCATTCGAGAGGGGGATAAACTGAAGGCCAACCCTTCACTTCCCAACTTAGGCTCACTAAACTCAGCCAGGGATTGGGAAATGCGAGTGGACTTAGGCCAGAAGCTCATCTTCCCGACAGAGATCGCAACAACCCCCTTGCGACCAGACCTCGTCTTCTGGTCCAATTCTAACCAGCTCGCTTACATCATTGAGCTCACAGTCCCCTGGGAGGATGCAGTCGATGAAGCGTACGAGCGTAAGAAGCTGCGGTACGCCAACCTAGCAGCCGAAGCAGAGGACAGAGGCTGGAAGGTGAAGGTGCGCCCTGTGGAGGTGGGTTGTAGGGGCTTTGTTGCCAGCTCCACAGCAAAACTCCTGAGGGAACTAGGAGTCAGGGGGCAGGCCCACAGGAGAGTGATCAAAGAGCTAGCCAACACTGCTGAGAGGACTAGCCACTAGATCTGGCTCAAAAGGAGAGACGCCGTCTGGGTTGCCAGGGTGAACAGCTAACCACAGGTCACGCACCCAGGACCGATCAACCTGTGGTGGGCCTGCCTCAGCGGAGGGTGTCTTGTGATAAAAGGCCGAAACACCCTGTGATGCTGAGGTACACAACTGATGATGTGTCCTGGTGGTGGCAATGTCACCTTGGCAGACATCTCCAGTTTGATCTCCACTGAATCTGTTGCAGTGCAAACACGAGGGATTTTAACAACCAGTCCTTTTTTTGAATCTTTAAAAGCTGAGGAGAACCCATGGGATTTGCATCAAAAAATAACAGCATATTCTTTGGGTGTGATTGGTATCTTACATTTCTGAAGAAATTCTGGATACGACAGTAACTCACCATTTCTATCTATCAATTGACCAACTAGTAAAATTCCATTGTCATGCCATGAGCGATAAAACAGGGATTTATTTTTGTATGAATATCCTTATTATTCCAGATAAAGTATCTATGGGGACTGAAATTGTGTTTATATACCAATACCCATGGTAAAAGAGCTTGTCTATGGAAGTTAGCTAATTTAATTGGGGTTTTGTCAACAGAAAAAGTACATTTGAACAACAACAACAACAACAAAAATCAGTGCCACCAGTAGAATTAAATACATATGCAGGAAAAGCATACCAGATACTGTTCGGAATTCCTTAAAAAGTATATAAGCCACTTAATCTAGAAAGTATTATTCAATAAATTAAAATCGAGTTGGAAAAAATGGGGGGGGGTTCTCCCTTTTTCTCCCCAATTGTGTTCAGCCAATTACCTCACTCTTCCAAGCCGTCCCGGTCGCCAATATTGTTTTCCTACGATGAATCCGGAAAGTTCCCGCCCTAAGGTGCTAGGATTGGCCAGACCTGCCTGTCAGTCAACTTTCCGGATTCATCCTGGGAAAAAAATATTCGCTTACCGTACACATACAGTTAAGGTGGCACAGTTAGCTTGTTGCAAACGTGGCTAATGTCTAACAGCTAGCAAACATGGGGTTAGGGTTAGGGTTAGGGTTGTTGCGCGTTCGCATCGGCCTTGACTGACAGGCAGATCTGGCCAATCCTAGCACCTGAGGGCGGGAACTTTCCGGATTCATCCTAGGAAAATAAAATATTCGCCCGGTGCGGGGAGGGCTGCAGACTATCACATGCCTCCTCTGATACATGTGGAGTCGCCAGCCGCTTCTTTTTACCTGACAGTGAGGAGTTTCACCAGGGGGACAAAGCACGTGGGAGAATCACGCTATTCCCCTCAGTTCCCCCTCAGGTGCCCCGAACGACCAGAGGAGGCGCCAGTGCAGCGACCAGGACACCTACCCACATCCGGCTTCTCAGACGCAGACACGGCCAGTTGTGTCTGTAGGGACGCCCGACCAAGCCGGAGGTAACACGGGGATTCGAACCTCTGATCCCCGTGTTGGCAGGCAACGGAATAGACCGCCACGCCACCCGGACGCCCCTCGAAAATATTCAATTTGAGTGTGGAATTCGCGTGACGCCTGTGTCGCGACAGCCTATCAGCGTTGAGATTCCCCTGACGTCACCGACGCCCTGGCATTCTGCCGAGTCAGAAAACGGAGGACAAGCCGATCGTCGCGCGGCCAGACTCGAGCGAGTAACGCGAATAAAAACGCACGATCCCGCGGCCAAACTCGCGCGCGTAACACGAGGCGAAAAGCCGCTTGGCGTTTGGCAGGAACTCAGCAGTGTTCCTCGCGCCCCTTAGAAGTCCCCTGCCGGAGCGTTCCGGCAGCTCCGTCCGTGCGGAGGTGTCGCCTCGTGTCCTCGTTTCACTGCGCCTCCTCTTCATCTGCATAGCGTCCTGCTGATGCGTCGGTTCCACCCAGCGAGCCCTCGCTTCTCCTCAAGGGTAGCACCCTCATGTTGCTAGAATACCAATGAGTTCTGCCCAAGAGTTGAGGCCCGAATCAATACCACCACCCCCCTCCCTCCACGGCCTTATTTATTTATCTCCCCGGCATGTTTCTCCCTCTTTACGGTGCAGGAGAGAGACGGAGGCCGGCGAATGGAGGAGATTGCGAGGGCAATCTCGACTTCTAGTCCAGCGGGGTTTTTGCATTTCTTGTCGGGAGTGCCGTCGCGCAGAAACGCCGATGTCAACACGGATTTGATTTTAGGAGACCCTCCCCCCTCCCCCGCAAGCCCACGTGTTCATACAACTGCTCGGGGAGACTGTGGAGGGGTGTGCTCACGCACACGCGAACAGTCTCGGGATCATTTGCGCAAACCGTGTTTCTGTTGTGTGTCTTATTTCCCTATGGATTAAAATGCGTTGTGTTGCCCCGAAAAACAAACTACCCCGAGAAGTGTGTCTGATGTCACGAGAGACAAGACCAGGAAACGACTCCCCCCCACCCCCATTCGACCGGAGCAGTGATGTCATCTCGGGGAAAGTAGGAGGTTGGCCGAATCTTTATTGAGCTTGACATTTTATCACCAAGAGCACCAGACATATGAGCACGCACGCCACACGCTCCTGAGGACGCATGCGGACCCGAAACAGTGGAGGACGACCGAACCAAGCCAGCGTCCAAAAAAAGAGACCCAAACGTGACTCGGTAGAGAAACGGGAGTCGGCACAAAAGAAGAGAGGACGGACGGCGCGACTGCATGCGCAGATGGGGGAATAGAGGTGCATGGAGAGGCGAAGCTGCAGAATCCGGAATCCAGCGGACGGAAACTCCGGGTCCTTGTTTTGCCGTCGTCTCCGGGAGCCCGCGGAACATGCAGGACGCGCCGCTGCCTCACACTGCTGCAGTGAAGGGGTAGATGCGGAGCGCAGCGCTGCTCCAGGTGACACACACACGGCCCAGCCTGGCAGACCGCTCCTCTCCTCCTCCTCCTCCTCCTCCTCTCCCCCTCCTCCTCCTCCTCCTCCTCCTCCACCGGCACCTCTTGTCTCCCTTCCTCCGAGGGCTTGGAAGAAAATCAACGAGAGGAGCAGGGAAAACCGGAGGAGGGGATCCTGCTATCTCCAGCCCTCCTCAGATGTGAAACACCTCCGTCCGTGTGCGTGTGTGCGCGTGTGCGTGCGCGCGCGTGTGTGCGCTCGGCTGTTCGCCGCCTTCCCGTCGCCGTGTGAAGACGCTCCACGTATGTGCTCCGATGTCTCCGCAACATAGACTTGCTGCAGGGTAAGAAGCTCGGGAATCGTGCGTTGCGTGGCTGTTTCTTTCCCCCTTTTCTCCCTCCTCTTTCTGCTAAGGTAGAGACAAGGAATTTCTTTCGTAATGTCACGGTCTTGTGCGCGCGTGTGTGCGTGCGTGTGCATGCGTGTGAATATAACAGGTAGATGGGAAGTTGCCGGAGCCAGATTAGGTAATTGGTATTCTGTGGGTGGAAACCACAACAAGCTCGCGGGGCTGGCTCGAGAGAGAGAGGACGATGACACGTCTCTCGGATGCTCAAAGCACACCTGTCTTGAGGTCTGGGGGAGAGACGCCTCTCCTCTCCCTCAGTCACGTCGGTCAGGGCAGAGGTGTGTGTGTGTGTGTGTGTGTGTGTGTGTGTGTGAGAGAGAGAGAGAGAGAGGGGGGGGGGGAGAGAGAGAGAGAGAGAGAGAGAGAGAGAGAGTGTGTGTGTGTGTGTGAGAGAGAGAGAGTGTGTATGTGAGAGAGTGTGTGTGTGAGAGAGAGAGAGAGTGTGAGAGAGAGAGAGTGTGTGTGTGTGTGTGTGTGAGAGAGAGAGTGTGTATGTGAGAGAGAGTGTGTGTGTGAGAGAGAGAGAGAGAGAGAGGGAGAGAGAGAGGGAGAGAGAGAGTGTGTATGAGAGAGGGAGAAAGAGAGAGAGAGAGAGAGTGTAAAGAAAGAGAGAGAGAGAGTGTGTATGTGAGAGTGTGTGTGTGTGTGAGAGAGAGAGTGTGTATGTGAGAGAGTGTGTGTGTGTGAGAGAGCGAGAAAGAGAGAGAGAGAGTGTGTGTAAAGAAAGAGAGAGAGTGTGTATGTGAGAGAGTGTGTGTGTGAGAGAGCGAGAGAGAGAGTGTGTGTGAGAGAGAGAGACAGAGAGAGAGAGTGTGTGTGTGAGAGGGAGAGAGAGTGTGTGTGTGGGAGAGAGTGTGTGTGTGGGAGAGAGAGAGTGAGTGTGTGTGTGTGTGTGTGTGAGAGAGAGAGAGAGAGAGAGAGAGAGAGAGAGAGAGAGAGAGAGAGAGAGAGAGAGAGAGAGAGAGAGAGAGAGAGAGAGAGAGAGAGAGAGGATGAAGCAGGATGGGAGGGACAGCTCCTCAACCGTCTTCTGGAGGAGCAGTAGGGGGGTTTTCATCTCGTGGATTCCGGGCAGCATCTATATATAGAGCTTTGTATTTGTGTGTCTGTGCACACAGAATCTCCAGCTTTCACATGATGCCCGCGCTTACTGGCTCCATCACACCCTTCATGTGGGCCTGCACAGACCAGGCCAGCAGGACACAAGAGCACCATCCCGCTCAGCAGGTTACACTGGGGAATCTGCTATTATTATTATTATGACTATTTATTATTATTGTTGTTATTATTATTATTAATAGTAGTAGTAGAATGGTAAGACAAATATTCGTTAAACAACCGACCTCATCCAGTAGGTGCCAGAGCCGTGACCTCATGTATTTTCCTCTTCAAAGGGGTCAAATCTGAAACCTTTACCCCTGAATTGTCTGAAGCCTTGCCGATAGGAGTCTTGTTAGTCGTAGCCAGTAAGGTGCAGAGAGGGAGAAAAGCAGCAGAGCTGGTGGGTGGAGAGAGCGGAGGTGGCGTTCATACAGGAATAGTGGAACTCGGCTTACCCACCGACAGCTGAGCGGCGTGTCTCCAGTGGACCGTCTCAGCGTCTCAGTGTCTCCGTGTCTCCGTGTCTCCTCACATGCCTGGTCTGGTGTCTTCCATCCTTCCATCCCAGCTCTCCGGGTGACCTAATGAACATTTATCCCTTTCAGCACACACATACGCACACGCACACTCACACGCACACACACGCATGCACACACACACACTCACACACACGCATGCACACACACGCATGCACACACACATACATGCACACACACACGCATGCACACACACACACACACACACACGCACACTCACACACACGCATGCACACACACATACATGCACACACACACACACACACACACACACACAGATCTGTTCCATAATTAGACAGTGACAAATCCAGCATTCTGTTGTTTGACAGGGCGATGGTCGAAGCTTGTGTGTGTGTGTGTGTGAAAGAGCGAGAGAGACGGAGACAGAGTGAGAGACAGAGGAACGGAAAGCGCGTGTGGGTGTGTGTTTGCACACGTGTGTGTTCATTTAACCTGTATCTCATAAAATGCATGTGTTTGCCTTAAGAGCATGTGACAGAAAGGTCGTCTGAGATGCTTGTACCTTCTGAGACAGAGACGAGATAGAGACGAGATAAAGATGAGGTAGAGACGAGATAGAGATGATGATTGAATTATTGAAAAATTGTGAACATTTTTGTTCATCTATAGCAAGTGTGTTAGCGTGTGTAAACGCACACGTGGTTTTTGTTCGATACTAGGTTCTCTGTGTGTGTGTGTGTGTGTGTGCGTGTGTGTGCGTGTGTGTGCGGAGACTGGGCTCCTTGCTGAGGTTCCTTGCGCTGGGCTCTGTATTGTGATGTGCAGCGGGGGATGTGGCGGATGGATATCTATTTACAGGGAGCGCCGCTAATCCTTCAGTCTTAATCCGTCGTTCAAAACACACCGACACAAACACACCTGCGCACACTCCAGCATCCGCGCCCCTGTAACCAACACCTCCAGACACGTGGTACGCACGCACCATGCACCGGTGCACATGCGCGTGCACGCCGCACGCGGGCAGCTGTGTGGGGCATCTTAAACAAGGTGCGGGTTGAGACGGCCATGGGAGGTTTAGGGTCTGGATATACTCCAGAGCGGACGCGGATGCTTAGTGCTTCTGTTACCGGAGTCCGCTTGGGGTACGCGTTTCGCACATGCGCAGTAGATCGGCCTTACGTATTTCCGGGTTAAAATGGCGACGTACGTGCAGGAAGAAGCGGAGCTGCTCTATTTGTCGTATTTGAAGTCTTGGACATTGCCTTCCGTGGACTTGTGCACATCCGGGTATCTCTGTAGGGTTTTAATGGCGAATTATACAGTTGAGGTGTCGGACTTCGTCACAAAGCCTCGTTTCGAAGTCGGCGTCCATTGTTGTTTACCCGCGCATGCGCAGCTGCGCCCTTGTCCACGCGGAAAATTGGAGGTACGCGGAGGTCCAGTACGGGTTAATCCTGCAGTTTTTTAAACCCCCCCCTCTCTTTTTTCTCCCCAACTGTACTTAGCCAATTACCCCACTTTTCCGAGCCGTCCCGGTCGCTGCTCCGCCCCCTCTGCCGATCCGGGCAGGGCTGCAGACTACCACACGCCTCCTCCCATACACGTGGAGTCGCCAGCCGCTTCTTCTCACCTGACAGTGAGGAGTTTCACCAGGGGGGACGTAGCGCGTGGGAGGATCACGCTACTCCCCTCTGTTCCCCCTCCCCCACGAACAGGCGCCCCGACCGTCCAGAGGAGGCGCTATAGTGCAGCGACCAGGACACATACCCGCATCCGGCTTCCCACCCGCAGACGCCGGGCAGTTGTGTCTGTAGGGACGCCCGAACCAAGCCGGAGGTGACACGGGGATTCGAACCTGCGATCCCCGTGGGAAAGAAAACGATATCCAAAATATGCAAGACCCCCACGGCAACAGATGCCGCACTGGGGTCATCTGATGTCTCCATTGACAGCTCTGCTCTAGTGTCCTCCACAACCCACTTAACGGAGAGCTCCTCCGCAGAGCTCCTCCTCATCCACACCTCAAGCGGCTCAGTTCCACCCTCCAACCAAATCACGCTGCAGCAGCAGCAGCCGTCCTCGCTTTAAGATTATCTATTCCGTGAAACACAATTTTAGAAAAGAAATGTCTCACACAATTTTGAACATTTACTTATTCTGAAAAATAACAAAATGAACAGAATAGACATACAAACTGTAGGGGTGTATAGAAGCTTAATGACATTTTTCATATTTCTGTTGCAATTATTAGGTTCATTATATATTCATGTAGTGTTCTAATTGTTTTGGAAATTCTCAGTTTGTTTAAAAGGTATTTGGGTGATAATTACATTCGGACTTAAAAGTTGAGTACATTTTTTCTTCTTCTGCCTATTTACATGTATAAATATATGTTCAGGAGTACACCTCCTTGGGATTAATGTACAATTCAGTTCATCACCAGCAAAGTAAAGTGCTGCATCTTTTCCGCTTGGCTCATTTTTTTTTACGCCAGAAACGGCGAACAAATCATGTTCCAATCCAAAATGACATGGCAGGAATCATCCTTTCCACCTTTACAGATCATACAGCCTTCATCAACACCATTCCTATCTTGTGCGACCACCCTGACGTTTTGTTTCTTCTGCTTTACATGGATATTCACTCTGTAATCAATGTATGGCAGCAAGCCGTGTTATCAGTCGGACAGTCACTCATTCATCAATCATCCATCAATCATCTGTCACTCATTCATCAATCATTCATCGCTCATTCATCAATCATCTGTCACTCAATCATAAATCATCTGTCAATAATCCATCAATCATCCATCAATCATCCATCAATAATCTGTCATTTATTCATCAATCAATAATTCATCACTCATTCATCCATCAATCATCTGTCACTCATCCATCAATCATCCGTCAATCATCCATCAATCATTCATCAATCGTCCATCACCCATTCATCAATCATCTGTCACTCGTTCATCAATCATCCATCACCCATTCTCACCATCAATCATCTGTCAATCATCCATCAATCATCTGTCACTTATCCATCAATCATCTGTCACTCATCCATCAATCATCCATCAATCATCCATCAATAATCTCACTTATTCATCAATCATCCATCACCCATTCATCAATCATCTGTCACTCACTCATTCATCAATCATTCATCCATCA
Organism: Lampris incognitus; assembly: GCF_029633865.1. Taxonomy (NCBI): domain Eukaryota; kingdom Metazoa; phylum Chordata; class Actinopteri; order Lampriformes; family Lampridae; genus Lampris; species Lampris incognitus. Next base: position 13,694,689 of record NC_079225.1, on the reverse strand, counting down.
TCCATCCATCATCTGTCAATCATCTGTCAATCATTCATCAATCATCCATCAATAATCTCACTTATTCATCAATCATCCATCACCCATTCATCAATCATCTGTCACTCACTCATTCATCAATCATCCATTAATCATTCATCAATCATCCATCAATCGTTTGTACGTACAAGTCTGTCCTCACACACCCATGGGATTTTGTAGCCCTGAGCTTTGTCTCGCAGACCAGTATAGACCCTGGTAACCCCTGAACCAGACAGCAGCTGGCTAACACTGACGTCTTTGCAAGCCTGGGTGCTGGCTCGTTAGGAGAGGTAGACGATAGATGTTAGGGGGACGGAATTACAAATACCCATCAGGCTTTAGCTCAGCCTGTCAGACAAGCTGCGGAGCCGAAAGATTCCACGGGTGTGTAAGAACAAATTTGCTCTGGGAATGATTGATGAAGGAGGCCCAGTGAAACGAGCCTTAACCGAGGGGGTGTGGGTTCGCTTGCCGTGTTCACACACACACACACACACACACACACACACACACACACACACACACACACACACACACACACACACACACACACACACACACAAAACACTGCTGAGTCAAGGTGTGAGTCCACTTCAGAGCCTAAAACCAACCAGGAGTGAAATGGACCTCAGACCCGTTACCATTAGCATCAGGGTCCTGTATTCGCCAAGAACGTACGAAGAATTGGGTTTGGCACATTGCTCTCGCAGCACTTAAAACCACACAGCAGGAGACACTGGATAGAAAGACTGTGGGGGGAGGGGGAGGGGGAGGGGGGGATGAACGAATGGCTAAATGGATCTGGCTAGAATAGATTGGTATTGTCCTCTGAGGCCATATTTTATGTATATTGACCCAAACCAAACTTTTATCAATATGGCAATATTATTTCTAACTTTGGAAAAGTCATGATTTTTTTCTTCCCCTCCGGGGGCGGCACGGTGGCGCAGTGGTTAGCGTGGTCGCCTCACAGCAAGAAGGTCCGGGGTTCGAGCCCCGGGGTTAGTCCAACCTTGGGGGTCATTCCAGATCGTCCTCTGTGTGGAGTTTGCATGTTCTCCCCCGTGTCTGCGTGGGTTTCCTCCGGGTGCTCCGGTTTCTTCCCACAGTCCAAAGACATGTAGGTCAGGTGAATCGGCATTACTAAAGGGTGTGGTGTGGTGTGGTGTGGTGTGGTGTGGTGTGGGGGGGAGTTCGGGCCCTGTGATGGCCTGGCGGCCTGTCCAGGGTGTCTCCCCGCCTGCCGCCCAATGACTGCTGGGATAGGCTCCAGCATCCCCGTGACCCCCAAATGGGATAAGTGGCTTGGATAATGGATGACCCCCCCCCCCCAAAGTAGTAGTGCTATGCAGTCCAGTGTACTTAGGTTGTGTATGTAGCCGTGTAACCATTAACCACCCACAGCTCCAATTCTGTTGGTTGCAGGTGCTGCTCAAGGGCAGGCCACCATCATTTGGTCAAATTGACCAATCGAAAATGTAGTTTAAAAAGGGGCGTCCTGAAACACCAGACGGGGGGGGGGGTAAGCATCGTTAAATATCTGTCGTCACCATCCGTCTAGTATGTCAGAGTCGTGACAACAGGCAGAATCTCGCCCTTGATTTCAACCTGTTGCGGTTTAAAGCGAACAGGAGTTGGGGGTGAAATATGTCCCCCAAGTGTTTCACTGTTCCTCTGAGGGAAACCGTCCAGCAGGGCCAAGACGTGACGCGTCTCGCCATGGCTCAAAACACAACCGGCAGCACGGGGGAGGACAGAAACTGTGCCACGGTACAGAACATGCGAGAGGAACAGCACATCCCGACACCAGAATAGTAGGTGATAGTATTTTAGATGGATCATCAGCGGAAATAGTCACAATGACCCGCCCCAGGAACCGACTGGGAGATGCTGCTGTGACTCACCTCCTGCTCGGTAGTAAGCACACACAGTATTTAGGGGACGTGGGGTTGGACCTAACATGAGTTGTACTTAAATTTTGAGGCCCGGTTGTAATTCTGTCACATCCTTCTGTGGCTCCTTGTCTTCTCCCCTCTCGTCTAGTGTCTTGCTATGATAAATTCAGCGGCTCCGCATCACATCTGACGGGTGTTTTATCTGTCGAATGTTTTGGGCCGTTGAATTTAATGCGCCGAAAGGGAGCCCGAGCATTGTCGTAGCTCAGCATAACGTCGAAACCAGCAACAGTTTATCATTTCTGTAGTGCTCCTTTAGCCCTCTCATGATTCAGCATTAGAACCACTTGGATTTTAAAAATATGACTTTTGGCATATTTCTTTACATTTCTCTGGGCATGAGCTGGTCTGTGCGTGCCTGCTGAACATGTTGGGAGTCCTCTGTACCAGGGCTGCACAATATACCGAAAATTTACCTCCATCGCGATGGCAACATATCACCAAAAACTGCTTGAACCGCTATAAATGCCGTTTGTGTTGATTTTGGTGCCCCCTTCTGGACGAAAGTGGTAGCGTCACTCTGCCGATTCCGCCTCAGTAACAACAAAATAGAGTGTAGACCATGAAATTCTAACACTAGTTACGCACTCTGCAAAACTAGTCAGTTTTAAATGGAGGCTGTTACGTAACCATTTATAATATAACCCCCTAGTAGCCGCTATGTTTAAACAGGCCCTACATGTTGTGTTAAAGTGATGAAGAAGTCGTATTGCCATGCAACCAAGTTGGTGCTATTTGTTCATCGTCAGTATAGCGGCTGTAGCCAGGTGCATCCCCCCCCCCCCAATAAAACCAATGCATTATTGAAATGCATTATTTCCATTGCTGGAATGGAAATAATGCATTTCCTTTTTTTATTCAGTGTGCATAGGCTGTTCATTGTCTGGGGTCTGCGTTAGCAGCAAACCTAAAGCAGAAAGACATTAAAACTGTATACTCCAATATTTGTTTATTTATCACGAGTCATATGGTCATCGCATGTTTTCCTAATATCGTGCAGCCCTGTTCTGTACATGTAATAGTTTGGTCGGATCCCACCAGATAGCTGCAGTCTTTGCACACACACAAAAACAACAACAAGTCTGGGACCAGTCTGAATTGCATTATATCTTTAAAACGCATGCACCTATTAACATGTTAAGCCTCAGACTGGCAACTTGGGGAAGAGTCCTTTAAGCTTGTAAGAGCTCCGCGTTAGTATATCGGAGACGCTCCCATCTTTAATCTTCAAAGCCTTTTTTCTTTCGTTACATTCTTATCTTCAGACTATCCTTCGCTGCTGCATTGACCAGGACGCCCCACGGGGGTCATTAAAGTTTCATCTTCTCTCTTTTATCTTAATATTGCCCGGACACCTGATGTCCATCCCTTTGGGGAAACGGAGCCGGGTGGAAATAAGCAGAGTCCTGCTTGGCGGTGTTAATCCCTCGGTGCGGTGCTTTGTGCGGTGTAGAGAGCGAGGCTGTGTGGGTGCACGAGTGAGCCGAAGAGTGGGACACGAGTTGGACTATAGAGGGCCTTCAAAGGCAGCCTTTTATATCAGCCCACCGGGTCGTTGCCCTATAGAGTGCCAGTGACTCCCCTGATTTGTGTGAGGATGATTGCTCGCCGCAGTTTACTCGGCTGATTACCTCACAAAGAGACGGTCCTGACGCACACGTGCACAAAGTCTTTGCCACTTTGGTAGCTAGAAGTGAGACCATTTAGCTGCTGCAGAGAACCGGAAAGCTGGGGCGCCCCCGGTGGCTCACCTGGTAGAGTGCATACCACATAAGGCTGAGTCCTTACTGCAGCGGCCTGGGTTTCGGATCCGGCCCAGGCCCTTCGCTGCGTGTCATCCCCTCTCTGTCTTGGCTATCGCTAGCTAATAAAGGCGGGAAATGCAAAAGGAAAACCAGCAAGCTGGGGCGCCCCCGGTGGCTCACCTGGTAGAGTGCATACCACATAAGGCTGAGTCCTTACTGCAGCGGCCTGGGTTTCGGATCCGGCCCAGGCCCTTTGCTGCGTGTCATCCCCTCTCTGTCTTGGCTATCGCTAGCTAATAAAGGCGGGAAATGCAAAAGGAAAACCAGCAAGCTGAGGCGCCCCCGGTGGCTCACCTGGGACAGTGCATACCACATAAGGCTCAGTCCTTTCTGCAGCGGCCTGGGTTTCGGATCCGGCCCAGGCCCTTCGCTGCGTGTCATCCCCTCTCTGTCTTGGGTATCGCTAGCTAATAAAGGCGGGAAATGCAAAAGGAAAACCAGCAAGCTGGGGCGCCCCGGTGGCTCACCTGGTAGAGTGCATACCACGTAAGGCTGAGTCCTTTCTGCAGCGGCCTGGGTTTCGGATCCGGCCCAGTCCCTTTGCTGCGTGTCATCCCCTCTCCGTCTTGGCTATCGCTAGCTAACAAAGGCGGGAAATGCAAAAGGAAAACCAGAAAGCTGGGGCGCCCCCGGTGGCTCAGCTGGTAGAGTGCATACCACGTAAGGCTGAGTCCTCTCTGCAGCGGCCTGGGTTTCGGATTCGGCCCAGGCCCTTCGCTGCGTGTCATCCCCTCTCTGTCTTGGCTATCGCTAGCTAACAAAGGCGGGAAATGCAAAAGGAAAACCAGAAAGCTGGGGCGCCCCCGGTGGCTCACCTGGTAGAGTGCATACCACATAAGGCTGAGTCCTTTCTGCAGCGGCCTGGGTTTCGGATCCGGTCCAGGCCCTTTGCTGCGTGTCATCCCCTCTCTGTCTTGGCTATCGCTAGCTAATAAAGGCGGGAAATGCAAAAGGAAAACCAGCAAGCTGGGGCGCCCCCGGTGGCTCAGCTGGTAGAGTGCATACCACATAAGGCTGAGTCCTCTCTGCAGCGGCCTGGGTTTCGGATCCGGCCCAGGCCCTTTGCTGCGTGTCATCCCCTCTCTGTCTTGGCTATCGCTAGCTAATAAAGGCGGGAAATGCAAAAGGAAAACCAGCAAGCTGGGGCGCCCCCGGTGGCTCAGCTGGTAGAGTGCATACCACATAAGGCTGAGTCCTTACTGCAGCGGCCTGGGTTTTGGATCCGGCCCAGTCCCTTTGCTGCGTGTCATCCCCTCTCCGTCTTGGCTATCGCTAGCTAACAAAGGCGGGAAATGCAAAAGGAAAACCAGCAAGCTGAACTGGTACGACCGCCTCTACGGGCAGAAGCGGTGGGAGTGAGTGTCCTCGTCTCTGCACCAGTCATTTCATGAAAACTGCAAGTTGCCAAACGCTGGTGCTAGGCTGGTTAGGCCCTAACCCTAACCCTAACCCTAACCCTAACCCTAACCCGTAAAGAGAAGCGAAACCCTGTGGCACGGACTGATCAGCGTGCGGAAAGCATCTCTTTCCAGTCCGGCAAGCCCGCCGGGAGTAGCTACTAGATGCTGCAGTTTTTGACTTGTCCGAAACTTGAAATCCCTCATTCAGGTGCGCGTGCGTGCGTGCGTGTGTGTGCCCTTACTACACAAAGCTGCCGCGGCTAGCTTCATGGGAATGGGCTGCCTGGCTGTGTGATGCGGTTCGGCTTCTTTAACGAGGACTAGATTCATCCTCGGTCTCTGACAGCACGCAGAGCGGGGGGATACGCTGCTCTCCAGCCTGTTTCCATGGAGATACTCAAGAGCTGTAGTGCTTTTTTTTTGTTTTTCTCTCTCTCTCTCTCCCCCTCTCCCCCCCCCCCGCCTTCTGCTGTATATTCCAGCGACGCTTCATACGGTGGATTTAGGCCAGAGAAAGAACCGTCGGCTGCGAGCGCATGTGTGCATCCTTCGCAGAGGGGCCGAGGTTGAGCTTAATTGTCGCAGCTGTAACTGTTATGACGTCAGACGTCGAGATTTCCATCGTCACACTGGTGCGAATGTGCAAATGGGTGTCGGAGCGTGTGTGCGGTGGCACCGTTTGGCGCTGGAGGGTTCGCGAACGAGCCCTTGTGTGCGAGCGTCCACGTCACGTGAAAGGTAGCGTGTGCTCGGGCTCGTGTGCGAGGCAGCGACGGGGAAAAAAAACAACAACAACAAAAAGCCCCTCCCCTCGCGTCCTTCGCGGGGCGTCAGGGGAGAACGACACACCTCGTTTGCTACGGGGCCTCGCTTTTTAGCAGAGGGGATTATTTGGGTGTGTGGTGAAAGAGACCCCCTCTCTCCCTGGCTAGCACGATGCAGTGCAGACTGTAATGGAGGGCCCCTACGGTCGGCGAGGATGCCCAGGAAAACCCTGCAGTGTCGGACCTCAACACCCCCCCCCCCCCGAAGCTGTCGCTGCTGTCGATACCGACGGTGCATCCTGTTTTTCTTAAACCAGGATTTTTTACCTTTTTTATTTATTTTTTGTGTGTGTGTAAAGGATATGTCCTTTCTGGCCAAGGCCTCTGGTCGAGCGGCTGATCGGGCTCGTCGTATGCTTCTTTTTTTGCTTTACACATACTTGAAATTAATCACCGTTCTCCCCTTTGCAATTCATATTATTTATAAAAAAAGCAGATTAGAATCAACTTTATCGACCAATGTAGTATTAATCGGTTCCCCGTCAAGCATGAAATTGATTTGTTTGTGCGTGTGCATGTGTGTGTGTGTGTGTGTTTGTGTGTGTTTTCCTTGGCAGCATCTAGAGTGAACAGCTCCTTTGCAGATAATGGGATTGGCTGTGTGCAGGGTTAGCCCAGAAGAAGCAGGGCGGTAACTGTCATCCCACCCTCTCAATCTGGGGAGCGCTTATAGGATTGGGATGGGCTCGTGCTGGGTCGAAGCTGTGCACATATGTCTGCATGTGTGTGTCTGTGTGGTATATGTATGTGTGTTGTGAGTGTGTGTAGGCTCATGGTGACTTTTCAACATGGAACTGCTCCTTTGCCAGTGCCATTGGTACCTGCCGTGTACTAATGGCCAGAGTTTTCAGACTCCCGCAGACTGGCGGTGCCCTGCCAGGTGCTACCCGTCCAACTGGGGGGGGGGGGATTAACGATGCTAGCGTTAATGTGCTAGCCTAGCATCCAGACAGGCAGACAAGGAGGGACCACCAGGGATGGGGGATATCACACTGGCGGAGCGTGGCAAGGCAGCACGGCCGAGCTAGATCAGCTGGACGCCTGCTTTCTCTCTCGCTCTCTAGCCGTGTCTCGGCGTAATTGTCGAGCACTCGCACAGTTGTGGGCCAACACACACACACACACACACACACACACAAAAGCAGAAATAATGAACAATTATATTCACTGTTCGGCAATGAATTGAATTGAAGGAATGAATGAATTGGGCGGCACCGTGGCCCAGTGGTTAGCTCTGTCGCCTCGCAGCGAGAAGGTCCTGGGTTCGACCCCCGGAGGTTGTCCAGCCTGGTCGTCCTCTGTGTGGAGTTTGCGTGTTCTCCCCGTGTCTGCGGTGGGCTTTCTCCGGGTGCTCCGGTTTCCCCCGCCATCAAAAAGAAACATGCATGTTAGGGTTTATACCCCTGTCTGTGCCCCTGAGCAAGGCGATGGGAAGAGGAACCGGAGTTGGTCCCCGGGCGCTGCACGGCGGCTGCCCACTGCTCCTAGCTACACAGCTAGCATGGGTTAAATGCAGAGCTGAATTTCCCCAGGGGGATTAATAAAGTATACCAAAAAAATCAGGCTGTTATTCCCATAAAAGTCATTAAGCAGGTTGTCACTGTTGCATAAACGTTCTGAGAGGCTGGAAGGCTGTGTATTTATTTTATGGTGTCATATCATGTCATTATTTACTCCTGTTATGCCTTTTAATAAAATGTGTAGGTCAAAAAAATGCTAATTGCGGTAGCTGTGGCACAGTCTGGCCTGCCTTTGAGGAGAGTCTTCTTAGGGGTGTCTCAGCCAGTAGAGTGAGACGCATGAAACGGCAGTCACTGTGGGTACATCAACAGAGCTTTCTTCTGCTTTTGTGACAAGAGAGAGGATGCAAATCTTACTTGGTCACAAAAAAATAAAATAGAAGAGACTAAATCATTAATTGACCCTTTAGCTGACTGGTTAGCGCAGTTGCTCATGGTGCAGGCGACCCGGGTCCACTTCGCTGCTGTGGCGGCGGTCCCCGGTTGCCCCCTGAAGTCGCTACATTTAGGCGGCACGGTGGCGCAGTGGTTAGCATGGTCGCCTCACAGCAAGAAGGTCCCGGGTTCGAGCCCTGGGGTGCTCCAACCTTGGGGGTCGTCCTCTGTGTGGAGTTTGCATGTTCTCCCCGTGTCTGTGTGGGTTTCCTCCGGGGGCTCCGGTTTCCTCCCACAGTCCAAAGACATGTAGGTCAGGTGAATCAGCCAAACTAAATTGTCCCTAGGTGTGAATGTGTGTGCGTCGGCCCTGTGATGGCCTGGTGGCCCTGTCCAGGGTGTCTTCCCACCTTCTGCTCAGTGACTGCTGGGATAGGCTCCAGCATCCCCGCGACCCCAAGAGCAGGATGAGCGGTTTGGATAATGGATGGATGGCTGGATCATTAAATCTATTTTACGATCAGGGTCCATCCAGCTAAGTCCACTTGGTTTAGACTTTGTTTGCAGGTTGTGGACATCAAGATTGGAGTCCTATTAAAGTGTGAATACAAAGTCCAGACTAAAAGTGTTGCATGTTGCATGTATTAGGAGGACTGCACCTACAAGCCCCTCTAAGGGACAAGTCCTCAGTGAGGCTTCAGTCTTGAAACTCTTTGGTCTCACTACTCAGGAGGACATTGTTTTGCACAAAGAGACATTTTGAAATTAGCTTCTCAGTGAGTTCTCATCTCAGCCATTACTCAACTGCCCTAAGTAATTTTCACAGCAAAGCCACAACGCACTTCAGATATAAGTCCTGAGCAGAGAGGGTCCCAATTCATTCTGTGGCACAAAATGGCCTTTTGTGAGTCCCAAATGGCTGGTAATACATGAATCAAAGCCAACTTTTTTTAGCTTCAGTTTTCAGCAGTGGTGCATTTAGTTTTATTCTAACGCAAATAATAATGCCCTTTAATCATTGTAAAGATACAGTCCAGTTGTACATACTCAACGTGCTTCCTTAGGCCTGGTCCACACCGCTTCTCTACCTGTGCATGACCGCTACCTCGCTGAACTGCTGCAGCTTGCATGCATGCATGCATGTGGTGTCCACACAGACTGCAGTGCTGCTGCGGTGCTGCTACTGCCAGCCCTATCTTTCTTTCTTTTTTTGGGGGGGGGGATCCCCCCCTTTCTGCCCAATTGTATCCATCCAATTACCCCACTCTTCCAAGCCGTCCTGATCACTGCTCCACCCCCTCTGCTGGTCTACCACATGCCTCCTCCGATACACGTGGAGTCGCCAGCCGCTTCTTTTCACCTGACAGTGAGGAGTTTCACCAGGGGGACGTAGCGTGTGGGAGAATCACGCTATTCCCCCCCAGTTCCCCCTCCCCCTTGAACAGGTGCCCTGACTGATTGGAGGAGGCGCTAGCGCAGCGACCAGGATACATACCCACGTCCGGCTTCCCACCCGCAGACACGGCCAGTTGTTTCTGGAGGGACGCCCGACCAAGCCGGAGGTAACACGGGGATTCGAACCGGGATCCCCGTGTTGGCAGGCAACGGAATAGAGCGCTACGCTACCCAGACGCCCCCAGTCCTATCTGTGTATATTGAGTTTGCTTTTGATAATGGCCATCAATAATCAAAATTTTCATTACAAATTTCATTTATATTTAGGTTAGACATATGTGGCCTCTGCTTTCTCCTATCATGCAGTTACTACAATGGTTAAACGAATTGACATTTGTGTCATGTCTGTGATATTCTACAGATATAGACATTTAACTATAGTGAAAGGTGTCAGTTATGTAGTGTCACGTTGCTGGTATGATGTCAATCTTACTACCAACAGATCATGTTTGTGCATGCTCAGCAACCCGAGTAAGAAACTCACAGAAAGGTGGATCAGCTCATCTGGACACAGCGTTTAGTGGGGGGGAAAGGTTTAGGTGACCTCTTCAGTCTCAACTGACTGCAGGGACCCCCACCCTCATAAACAACACAGTGGCACGACGACCGAAACCAACGACCAGCTTCATATGCAAATATGGGCGTGGCCATTAACTAGAGTTACAGTGGCCATGTGCACTACTCGCAGAGGACGGGGGGGGGGTAGGGGGGGGATAGCCGCAATCACAGCTCTGTAAGACGCTGCCAGATGTGCTCCCACGTGTGAACCAGCGGTGACTCTCTGCGTGTGGCGGGAGTGTCGGAACAGTTGAGACGCGTATTTTCCAAACCCCGAAACGCGCCGCGCCAGAAGTAGCGCCGTCTCCGGCGTGGTGACTGGAGGAGGAGTTGGCTATCTGCCAACTTGTGCAGGGCGTATAGGGGCGGGGGGGCGGCAGGGCAGTAAAATGACAGTGCATCCAAAAGCATGAAATGTACGTAGAGAATAGCGATATCGTGATCAAAACGCCTCGAGGCTTTATCGGGTTTTCTGTCGACTACTGCGCTCCCGGCACTGGTGACGTCATCGGCGAACGAAAGACTCTTAAAGAGACGGCGCACATTAACTAACACTGACCGCACAAGACGTTGACTAGCTCAGTGGTTCTCAACCTTTTTGGGGTCCTGGACCCCCTGCGTATTTTTGATCTACCCTGAGGACCCCCTCCACCTGATCTTGGGGGAGGGGGGTTGCAATTTGATAGAAATAGTAGAAACTGCATTTTAAATTGCATTATAGCATTTATTCACTCTTTGGGGCAAAAATAAGAGCTTTCAGTTGTAACTTAGATGTAGTTAACAAAACAGAATTCTTATGCAGTAACTTTCAGATATATGTAACAACACAGAATATGTATTCAGTAACTTTCAGATATATGTAACAAAACAGAATATGTATTCAGTAACTTTCAGATATATGTAACAACAGAATATGTATTCAGTAACTTTCAGATATATGCAACAACAGAATATGTATTCAGTAACTTTCAGATATATGTAACAACAGAATTTTTATGCAGTAACTTTTAACAATGCAAACGGGAGCTAGATCTCTTATTAAAATACAATAGATTACACTTGTGAAACGGATGTAATTAGAGAAAAAAGTCCTGCTACCCTTTATAGTTTAGGTAGATAAAGGTCTCAGTCACATTCGAGTAAAATAATCCTATTTCTATAAATGTCATAGGATCTTTTTTTTAAAGATATTTTATTTTCACGGACCCCTTGCAATGACACCACGGACCACTAGGGGTCCGCGGACCCCCGGTTGAGAAACACTGGGCTAGCTAACGGGACGGCACAACACAGGGGAGCTGAGGTTGTAGTCATACTTGCAGCGGTGCCAGTCTCCCGGCCAGGACATGTCGAGGATTTATGGCTCCATGATTGCCTAATCTGACACGGTGACAATAACGAAAGACAAAAATATCATGCAGTCATTAGGGGAGGGAAGAAGGAAGCAGAGCGGGGGGGGGGGGGGGGCTGAAATTTTTTGGGGGGGGGTGTTGTGTGAAAATTGCTCACCTCTTCTGTGTCACCTCCAGCAGCTTTATTGATGGCATGTCTTTGGATCGTGGGGGAAAATAGATTATCTGGAGGAAAGCCATACGAGGTTGGAGGGCCCATCATGAAAACTCCACAAAGAATGGCTGGCAGACACAGGACCCTCTCGCAGACCTGACTACTAAGCCATCACGAACAACCACAGACAACAGCGGAAAGCCCACAAAAAAAAATACTTGTAAGAGGGTTTGAACATTGAGGTGATGGACAGCATTTCCTAAGCTATGGTCTTTCGAGTTTTCTATCCATATTAAGTTAAAAGCTGGAAGTGACGATGACACTGCTCACTTTTCTTCTTTTGATTGCTGCGGTTTTTATGTCCTGCTGGGGAGTTCCCATCAGCTGCCCGACTCTCCCTCTAAACTGTCAAAGCAACCCATGCTCCACAGAGGCTCCTTCTTTTTAATCTACCAAACGTACACAACGGTGACAGAACATCTGAGCACAATAATACAACATTACAAACCTGGGTATTTCATATAGCATCGCTCAAGCCTGTCTGCTTTGTTGACAAAAAAGCTGTTACCCTGTTTTCAGGATCCCTGGGTGGCTGCATCACTGCTAAGGAAGGTTTTGTTTGTTTTTAACAGGGAAGCCTTGCCTCTACGTTTGGAGACGGTTAAAAGGCTTATGAAACCTAATCACAGGCCACCGACGAGAATTCTTTTATTCCCCTCAATTTATTTGACCATTTTTGTGAATATATTTTTGGTATTCAGTGACATGTATTGTGTCCTGCACGCCGGGCCTCCTTTGTCATTTTTATGCACAGAGAATTCCTGATACCAGTTTATATGGCGGCTCTGCTTGGGATTAGGAATGGGCTGTTAATGCATCTTCACCGTCCTCCTCTGTTATCGTTGTACACGTTTAGAAAAAAAATATCCTACCGGCGAAGTGATCTGGGAGTGAAGGCCGCAAAAACCAACAGGCAGGTCAGGTCCCACTGTCTGAAATCACTATGTTTATACCTCAGTGTATCGGGTAATAATACATATCCGTCCATCCATCCATCTGTCTATACCCACTTAATCCAATTCAGGGTCGCTGCGCCTCACACATTCAAAATCTCGATACTTGAGTGCCGTGAATGTTGAATGGGGGGTGGGGGGGGTTCCAGTTACAGGCAAGCTTCACAAAAACACTGCAGCTGTTAAAGAGTACACGGGTCCGGATTTGGTGTAAACTGGCTAGCTGAGTGCCAGCTTTGATGGGGGGGGGTGCGCTCTCCCCCCCCCCATGTCTGCTTATCACACAGCATGGGACATAGCACACACACGCTCCCCCTGACTCAATCCGCACTAGTCTCCGAGACCGCGTGACACCTGTCACAGACATTTGGCCTCCTATACGCACTCTTCCTTGGAAGCCATTTTTGGATAACCCCCGAAGGTTTTGAGCTGGATCGTGAAATTCTGTAGGCGAGTACAAAACTCCAGCTCCCTTGCGCTCGTGAGTGTTGCTGTGGGAACAAACGTGCCGGTCAAGTCCCATCCAATCAAAACGATTAGCAGACACTGAGGCCGGAAGCGCGCACTCTACGCAAGTGCGCGCTGCGGTCTGAAGCGTTGCCGCGAGGGGCGCTATAGCAGGCAACAGCACGCCGGAGCCGCCCTCTTTAATTTCTGCCCTCGGACAAGAGAGAAACATAACAGAGGGGCTGCGCCCCACCTGCTATCTGTTCTCTTACCTGCGGCGGCGGAACCGGAAGTGCAACAGCACGCAGTCCTGAACAGCCGCCAAGCTGTTCTTGTTATACGTGAAACGCGGTGCGAGACGCGCTGTTACGACAGCTCCTCTGAGTCGCCCTGTAGCGCTGCCTTCACGACTCAGGGTGCATTGCCTCCACCCGGGGGAGCCCCACGCCACCTCCACCTCCACCTCCATGTGGGCGCCCACGCTAACGGGGTAGCGCGGCCACGGAGCTGCGTGCGCAGCATGGCTCAGGCGCCGAGACGCGCCGTCCCGAGTCTCGGCGTCAAGCCTCCGCGTGAGGCGCGCGCGGGTCCCGGTAAAAATAGACCGTGAAAATGATGTGTCGGTATCACGGAGAGGCGAATCAGTCCATCTGCACACAGCGTTTGGTGGGACAAACGCGTCATCACTCATCTAACTTGACCTCTGCGGTCTCAGCTGACTGCAGGTGTCCCCGCCCTTATAAACAGCGCAGTGGCCGACACCAATGATCAGCTTCATAATGCAAATAGGCGTGACCACCAAGTAGACGCAGTGGTCCTCACTGATTTTCTTAGGAGAGCCACTTATGAGTTAGACCATTCCTCAAAGAGATTGCAGATATAACTCGGGTGGGTTTTTTTCCATCATCACTCTCAAGATATTTACCATCTTGGTGTATGTTTAAAAGAAATGTCTATTTTTATTCTCAATTAATAATGACATCGCATTATTGAAATATATAATACTTGTTGGTGAGTTTGTAAGGCCGGGAGTGGAACCCATCTTATGTGTGCATGTGCATATGCAATTATACATAAGCATTATCAACATGAGGAAAAACATTTCGTAAATACAAAGCTACACACACACAGGCTATACGTCTACCCACGATCCCACGCGGTTACGTAGCTTACGTCCTTTGACGCAGCTTCAGTATGCTGCCATCTGCTGGATAATTCGTTTCAATGCGCTAAAACAGGACACAAACGGAATCTATAGAAGTAAGTTATAGCTGTGTTCTTATTGTTATCAGTGGATCTAGATGAGGCGAAAGACAAAGCGTAAAGAGTAGCACTGAACTAGAGTTTGAGTGGCCATGTGTACTACTCACAGAGGACTTGGGGATGTTTGCAATCGCAGCATTGTGAGATGGTGACAGATGTACTCTTAGCCCCCCCCCCCGGTTCAGGGTTGTATGTTCCCGCCTAGTCTGACGGCTCCTATGACGTGTTCCCTGACGTTGACCAATAGGATGAGAGATTGCTCTCTCGCGCTCATATTTAAGCATGGCCAAGAGGAAGCGAAGCTGCTGTTGCTGCTGTGGGGTGGAACGACGAAACCGAGGAGAGGTTCGTTGAGCGGTGGCAGCAGCACCCCTGCAGGACGTCTCCTCGAGGGAGGACCATGACGGAGTCAAAAAAGATGGGCTAAATGTGAGTAGTTGGTTAAGCTATGCTAGTGTAAACTACTAAAAAGACTCACGGCTAGGGGGTCGGCCCCTTTGGTCGAGCGGTTAGTGATGTCGCCTCGTGGTGCGGTACAACCCTGTTTGAATCCCGCAGCGGGCGGAAATATACTCGGTTACATTGGTGGCAGCGGCGGGATCCGGAAGTGCCCGGAAGCGTGCAGATCCTCGTAAATCTCTTCGGAGCGAGGGAATAAGCCTTCCGGGAGAGGGTGACTACTGTAAACTACTAAAGACTCACGGTGGGCCCCTTTGGTAGAGTTGTTAGTGACGTCGGCTCGTGGTGCAGTACAACCCTGGTTCGAATCCCGCAACGGGCGGAAATATGCTCGGTTACATTGATGGCAGCATGGGATCCAGAAGTGTGCAGATCCTCATAGTCTCTTCGGAACGCGGAATTAAGAAGCGCATGGCACGCTTCCGGGAGAGAGTGACTACAGTAAACTACTAAAGACTCAATGGCCAACTGGCCAGTGGGTTGGCCCGTTTGGTCTAGCGGTTAGCGATGTCGCCTTGTGGTGCAGTACAACCCTGGTTCGAATCCTGCCGCGGGTGGAAATATGCTCGATTACACTAGGTTACAGGGTGGCGCAGCGGTCGCCTCACAGCAAGAAGATCCTGGGTTCGAGCCCCGGGGTAGTCCAACCTTGGGGGTCGTCCTCTGTGTGGAGTATGCATGTTCTCCCCGTGTCTGCGTGGGTGTCCTCCGGGTGCTCCGGTTTCCTCCCACAGTCCAAAGACATGTAGGTCAAAAGGAATCGGCATTAGTAAATTGTCCCTAGGTATGAGTGTGTGTGTGTGTGTGTGTGTGTGTGTGTGTGTGTGTGTGTGTGTGTGTGTGTGTGTCGGCCTGTCCAGGGTGTCTCCCCGCCTGCCGCCCAATGACAGGCTCCAGCATCCCCGCGACCCTGAGAGTAGGATAAGCGGTTCGGATAATGGATGGATGGACACCAGGTTACCATTCCCCAGTAGCACTAGCTGCAACAGCATCGACAATAGTTTTTCTTTTCGGAACACAAGGCTGCCAGCGTCACACAGCGCTTCTGTAGCCATGATTGACAATTTCTTGACAATTGCACCCTATGGACTTGAACAAGATCGTGAAAGGCAGCATAACTCTCCCTTCCAAAACATCATGAATTTGCTCGTCGTAACCTGCAAAACTTGTGTTTTTGTGGATGCATGCGAGAATCCCCCCTCCCCCCAGCAAATCTCTTAGTAAAACCATCGTTGTTGTTGGGGGGAAATATAAATGCTATGTAATCGCTCCACCGGTATGAGAGCTAATGGAAGCAATCCTCCACGTTTCTGCAGGAGATCGCACCCGCCGTGCGCCGTATGAAATTGCATTGTCGGTACAAGGCTTTTAGGTGAAGAGTGAATTTATTTATTCTTGCGTAGCCATCACGCCACGTGATCAAAAAGGAATTTAACGACAATATGTTAAAACCGTGCAACTACCAACAGCAGGGGCGGGAATCTCTGGGAATCTCACAATTCAATTCGATATCAACTCTCGGGGCCACGATTCGATTCAAAATCGATTCTCGAGTCATAATCGATTCCTGATTCAGTATGTGCATCGATTTGATTCTAGATTTCCATTTTGAGTTACTTTTCCGATTCGATAGGTCTCAAAGCTGCCGCGTAGCTGTGGGTGAACCTAGGTGGGCCTGGGGTAGGTGGGCCTGGGGCCACTCAGGCCCACCTACCCCAGGGTAGCCCCACCACCGAAATTCAGCCTTAACAGAGACATGCTATCCTTCCCAAATCCCAACCTCAATGCTTTGAAGTTGTCAATAGAAAATCGATAACAAGCTCGTTATTTAATGATCTGAACATAATATACATCATATTTATATGAAAAAATATATATATTGGGAATTTAAACAGCTCAAACATAGGCGGTCTGTATGTAAACCTCTTCTGGGCTCATGCCCGGAGCAGACAGAGTAGAGGTGGCAGAAGCCAGCGGAGTTGGACCCTCCCTTGATCCAGAGCCCAGGACAACTGACCGGGTGTTCCTCCAGTATCAGCGGGCCCGTGTGCACCTCTATCCATACGCTTGATTAATGACGCTGTTGCGTCTGTCAGCTTTGTGTGTGTGAATATGTGGCCGCCGTGCCATACGATGCTGTTAATGTTCATCTTGGTGCCTGTAACAGGACCTCTGATGATGTATAAGGCTTGTATGATTAAACTGTGGTACACTCGGGCAAGTATAGTTGTGATGGCCTGTTTTGTTAACATATGCATTTCAGAGCCTATTAATTATGATTGGTCTTGGACGGGCGGCACGGTGGCGCAGTTAGTGCCGTCGCCTCACAGCAAGAAGGTCCCGGATTCCAGCCCCGGGGGGTCGTCCTCTGTGTGGAGTTTGCATGTTCTCCCCTTGTCTGCGTGGGTTTCCTCGGGGGGGGGGGGGCTCCGGTTTCCTCCCACAGTCCAAAGACATGTAGGTCAGTCGAATCGGCCGTACTAAATGTGTGTGTCAGCCCTGTGTGATGGCCTGCCGGGCCTGCCCAGGGCGTCTCCCCGCCTGCCGCCCAACGGCTGCTGGGATAGGCTCCAGCATCCCCCGCGACCCTGAGTGCAGGATAAGCGGTTGGGATAATGGATGGATGGCTGGATGGTCGTGTACGGGCTGGGCCCACCTGATTTTCTCTGTGCCCACCCACACTGTGGTCTCTGCCTACGCTACAGTATCAAAGAGGAAAAAAAAATCACACTGAATCAAATGTAAACCTTGAGAGAAATTTGTTTTCTCACGCTTCCCAGTTTAGTCCACTCAATAATACGAAACATAAATGTCATGGAGGTTGTTTTTTCTCCCCGTCTTTCGTCCCTGGATGATACAGCGTGCCGTGGGATTCCTCGTGTTTAAACATGATCCCAGAATACTTCACCTTTGCTTTGCAAAGCTTGCATATTGCATGAGTCTTACCAAGCCCCCCCCCCCCCCCTTGGGATTATAACATCCAAAGTGTGTCCAAATGGTTGCCCTCTATGAATTTGGGGCAGGCTGAATTTGTTTTTCCTTCTCCGTTGCTCGCGGACACACCACTGCTGCTGCACGTCTTACTCACGCCAAGCAGGTGTGTCCGGGCGGGACACGGTCTGGCGTGGCGACGTAGCGCCGTCTGTAGGATTTAGCAAGCGAGCGACTTCGCTAACCAGTCACCTAAAGCAGTGGTTCTCAACCTTCTTGGGGTCCTGGACCCCCTGCGTATTTGTGATCTACCCTGAGGACCCCTCCACCTGATCTTGGGGGGGGGTTGCAAACTGATAGAAACAGTAGAAACTGCATTATAGCATTTATTCACTCTTTGGGGCAAAAATAAGAGCTTTCAGTTGTAACTTAGATATAGTTAACAAAACAGAATTCTTATGCAGTAACTTTCAGATATATGTAACAAAACAGAATATGTATTCAGTAACTTTCAGATATATGTAACAAAACAGAATTCTTATGAAGTAACTTTCAGATATATGTAACAAAACAGAATATGTATTCAGTAACTTTCAGATATATGTAACAACAGAATTTTTATGCAGTAACTTTTAACAATGCAAACGGGAGCGAGATCTCTTAATAAAATACAATAAATTACACTTGTGAAACAGACGTAATTAGAGAAAAAAGTCCTGTTACCCTTTATAGTTTAGGTAGATAAAGGTCTCAGTCACATTTGAGTAAAATAATCCTATTTCTATAAATGTCATAGGATCTATTTTTTAAAGATATTTTATTTTCACGGACCCCTTGCAATTACACCACGGACCACTAGGGGTCCGCGGACCCCCGGTTGAGAAACACTGACCTAAAGGGTCCGAGCCTTTAGCCGGGGTCTAGCGAGGCTAGTCGCCCGTGGTCATTACACTATTTATAATTCTCGGGTCAGGGCAGGAAAAAAAACTTGAATATGATATGGAATTTGTGAATCGATTTTGAATCGATAGAGGAGAGAATCGATTTTTACGTGAATCGATTCCCCCCCCCACACCCCCTAACCAACAGACACTTTAATGAATGTCATGTGAACAGAGGAGTGTGTTTGGGTGCCGTGACGCAGTAGCAGCTTGACTAAGTTTCCTCCTTCCCTTCCATCCAATATCTGCTGGGATGGACTCCAGCCCTCTGCCACCCAATTTTTGGATTAAGTGGGTGCAATGGCTGAAGGAATAAATGTCTGTTTGCTGAAATGGCAAACACCTGAAACTCAATAAAAAAAAAAGCAACTTTTTCTGCATTCAAAGAAATACTGCTAGCATGTTGGGAGTTTTGCCTGCAGGAGCACATGCTGTCATTGCCGAGATGGTGTGGTTGATGATTGTTAAGAAAATAATAATATTAAACGTTATCTTAACGTTTTATTAATCATAAACCATTTCCCAAAGCATATCAGTGTTTCATGTTTTTTCGGTAACACTTTAGTATGGGGAACATAAAAAAACTTAATTACTAGTGAATTAGTAATGATCAAGATGTCACTTTAGTATGGGGAACATATTCTAAGTAACAAAAACTTAATTTAGAGTAATTTAACACTATGAACACTTGTAGTTTTGTGTTTTGTTATGTAAGAACCGACCATATTCATTAAGGGAGTAAGTAAGGGAGACTAACTCTTCTTATGGTACTACCACCTTATAAAGGCCATACTAAGCAAAGCATATTGAGATGGTACTACTAATAAGCAATACTTCTGAGGTTATAGAGGGAAAACTCATAGTTAATGGCTTACTGGTTGTATAATAAGGCCATGCAGAATAAGGCATTAATGGGTACATAATAATGACCAATTAAGAGCCAATATGTTGCTAATAAGCACCTAATTAATGGTGACTACGTTCCCCATACTAAAGTGTTACCGTTTTTTCTCCCTGCCTTATTCATTGTGATGGGCTACCTATCTCAAGTAAGTTTCAAATCTCTGCGAGGACTGAAATGAGCTGGAAATGAATGGCTGCCTAGAAAGTGAGAAAAACACATCAAAAATAAGAATAAAAAAACAAAAACAAACCGAAATACTGGTATGCTTTGTAATTTGTGATACTGGGCTATACAAATAAAACTGACTTGACTTATGCTTTGAATAATCATCAGGAGCAATGTAAAGTATAAGCTATTTGTAATTTCTCTGTATGAGAAGAGACCATATTATGAATGAAGAGGTGGAAGGAAGGATTACACAAGCCGTTGGAACACATGAAGACTTGTTGACAATCGTCAAGAAGAGAAAACTGAAATGGTACAGTCACATCTCGAGAAGTTCCGGCCTTGCCAAGACCATCATGCAAGGCACAGTGAGGGGCGGACGAAGACGAGGAAGACAGAAGAAGCGATGGCTATGTAACATCAGAGAGTGGACAGGCCTTGACTTTGTTAGCTTACAGAGGGCAGTTGAGGACTGACGGAGGTGGCGAGGACTGGTTGCGGATTCAACCGAGCGCCCCAACGACCTCTCGAGAGGTTACGGGATAGGTGAGGTGGGGAGGAATAAATGGGCCACAACATGCAAAACGGCAAAGATCAAGCAAACGCGGGAAAGGTGGAATGGATAAAACGCACATGATATTGTTTAAAGTAAAAGGATGTTGCCCGTCTGAGCGCCGCAGAAATGGAGTTCAAATCCAAGGGGCTGGGTTGGTTGTCTGGATCTAAACAGAGGAACAAGTCGTCACAGTGGTCAAGGTAAATGACCCTACAGCTCCTCAGCTGCTTTCTCTTGTACCTGCATATGCCACGTTCGTATATTCGTGTATCACAAGGGAACTGATGGAACTAGGCACAGAGAGGGCCATCTGGGTAAGCACAGTACATGAGCCCCCCCCCCCCCCCCCCCACACACACACACACAAGTTCAGTGTGGATCTTCAGCACTAATTGGCCATGTAGACATCTGGTTACATTACAAGGGGCCGAGGGATCCTCAAGCTGACAGGAAACTCATTAAAAAGCGAGTAAACAAAGCCAGTATTTATTTGGTAGTATGATTATTTATTAGCTTCTTTGCCTGCAGAAGAAATCGATTATTCATACAGATTGGGATGATGAGGATAGAGGGTGACATTCAATTTGCTCAAACAGGATTCGGACACATTGCCCTTTGTTAAATATGCATATGTTCCTTAAATACTTTATGGAGCGCCCCGTTGAAGGGCAGCACAGTTGCCACATCGATGACTTAGTTTATGTTTTTGTTTTGTGATATTTTCATTGTACACCCTGAAATGTTCTAGCTGAGTTTTTGGTGGGAGGGCAGACATTTTCCCCAAGTAAGAAGAAGGGGTCTGTGGGATTATAACTTCCACGGTGAAGCAGAAGTGTTATTTCAAGACAAGAAAGAAAAAAGAAAATCTGAACATTTAACCCTCTGCTGCACACATTTTGATGGTACATAATACAATTTATTCCACATCATTTCTTGGTTAATTTTGAGACATTTTATTGATTTTTTTTTTCGACCCCCCCCCCCCCCAAATACTTTTTTTTCTTTGCCCAAGGACAGTGTTGTGCAACAGTGGTGGTTTTTGCCCTTTCATCAACCGGGGCGCACTACAGCCACGGTTTGAATTACAGGTGGGATTGGGGGGGGGGGGGTTCTGTCTCCACTAATTAAGATTTGGACCCCCCCACCCCACAAAAAAAAGTAAGATCTGGTTCCGCTCAGCTCTTCAAGACTGCTTTGAAAACACTGACTGGGACATTTTCAAAGCAGCAGCCTCCTCTGGTGAGCACATTAATCTGTATAGACGATGTCACACTCACAAAAACCATCTCTTGGCGGGCCGACCAGAAGCCCTGGTTTACAGCAGAAGTCTGGGCGCTGCTGAGGACCTGGAATGTTGTATTCAGATCTGGTGATAAGGCAACCCTCAAGACAGCAAGGCCCAACCTGTTGTGTGGCATCAGGAAGGCCAAAAGACAATATGCACAGAGAATCAACAGCCACTTCACAGAGATGCACGGTGCTTGTGGAAGGGTATCCAGGCCCTCACTGGCTACAAGCCTCCTCCTCAGACCTGTGATGGTGCCCCCACCCTTCCAGATGCACTGAATGACTTCTATGCACAATATATGAGAGACTGAACAACGTGCCGGTAGTGAAAACTACATCCCTGATGGATGACCAGGTTCTGCAGGTGACCGCTGATGATATGAGAAAGACCCTCTCCAGAATCGACCCACACAAAGCTGTGGGTCCAGACAGAATCCCAGGCCGAGCCATCGGGGACTGTACTGAACAGCTGGCAGATGTCCTTGCTGACATCTTCAACATCTTACTGTCCCAGGCAGTCATCCCCACGTATTTCAAGTCTACCATCATCATACCAGTGCCAAAGAAGTCCTCTGTGTCCTGCCACAATGACTACCGCCCAATTGCATTGACTCCCATCATCATGAAGTGCTTTGAGAGGCTGGTCATGAAGCACATCAAGTCCAGCCTCCCCTCCACTCTGGATCCTCTCCAGTTTGCATATGGTACTAACCGCTCCACAGAAGATGCCATAACCTCTGCTCTTCATCCAGCCCTGTCCAACCTGGAGAGAAAGAACAGCTATGTGAGGATGTTATTTATTGACTTCTGCTCAGCTTTTAGCACAATCATACCACAACACCTGATCGGAAAGCTGGGCCAGCTGTGCCTTAAAACCTCCCTCTGCAACTGGGTGCTGGACTTCCTCATGGGGAGGCCACGGTCAGTGCAAATTGGCAAGATCAGCCCCAGGACCATCACACTTAGCACCAGCGTGCCACAGGGCTGTGTGTTCAGTCCGCTGTTGTTCACCATGCTGACTCACAACTGAATAACATCATCCACCTCCAACCTTATTATAGAGTTTGCTGATGATACTACAGTAGTAGGTATCATCAGCAACAATGATGAATCATCATACAGAGTGGAGGTGGATCAACTGGCGGTGAGTTACAAAAACAGTAACCTCTCCTTAAATATAGGAAAAACTAAGGAGGTTATTGTTGACGTTAGAAAGACCAGTGCCTACCATACCCCTCTGACGATCAATGTTATGGACATGGAGAGAGTGAGCAGTGTTAAGTTCCTGGGAGTTCACATCACAGAGGACCTCTCCTGGTCCTCACATGTCACTGCGCTCTCTAAGAAGGCCCAGCAGCATCTTCATGTCCTGCGGTGTCTGAAGAAGGCGAGTCTCCCCCCACCCGTCCTCATCACATTCTACAGAGGCACCATAGAGAGCATTCTGACCAGCTGTATCACTGTCTGGCATGGGAACTGCAAGGCCTCCAACCGCAAATCCCTACAGCGGATAGTGAAGACAGCCGGAGAGGTCATAGGAACTGCTCTCCCATCCATCCAGGCCATCGATGATGCACGGCGCACCCGGAAGGCTGTTAGCATCGTCAAGGACCCCACCCACCCTTCCCAGATCCACTTCACCCTCCTACCCTCTGGCAGGAGATACCGGAGCATTCGTGCTGCCCCCACCAGACTATGGAACAGTTTCATTCCTCAGGCTATGAGGTTCCTCAACAGCCTGAACATTTAGACCTTCCATAAAATGACTTTTTGACCTTCCTACTCACTGTCCGTGTCAGGTGTGCTTGTGATTTTTAGGTCTGTGAAGTAGTTTTTGTTTTTAAATGGACTTTTTGTTTTTAATGTTTTTGCTTGTTATTTGTTTTTATGTGGCACTGAGGTCCATGTAAAATGTAATTTAATTCCCTTGTATGTATGAGACATGCATATAAGGCAATGACAAATAAAAGCAGTCTAAGCAGTCTAAGTCTAGTCCAGCCTTACCAATGCAACGAGCTGTTTGGTCGTTGCATTGCATTGCCTTATGGCAATGACAAATAAAAGCAGCCCAAGTCTGGACTGCTTGGCTCTGAAGTTTTTCTGCTTTAGTTGTTCCATTATATCCCACACCTGCACTGTCTTCTTCTGTACTTCTGGGGAGTACTCATGGTCAAAATATATCAGTTTTGCTTTGTAGAGGATCTTTCTTTGACCCCCATGCTTGTTTTAGGATGGCGTCTTTCACTAAATACTCCACAAACTTAACAATTAGGAACCTCGGAGCGGCAGTGGGATTCCTTGGGGTTGTTAGAGATCAGTGGGCTCTCTCTATTTGTAGATTCACTTCAGGCATCAGCTGAATGACTGATTGAATGATCTCCTTCGTGAACACTTTCACATCCTTTCCTTCACTCCTTTTAGGTAATCAGTAGATTCTCAGGTTGTTGTATCATAACCTGTTCTGCAGGTCTTCAAACCTGGCTGTCAGGTCCATCTCCTTTTGCAGTAGGTACCAGATTGCTCTCTCGTACCTCCTTCCGGTTCCCTCTGATGCACTGATAAGATCCTCCGCCTCCATGGTTCTCTTCTCGAGTTTTATCCTTTTTCCTTTCAGTTCTTGCATTGATGACTCCATGTTTGTTAGCGAGAGTTTGGTCTGGCTGTGTCGTTCCAGATTTTCTTTCTTTAATTTCTCCAGCTCAGCTAATTTTTTGGATTCTGGGTCACATGTGCTAGCACTAGCTGCACCACTTACAGGAGTTAGATTTCTTTCTTATCCTTTGAGTTCTCCTGTTTACATGAGCTGTTGCTTCTGCAAGACAATGCCATGTTAAATTTGTGTAACTTTGCTGAGTTTTTAGTAGTTTTATTAGCCGATTACTAGTAAGATGGACGGAGCTCAATTTTTAGGCTTTTGCCTCAATCATGACATCACCAGAAGTCTGACAGGAGATTTTATGACACAGAGAGCAGCTGAAACGGTTCAATTCAGGGTTCTTAATGCGGGCCTTGGAGAATGGTTCATCCAAATGTGGTCACACAGTGTCGAAAGCAGCACTGAGCTAAAGGACCCTGCACTAAATAGAAATTTCACCTGAAATTGCTGACATGAGAATATAATTTACTACCTTACTGAGGACAAGCTGTACATTGCTCTGAAACCAAACTGTAATTTCTCAATTATGTGATTTCGATTCTTAAAAGAATAAAGGATAAGTGAGAGAATTCTGCAAAGGTTTTGATAGAACTGGAAGCTGCTGTGATTTAATGGCTGGATGTTTCCAGTGACCAGACCAATAGATCCTCAAAACTAGGAAAGAAAATTCACAATAGGGAGCTTTTTTTAAAAAAAAAAAATAGATTGAATACCACAACTACCTCTTTCAACACTACAGCTAATCTCAGACATTTGGGGAATTAACAGTGATGTGGAGGGGAAACATCTACTACTACTTTCAGCTGCTCCCATTAGGGGACACCACAGCGGACCATCCATTTCCTCTCTTCCTAACCTCTGCATCTTCCTGTCATGCCAGCTGCCTGCATGTCCTCCCTGACCACATCCATAAACCCCCTCTTTGGCCTTCCTCTTTTCCTCTTGCCTGGCAGCTCCATCTTCAGCATCCTTCTCCCAATGTACCCAGCATCTCTCCTTCACACATGTCCAAACCATCTCAATCTTACCTCTCTTGCTTTGTCTCCAAACCATCCAACCTGAGCTGTCCCTCTAATATACTCATTTCTGATCCTGTCATTCTTCATCAATCACAACAAAAATCGTAGCATCTTCAACTCTGCCACCTCAAGCGCCGCCTCTTGTCTTTACATCAGTGCCACCATCTCCAAACCATACAACCTAGCTGGTCTCACTACCATCTTGTAAACCTTCCCTTTAACTTTTGCTGGTACCTTTCTATCACAAATCACTCCTGACATTCTTCTCCATCTACTCCACCCTGCCTGCAATCATTTCTTCTTTCTTCACCTCTCTTCCACACTCCCCGTTACTTTGGACAGTTGACCCCAAGTATTTAAACTCATCCACCTTCATCACCTCTACTCTTTGCATCCTCACCATCCTGCTGTCCTCCCTCTCATTCACATATATGTATTTTGACTTGCTCCTACTGACTTTCATTTGTCTCCTCTCCAGTACATACCTCCACCTCTCCAGGCTGTCCTCAGCCCTGTCCCTACTCTCACTACAGATCACAATGTCATCCACGAACATCATAGTCCACGGAAACTCCTGCGTGATCTTGTCTGTCAACCTGTCTATCACAATTGCAAACAAGAAAAGGCTCAGAGCCGATCCTTGATGTAATCCCACCTCCACCTTGAACCCATCCGCCATTCCTACCGCACACCTCACCACCGTCACATTGCCCTTATACATATCCTGCACCACTCTTTCATACTTTTCTGCCACTCCCGACTTCCTCATACAATACCACACCTCCTCTATCGGCACCCTGTCATATGCTTTCTCTAAATCCACGAAGACACAAAGTAATTCCTTCTGGCTTTCTCTATACTTCTCCATCAACATTCTCAAAGCAAACATCACATCTGCGGTGCTCTTTCATGGCATGAAACCTAACTGCTGGGCGGTGTCTGGGTAGTGTCGCAGACTTGTGCCATTGCCTACCAACATGGGGATCGCCGGTTCGAATCCCTGTGTTACCTCGGGCTTGGTCGGGCATCCCTACAGACACAATTTGCTGTGTCTGAGGGTGGGAAGCTGGATGTGGGTGTGTGTCCTGGTCGCTGCACTAGCGCCTCCTCTGGTCAGTCGTGGTGCCCGTTCAGGGGGGAGGGGGAACTGGGGGAATAGCATCATCCTCCCACGCGTTGCGTCCCCCTGGTGAAACTCCTCACTGTCAAGTGAAAAGAAGCTGCTGGCGACTCCACATGTATCGGAGAAGACATGTGGTAGTCTGCAGCCCTCCCCAGATCAGCAGAGGATGTGGAGCAACAACCGGGACAGCTCGGAAGAATGGTGTAATAGGCTCGGTATAATTGGGGAGAAAAAGGGGGAAATCATCATCACCTCTCCTCTTAACCTAGCTTCCACTACTCTTTCCCATGTCTTCATGATGTGGCTGATCAACTTTATACCTCTGTAGTTACTACAGCTCTGCACCCTTATTCTAGAAAATCAGAACCAGTACATTTCTTCTCCACTCCTCATGCATCCTCTCACTTTCCAAGATTTTGTTAAATAATCTAGTTAAAAACTCCACTGCCATCTCTCCTAAAAAATCTCAATATCGCCTCAGGTATGGCATCTGGACCAAGCATCTTTCCACTCTTCATCCTCTTCATAGCTGCCCTCACTCCCTCCTTGCTAATCCACCGCGCTTCCTAATTCATTATCCTCATATCATCCAACCTTCTCTCTCTCTCTGTCTTCATTCATCAGCCCTTCAAAGTACTCCTTCCATCTTCTCAACTTCTCCTCACTTGTCAGAACATTTCCATCTCTATGCTTCATCACCCTAACCTGCTGCACATCTTTCCCAGCTCGGTCCCTCTGTAGCCAATCGGTAAGTTATTTTCTACTTCCTTAGTGTCCAACCTCTCATACACCTCACCGTGCACCTTTTCCTTTGCCTTCAACATCTCTCTCTTCTCTTTATGCCACATCTCCTTCTACTCCTGTCTACTTTCTTCATCTCTCTGACTATCCCACTTCTTCTTTGCCAACCTCTTCCTCTGTATACTTCCCTGTAGTTCTTTATTCCACCACCAAGTCTCCTTGTCTTCCTTTCCTCTGTCCAGATGACACACCAAGTACCTTCCTATAGCTGTCTCCCTCACTATTTCTGCAGTGGTTGCCCAGCCATCCGGCAACCTTCACTACCACCCAGTGCCTGTCTTAACTCCTCCCTGAACTCCACACAACAGTCTTCCTTCTTTAACTTCCACCATTTGATCCTTGGCTCTGCCTTTACTCTCTTCATCTTCTTGATCTCCAAAATCATCTTACAAACCACCATCCGATGCTGCTCAGCTATGTTCTCTCCTGTCACCACCTGGCAGTCTCCAATCTCTTTCAGATCGCGCCTCCTGCATAAAATATAGTCCACCCGTGTGCATTTTCCTCCACTCTTATATTATTATTATTAAGTTTCCTTTATTAATCCTCTTGGGGAAATTCAGTTACCACAAATTAACCCATCCTAGTTGTGATCTGTGTAGCTAGGAGCAGTGGGCTGCCACCTTCATGCTGCACCCAAGGACAAACTCCAGTTTTTTCCCAGTGCCTTGGTCAAGATAAACCCTAACTGCATGTTTCTTTTGATGGTGAGGGAAACCGGAGCACCCAGAGAAAACCCACCACAGACATGGGGGGAAGATGGAAACTCCACACAGAGAACGACCCTTTAGTTGGACTTGATAGTACCAATGTAGAGAATTCAGGGGGCAACCGGGAATCCACCACAGCCAGGGATTGAACCCGGATAGCCCGGGCCATGGGCGACTGCGCTAACCAGTCAACTAAAGGGTCTGACCCATTAGCCAAGGGCGAATGAGTCAAGTCATCTGTGATCGTTACACTACCCCGCCTCCTTCTGGAAGCGCATCCCCGCACTTCAGCATATCAGCTCCCTCACGCCTCTGGGTGCATATGCTTCCAATTCCGCATCATCCCACTTCTGACACCAATGTAGCGAATTCGCCGCAGCCGTAAATCGAACCCGGATAGCACGGGCCACGGGTGACTGCGCTACCCTGTCAACTAAAGGGTCTGACCCTATCCTTGATCAATTCGACTTGATCCTTGATCAACTTCAAAATCAACTCTGTAACTTATAAGTATCTCATATACAAAAGGAGGTCAAAATTATGGTATTTTGAAAGTTAAACTCTTATTATTAATCTTAATAGTTAAATTTTATAGCATGAAAAAAGTTCCAATACGAGTAATTTATGGCGTCCAGTGACTGTTGGGATAGGCTCCAGCATCCCTGCGACCCTGAGTAAGGATAAGCGGTTTGGATAAGTGTCTTCATAAACTACATAGGATGACCCCCAAGGTTGGACAACCCCGAGGTTCGAAACCAGGCCCTTCTCACTGTGAGGCAACAGCGCTAACCATGCCGCCCGCCTGTTATATGCCACCCTGTGTTCCTCCCTCTTCTTGAAATATGTATTCACCACAGCCATTTCCATTCTTTTCACAAAATCCACCACCATCTGTCCTTCCACATTCCTCTCCTTGACATCAAACCTACCCATCATCTCCTCATCGCTTCTGTTCCCTTCACCAACATGCCCATTGAAGTCTGCTCCAATAACCATTCCCTCCTCCTTTTGTACACTCTCCACCACTTTATCTAACTCCAGAATTCTTCTTTCTCTTCTCCATCTCACACCCAACTTGCGGGGCATATGCACTGATACCATTCATCAACACACCTTGGATTTCTAGCTTCATACTCATCACTCTGCAGCACTCTCTTCACCTCTAACACATTCTTGACATACTCTTCCTTCAGAATTACTCCTACCCCATTTCTCCCCCCATCATGGTATAAGAGTTTGAACCCACCTCTGATGCTCCTGGCCTTACTCCCCTTCCTCCTGGTCTCTTGCACACAGTATATCTACCTTCCTTCTTTCCATCACATCAGCCAATTCTCACCCTTTACCAGTCAACAACATTCAAAGTTCTGACTCTCACCACCACACTCCTACCCTTTCCCCTCTCTCGCTGCCTCTGAACATGCCTTCCCACTTTCCTTCTCCTTCGCTCAACTGTATCATAGTTTCCACCGGGATCCAACAGCGGCCAGCAGTGGCGGTCGTTGGTAACCCGGGCCTCGACCGATCCGATAGGGAAATCAGATTTATGAGCCACATATTTATTTTGGCAAAGGTTTTATGCTAGATGCTCGTTCTGACACAACCCCCCCCCCCCATTTATCTGGGCTTAGGACCGGCACTAAGAATGCACTGTCTTGTGCATTCCCAGTGGCTGGGTCGGAGGGGAAACATCATATGCCAAATAAAAAGCTAAAATTACCCTGGGGGTTTAAGAAAGAGAAAAAAAGAGACGCTAAAACAACCTAAAATGTTGAGCAGCTTTTGCTATCTGCTAAAACTTTGATGTTGGTTCTTAAGAATGTGATAGAAGATTTTTACATTATTACTCTTTCATCAGCATTCTCCTCTGTCATAGTCTCTTTCTGTGGCTCATGTAGCCATAGCAGAGTTTTAAGGCTAACTTATCTCTAAAGTTAAGACTGGGTATGATTTTCACCTTAATCTAACCTATATCTATCCACCAAGCCTACCTCCACTCTTCCTCCCACTCCCCTTTCTGACTGCTTACTAGAAATTAAATCCGGGTTTTCATATCACTTCCTCAAACCTAATAGTGATAAAACCGAGGTCCTCCTAGTAGGTATGGAATCTACATTGGCTAAACCTGATAGTTTTTCTCTGGCTATTGACAATTCTATAGTTCCTCCATCACCTCAGGTTAAGAGTCTGGGTGTCATCCTGGACAGCACATTATCTTTTGAAGCTCACATCAACAATGTGACTCGGTCTGCATGCTTCCACCTACGCAATATTAATCGTCTTTGCCCGTCACTTACACTTAACAACGCTGCCATACTCATTCACACCCTGGTTACATCCCATATTGACTACTGCAGTTCTATCCTCTTTGGTCTTCCCCTTAAGTGTCTTCATAAACTTCAATTGGTCCAGAATTCAGCTGCCCGTATCATTACCAGAACTCCTTCCATAGATCATATCACTCCTGTTCTTCAGCAACTCCAGTGGCTCCCTGTTAAATACCGTACTGACTTCAAGATCCTGCTTCTCACCTTTAAGGCCCTTAATAACTTAGCTCCTTTATATCTTTCCGAACTCCTTCATATCCACACGCCCTCCCGCACTCTCAGATCCTCTTCTGCTCTCCAACTCACAACACCGTCGGCCCGCTTGACCACCATGGGGTCTACGTTCTTCAGTCATTCCGCCCCGCGCCGATGGACCTCTCTCCCACAAGAAATTCACAACATTGACTCTCTTTCAACCTTCAAATCCCACCTCAAAACACACCTTTTCAAACTGGCATATTCAGTCTGATCCATGCTTCACTGAGTTTTGTGGAGAGGATGATTTTATACTTACCTGTTGTATTAACTTTTTATTGTCTATCCTGCTTTGTTTTGATTTTATGCTGTCTGATACAATGCTGCTTGTTTTTTAAATGTGTTCTGTAAGGTGTCCTTGAGTGCTCTGAAAGGCGCCCACAAATAAAATGTATTATTATTATTATTTTAATCCCCTTAAAAGCACTGCTATAATAGCTGATGAAATCTACAATATAAATTAATTGTTTGATGGGGGCCTTAAATGCCAGGGCTGGTTTTAATTGGCTTAAATAAGGTGGTTAATCTAGGTACAGGTAACAATTTTACATGACCTTGGTACAGTTAGTCAGTGTTTTTGTTCCCCCATTTGCCAGGATCACTAGTAACAAGGCAGCTCCCTTATAGTAGAATTTATAAATGAAGGTTGATGCCGTTGTATGTTCTATTGTAGATGTGTCACTGAGCATGAGAAATTGTGCAGGTAACTGCACAAGGACAGGAGCTTTTCCACTTGTCTTTGTGGTTGATCGCCCAGTGATGATGGCACATCCAACGTCTGATTCCAGCACCCACACACTTATGAGGCTAGGATGAAGACCATCTCCTCTGTTTAATCATTTAATTTAACTTGTTGAGATTACCCATGTTTCCACCCGATTATCAAGTAATCCTTCAAAATGTCACAAAAAGCGAGGTGCAAATTGGGCACTTTTCCTTTAGAGAAATCAAATTTGAATGTGTTAAGGGTCACTATAATAAAATGAAACTTTATCACATAAAAAGAGAAAAAATTGATTGCTTTTGGGATAATGTATTGTTGTAATTCAGGTTAGCTAATGTCATAAATAATATTTATCTGTTAAACTTGAATATAAGGGGAATATTGAATGCCCTTCTGAGTAACAAGCATAGTAAAGATAGCGCCACGTTTAATATCCACTTAACGGATAATTTAACAGATCATTAGTATCTGTCCCTGTGACAGAGAGGGTTCAGAACACTTGTGTTTGGTACAATGTGATTTCTGACTTTGTCCCATACAGCATCTGATGTAGATTGTATTTTCATGGTGCCCGCCATTTCTGCCAGTGTCCTTGAGCAAGGCACTGAACCCCCCCCCCTCAAAAAAAAACTGCTCCAGGGGTGCTGCACTGTGGTTGACCCTGCAATTTGACCCCGCCGAAGAAATGCATACTATGTGTAATAGACTGTGTGTGTGTGTGTGTATAGACAGGTGGGATGTGCAAAAACATTTTTGTTTTTTTTCAATTGGCCTTGTGTGAAACTGACAGTAAAAGTTCTCTTTAGCAGCACATTATAATGATGAGGAAGCAAACCACAGATATATAGGAAATCCCCTATCAATTACCACTCATCGCTGCATCTATTTTAATCATATATCACTTGGTTATATCCCTGTACTGAACGGCCTGTAATTTAAAGTGTTACCATGTTAAAATTGTGTAGCTTTCTGTGTGGATAAACTCTTGATTTGAATTTAATGAATTTAAAGAAATTCATTTAAAGAATGAATTTCTTCAAAAAGCGATGAAGCTAAAGTAGGCCGGAGGATCTGATAGTCATGTGTGTAGTGTACTGTACTGTAATTTAAATTTTACTCTCGTTGAAATCAATTTAACTCAAATTAAATTGGGGCTGCCACTTTCCGGAGGAAAGAAAATAAGGTAAACTAAATTAATCAGTCACAGATCTGAAAGTTATTTAACTCTCAATTCAGGGATCTCTATCTCTGCTCCAAAGAAACCCACGACACAAAGATAGTGATTACATTACCTCTCAGATGAGGGAAATACACACAACGACTTGCTCTAGATAGGAAGATTTATTGACTAACTAATGGGTTAAATGAGCATATACATACGCATATACAATTAGAACAAGTGTCGAAAGAAATTAAACATGAATGACTGAATGAACGAGAATATAAATGAAGGGATGGATGAGTGAATGGGCATTAAACTAACAAGTAATTGCTAACAGAATTAATTAATTTGGAGGACAGCGAAATCAGAAATGAATCTGAACGCAATGAGGGGCGACGAAAGCCAGTTGAAGCGGGGAGCCATTTTAGCATAGCTCTTTTTGCACCAACTCTCATATGCAGAAAGCATGGAAGTTGGTCCTACTTGGTTCTGTGGTGATGGATGGCTGAGGTTGTAGCAGGCTTTCCCAAGAGCCTCGAGCGGGTTGAAGCAGACTTGGTGGACTTGCCACGGTGACAGCCGGAGGGGAACCACTTTGAAGGAGTTGGTTCGGAGATTGGGGAATGGGTCCACGCTGGAGAGGCTTAGCCTAGCTGAGGCAACGCAGAAGCAAAGCACACAGATGGTGTGTGTGTGTGCGTATGTGTTCAGGTTTCAGTGTGTTCACAGGTGTCGGTGCGTTCACGGGTAGGTGGCAGAGTCCGATGTGAGAGCCCTACTCTAACCACAAACGTTACCGAAAAAGCCTCAAACAGTCTCTTCAGACTCAGAGGGAACGAAGCAAGTTAACTCTTGAAACAAGATGAGGCTTGAGCACACTCATCCATCCACCCATCCATTATCCAAGCCGCTTATCCGAATTCGGGTCGCGGGATGCTGGAGCCCATCCCAGCAGTCACTGGGCGGCAGGTGGGGAGACGCCCAAGACAGGCTGCCAGTCCATCACAGGGCTGACACATTCACACCTAGGGACAATTTAGTAGGACCGATTCACCTGACCCACACGTCTTTGGAAACCCATGCAGACACGGGGAGAACACGCAAACTCCACACAGAGGATGACCTGGGATGACCCCCAAGGTTGGACAACCCAGGACCTTCTTGCTGTGAGGCGACCGCGCTTACCACTGCCCCACCGTGCCGACTTCCTGTGCCGTCAAGCGTGCGCTTGAGCCCATAAAAGGCAAAATAACTTGCAGGCCAAAAAAATAGGCAACAAAAGGTTAAAATAAAAGATTACAAAAATATACCTGACAAACTGGCGTGCAGTGGCTAGACTGATGGTTTTGGGCTTCCTTGCGGTCTTTGAATGTTTCTTTCTTGACAAGCTCTCGACTTTTCAGCAGAAGTTGAGAATTCAAGCCTAAATGCAAAAAAGGGCGAGGACGCAGTGGAAAAGCGAAAGTCTTAAAGTCAGAGTAGGAGCACAAAGCCCCGCACAAGGAGCGCAAGGCCTTGGGAGCGAGCAAAAAGCCCGGAGTGAGCAAAAAAAAAGCCAAATTCAAAAAACGTGTAACGGCTTTATAGTTTGTCGGCAGGTGTTAAACGGAAAAGGAGACTTTGGCAGGCTTTTGAAGGAATGCCCACCTTTACTAATTAATTTCTTTGTGTGAGCGGGTAAAGAACCGTCTTGCCTTTAAATGAAGGATAGTCTTATTAATGTCTTATCTAGGGATTATATTTGAAGGCTACACGCTTTTAATTAGCCTAGATACTCACTCATTTCTATCATCAGTTTTGACACATCGCGTAAAATCTATGGGCAAACACTTAGAAATGGCATAATATTAATCACACAAGTGAATACAGAATAAAGACAATAAAAACGTAATTCTCTACGCTGTGGCTGAGCACGAAGTGGAAGAGGAGTACATTCCAGTCCTACAGGACACCAGTATTCACGTCATTACTAGATCAAGCATTAAATCTGAATTTTAATTACTCAGTCATTTTATGTTGCACAGATATGGGAGTTGAACTCATTTTCATAAAAAAACATTTGCTGAGTAATACCCGGATTACTAGATGGTTACACATTAATTCAGAAATGTACAGATCTGGGGAAAGTCACACTGAAGTCCTCCAAGGCATGTTAGAATTTATGACAAAGGTAGAACGAGTAGGATTTTCCTAAAAATCAGCGTATAGACTCATACAAAAAGAATCCCTCTCAATCATCACTGATGACCCACTTGACATGTGTGGCGGTGTCTGTATCTGCAGAGACCCTGTCCTCTGCTGTGTTTTCTCATTTGTCTTATAGTGCTGTGCACGGGACGTTTCTGGTCATCAACCTTTGGACAGCGGGACTCTATAAAAACGTAGCGACCAGGTGCCAGATCGAGATCCTAAGCCCACATCCAAGAGGAAGCTACAACAGTGGCGGCCACAGGGCCGAAAAGATGCAAATATAGCGAGGCGAAACGCCTAGCGGACAAAGCTCGTTCCAAAACGAGAGTGAATGTGGGGTTGGCTTTCGCCCGGTGGCGAGCACTGAAGGAGAGGATGGGGGATGAAGAGCGACACATAGTTGGCCTGTCCACTGGGATGTGTTCTGGTAACTGCGGTCAGGGGGCGTGTCCTTCTGGTGACGTTGAGCTGGAAGGAGGGGCCAACTTTGAATGTTGTGTTTACAAACCCGTCCATTCATTCGTTATCCAAACCGCTTATCCTGGTCTCGGGGTCGCGGGGATGCTGGAGCCTATCCCAGCAGTCATTGAGCGGCAGTTGGGGAGACACCTTGGACAGGCCGCCAGCCTATCACAGGGCCCACACAGACACACATTCCCACCTAGGGACAATGTAGTACAGCCGATTCACCTAACCTACACATCTTTGGACTGTGGGAGGAAACCGGAACACCTGGAGGAAACCCACGCAGACACGGGGAGAACATGCAAACTCCACACAGAGGACGACCCCCAAGGTTAGACTACCCCGGGGCTCGAACCCAGGATGTTCTTGCTGTGAGGCGACCGTGCTAACCACTGCGCCACCATGCCGCCGTGTTTACAAACCGCAGCCGACAAATCCTACTTGTTCGACCTTTAAAATAAGGTTGCCGGCATTTTGCAAAGGCTCCAAGGAGTGGGTTGTGTGTGTGTGTGTGTGCGCGCATGCGCACACAACGGAGGATCAAGAAGGTTTCCAATAAAACTCATTGTACTTTCCTGTAAAGCTCAAAGGTATTTGTGATTATAACATAAGAGAAAGATAAATTCAGTTAAGAAAACAGACATGTTCATGAGTTCACCTGTGTATGGGTTCATAAGTTAATCTGGGGGGGTTTTAGGGGAAAGCCATAGTTCCAGTCTGTTCCAGTCTCTTGTCTTCATCATATGATGAGGCGATAAAGTTTTTACTCTGGTATCTTGATGCGTGCTCAAAAGTCCAGGTAAGAAAATCAAAGAAGCTTGAATCAGTTCATCTTGGTGTTAGAGAGTTCCTGTCTTGTGTGGAGATGAGATCAAATCTTCTCCCTGTGATCCACGGTGACGATGACCTGGAAAGGTCGTTAAGTGTTCCCATGTTCTGCTGTAAGTCTGATAACCATGTTAAAAGCATGGTTTAATTGGTGAGTTTCCTGTCTGGTTGATGTCAGTTTGGCACCTTCATGTGAAGTGAAGGGAAGGCCACTTTGCAGACCCAATTGGTATATGAAAAGACTGCTCATTCTTATCTTCGATGAACTTCCCAAGGGGGGAGGGAGAGAGCCCTCACTATACTACATGCAGAGTGAAGTTCTAATATTGAGTCTTGTGGTAACAGGATAGGGGACTGTGTAAACTTGGACACCAAACACACCCCCCCAAAAATACAAACGATTCCGTAGATATTGGTGGCGCAAATTCATGTTTGCAGCACCTCACCCAATACTGTCCATGCAGTGCCTTTATCCATGTCTGTGTCTAAGTTTGTCTTCATTTGATGGCTGGGAGAGCTGGCGCTGGATCGGCTGGGAGAGCTTGGTCTGCTGCATCCTGTGGGCCTAGGGACCACGGCCCTGCCTGGAGCTGTGCCCGAAGAGGTAACACCGAGGGCCGTCTGACCGGACGTGAAAGCTGGACAAGCTAAGCTAACTGCTAGCCCACGCAGACCGGCAGTTCCAATAACACCGAGGGCGGTGTGGCGGCGGCCTCGCCTGGCGTTTACTGTGGTTTTAGTGGAGTGCGGGGAGGTGTGTCGAAGGTGTCTGGCTGGGAGAGCTAGCGTTGGATCGGCTGAGGGAGCCTGGTCTGCTGCATCCTGTGGACCCAAGGACCACGGCCCTGACTGGAGCTGCGCCTGAAGAAGAAACACCGAGGGCATTCTGACAGGACACAGAAGCGGGGCAGGCTTGGCTAACTGCTAGCCCACGCAGACTGACAGTCCTGGCTGGCATTCGTTCTCTTGGACAGTGATTTTTTAAAATTATATATATATATATATATATATATATATATATATATATATATATATATATATTAGTTTGGATTCTTGTAGTAGTTTTTTTTATATGTGTTTTTGTCTTTGTGTTGCACTGCTGTGTTCTGGGG
Organism: Lampris incognitus; assembly: GCF_029633865.1. Taxonomy (NCBI): domain Eukaryota; kingdom Metazoa; phylum Chordata; class Actinopteri; order Lampriformes; family Lampridae; genus Lampris; species Lampris incognitus. Next base: position 13,657,932 of record NC_079225.1, on the reverse strand, counting down.
GAAATGATTTTTCGTTTCATTTCATGTGTGCAAGTGCATGAAATGAAATGAAAGAGTGTTTCTGATTTTTGATTCTGATGAGATAAACACCCCTGCCACAGGAAAAAAAAATAAAATCCTAGTCACCACAGAACCTTAGCAGACAACGCTCAAAAGTGAAAAAGAAAAATGGACACCTATTTACACCAAGTGGAGCCATCTTCTCCGCCGGATGAGCGATGATGGCCCATCGTTACCCTCCATCTGCTGCAACGGAGCCGTGGCTCTCCCAGAAAAGGGGCTACGGCTTTGGGGAGAGGCCGGCTGGATGGGCCTGTCTGCATGACAACGACTTTAGCTGCCAGCTGTCCCAAGGTTCTGGAGAAACGCTCTGTCTGATCCATCGCCGGTACCTCTCCTAGAATCCATCTAGATGTGGCCCTCTTTAATGTATACATGAGTATATGTCCATGCCGCCTGACAGCATGCAGTGGGAAAACATGGAAAATATGTAATAATATTACTCAATATTTCTATGAATATTCTATCAATATTTGATAGAAATATGTAATAACCTTTTACAAATGTACTTAATTCTGCCATGTTTTCCCCCGTGCAAAACAAAATGAGAAATCGAAAAATGAAAATCAGGCAAAACGTTTGATTATTGATAAGTCATTGACTTGCGAGTTCTACGAACATTACCGCAGCACTGCTGAATACATTTTGACCTATGTACCACACGGACACGTATGATGCTTAAACATCACATACCAAATAGCATTCACAGTTCACTGAAGTGATTCAGTTCATTCAGTTCATCCACTCATCCATTCATTGAAGTGATTGAAGTGACTGATTGACGCTGTGACAGTGCAGGTGCTTACCTGGCTTGGCAGTGATGGTCTGGGGTGGTTAGTCATTCATGGGTATCATTATCTTCTGACTCACAGGAGACGCGACCCGTTTTGAATGCGATTGAAAGCCGCACGACTCGAGCTAATTGCGCCCTGTTAATCCCCCCTCAAAAGGTGGCCACGGTCAGGTGTCCTACTGAACTACGCAGCATCATCTAGCCTGCACTCGACAGCCTGCTGTCAGGTGCTACGCAAAGAGAGTATAATCACAGTATTCTGGGGGGGGGGAGGGTAGTAAATGGTATATGTCTTGTTTATGTCATCGCAGATTTAGGCGGAAAGTGCAACTGTATGCGTACATGGTTGTATTACCATGGGTGTGTGATCGTGTAGCTGTGTGTGTGTGTGTTTGTGTTGATTTATTTACAGTTTGGGGCGAGAGACTGATGTTACGCGGTGTTTCAGTGCCCCGAGGAGCATTTCTTGTTGTAAAAGCGGCTGCACTCCTGTCTTTCTCTTGCCGTCTGTAACCTGGGGCTCTGGTAGGAACACAGAGAAATACAAGCACGCACACACAAAGCTGTAGTCATACCCCCCCCCCACCCAATTTCCCCCCATTTTCTCCCCAGCCAATTACCCCACTCTTCCAAGCCATCCCGGTCTCTGCGCCACCCCCTCTGCTGATCCGGGGAAGGCTGCAGACTACCACATGCCTCCTCTGATACACGTGGAGTCGCCAGTCGCCTCTTTTCACCTGGCAGTGAGGAGTTTCACCAGGGGGCGTAGCGCGTGGGAGGCTGAATTCATCCCACAGCCTTTATCTGACGTCCTTACCTCGCTCTTCCTCCCATCCCGCCTCTCTCTGTTGTGTAAACCGTCTAATGAAAAGGCCATTTTTTTTTTTTTGCAATTAATATCGAAGTACCCGATACTGTACCGCCTGGACGTCGACGCCTCAGATGTGCGCCGGGGTTGCCGTCTGTCCCCAGAATGGTGCCTCTCCTCCTCCTTTGCTGTTGGGATGTGGGGGGGGGGATGGAGTCACCTTGACAGGAGGCCGGATTAGCTATACTACAGCGGGTGTGACGGTGCTGCGAGCACATCTCAGTATCTGTTGCCACTGTAGGGCTCTGGGAGAGGGTCTTCTATTTTCCCCCCTCGACAGGGGGGGGCAGAGAGGGGCTGCCCGGCTGACAGCCAAGGTCATGCGAGTTGTGGTTATCTGCGCCTTATGCTGTGACAGCTTTGTACCTTCGCTAGCTTTAAAGAAAGGGCCTGTGGAGGTGTGCGGACGGTCGGACCCTAAATTTTCCACTAAAGAGATTCGGCTTTAATGCTGACGGCAACGAGAAGTCAAATAATAGTTTCTTATTAAATAACCCCTTTCTTTTTATTTTCAGCACATTTGACTGTGGGCGATGCCTCTTTCTTTTTTTTAATAGCTAACATTTGGAAAATATGGGGTAGGCAGTCCCGTTCCCACGAGCCAGCCTAAGTGGCAGCTCATTGTGTTTTAGCGTTGGGCATATTGTGAGAGGTGCTGTGCAATATAAATGGCTGTATCATCCTTTATGGTGCATTTAACGTGCTTGTGTGGTTCATTTATTTGCCACGGTCACAGCACGTTTGAGCAGCTTGCGGTTTAATTGTTCCAAGGTAGGGCGATTCGTCTCGGTGACGAGGGAAATTTTGGACATGGGCACCTCTGGTGGCATCTAACAGCTTCGGTCAGGCGTAGGTTACGGCGCTCTAATGGGTTTACCCACTCCGGTAGAGTTGCCTTTTGCGTGAATATGTGCCGTACTGTCTTCTAAGTGCATTGCTTCTGCTGGTAGGATAGATGCACAAAGTTGCAAGTGGTCCCTATCATGCAAACTGTCTCCCACTGACTTCTCTGCCGTTGCCTGGCAACTATTTAGCTTTTATGCGAGGGATACTGATATAGCTATATCCAAAAAAAGGCACAGTGAAAGCTAAGTTGCTTGACGGTTGATATCTGCAGAATACATTATGCGCAACTGAGCACTGCAACGGCACTGAAATCCCTTTTGAGACTACTGCCGCTATCACCACCCCCACCTATTTCAAGGAGGCTGTTGAGGTTAGGCCGCTCTTGTTAACCACACCAGGCTCGTCCTGTTGACCAGATCCTCCACAGTACTCCAGCCTTGCTTGGCGTTGGGCTCGGGATTTATTGGGCTTCTGTTCGGTCGTGCTATGCTGGTTGTTGGGGTGTTTCGCTGTGGTGCATTGGGCGAAGGGGCCTTCCCTGTGCTGCTAAGATGAAGGGAGTCCACCTAACAGTTCAGCCTCAGTCACTAGTCACTGTCCCGTGTGGATATCGTCCTATACTCATATTGCCGAGATATATCTTTGCAATCACGGCGGCGCAGCGGTTAGCGTGATCGCCTCACAGCAAGAAGGTCCTGGGTTCGAGCCGCGGGGTAGTCCAACCTTGGGGGTC